>NW_027361944.1:630000-1830000 GCF_039654945.1 Dendrobates tinctorius
CACACATTTCTTGGTAGAATCATGCAGGACTGAAATTTTTGATGTTTTTCTACTCCTCTCATGAGCCCAAACAAGTCTCTAAAAGCATGAGTTTGCAACTACTTTACTTTTGGAGAAAATTCAAAACATTCACTATTCAATAGAGCCCAATAGCAAAAATCAGGTTTTGAATGAAGAATCGCATTTCTTGGTAAAATCATGCAGGATTGAAATTTTTGATGGTTTTTTACTCCTCTCAACAGCCCAAACAAGTTTCTAAAAGGATGAGTTTGCAACTACTTTACTTTTGGAGAAAATTCAAAACATTCATTATTCAATAGGGCCCAAACTATCAAAAACCAGCGGTTTCAATGAACACACATTTCTTGGTAGAATCATGCAGGACTGAAATTTTTGATGTTTTTCTACTCCTCTCATGAGCCCAAACAAGTCTCTAAAAGCATGAGTTTGCAACTACTTTACTTTTGGAGAAAATTCAAAACATTCATAATTCAATAGAGCCCAATAGCAAAAATCAGGTTTTGAATGAAGAATCACATTTCTTGGTAGAATCATGCAGGATTGAAATTTTTGATGGTTTTTTACTCCTCTCAACAGCCCAAACAAGTTTCTAAAAGGATGAGTTTGCAACTACTTTACTTTTGGAGAAAATTCAAAACATTCATTATTCAATAGGGCCCAAACTATCAAAAACCAGCGGTTTCAATGAACACACATTTCTTGGTAGAATCATGCAGGACTGAAATTTTTGATGTTTTTCTACTCCTCTCATGAGCCCAAACAAGTCTCTAAAAGCATGAGTTTGCAACTACTTTACTTTTGGAGAAAATTCAAAACATTCATTATTCAATAGAGCCCAATAGCAAAAATCAGGATTTGAATGAAGAATCACATTTCTTGGTAAAATCATGCAGGATTGAAATTTTTGATGGTTTTTTACTCCTCTCAACAGCCCAAACAAGTTTCTAAAAGGATGAGTTTGCAACTACTTTACTTTTGGAGAAAATTCAAAACATTCATTATTCAATAGGGCCCAAACTATCAAAAACCAGCGGTTTCAATGAACACACATTTCTTGGTAGAATCATGCAGGACTGAAATTTTTGATGTTTTTCTACTCCTCTCATGAGCCCAAACAAGACTCTAAAAGCATGAGTTTGCAACTACTTTACTTTTGGAGAAAATTCAAAACATTCATTATTCAATAGAGCCCAATAGCAAAAATCAGGTTTTGAATGAAGAATCACATTTCTTGGTAAAATCATGCAGGATTGAAATTTTTGATGGTTTTTTACTCCTCTCAACAGCCCAAACAAGTTTCTAAAAGGATGAGTTTGCAACTACTTTACTTTTGGAGAAAATTCAAAACATTCATTATTCAATAGGGCCCAAACTATCAAAAACCAGCGGTTTGAATGAACACACATTTCTTGGTAGAATCATGCAGGACTGAAATTTTTGATGTTTTTCTACTCCTCTCATGAGCCCAAACAAGTATCTAAAAGCAAGAGTTTGCAACTACTTTACTTTTGGAGAAAATTCAAAACATTCACTTTTCACTAGAGCCCAATAGCAAAAATCAGGTTTTGAATGAAGAATCACATTTCTTGGTAGAATCATGCTGCATTGAAATTTTTGATGGTTTTTTACTCCTCTCAACAGCCCAAACAAGTTTCTAAAAGGATGAGTTTGCAACTACTTTACTTTTGGAGAAAATTCAAAACATTCATTATTCAATAGGGCCCAAACTATCAAAAACCAGCGGTTTCAATGAACACACATTTCTTGGTAGAATCATGCAGGACTGAAATTTTTGATGTTTTTCTACTCCTCTCATGAGCCCAAACAAGACTCTAAAAGCATGAGTTTGCAACTACTTTACTTTTGGAGAAAATTCAAAACATTCACTATTCAATAGAGCCCAATAGCAAAAATCAGGTTTTGAATGAAGAATCGCATTTCTTGGTAAAATCATGCAGGATTGAAATTTTTGATGGTTTTTTACTCCTCTCAACAGCCCAAACAAGTTTCTAAAAGGATGAGTTTGCAACTACTTTACTTTTGGAGAAAATTCAAAACATTCATTATTCAATAGGGCCCAAACTATCAAAAACCAGCGGTTTCAATGAACACACATTTCTTGGTAGAATCATGCAGGACTGAAATTTTTGATGTTTTTCTACTCCTCTCATGAGCCCAAACAAGTCTCTAAAAGCATGAGTTTGCAACTACTTTACTTTTGGAGAAAATTCAAAACATTCATTATTCAATAGAGCCCAATAGCAAAAATCAGGTTTTGAATGAAGAATCACATTTCTTCGTAGAATCATGCAGGATTGAAATTTTTGATGGTTTTTTACTCCTCTCAACAGCCCAAACAAGTTTCTAAAAGGATGAGTTTGCAACTACTTTACTTTTGGAGAAAATTCAAAACATTCATTATTCAATAGGGCCCAAACTATCAAAAACCAGCGGTTTCAATGAACACACATTTCTTGGTAGAATCATGCAGGACTGAAATTTTTGATGTTTTTCTACTCCTCTCATGAGCCCAAACAAGTCTCTAAAAGCATGAGTTTGCAACTACTTTACTTTTGGAGAAAATTCAAAACATTCATTATTCAATAGAGCCCAATAGCAAAAATCAGGATTTGAATGAAGAATCACATTTCTTGGTAAAATCATGCAGGATTGAAATTTTTGATGGTTTTTTACTCCTCTCAACAGCCCAAACAAGTTTCTAAAAGGATGAGTTTGCAACTACTTTACTTTTGGAGAAAATTCAAAACATTCATTATTCAATAGGGCCCAAACTATCAAAAACCAGCGGTTTCAATGAACACACATTTCTTGGTAGAATCATGCAGGACTGAAATTTTTGATGTTTTTCTACTCCTCTCATGAGCCCAAACAAGACTCTAAAAGCATGAGTTTGCAACTACTTTACTTTTGGAGAAAATTCAAAACATTCATTATTCAATAGAGCCCAATAGCAAAAATCAGGTTTTGAATGAAGAATCACATTTCTTGGTAAAATCATGCAGGATTGAAATTTTTGATGGTTTTTTACTCCTCTCAACAGCCCAAACAAGTTTCTAAAAGGATGAGTTTGCAACTACTTTACTTTTGGAGAAAATTCAAAACATTCATTATTCAATAGGGCCCAAACTATCAAAAACCAGCGGTTTGAATGAACACACATTTCTTGGTAGAATCATGCAGGACTGAAATTTTTGATGTTTTTCTACTCCTCTCATGAGCCCAAACAAGTATCTAAAAGCAAGAGTTTGCAACTACTTTACTTTTGGAGAAAATTCAAAACATTCACTTTTCACTAGAGCCCAATAGCAAAAATCAGGTTTTGAATGAAGAATCGCATTTCTTGGTAAAATCATGCAGGATTGAAATTTTTGATGGTTTTTTACTCCTCTCAACAGCCCAAACAAGTTTCTAAAAGGATGAGTTTGCAACTACTTTACTTTTGGAGAAAATTCAAAACATTCATTATTCAATAGGGCCCAAACTATCAAAAACCAGCGGTTTCAATGAACACACATTTCTTGGAAGAATCATGCAGGACTGAAATTTTTGATGTTTTTCTACTCCTCTCATGAGCCCAAACAAGTCTCTAAAAGCATGAGTTTGCAACTACTTTACTTTTGGAGAAAATTCAAAACATTCATTATTCAATAGAGCCCAATAGCAAAAATCAGGTTTTGAATGAAGAATCACATTTCTTCGTAGAATCATGCAGGATTGAAATTTTTGATGGTTTTTTACTCCTCTCAACAGCCCAAACAAGTTTCTAAAAGGATGAGTTTGCAACTACTTTACTTTTGGAGAAAATTCAAAACATTCATTATTCAATAGGGCCCAAACTATCAAAAACCAGCGGTTTCAATGAACACACATTTCTTGGTAGAATCATGCAGGACTGAAATTTTTGATGTTTTTCTACTCCTCTCATGAGCCCAAACAAGTCTCTAAAAGCATGAGTTTGCAACTACTTTACTTTTGGAGAAAATTCAAAACATTCATTATTCAATAGAGCCCAATAGCAAAAATCAGGTTTTGAATGAAGAATCACATTTCTTGGTAAAATCATGCAGGATTGAAATTTTTGATGGTTTTTTACTCCTCTCAACAGCCCAAACAAGTTTCTAAAAGGATGAGTTTGCAACTACTTTACTTTTGGAGAAAATTCAAAACATTCATTATTCAATAGGGCCCAAACTATCAAAAACCAGCGGTTTGAATGAACACACATTTCTTGGTAGAATCATGCAGGACTGAAATTTTTGATGTTTTTCTACTCCTCTCATGAGCCCAAACAAGTCTCTAAAAGCATGAGTTTGCAACTACTTTACTTTTGGAGAAAATTCAAAACATTCACTTTTCACTAGAGCCCAATAGCAAAAATCAGGTTTTGAATGAAGAATCACATTTCTTGGTAGAATCATGCTGCATTGAAATTTTTGATGGTTTTTTACTCCTCTCAACAGCCCAAACAAGTTTCTAAAAGGATGAGTTTGCAACTACTTTACTTTTGGAGAAAATTCAAAACATTCATTATTCAATAGGGCCCAAACTATCAAAAACCAGCGGTTTGAATGAACACACATTTCTTGGTAGAATCATGCAGGACTGAAATTTTTGATGTTTTTCTACTCCTCTCATGAGCCCAAACAAGTCTCTAAAAGCATGAGTTTGCAACTACTTTACTTTTGGAGAAAATTCAAAACATTCATTATTCAATAGAGCCCAATAGCAAAAATCAGGTTTTGAATGAAGAATCACATTTCTTGGTAGAATCATGCAGGATTGAAATTTTTGATGGTTTTTTACTCCTCTCAACAGCCCAAACAAGTTTCTAAAAGGATGAGTTTGCAACTACTTTACTTTTGGAGAAAATTCAAAACATTCATTATTCAATAGGGCCCAAACTATCAAAAACCAGCGGTTTCAATGAACACACATTTCTTGGTAGAATCGTGCAGGACTGAAATTTTTGATGTTTTTCTACTCCTCTCATGAGCCCAAACAAGTCTCTAAAAGGATGAGTTTGCAACTACTTTACTTTTGGAGAAAATTCAAAACATTCATTATTCAATAGAGCCCAATAGCAAAAACCAGCGTTTTGAATGAAGAATCACATTTCTTGGTAGAATCATGCAGGATTGAAATTTTTGATGGTTTTTTACTCCTCTCAACAGCCCAAACAAGTTTCTAAAAGGATGAGTTTGCAACTACTTTACTTTTGGAGAAAATTCAAAACATTCATTATTCAATAGGGCCCAAACTATCAAAAACCAGCGGTTTCAATGAACACACATTTCTTGGTAGAATCATGCAGGACTGAAATTTTTGATGTTTTTCTACTCCTCTCATGAGCCCAAACAAGTCTCTAAAAGCATGAGTTTGCAACTACTTTACTTTTGGAGAAAATTCAAAACATTCATTATTCAATAGAGCCCAATAGCAAAAATAAAGTTTTGAATGAAGAATCACATTTCTTGGTAAAATCATGCAGGATTGAAATTTTTGATGGTTTTTTACTCCTCTCAACAGCCCAAACAAGTTTCTAAAAGGATGAGTTTGCAACTACTTTACTTTTGGAGAAAATTCAAAACATTCATTATTCAATAGGGCCCAAACTATCAAAAACCAGCGGTTTCAATGAACACACATTTCTTGGTAGAATCATGCAGGACTGAAATTTTTGATGTTTTTCTACTCCTCTCATGAGCCCAAACAAGTCTCTAAAAGCATGAGTTTGCAACTACTTTACTTTTGGAGAAAATTCAAAACATTCATTATTCAATAGAGCCCAATAGCAAAAATCAGGTTTTGAATGAAGAATCACATTTCTTGGTAGAATCATGCAGGATTGAAATTTTTGATGGTTTTTTACTCCTCTCAACAGCCCAAACAAGTTTCTAAAAGGATGAGTTTGCAACTACTTTACTTTTGGAGAAAATTCAAAACATTCATTATTCAATAGGGCCCAAAATATCAAAAACCAGCGGTTTGAATGAACACACATTTCTTGGTAGAATCATGCAGGACTGAAATTTTTGATGTTTTTCTACTCCTTTCATGAGCCCAAACAAGTCTCTAAAAGCATGAGTTTGCAACTACTTTACTTTTGGAGAAAATTCAAAACATTCATTATTCAATAGAGCCCAATAGCAAAAATCAGGTTTTGAATGAAGATTCACATTTCTTGGTAGAATCATGCAGGATTGAAATTTTTGATGGTTTTTTACTCCTCTCAACAGCCCAAACAAGTTTCTAAAAGGATGAGTTTGCAACTACTTTACTTTTGGAGAAAATTCAAAACATTCATTATTCAATAGGGCCCAAACTATCAAAAACCAGCAGTTTCAATGAACACACATTTCTTGGTAGAATCATGCAGGACTGAAATTTTTGATGTTTTTCTACTCCTCTCATGAGCCCAAACAAGTCTCTAAAAGCATGAGTTTGCAACTACTTTACTTTTGGAGAAAATTCAAAACATTCATTATTCAATAGAGCCCAATAGCAAAAATCAGGTTTTGAATGAAGAATCACATTTCTTGGTAAAATCATGCAGGATTGAAATTTTTGATGGTTTTTTACTCCTCTCAACAGCCCAAACAAGTTTCTAAAAGGATGAGTTTGCAACTACTTTACTTTTGGAGAAAATTCAAAACATTCATTATTCAATAGGGCCCAAACTATCAAAAACCAGCGGTTTCAATGAACACACATTTCTTGGTAGAATCATGCAGGACTGAAATTTTTGATGTTTTTCTACTCCTCTCATGAGCCCAAACAAGTCTCTAAAAGCATGAGTTTGCAACTACTTTACTTTTGGAGAAAATTCAAAACATTCACTATTCAATAGAGCCCAATAGCAAAAATCAGGTTTTGAATGAAGAATCACATTTCTTGGTAAAATCATGCAGGATTGAAATTTTTGATGGTTTTTTACTCCTCTCAACAGCCCAAACAAGTTTCTAAAAGGATGAGTTTGCAACTACTTTACTTTTGGAGAAAATTCAAAACATTCATTATTCAATAGGGCCCAAACTATCAAAAACCAGCGGTTTGAATGAACACACATTTCTTGGTAGAATCATGCAGGACTGAAATTTTTGATGTTTTTCTACTCCTCTCATGAGCCCAAACAAGTCTCTAAAAGCATGAGTTTGCAACTACTTTACTTTTGGAGAAAATTCAAAACATTCACTTTTCACTAGAGCCCAATAGCAAAAATCAGGTTTTGAATGAAGAATCACATTTCTTGGTAGAATCATGCTGCATTGAAATTTTTGATGGTTTTTTACTCCTCTCAACAGCCCAAACAAGTTTCTAAAAGGATGAGTTTGCAACTACTTTACTTTTGGAGAAAATTCAAAACATTCATTATTCAATAGGGCCCAAACTATCAAAAACCAGCGGTTTGAATGAACACACATTTCTTGGTAGAATCATGCAGGACTGAAATTTTTGATGTTTTTCTACTCCTCTCATGAGCCCAAACAAGTCTCTAAAAGCATGAGTTTGCAACTACTTTTCTTTTGGAGAAAATTCAAAACATTCATTATTCAATAGAGCCCAATAGCAAAAATCAGGTTTTGAATGAAGAATCACATTTCTTGGTAGAATCATGCAGGATTGAAATTTTTGATGGTTTTTTACTCCTCTCAACAGCCCAAACAAGTTTCTAAAAGGATGAGTTTGCAACTACTTTACTTTTGGAGAAAATTCAAAACATTCATTATTCAATAGGGCCCAAACTATCAAAAACCAGCGGTTTCAATGAACACACATTTCTTGGTAGAATCGTGCAGGACTCACAAAGTCTCATAGAAGAACGATTTGCCTTTAACAACAATGTCTTACATAAATATCATTTAAAGTGGGCAGTGTGGAACTCAATTTATATGTAAAGTTATTAGACTGCTGTACTATATGCTTGGAGTCTGGTCTGAAAGTTATATGCTCTAGTTTCAATGTGGAGTTCTCTATTTTTTATTTCTTCCCATTTTCGCCTTGTTTTGTTACCCCTGTCCTTCCTCCTATTTATGGAAAATTCAATAAACATATTTGAAAAAGAATCGTGCAGGACTGAAATTTTTTATGTTTTTCTACTCCTCTCATGAGCCCAAACAAGTCTCTAAAAGGATGAGTTTGCAACTACTTTACTTTTGGAGAAAATTCAAAACATTCATTATTCAATAGAGCCCAATAGCAAAAACCAGCGTTTTGAATGAAGAATCACATTTCTTGGTAGAATCATGCAGGATTGAAATTTTTGATGGTTTTTTACTCCTCTCAACAGCCCAAACAAGTTTCTAAAAGGATGAGTTTGCAACTACTTTACTTTTGGAGAAAATTCAAAACATTCATTATTCAATAGGGCCCAAACTATCAAAAACCAGCGGTTTCAATGAACACACATTTCTTGGTAGAATCATGCAGGACTGAAATTTTTGATGTTTTTCTACTCCTCTCATGAGCCCAAACAAGTCTCTAAAAGCATGAGTTTGCAACTACTTTACTTTTGGAGAAAATTCAAAACATTCATTATTCAATAGAGCCCAATAGCAAAAATCAGGTTTTGAATGAAGAATCACATTTCTTGGTAAAATCATGCAGGATTGAAATTTTTGATGGTTTTTTACTCCTCTCAACAGTCCAAACAAGTTTCTAAAAGGATGAGTTTGCAACTACTTTACTTTTGGAGAAAATTCAAAACATTCATTATTCAATAGGGCCCAATCTATCAAAAACCAGCGGTTTGAATGAACACACATTTCTTGGTAGAATCATGCAGGACTGAAATTTTTGATGTTTTTCTACTCCTCTCATGAGCCCAAACAAGTCTCTAAAAGCATGAGTTTGCAACTACTTTACTTTTGGAGAAAATTCAAAACATTCACTTTTCACTAGAGCCCAATAGCAAAAATCAGGTTTTGAATGAAGAATCACATTTCTTGGTAGAATCATGCTGCATTGAAATTTTTGAAGGTTTTTTACTCCTCTCAACAGCCCAAACAAGTTTCTAAAAGGATCAGTTTGCAACTACTTTACTTTTGGAGAAAATTCAAAACATTCATTATTCAATAGGGCCCAAACTATCAAAAACCAGCGGTTTCAATGAACACACATTTCTTGGTAGAATCATGCAGGACTGAAATTTTTGATGTTTTTCTACTCCTCTCATGAGCCCAAACAAGTCTCTAAAAGCATGAGTTTGCAACTACTTTACTTTTGGAGAAAATTCAAAACATTCATTATTCAATAGAGCCCAATAGCAAAAATCAGGTTTTGAATGAAGATTCACATTTCTTGGTAGAATCATGCAGGATTGAAATTTTTGATGGTTTTTTACTCCTCTCAACAGCCCAAACAAGTTTCTAAAAGGATGAGTTTGCAACTACTTTACTTTTGGAGAAAATTCAAAACATTCATTATTCAATAGGGCCCAAACTATCAAAAACCAGCGGTTTCAATGAACACACATTTCTTGGTAGAATCATGCAGGACTGAAATTTTTGATGTTTTTCTACTCCTCTCATGAGCCCAAACAAGTCTCTAAAAGCATGAGTTTGCAACTACTTTACTTTTGGAGAAAATTCAAAACATTCACTTTTCACTAGAGCCCAATAGCAAAAATCAGGTTTTGAATGAAGAATCACATTTCTTGGTAGAATCATGCTGCATTGAAATTTTTGAAGGTTTTTTACTCCTCTCAACAGCCCAAACAAGTTTCTAAAAGGATGAGTTTGCAACTACTTTACTTTTGGAGAAAATTCAAAACATTCATTATTCAATAGGGCCCAAACTATCAAAAACCAGCGGTTTCAATGAACACACATTTCTTGGTAGAATCATGCAGGACTGAAATTTTTGATGTTTTTCTACTCCTCTCATGAGCCCAAACAAGTCTCTAAAAGCATGAGTTTGCAACTACTTTACTTTTGGAGAAAATTCAAAACATTCATTATTCAATAGAGCCCAATAGCAAAAATCAGGTTTTGAATGAAGATTCACATTTCTTGGTAGAATCATGCAGGATTGAAATTTTTGATGGTTTTTTACTCCTCTCAACAGCCCAAACAAGTTTCTAAAAGGATGAGTTTGCAACTACTTTACTTTTGGAGAAAATTCAAAACATTCATTATTCAATAGGGCCCAAACTATCAAAAACCAGCGGTTTCAATGAACACACATTTCTTGGTAGAATCATGCAGGACTGAAATTTTTGATGTTTTTCTACTCCTCTCATGAGCCCAAACAAGTCTCTAAAAGCATGAGTTTGCAACTACTTTACTTTTGGAAAAAATTCAAAACATTCATTATTCAATAGAGCCCAATAGCAAAAATCAGGTTTTGAATGAAGAATCACATTTCTTGGTAAAATCATGCAGGATTGAAATTTTTGATGGTTTTTTACTCCTCTCAACAGCCCAAACAAGTTTCTAAAAGGATGAGTTTGCAACTACTTTACTTTTGGAGAAAATTCAAAACATTCATTATTCAATAGGGCCCAAACTATCAAAAACCAGCGGTTTCAATGAACACACATTTCTTGGTAGAATCATGCAAGACTGAAATTTTTGATGTTTTTCTACTCCTCTCATGAGCCCAAACAAGTCTCTAAAAGCATGAGTTTGCAACTACTTTACTTTTGGAGAAAATTCAAAACATTCATTATTCAATAGAGCCCAATAGCAAAAATCAGGTTTTGAATGAAGATTCACATTTCTTGGTAGAATCATGCAGGATTGAAATTTTTGAAGGTTTTTTACTCCTCTCAACAGCCCAAACAAGTTTCTAAAAGGATGAGTTTGCAACTACTTTACTTTTGGAGAAAATTCAAAACATTCATTATTCAATAGAGCCCAATAGCAAAAACCAGCGTTTTGAATGAAGAATCACATTTCTTGGTAGAATCATGCAGGATTGAAATTTTTGATGGTTTTTTACTCCTCTCAACAGCCCAAACAAGTTTCTAAAAGGATGAGTTTGCAACTACTTTACTTTTGGAGAAAATTCAAAACATTCATTATTCAATAGGGCCCAAACTATCAAAAACCAGCGGTTTCAATGAACACATATTTCTTGGTAGAATCATGCAGGACTGAAATTTTTGATGTTTTTCTACTCCTCTCATGAGCCCAAACAAGTCTCTAAAAGCATGAGTTTGCAACTACTTTACTTTTGGAGAAAATTCAAAACATTCATTATTCAATAGAGCCCAATAGCAAAAATCAGGTTTTGAATGAAGAATCACATTTCTTGGTAAAATCATGCAGGATTGAAATTTTTGATGGTTTTTTACTCCTCTCAACAGTCCAAACAAGTTTCTAAAAGGATGAGTTTGCAACTACTTTACTTTTGGAGAAAATTCAAAACATTCATTATTCAATAGGGCCCAATCTATCAAAAACCAGCGGTTTGAATGAACACACATTTCTTGGTAGAATCATGCAGGACTGAAATTTTTGATGTTTTTCTACTCCTCTCATGAGCCCAAACAAGTCTCTAAAAGCATGAGTTTGCAACTACTTTACTTTTGGAGAAAATTCAAAACATTCACTTTTCACTAGAGCCCAATAGCAAAAATCAGGTTTTGAATGAAGAATCACATTTCTTGGTAGAATCATGCTGCATTGAAATTTTTGAAGGTTTTTTACTCCTCTCAACAGCCCAAACAAGTTTCTAAAAGGATGAGTTTGCAACTACTTTACTTTTGGAGAAAATTCAAAACATTCATTATTCAATAGGGCCCAAACTATCAAAAACCAGCGGTTTCAATGAACACACATTTCTTGCTAGAATCATGCAGGACTGAAATTTTTGATGTTTTTCTACTCCTCTCATGAGCCCAAACAAGTCTCTAAAAGCATGAGTTTGCAACTACTTTACTTTTGGAGAAAATTCAAAACATTCATTATTCAATAGAGCCCAATAGCAAAAATCAGGTTTTGAATGAAGATTCACATTTCTTGGTAGAATCATGCAGGATTGAAATTTTTGATGGTTTTTTACTCCTCTCAACAGCCCAAACAAGTTTCTAAAAGGATGAGTTTGCAACTACTTTACTTTTGGAGAAAATTCAAAACATTCATTATTCAATAGGGCCCAAACTATCAAAAACCAGCGGTTTCAATGAACACACATTTCTTGGTAGAATCATGCAGGACTGAAATTTTTGATGTTTTTCTACTCCTCTCATGAGCCCAAACAAGTCTCTAAAAGCATGAGTTTGCAACTACTTTACTTTTGGAAAAAATTCAAAACATTCATTATTCAATAGAGCCCAATAGCAAAAATCAGGTTTTGAATGAAGAATCACATTTCTTGGTAAAATCATGCAGGATTGAAATTTTTGATGGTTTTTTACTCCTCTCAACAGCCCAAACAATTTTCTAAAAGGATGAGTTTGCAACTACTTTACTTTTGGAGAAAATTCAAAACATTCATTATTCAATAGGGCCCAAACTATCAAAAACCAGCGGTTTCAATGAACACACATTTCTTGGTAGAATCATGCAAGACTGAAATTTTTGATGTTTTTCTACTCCTCTCATGAGCCCAAACAAGTCTCTAAAAGCATGAGTTTGCAACCACTTTACTTTTGGAGAAAATTCAAAACATTCATTATTCAATAGAGCCCAATAGCAAAAATCAGGTTTTGAATGAAGAATCACATTTCTTGGTAGAATCATGCAGGATTGAAATTTTTGATGGTTTTTTACTCCTCTCAACAGCCCAAACAAGTTTCTAAAAGGATGAGTTTGCAACTACTTTACTTTTGGAGAAAATTCAAAACATTCATTATTCAATAGGGCCCAAAATATCAAAAACCAGCGGTTTGAATGAACACACATTTCTTGGTAGAATCATGCAGGACTGAAATTTTTGATGTTTTTCTACTCCTCTCATGAGCCCAAACAAGTCTCTAAAAGGATGAGTTTGCAACTACTTTACTTTTGGAGAAAATTCAAAACATTCATTATTCAATAGAGCCCAATAGCAAAAACCAGCGTTTTGAATGAAGAATCACATTTCTTGGTAGAATCATGCAGGATTGAAATTTTTGATGGTTTTTTACTCCTCTCAACAGCCCAAACAAGTTTCTAAAAGGATGAGTTTGCAAATACTTTACTTTTGGAGAAAATTCAAAACATTCATTATTCAATAGGGCCCAAACTATCAAAAACCAGCGGTTTCAATGAACACACATTTCTTGGTAGAATCATGCAGGACTGAAATTTTTGATGTTTTTCTACTCCTTTCATGAGCCCAAACAAGTCTCTAAAAGCATGAGTTTGCAACTACTTTACTTTTGGAGAAAATTCAAAACATTCATTATTCAATAGAGCCCAATAGCAAAAACCAGCGTTTTGAATTAAGAATCACATTTCTTGGTAGAATCATGCAGGATTGAAATTTTTGATGGTTTTTTACTCCTCTCAACAGCCCAAACAAGTTTCTAAAAGGATGAGTTTGCAACTACTTTACTTTTGGAGAAAATTCAAAACATTCATTATTCAATAGGGCCCAAACTATCAAAAACCAGCGGTTTCAATGAACACACATTTCTTGGTAGAATCATGCAGGACTGAAATTTTTGATGTTTTTCTACTCCTCTCATGAGCCCAAACAAGTCTCTAAAAGCATGAGTTTGCAACTACTTTACTTTTGGAGAAAATTCAAAACATTCATTATTCAATAGAGCCCAATAGCAAAAATCAGGTTTTGAATGAAGATTCACATTTCTTGGTAGAATCATGCAGGATTGAAATTTTTGATGGTTTTTTACTCCTCTCAACAGCCCAAACAAGTTTCTAAAAGGATGAGTTTGCAACTACTTTACTTTTAGAGAAAATTCAAAACATTCATTATTCAATAGGGCCCAAACTATCAAAAACCAGCGGTTTCAATGAACACACATTTCTTGGTAGAATCATGCAGGACTGAAATTTTTGATGTTTTTCTACTCCTCTCATGAGCCCAAACAAGTCTCTAAAAGCATGAGTTTGCAACTACTTTACTTTTGGAGAAAATTCAAAACATTCATTATTCAATAGAGCCCAATAGCAAAAATCAGGTTTTGAATGAAGAATCACATTTCTTGGTAAAATCATGCAGGATTGAAATTTTTGATGGTTTTTTACTCCTCTCAACAGCCCAAACAAGTTTCTAAAAGGATGAGTTTGCAACTACTTTACTTTTGGAGAAAATTCAAAACATTCATTATTCAATAGGGCCCAAACTATCAAAAACCAGCGGTTTCAATGAACACACATTTCTTGGTAGAATCATGCAGGACTGAAATTTTTGATGTTTTTCTACTCCTCTCATGAGCCCAAACGAGTCTCTAAAAGCATGAGTTTGCAACTACTTTACTTTTGGAGAAAATTCAAAACATTCACTATTCAATAGAGCCCAATAGCAAAAATCAGGTTTTGAATGAAGAATCACATTTCTTGGTAAAATCATGCAGGATTGAAATTTTTGATGGTTTTTTACTCCTCTCAACATCCCAAACAAGTTTCTAAAAGGATGAGTTTGCAACTACTTTACTTTTGGAGAAAATTCAAAACATTCATTATTCAATAGGGCCCAAACTATCAAAAACCAGCGGTTTGAATGAACACACATTTCTTGGTAGAATCATGCAGGACTGAAATTTTTGATGTTTTCCTACTCCTCTCATGAGCCCAAACAAGTCTCTAAAAGCATGAGTTTGCAACTACTTTACTTTTGGAGAAAATTCAAAACATTCATTATTCAATAGAGCCCAATAGCAAAAATCAGGTTTTGAATGAAGAATCACATTTCTTGGTAAAATCATGCAGGATTGAAATTTTTGATGGTTTTTTACTCCTCTCAACAGCCCAAACAAGTTTCTAAAAGGATGAGTTTGCAACTACTTTACTTTTGGAGAAAATTCAAAACATTCATTATTCAATAGGGCCCAAACTATCAAAAACCAGCGGTTTGAATGAACACACATTTCTTGGTAGAATCATGCAGGACTGAAATTTTTGATGTTTTTCTACTCCTCTCATGAGCCCAAACAAGTCTCTAAAAGCATGAGTTTGCAACTACTTTACTTTTGGAGAAAATTCAAAACATTCACTTTTCACTAGAGCCCAATAGCAAAAATCAGGTTTTGAATGAAGAATCACATTTCTTGGTAGAATCATGCTGCATTGAAATTTTTGATGGTTTTTTACGCCTCTCAACAGCCCAAACAAGTTTCTAAAAGGATGAGTTTGCAACTACTTTACTTTTGGAGAAAATTCAAAACATTCATTATTCAATAGGGCCCAAACTATCAAAAACCAGCGGTTTGAATGAACACACATTTCTTGGTAGAATCATGCAGGACTGAAATTTTTGATGTTTTTCTACTCCTCTCATGAGCCCAAACAATTCTCTAAAAGCATGAGTTTGCAACTACTTTTCTTTTGGAGAAAATTCAAAACATTCATTATTCAATAGAGCCCAATAGCAAAAATCAGGTTTTGAATGAAGAATCACATTTCTTGGTAGAATCATGCAGGATTGAAATTTTTGATGGTTTTTTACTCCTCTCAACAGCCCAAACAAGTTTCTAAAAGGATGAGCTTGCAACTACTTTACTTTTGGAGAAAATTCAAAACATTCATTATTCAATAGGGCCCAAACTATCAAAAACCAGCGGTTTCAATGAACACACATTTCTTGGTAGAATCGTGCAGGACTCACAAAGTCTCATAGAAGAACGATTTGCCTTTAACAACAATGTCTTACATAAATATCATTTAAAGTGGGCAGTGTGGAACTCAATTTATATGTAAAGTTATTAGACTGCTGTACTATATGCTTGGAGTCTGGTCTGAAAGTTATATGCTCTAGTTTCAATGTGGAGTTCTCTATTTTTTATTTCTTCCCATTTTCGCCTTGTTTTGTTACCCCTGTCCTTCCTCCTATTTATGGAAAATTCAATAAACATATTTGAAAAAGAATCGTGCAGGACTGAAATTTTTTATGTTTTTCTACTCCTCTCATGAGCCCAAACAAGTCTCTAAAAGGATGAGTTTGCAACTACTTTACTTTTGGAGAAAATTCAAAACATTCATTATTCAATAGAGCCCAATAGCAAAAACCAGCGTTTTGAATGAAGAATCACATTTCTTGGTAGAATCATGCAGGATTGAAATTTTTGATGGTTTTTTACTCCTCTCAACAGCCCAAACAAGTTTCTAAAAGGATGAGTTTGCAACTACTTTACTTTTGGAGAAAATTCAAAACATTCATTATTCAATAGGGCCCAAACTATCAAAAACCAGCGGTTTCAATGAACACACATTTCTTGGTAGAATCATGCAGGACTGAAATTTTTGATGTTTTTCTACTCCTCTCATGAGCCCAAACAAGTCTCTAAAAGCATGAGTTTGCAACTACTTTACTTTTGGAGAAAATTCAAAACATTCATTATTCAATAGAGCCCAATAGCAAAAATCAGGTTTTGAATGAAGAATCACATTTCTTGGTAAAATCATGCAGGATTGAAATTTTTGATGGTTTTTTACTCCTCTCAACAGTCCAAACAAGTTTCTAAAAGGATGAGTTTGCAACTACTTTACTTTTGGAGAAAATTCAAAACATTCATTATTCAATAGGGCCCAATCTATCAAAAACCAGCGGTTTGAATGAACACACATTTCTTGGTAGAATCATGCAGGACTGAAATTTTTGATGTTTTTCTACTCCTCTCATGAGCCCAAACAAGTCTCTAAAAGCATGAGTTTGCAACTACTTTACTTTTGGAGAAAATTCAAAACATTCACTTTTCACTAGAGCCCAATAGCAAAAATCAGGTTTTGAATGAAGAATCACATTTCTTGGTAGAATCATGCTGCATTGAAATTTTTGAAGGTTTTTTACTCCTCTCAACAGCCCAAACAAGTTTCTAAAAGGATGAGTTTGCAACTACTTTACTTTTGGAGAAAATTCAAAACATTCATTATTCAATAGGGCCCAAACTATCAAAAACCAGCGGTTTCAATGAACACACATTTCTTGGTAGAATCATGCAGGACTGAAATTTTTGATGTTTTTCTACTCCTCTCATGAGCCCAAACAAGTCTCTAAAAGCATGAGTTTGCAACTACTTTACTTTTGGAGAAAATTCAAAACATTCATTATTCAATAGAGCCCAATAGCAAAAATCAGGTTTTGAATGAAGATTCACATTTCTTGGTAGAATCATGCAGGATTGAAATTTTTGATGGTTTTTTACTCCTCTCAACAGCCCAAACAAGTTTCTAAAAGGATGAGTTTGCAACTACTTTACTTTTGGAGAAAATTCAAAACATTCATTATTCAATAGGGCCCAAACTATCAAAAACCAGCGGTTTCAATGAACACACATTTCTTGGTAGAATCATGCAGGACTGAAATTTTTGATGTTTTTCTACTCCTCTCATGAGCCCAAACAAGTCTCTAAAAGCATGAGTTTGCAACTACTTTACTTTTGGAAAAAATTCAAAACATTCATTATTCAATAGAGCCCAATAGCAAAAATCAGGTTTTGAATGAAGAATCACATTTCTTGGTAAAATCATGCAGGATTGAAATTTTTGATGGTTTTTTACTCCTCTCAACAGCCCAAACAAGTTTCTAAAAGGATGAGTTTGCAACTACTTTACTTTTGGAGAAAATTCAAAACATTCATTATTCAATAGGGCCCAAACTATCAAAAACCAGCGGTTTCAATGAACACACATTTCTTGGTAGAATCATGCAAGACTGAAATTTTTGATGTTTTTCTACTCCTCTCATGAGCCCAAACAAGTCTCTAAAAGCATGAGTTTGCAACTACTTTACTTTTGGAGAAAATTCAAAACATTCATTATTCAATAGAGCCCAATAGCAAAAATCAGGTTTTGAATGAAGATTCACATTTCTTGGTAGAATCATGCAGGATTGAAATTTTTGAAGGTTTTTTACTCCTCTCAACAGCCCAAACAAGTTTCTAAAAGGATGAGTTTGCAACTACTTTACTTTTGGAGAAAATTCAAAACATTCATTATTCAATAGAGCCCAATAGCAAAAACCAGCGTTTTGAATGAAGAATCACATTTCTTGGTAGAATCATGCAGGATTGAAATTTTTGATGGTTTTTTACTCCTCTCAACAGCCCAAACAAGTTTCTAAAAGGATGAGTTTGCAACTACTTTACTTTTGGAGAAAATTCAAAACATTCATTATTCAATAGGGCCCAAACTATCAAAAACCAGCGGTTTCAATGAACACACATTTCTTGGTAGAATCATGCAGGACTGAAATTTTTGATGTTTTTCTACTCCTCTCATGAGCCCAAACAAGTCTCTAAAAGCATGAGTTTGCAACTACTTTACTTTTGGAGAAAATTCAAAACATTCATTATTCAATAGAGCCCAATAGCAAAAATCAGGTTTTGAATGAAGAATCACATTTCTTGGTAAAATCATGCAGGATTGAAATTTTTGATGGTTTTTTACTCCTCTCAACAGTCCAAACAAGTTTCTAAAAGGATGAGTTTGCAACTACTTTACTTTTGGAGAAAATTCAAAACATTCATTATTCAATAGGGCCCAATCTATCAAAAACCAGCGGTTTGAATGAACACACATTTCTTGGTAGAATCATGCAGGACTGAAATTTTTGATGTTTTTCTACTCCTCTCATGAGCCCAAACAAGTCTCTAAAAGCATGAGTTTGCAACTACTTTACTTTTGGAGAAAATTCAAAACATTCACTTTTCACTAGAGCCCAATAGCAAAAATCAGGTTTTGAATGAAGAATCACATTTCTTGGTAGAATCATGCTGCATTGAAATTTTTGAAGGTTTTTTACTCCTCTCAACAGCCCAAACAAGTTTCTAAAAGGATGAGTTTGCAACTACTTTACTTTTGGAGAAAATTCAAAACATTCATTATTCAATAGGGCCCAAACTATCAAAAACCAGCGGTTTCAATGAACACACATTTCTTGGTAGAATCATGCAGGACTGAAATTTTTGATGTTTTTCTACTCCTCTCATGAGCCCAAACAAGTCTCTAAAAGCATGAGTTTGCAACTACTTTACTTTTGGAGAAAATTCAAAACATTCATTATTCAATAGAGCCCAATAGCAAAAATCAGGTTTTGAATGAAGATTCACATTTCTTGGTAGAATCATGCAGGATTGAAATTTTTGATGGTTTTTTACTCCTCTCAACAGCCCAAACAAGTTTCTAAAAGGATGAGTTTGCAACTACTTTACTTTTGGAGAAAATTCAAAACATTCATTATTCAATAGGGCCCAAACTACCAAAAACCAGCGGTTTCAATGAACACACATTTCTTGGTAGAATCATGCAGGACTGAAATTTTTGATGTTTTTCTACTCCTCTCATGAGCCCAAACAAGTCTCTAAAAGCATGAGTTTGCAACTACTTTACTTTTGGAAAAAATTCAAAACATTCATTATTCAATAGAGCCCAATAGCAAAAATCAGGTTTTGAATGAAGAATCACATTTCTTGGTAAAATCATGCAGGATTGAAATTTTTGATGGTTTTTTACTCCTCTCAACAGCCCAAACAAGTTTCTAAAAGGATGAGTTTGCAACTACTTTACTTTTGGAGAAAATTCAAAACATTCATTATTCAATAGGGCCCAAACTATCAAAAACCAGCGGTTTCAATGAACACACATTTCTTGGTAGAATCATGCAAGACTGAAATTTTTGATGTTTTTCTACTCCTCTCATGAGCCCAAACAAGTCTCTAAAAGCATGAGTTTGCAACTACTTTACTTTTGGAGAAAATTCAAAACATTCATTATTCAATAGAGCCCAATAGCAAAAATCAGGTTTTGAATGAAGATTCACATTTCTTGGTAGAATCATGCAGGATTGAAATTTTTGAAGGTTTTTTACTCCTCTCAACAGCCCAAACAAGTTTCTAAAAGGATGAGTTTGCAACTACTTTACTTTTGGAGAAAATTCAAAACATTCATTATTCAATAGAGCCCAATAGCAAAAACCAGCGTTTTGAATGAAGAATCACATTTCTTGGTAGAATCATGCAGGATTGAAATTTTTGATGGTTTTTTACTCCTCTCAACAGCCCAAACAAGTTTCTAAAAGGATGAGTTTGCAACTACTTTACTTTTGGAGAAAATTCAAAACATTCATTATTCAATAGGGCCCAAACTATCAAAAACCAGCGGTTTCAATGAACACATATTTCTTGGTAGAATCATGCAGGACTGAAATTTTTGATGTTTTTCTACTCCTCTCATGAGCCCAAACAAGTCTCTAAAAGCATGAGTTTGCAACTACTTTACTTTTGGAGAAAATTCAAAACATTCATTATTCAATAGAGCCCAATAGCAAAAATCAGGTTTTGAATGAAGAATCACATTTCTTGGTAAAATCATGCAGGATTGAAATTTTTGATGGTTTTTTACTCCTCTCAACAGTCCAAACAAGTTTCTAAAAGGATGAGTTTGCAACTACTTTACTTTTGGAGAAAATTCAAAACATTCATTATTCAATAGGGCCCAATCTATCAAAAACCAGCGGTTTGAATGAACACACATTTCTTGGTAGAATCATGCAGGACTGAAATTTTTGATGTTTTTCTACTCCTCTCATGAGCCCAAACAAGTCTCTAAAAGCATGAGTTTGCAACTACTTTACTTTTGGAGAAAATTCAAAACATTCACTTTTCACTAGAGCCCAATAGCAAAAATCAGGTTTTGAATGAAGAATCACATTTCTTGGTAGAATCATGCTGCATTGAAATTTTTGAAGGTTTTTTACTCCTCTCAACAGCCCAAACAAGTTTCTAAAAGGATGAGTTTGCAACTACTTTACTTTTGGAGAAAATTCAAAACATTCATTATTCAATAGGGCCCAAACTATCAAAAACCAGCGGTTTCAATGAACACACATTTCTTGCTAGAATCATGCAGGACTGAAATTTTTGATGTTTTTCTACTCCTCTCATGAGCCCAAACAAGTCTCTAAAAGCATGAGTTTGCAACTACTTTACTTTTGGAGAAAATTCAAAACATTCATTATTCAATAGAGCCCAATAGCAAAAATCAGGTTTTGAATGAAGATTCACATTTCTTGGTAGAATCATGCAGGATTGAAATTTTTGATGGTTTTTTACTCCTCTCAACAGCCCAAACAAGTTTCTAAAAGGATGAGTTTGCAACTACTTTACTTTTGGAGAAAATTCAAAACATTCATTATTCAATAGGGCCCAAACTATCAAAAACCAGCGGTTTCAATGAACACACATTTCTTGGTAGAATCATGCAGGACTGAAATTTTTGATGTTTTTCTACTCCTCTCATGAGCCCAAACAAGTCTCTAAAAGCATGAGTTTGCAACTACTTTACTTTTGGAAAAAATTCAAAACATTCATTATTCAATAGAGCCCAATAGCAAAAATCAGGTTTTGAATGAAGAATCACATTTCTTGGTAAAATCATGCAGGATTGAAATTTTTGATGGTTTTTTACTCCTCTCAACATCCCAAACAATTTTCTAAAAGGATGAGTTTGCAACTACTTTACTTTTGGAGAAAATTCAAAACATTCATTATTCAATAGGGCCCAAACTATCAAAAACCAGCGGTTTCAATGAACACACATTTCTTGGTAGAATCATGCAAGACTGAAATTTTTGATGTTTTTCTACTCCTCTCATGAGCCCAAACAAGTCTCTAAAAGCATGAGTTTGCAACTACTTTACTTTTGGAGAAAATTCAAAACATTCATTATTCAATAGAGCCCAATAGCAAAAATCAGGTTTTGAATGAAGATTCACATTTCTTGGTAGAATCATGCAGGATTGAAATTTTTGATGGTTTTTTACTCCTCTCAACAGCCCAAACAAGTTTCTAAAAGGATGAGTTTGCAACTACTTTACTTTTGGAGAAAATTCAAAACATTCATTATTCAATAGGGCCCAAACTATCAAAAACCAGCGGTTTCAATGAACACACATTTCTTGGTAGAATCATGCAGGACTGAAATTTTTGATGTTTTTCTACTCCTCTCATGAGCCCAAACAAGTCTCTAAAAGCATGAGTTTGCAACTGCTTTACTTTTGGAGAAAATTCAAAACATTCATTATTCAATAGAGCCCAATAGCAAAAATCAGGATTTGAATGAAGAATCACATTTCTTGGTAAAATCATGCAGGATTGAAATTTTTGATGGTTTTTTACTCCTCTCAACAGCCCAAACAAGTTTCTAAAAGGATGAGTTTGCAACTACTTTACTTTTGGAGAAAATTCAAAACATTCATTATTCAATAGGGCCCAAACTATCAAAAACCAGCGGTTTCAATGAACACACATTTCTTGGTAGAATCATGCAGGACTGAAATTTTTGATGTTTTTCTACTCCTCTCATGAGCCCAAACAAGACTCTAAAAGCATGAGTTTGCAACTACTTTACTTTTGGAGAAAATTCAAAACATTCATTATTCAATAGAGCCCAATAGCAAAAATCAGGTTTTGAATGAAGAATCACATTTCTTGGTAAAATCATGCAGGATTGAAATTTTTGATGGTTTTTTACTCCTCTCAACAGTCCAAACAAGTTTCTAAAAGGATGAGTTTGCAACTACTTTACTTTTGGAGAAAATTCAAAACATTCATTATTCAATAGGGCCCAATCTATCAAAAACCAGCGGTTTGAATGAACACACATTTCTTGGTAGAATCATGCAGGACTGAAATTTTTGATGTTTTTCTACTCCTCTCATGAGCCCAAACAAGTCTCTAAAAGCATGAGTTTGCAACTACTTTACTTTTGGAGAAAATTCAAAACATTCACTTTTCACTAGAGCCCAATAGCAAAAATCAGGTTTTGAATGAAGAATCACATTTCTTGGTAGAATCATGCTGCATTGAAATTTTTGAAGGTTTTTTACTCCTCTCAACAGCCCAAACAAGTTTCTAAAAGGATGAGTTTGCAACTACTTTACTTTTGGAGAAAATTCAAAACATTCATTATTCAATAGGGCCCAAACTATCAAAAACCAGCGGTTTCAATGAACACACATTTCTTGCTAGAATCATGCAGGACTGAAATTTTTGATGTTTTTCTACTCCTCTCATGAGCCCAAACAAGTCTCTAAAAGCATGAGTTTGCAACTACTTTACTTTTGGAGAAAATTCAAAACATTCATTATTCAATAGAGCCCAATAGCAAAAATCAGGTTTTGAATGAAGATTCACATTTCTTGGTAGAATCATGCAGGATTGAAATTTTTGATGGTTTTTTACTCCTCTCAACAGCCCAAACAAGTTTCTAAAAGGATGAGTTTGCAACTACTTTACTTTTGGAGAAAATTCAAAACATTCATTATTCAATAGGGCCCAAACTATCAAAAACCAGCGGTTTCAATGAACACACATTTCTTGGTAGAATCATGCAGGACTGAAATTTTTTATGTTTTTCTACTCCTCTCATGAGCCCAAACAAGTCTCTAAAAGCATGAGTTTGCAACTACTTTACTTTTGGAAAAAATTCAAAACATTCATTATTCAATAGAGCCCAATAGCAAAAATCAGGTTTTGAATGAAGAATCACATTTCTTGGTAAAATCATGCAGGATTGAAATTTTTGATGGTTTTTTACTCCTCTCAACATCCCAAACAATTTTCTAAAAGGATGAGTTTGCAACTACTTTACTTTTGGAGAAAATTCAAAACATTCATTATTCAATAGGGCCCAAACTATCAAAAACCAGCGGTTTCAATGAACACACATTTCTTGGTAGAATCATGCAAGACTGAAATTTTTGATGTTTTTCTACTCCTCTCATGAGCCCAAACAAGTCTCTAAAAGCATGAGTTTGCAACTACTTTACTTTTGGAGAAAATTCAAAACATTCATTATTCAATAGAGCCCAATAGCAAAAATCAGGTTTTGAATGAAGATTCACATTTCTTGGTAGAATCATGCAGGATTGAAATTTTTGATGGTTTTTTACTCCTCTCAACAGCCCAAACAAGTTTCTAAAAGGATGAGTTTGCAACTACTTTACTTTTGGAGAAAATTCAAAACATTCATTATTCAATAGGGCCCAAACTATCAAAAACCAGCGGTTTCAATGAACACACATTTCTTGGTAGAATCATGCAGGACTGAAATTTTTGATGTTTTTCTACTCCTCTCATGAGCCCAAACAAGTCTCTAAAAGCATGAGTTTGCAACTGCTTTACTTTTGGAGAAAATTCAAAACATTCATTATTCAATAGAGCCCAATAGCAAAAATCAGGATTTGAATGAAGAATCACATTTCTTGGTAAAATCATGCAGGATTGAAATTTTTGATGGTTTTTTACTCCTCTCAACAGCCCAAACAAGTTTCTAAAAGGATGAGTTTGCAACTACTTTACTTTTGGAGAAAATTCAAAACATTCATTATTCAATAGGGCCCAAACTATCAAAAACCAGCGGTTTCAATGAACACACATTTCTTGGTAGAATCATGCAGGACTGAAATTTTTGATGTTTTTCTACTCCTCTCATGAGCCCAAACAAGACTCTAAAAGCATGAGTTTGCAACTACTTTACTTTTGGAGAAAATTCAAAACATTCATTATTCAATAGAGCCCAATAGCAAAAATCAGGTTTTGAATGAAGAATCACATTTCTTGGTAAAATCATGCAGGATTGAAATTTTTGATGGTTTTTTACTCCTCTCAACAGCCCAAACAAGTTTCTAAAAGGATGAGTTTGCAACTACTTTACTTTTGGAGAAAATTCAAAACATTCATTATTCAATAGGGCCCAAACTATCAAAAACCAGCGGTTTGAATGAACACACATTTCTTGGTAGAATCATGCAGGACTGAAATTTTTGATGTTTTTCTACTCCTCTCATGAGCCCAAACAAGTCTCTAAAAGCATGAGTTTGCAACTACTTTACTTTTGGAGAAAATTCAAAACATTCACTTTTCACTAGAGCCCAATAGCAAAAATCAGGTTTTGAATGAAGAATCACATTTCTTGGTAGAATCATGCTGCATTGAAATTTTTGAAGGTTTTTTACTCCTCTCAACAGCCCAAACAAGTTTCTAAAAGGATGAGTTTGCAACTACTTTACTTTTGGAGAAAATTCAAAACATTCATTATTCAATAGGGCCCAAACTATCAAAAACCAGCGGTTTCAATGAACACACATTTCTTGGTAGAATCATGCAGGACTGAAATTTTTGATGTTTTTCTACTCCTCTCATGAGCCCAAACAAGTCTCTAAAAGCATGAGTTTGCAACTACTTTACTTTTGGAGAAAATTCAAAACATTCATTATTCAATAGAGCCCAATAGCAAAAATCAGGTTTTGAATGAAGATTCACATTTCTTGGTAGAATCATGCAGGATTGAAATTTTTGATGGTTTTTTACTCCTCTCAACAGCCCAAACAAGTTTCTAAAAGGATGAGTTTGCAACTACTTTACTTTTGGAGAAAATTCAAAACATTCATTATTCAATAGGGCCCAAACTATCAAAAACCAGCGGTTTCAATGAACACACATTTCTTGGTAGAATCATGCAGGACTGAAATTTTTGATGTTTTTCTACTCCTCTCATGAGCCCAAACAAGTCTCTAAAAGCATGAGTTTGCAACTACTTTACTTTTGGAAAAAATTCAAAACATTCATTATTCAATAGAGCCCAATAGCAAAAATCAGGTTTTGAATGAAGAATCACATTTCTTGGTAAAATCATGCAGGATTGAAATTTTTGATGGTTTTTTACTCCTCTCAACAGCCCAAACAAGTTTCTAAAAGGATGAGTTTGCAACTACTT
The DNA here is from genome assembly GCF_039654945.1 of Dendrobates tinctorius. Lineage (NCBI taxonomy): Eukaryota > Metazoa > Chordata > Amphibia > Anura > Dendrobatidae > Dendrobates > Dendrobates tinctorius. The sequence goes on from NW_027361944.1 coordinate 655,866, forward strand.
TACTTTTGGAGAAAATTCAAAACATTCATTATTCAATAGGGCCCAAACTATCAAAAACCAGCGGTTTCAATGAACACACATTTCTTGGTAGAATCATGCAAGACTGAAATTTTTGATGTTTTTCTACTCCTCTCATGAGCCCAAACAAGTCTCTAAAAGCATGAGTTTGCAACTACTTTACTTTTGGAGAAAATTCAAAACATTCATTATTCAATAGAGCCCAATAGCAAAAATCAGGTTTTGAATGAAGATTCACATTTCTTGGTAGAATCATGCAGGATTGAAATTTTTGAAGGTTTTTTACTCCTCTCAACAGCCCAAACAAGTTTCTAAAAGGATGAGTTTGCAACTACTTTACTTTTGGAGAAAATTCAAAACATTCATTATTCAATAGGGCCCAAACTATCAAAAACCAGCGGTTTCAATGAACACACATTTCTTGGTAGAATCATGCAGGACTGAAATTTTTGATGTTTTTCTACTCCTCTCATGAGCCCAAACAAGTCTCTAAAAGCATGAGTTTGCAACTGCTTTACTTTTGGAGAAAATTCAAAACATTCATTATTCAATAGAGCCCAATAGCAAAAATCAGGTTTTGAATGAAGATTCACATTTCTTGGTAGAATCATGCAGGATTGAAATTTTTGATGGTTTTTTACTCCTCTCAACAGCCCAAACAAGTTTCTAAAAGGATGAGTTTGCAACTACTTTACTTTTGGAGAAAATTCAAAACATTCATTATTCAATAGGGCCCAAACTATCAAAAACCAGCGGTTTCAATGAACACACATTTCTTGGTAGAATCATGCAGGACTGAAATTTTTGATGTTTTTCTACTCCTCTCATGAGCCCAAACAAGTCTCTAAAAGCATGAGTTTGCAACTACTTTACTTTTGGAAAAAATTCAAAACATTCATTATTCAATAGAGCCCAATAGCAAAAATCAGGTTTTGAATGAAGAATCACATTTCTTGGTAAAATCATGCAGGATTGAAATTTTTGATGGTTTTTTACTCCTCTCAACAGCCCAAACAAGTTTCTAAAAGGATGAGTTTGCAACTACTTTACTTTTGGAGAAAATTCAAAACATTCATTATTCAATAGGGCCCAAACTATCAAAAACCAGCGGTTTCAATGAACACACATTTCTTGGTAGAATCGTGCAGGACTGAAATTTTTTATGTTTTTCTACTCCTCTCATGAGCCCAAACAAGTCTCTAAAAGCATGAGTTTGCAACTACTTTACTTTTGGAGAAAATTCAAAACATTCATTATTCAATAGAGCCCAATAGCAAAAATCAGGTTTTGAATGAAGAATCACATTTCTTGGTAAAATCATGCAGGATTGAAATTTTTGATGGTTTTTTACTCCTCTCAACAGCCCAAACAAGTTTCTAAAAGGATGAGTTTGCAACTACTTTACTTTTGGAGAAAATTCAAAACATTCATTATTCAATAGGGCCCAAACTATCAAAAACCAGCGGTTTGAATGAACACACATTTCTTGGTAGAATCATGCAGGACTGAAATTTTTGATGTTTTTCTACTCCTCTCATGAGCCCAAACAAGTCTCTAAAAGCATGAGTTTGCAACTACTTTACTTTTGGAGAAAATTCAAAACATTCACTTTTCACTAGAGCCCAATAGCAAAAATCAGGTTTTGAATGAAGAATCACATTTCTTGGTAGAATCATGCTGCATTGAAATTTTTGATGGTTTATTACTCCTCTCAACAGCCCAAACAAGTTTCTAAAAGGATGAGTTTGCAACTACTTTACTTTTGGAGAAAATTCAAAACATTCATTATTCAATAGGGCCCAAACTATCAAAAACCAGCGGTTTGAATGAACACACATTTCTTGGTAGAATCATGCAGGACTGAAATTTTTGATGTTTTTCTACTCCTCTCATGAGCCCAAACAAGTCTCTAAAAGCATGAGTTTGCAACTACTTTACTTTTGGAGAAAATTCAAAACATTCATTATTCAATAGAGCCCAATAGCAAAAATCATGATTTGAATGAAGAATCACATTTCTTGGTAGAATCATGCAGGATTGAAATTTTTGATGGTTTTTTACTCCTCTCAACAGCCCAAACAAGTTTCTAAAAGGATGAGTTTGCAACTACTTTACTTTTGGAGAAAATTCAAAACATTCATTATTCAATAGGGCCCAAACTATCAAAAACCAGCGGTTTCAATGAACACACATTTCTTGGTAGAATCATGCAGGACTGAAATTTTTGATGTTTTTCTACTCCTCTCATGAGCCCAAACAAGTCTCTAAAAGCATGAGTTTGCAACTACTTTACTTTTGGAGAAAATTCAAAACATTCATTATTCAATAGAGCCCAATAGCAAAAATCAGGTTTTGAATGAAGAATCACATTTCTTGGTAGAATCATGCAGGATTGAAATTTTTGATGGTTTTTTACTCCTCTCAACAGCCCAAACAAGTTTCTAAAAGGATGAGTTTGCAACTACTTTACTTTTGGAGAAAATTCAAAACATTCATTATTCAATAGGGCCCAAACTATCAAAAACCAGCGGTTTCAATGAACACACATTTCTTGGTAGAATCATGCAGGACTGAAATTTTTGATGTTTTTCTACTCCTCTCATGAGCCCAAACAAGTCTCTAAAAGCATGAGTTTGCAACTACTTTACTTTTGGAGAAAATTCAAAACATTCATTATTCAATAGAGCCCAATAGCAAAAATCAGGTTTTGAATGAAGAATCACATTTCTTGGTAAAATCATGCAGGATTGAAATTTTTGATGGTTTTTTACTCCTCTCAAAAGCCCAAACAAGTTTCTAAAAGGATGAGTTTGCAACTACTTTACTTTTGGAGAAAATTCAAAACATTCATTATTCAATAGGGCCCAAACTATCAAAAACCAGCGGTTTGAATGAACACACATTTCTTGGTAGAATCATGCAGGACTGAAATTTTTGATGTTTTTCTACTCCTCTCATGAGCCCAAACAAGTCTCTAAAAGCATGAGTTTGCAACTACTTTACTTTTGGAGAAAATTCAAAACATTCATTATTCAATAGGGCCCAAACTATCAAAAACCAGCGGTTTCAATGAACACACATTTCTTGGTAGAATCATGCAGGACTGAAATTTTTGATGTTTTTCTACTCCTCTCATGAGCCCAAACAAGTCTCTAAAAGCATGAGTTTGCAACTACTTTACTTTTGGAAAAAATTCAAAACATTCATTATTCAATAGAGCCCAATAGCAAAAATCAGGTTTTGAATGAAGAATCCCTTTTCTTGGTAAAATCATGCAGGATTGAAATTTTTGATGGTTTTTTACTCCTCTCAACAGCCCAAACAAGTTTCTAAAAGGATGAGTTTGCAACTACTTTACTTTTGGAGAAAATTCAAAACATTCATTATTCAATAGGGCCCAAACTATCAAAAACCAGCGGTTTGAATGAACACACATTTCTTGGTAGAATCATGCAGGACTGAAATTTTTGATGTTTTTCTACTCCTCTCATGAGCCCAAACAAGTCTCTAAAAGCATGAGTTTGCAACTACTTTACTTTTGGAGAAAATTCAAAACATTCATTATTCAATAGGGCCCAAACTATCAAAAACCAGCGGTTTCAATGAACACACATTTCTTGGTAGAATCATGCAGGACTGAAATTTTTGATGTTTTTCTACTCCTCTCATGAGCCCAAACAAGTCTCTAAAAGCAAGAGTTTGCAACTACTTTACTTTTGGAGAAAATTCAAAACATTCATTATTCAATAGAGCCCAATAGCAAAAATCAGGTTTTGAATGAAGAATCACATTTCTTGGTAGAATCATGCAGGATTGAAATTTTTGATGGTTTTTTACTCCTCTCAACAGCCCAAACAAGTTTCTAAAAGGATGAGTTTGCAACTACTTTACTTTTGGAGAAAATTCAAAACATTCATTATTCAATAGGGCCCAAACTATCAAAAACCAGCGGTTTCAATGAACACACATTTCTTGGTAGAATCATGCAGGACTGAAATTTTTGATGTTTTTCTACTCCTCTCATAAGCCCAAACAAGTCTCTAAAAGCATGAGTTTGCAACTACTTTACTTTTGGAGAAAATTCAAAACATTCATTATTCAATAGAGCCCAATAGCAAAAATCATGATTTGAATGAAGAATCACATTTCTTGGTAAAATCATGCAGGATTGAAATTTTTGATGGTTTTTTACTCCTCTCAACAGCCCAAACAAGTTTCTAAAAGGATGAGTTTGCAACTACTTTACTTTTGGAGAAAATTCAAAACATTCATTATTCAATAGGGCCCAAACTATCAAAAACCAGCGGTTTCAATGAACACACATTTCTTGGTAGAATCATGCAGGACTGAAATTTTTGATGTTTTTCTACTCCTCTCATGAGCCCAAACAAGACTCCAAAAGCATGAGTTTGCAACTACTTTACTTTTGGAGAAAATTCAAAACATTCATTATTCAATAGAGCCCAATAGCAAAAATCAGGTTTTGAATGAAGAATCACATTTCTTGGTAGAATCATGCAGGATTGAAATTTTTGATGGTTTTTTACTCCTCTCAACAGCCCAAACAAGTTTCTAAAAGGATGAGTTTGCAACTACTTTACTTTTGGAGAAAATTCAAAACATTCATTATTCAATAGGGCCCAAACTATCAAAAACCAGCGGTTTCAATGAACACACATTTCTTGGTAGAATCATGCAGGACTGAAATTTTTGATGTTTTTCTACTCCTCTCATGAGCCCAAACAAGTCTCTAAAAGCATGAGTTTGCAACTACTTTACTTTTGGAGAAAATTCAAAACATTCATTATTCAATAGAGCCCAAAAGCAAAAATCAGGTTTTGAATGAAGAATCACATTTCTTGGTAAAATCATGCAGGATTGAAATTTTTGATGGTTTTTTACTCCTCTCAACAGCCCAAACAAGTTTCTAAAAGGATGAGTTTGCAACTACTTTACTTTTGGAGAAAATTCAAAACATTCATTATTCAATAGGGCCCAAACTATCAAAAACCAGCGGTTTCAATGAACACACATTTCTTGGTAGAATCATGCAGGACTGAAATTTTTGATGTTTTTCTACTCGTCTCATGAGCCCAAACAAGTCTCTAAAAGCATGAGTTTGCAACTACTTTACTTTTGGAGAAAATTCAAAACATTCATTATTCAATAGGGCCCAAACTATCAAAAACCAGCGGTTTCAATGAACACACATTTCTTGGTAGAATCATGCAGGACTGAAATTTTTGATGTTTTTCTACTCCTCTCATGAGCCCAAACAAGTCTCTAAAAGCATGAGTTTGCAACTACTTTACTTTTGGAGAAAATTCAAAACATTCATTATTCAATAGAGCCCAATAGCAAAAATCAGGTTTTGAATGAAGAATCACATTTCTTGGTAGAATCATGCAGGATTGAAATTTTTGATGGTTTTTTACTCCTCTCAACAGCCCAAACAAGTTTCTAAAAGGATGAGTTTGCAACTACTTTACTTTTGGAGAAAATTCAAAACATTCATTATTCAATAGGGCCCAAACTATCAAAAACCAGCGGTTTCAATGAACACACATTTCTTGGTAGAATCATGCAGGACTGAAATTTTTGATGTTTTTCTACTCCTCTCATGAGCCCAAACAAGTCTCTAAAAGCATGAGTTTGCAACTACTTTACTTTTGGAGAAAATTCAAAACATTCATTATTCAATAGAGCCCAATAGCAAAAATCAGGTTTTGAATGAAGAATCACATTTCTTGGTAAAATCATGCAGGATTGAAATTTTTGATGGTTTTTTACTCCTCTCAACAGCCCAAACAAGTTTCTAAAAGGATGAGTTTGCAACTACTTTACTTTTGGAGAAAATTCAAAACATTCATTATTCAATAGGGCCCAAACTATCAAAAACCAGCGGTTTGAATGAACACACATTTCTTGGTAGAATCATGCAGGACTGAAATTTTTGATGTTTTTCTACTCCTCTCATGAGCCCAAACAAGTCTCTAAAAGCATGAGTTTGCAACTACTTTACTTTTGGAGAAAATTCAAAACATTCATTATTCAATAGGGCCCAAACTATCAAAAACCAGCGGTTTCAATGAACACACATTTCTTGGTAGAATCATGCAGGACTGAAATTTTTGATGTTTTTCTACTCCTCTCATGAGCCCAAACAAGTCTCTAAAAGCATGAGTTTGCAACTACTTTACTTTTGGAAAAAATTCAAAACATTCATTATTCAATAGAGCCCAATAGCAAAAATCAGGTTTTGAATGAAGAATCCCTTTTCTTGGTAAAATCATGCAGGATTGAAATTTTTGATGGTTTTTTACTCCTCTCAACAGCCCAAACAAGTTTCTAAAAGGATGAGTTTGCAACTACTTTACTTTTGGAGAAAATTCAAAACATTCATTATTCAATAGGGCCCAAACTATCAAAAACCAGCGGTTTCAATGAACACACATTTCTTGGTAGAATCATGCAGGACTGAAATTTTTGATGTTTTTCTACTCCTCTCATGAGCCCAAACAAGTCTCTAAAAGCATGAGTTTGCAACTACTTTACTTTTGGAGAAAATTCAAAACATTCATTATTCAATAGAGCCCAATAGCAAAAATCAGGTTTTGAATGAAGAATCACATTTCTTGGTAGAATCATGCAGGATTGAAATTTTTGATGGTTTTTTACTCCTCTCAACAGCCCAAACAAGTTTCTAAAAGGATGAGTTTGCAACTACTTTACTTTTGGAGAAAATTCAAAACATTCATTATTCAATAGGGCCCAAACTATCAAAAACCAGCGGTTTCAATGAACACACATTTCTTGGTAGAATCATGCAGGACTGAAATTTTTGATGTTTTTCTACTCCTCTCATGAGCCCAAACAAGTCTCTAAAAGTAAGAGTTTGCAACTACTTTACTTTTGGAGAAAATTCAAAACATTCATTATTCAATAGAGCCCAATAGCAAAAATCAGGTTTTGAATGAAGAATCACATTTCTTGGTAGAATCATGCAGGATTGAAATTTTTGATGGTTTTTTACTCCTCTCAACAGCCCAAACAAGTTTCTAAAAGGATGAGTTTGCAACTACTTTACTTTTGGAGAAAATTCAAAACATTCATTATTCAATAGGGCCCAAACTATCAAAAACCAGCGGTTTCAATGAACACACATTTCTTGGTAGAATCATGCAGGACTGAAATTTTTGATGTTTTTCTACTCCTCTCATAAGCCCAAACAAGTCTCTAAAAGCATGAGTTTGCAACTACTTTACTTTTGGAGAAAATTCAAAACATTCATTATTCAATAGAGCCCAATAGCAAAAATCATGATTTGAATGAAGAATCACATTTCTTGGTAAAATCATGCAGGATTGAAATTTTTGATGGTTTTTTACTCCTCTCAACAGCCCAAACAAGTTTCTAAAAGGATGAGTTTGCAACTACTTTACTTTTGGAGAAAATTCAAAACATTCATTATTCAATAGGGCCCAAACTATCAAAAACCAGCGGTTTCAATGAACACACATTTCTTGGTAGAATCATGCAGGACTGAAATTTTTGATGTTTTTCTACTCCTCTCATGAGCCCAAACAAGACTCTAAAAGCATGAGTTTGCAACTACTTTACTTTTGGAGAAAATTCAAAACATTCATTATTCAATAGAGCCCAATAGCAAAAATCAGGTTTGGAATGAAGAATCAAATTTCTTGGTAGAATCATGCAGGATTGAAATTTTTGATGGTTTTTTACTCCTCTCAACAGCCCAAACAAGTTTCTAAAAGGATGAGTTTGCAACTACTTTACTTTTGGAGAAAATTCAAAACATTCATTATTCAATAGGGCCCAAACTATCAAAAACCAGCGGTTTCAATGAACACACATTTCTTGGTAGAATCATGCAGGACTGAAATTTTTGATGTTTTTCTACTCCTCTCATGAGCCCAAACAAGTCTCTAAAAGCATGAGTTTGCAACTACTTTACTTTTGGAGAAAATTCAAAACATTCATTATTCAATAGAGCCCAAAAGCAAAAATCAGGTTTTGAATGAAGAATCATATTTCTTGGTAAAATCATGCAGGATTGAAATTTTTGATGGTTTTTTACTCCTCTCAACAGCCCAAACAAGTTTCTAAAAGGATGAGTTTGCAACTACTTTACTTTTGGAGAAAATTCAAAACATTCATTATTCAATAGGGCCCAAACTATCAAAAACCAGCGGTTTCAATGAACACACATTTCTTGGTAGAATCATGCAGGACTGAAATTTTTGATGTTTTTCTACTCCTCTCATGAGCCCAAACAAGTCTCTAAAAGGATGAGTTTGCAACTACTTTACTTTTGGAGAAAATTCAAAACATTCATTATTCAATAGAGCCCAATAGCAAAAACCAGCGTTTTGAATGAAGAATCACATTTCTTGGTAGAATCATGCAGGATTGAAATTTTTGATGGTTTTTTACTCCTCTCAACAGCCCAAACAAGTTTCTAAAAGGATGAGTTTGCAAATACTTTACTTTTGGAGAAAATTCAAAACGTTCATTTTTCAATAGGGCCCAAACTATCAAAAACCAGCGGTTTCAATGAACACACATTTCTTGGTAGAATCATGCAGGACTGAAATTTTTGATGTTTTTCTACTCCTCTCATGAGCCCAAACAAGTCTCTAAAAGCATGAGTTTGCAACTACTTTACTTTTGGAGAAAATTCAAAACATTCATTATTCAATAGAGCCCAATAGCAAAAATCAGGTTTTGAATGAAGATTCACATTTCTTGGTAGAATCATGCAGGATTGAAATTTTTGATGGTTTTTTACTCCTCTCAACAGCCCAAACAAGTTTCTAAAAGGATGAGTTTGCAACTACTTTACTTTTGGAGAAAATTCAAAACATTCATTATTCAATAGGGCCCAAACTATCAAAAACCAGCGGTTTCAATGAACACACATTTCTTGGTAGAATCATGCAGGACTGAAATTTTTGATGTTTTTCTACTCCTCTCATGAGCCCAAACAAGTCTCTAAAAGCATGAGTTTGCAACTACTTTACTTTTGGAGAAAATTCAAAACATTCATTATTCAATAGAGCCCAATAGCAAAAATCAGGTTTTGAATGAAGAATCACATTTCTTGGTAAAATCATGCAGGATTGAAATTTTTGATGGTTTTTTACTCCTCTCAACAGCCCAAACAAGTTTCTAAAAGGATGAGTTTGCAAATACTTTACTTTTGGAGAAAATTCAAAACATTCATTATTCAATAGGGCCCAAACTATCAAAAACCAGCGGTTTCAATGAACACACATTTCTTGGTAGAATCATGCAGGACTGAAATTTTTGATGTTTTTCTACTCCTTTCATGAGCCCAAACAAGTCTCTAAAAGCATGAGTTTGCAACTACTTTACTTTTGGAGAAATTTCAAAACATTCATTATTCAATAGAGCCCAATAGCAAAAACCAGCGTTTTGAATTAAGAATCACATTTCTTGGTAGAATCATGCAGGATTGAAATTTTTGATGGTTTTTTACTCCTCTCAACAGCCCAAACAAGTTTCTAAAAGGATGAGTTTGCAACTACTTTACTTTTGGAGAAAATTCAAAACATTCATTATTCAATAGGGCCCAAACTATCAAAAACCAGCGGTTTCAATGAACACACATTTCTTGGTAGAATCATGCAGGACTGAAATTTTTGATGTTTTTCTACTCCTCTCATGAGCCCAAACAAGTCTCTAAAAGCATGAGTTTGCAACTACTTTACTTTTGGAGAAAATTCAAAACATTCACTTTTCACTAGAGCCCAATAGCAAAAATCAGGTTTTGAATGAAGAATCACATTTCTTGGTAGAATCATGCTGCATTGAAATTTTTGAAGGTTTTTTACTCCTCTCAACAGCCCAAACAAGTTTCTAAAAGGATGAGTTTGCAACTACTTTACTTTTGGAGAAAATTCAAAACATTCATTATTCAATAGGGCCCAAACTATCAAAAACCAGCGGTTTCAATGAACACACATTTCTTGGTAGAATCATGCAGGACTGAAATTTTTGATGTTTTTCTACTCCTCTCATGAGCCCAAACAAGTCTCTAAAAGCATGAGTTTGCAACTACTTTACTTTTGGAGAAAATTCAAAACATTCATTATTCAATAGAGCCCAATAGCAAAAATCAGGTTTTGAATGAAGATTCACATTTCTTGGTAGAATCATGCAGGATTGAAATTTTTGATGGTTTTTTACTCCTCTCAACAGCCCAAACAAGTTTCTAAAAGGATGAGTTTGCAACTACTTTACTTTTGGAGAAAATTCAAAACATTCATTATTCAATAGGGCCCAAACTATCAAAAACCAGTGGTTTCAATGAACACACATTTCTTGGTAGAATCATGCAGGACTGAAATTTTTGATGTTTTTCTACTCCTCTCATGAGCCCAAACAAATCTCTAAAAGCATGAGTTTGCAACTACTTTACTTTTGGAAAAAATTCAAAACATTCATTATTCAATAGAGCCCAATAGCAAAAATCAGGTTTTGAATGAAGAATCACATTTCTTGGTAAAATCATGCAGGATTGAAATTTTTGATGGTTTTTTACTCCTCTCAACAGCCCAAACAAGTTTCTAAAAGGATGAGTTTGCAACTACTTTACTTTTGGAGAAAATTCAAAACATTCATTATTCAATAGGGCCCAAACTATCAAAAACCAGCGGTTTCAATGAACACACATTTCTTGGTAGAATCATGCAAGACTGAAATTTTTGATGTTTTTCTACTCCTCTCATGAGCCCAAACAAGTCTCTAAAAGCATGAGTTTGCAACTACTTTACTTTTGGAGAAAATTCAAAACATTCATTATTCAATAGAGCCCAATAGCAAAAATCAGGTTTTGAATGAAGATTCACATTTCTTGGTAGAATCATGCAGGATTGAAATTTTTGAAGGTTTTTTACTCCTCTCAACAGCCCAAACAAGTTTCTAAAAGGATGAGTTTGCAACTACTTTACTTTTGGAGAAAATTCAAAACATTCATTATTCAATAGGGCCCAAACTATCAAAAACCAGCGGTTTCAATGAACACACATTTCTTGGTAGAATCATGCAGGACTGAAATTTTTGATGTTTTTCTACTCCTCTCATGAGCCCAAACAAGTCTCTAAAAGCATGAGTTTGCAACTGCTTTACTTTTGGAGAAAATTCAAAACATTCATTATTCAATAGAGCCCAATAGCAAAAATCAGGTTTTGAATGAAGATTCACATTTCTTGGTAGAATCATGCAGGATTGAAATTTTTGATGGTTTTTTACTCCTCTCAACAGCCCAAACAAGTTTCTAAAAGGATGAGTTTGCAACTACTTTACTTTTGGAGAAAATTCAAAACATTCATTATTCAATAGGGCCCAAACTATCAAAAACCAGCGGTTTGAATGAACACACATTTCTTGGTAGAATCATGCAGGACTGAAATTTTTGATGTTTTTCTACTCCTCTCATGAGCCCAAACAAGTCTCTAAAAGCATGAGTTTGCAACTACTTTACTTTTGGAAAAAATTCAAAACATTCATTATTCAATAGAGCCCAATAGCAAAAATCAGGTTTTGAATGAAGAATCACATTTCTTGGTAAAATCATGCAGGATTGAAATTTTTGATGGTTTTTTACTCCTCTCAACAGCCCAAACAAGTTTCTAAAAGGATGAGTTTGCAACTACTTTACTTTTGGAGAAAATTCAAAACATTCATTATTCAATAGGGCCCAAACTATCAAAAACCAGCGGTTTCAATGAACACACATTTCTTGGTAGAATCATGCAGGACTGAAATTTTTGATGTTTTTCTACTCCTCTCATGAGCCCAAACAAGACTCTAAAAGCATGAGTTTGCAACTACTTTACTTTTGGAGAAAATTCAAAACATTCATTATTCAATAGAGCCCAATAGCAAAAATCAGGTTTTGAATGAAGAATCACATTTCTTGGTAAAATCATGCAGGATTGAAATTTTTGATGGTTTTTTACTCCTCTCAACAGCCCAAACAAGTTTCTAAAAGGATGAGTTTGCAACTACTTTACTTTTGGAGAAAATTCAAAACATTCATTATTCAATAGGGCCCAAACTATCAAAAACCAGCGGTTTGAATGAACACACATTTCTTGGTAGAATCATGCAGGACTGAAATTTTTGATGTTTTTCTACTCCTCTCATGAGCCCAAACAAGTCTCTAAAAGCATGAGTTTGCAACTACTTTACTTTTGGAAAAAATTCAAAACATTCATTATTCAATAGAGCCCAATAGCAAAAATCAGGTTTTGAATGAAGAATCACATTTCTTGGTAAAATCATGCAGGATTGAAATTTTTGATGGTTTTTTACTCCTCTCAACAGCCCAAACAAGTTTCTAAAAGGATGAGTTTGCAACTACTTTACTTTTGGAGAAAATTCAAAACATTCATTATTCAATAGGGCCCAAACTATCAAAAACCAGCGGTTTCAATGAACACACATTTCTTGGTAGAATCATGCAGGACTGAAATTTTTGATGTTTTTCTACTCCTCTCATGAGCCCAAACAAGACTCTAAAAGCATGAGTTTGCAACTACTTTACTTTTGGAGAAAATTCAAAACATTCATTATTCAATAGAGCCCAATAGCAAAAATCAGGTTTTGAATGAAGAATCACATTTCTTGGTAAAATCATGCAGGATTGAAATTTTTGATGGTTTTTTACTCCTCTCAACAGCCCAAACAAGTTTCTAAAAGGATGAGTTTGCAACTACTTTACTTTTGGAGAAAATTCAAAACATTCATTATTCAATAGGGCCCAAACTATCAAAAACCAGCGGTTTGAATGAACACACATTTCTTGGTAGAATCATGCAGGACTGAAATTTTTGATGTTTTTCTACTCCTCTCATGAGCCCAAACAAGTCTCTAAAAGCATGAGTTTGCAACTACTTTACTTTTGGAGAAAATTCAAAACATTCATTATTCAATAGAGCCCAATAGCAAAAATCAGGTTTTGAATGAAGAATCACATTTCTTGGTAAAATCATGCAGGATTGAAATTTTTGATGGTTTTTTACTCCTCTCAACAGCCCAAACAAGTTTCTAAAAGGATGAGTTTGCAACTACTTTACTTTTGGAGAAAATTCAAAACATTCATTATTCAATAGGGCCCAAACTATCAAAAACCAGCGGTTTGAATGAACACACATTTCTTGGTAGAATCATGCAGGACTGAAATTTTTGATGTTTTTCTACTCCTCTCATGAGCCCAAACAAGTCTCTAAAAGCATGAGTTTGCAACTACTTTACTTTTGGAGAAAATTCAAAACATTCACTTTTCACTAGAGCCCAATAGCAAAAATCAGGTTTTGAATGAAGAATCACATTTCTTGGTAGAATCATGCTGCATTGAAATTTTTGATGGTTTTTTACTCCTCTCAACAGCCCAAACAAGTGTCTAAAAGGATGAGTTTGCAACTACTTTACTTTTGGAGAAAATTCAAAACATTCATTATTCAATAGGGCCCAAACTATCAAAAACCAGCGGTTTCAATGAACACACATTTCTTGGTAGAATCGTGCAGGACTGAAATTTTTTATGTTTTTCTACTCCTCTCATGAGCCCAAACAAGTCTCTAAAAGCATGAGTTTGCAACTACTTTACTTTTGGAGAAAATTCAAAACATTCATTATTCAATAGAGCCCAATAGCAAAAATCAGGTTTTGAATGAAGAATCACATTTCTTGGTAAAATCATGCAGGATTGAAATTTTTGATGGTTTTTTACTCCTCTCAACAGCCCAAACAAGTTTCTAAAAGGATGAGTTTGCAACTACTTTACTTTTGGAGAAAATTCAAAACATTCATTATTCAATAGGGCCCAAACTATCAAAAACCAGCGGTTTGAATGAACACACATTTCTTGGTAGAATCATGCAGGACTGAAATTTTTGATGTTTTTCTACTCCTCTCATGAGCCCAAACAAGTCTCTAAAAGCATGAGTTTGCAACTACTTTACTTTTGGAGAAAATTCAAAACATTCACTTTTCACTAGAGCCCAATAGCAAAAATCAGGTTTTGAATGAAGAATCACATTTCTTGGTAGAATCATGCTGCATTGAAATTTTTGATGGTTTATTACTCCTCTCAACAGCCCAAACAAGTTTCTAAAAGGATGAGTTTGCAACTACTTTACTTTTGGAGAAAATTCAAAACATTCATTATTCAATAGGGCCCAAACTATCAAAAACCAGCGGTTTGAATGAACACACATTTCTTGGTAGAATCATGCAGGACTGAAATTTTTGATGTTTTTCTACTCCTCTCATGAGCCCAAACAAGTCTCTAAAAGCATGAGTTTGCAACTACTTTACTTTTGGAGAAAATTCAAAACATTCATTATTCAATAGAGCCCAATAGCAAAAATCATGATTTGAATGAAGAATCACATTTCTTGGTAGAATCATGCAGGATTGAAATTTTTGATGGTTTTTTACTCCTCTCAACAGCCCAAACAAGTTTCTAAAAGGATGAGTTTGCAACTACTTTACTTTTGGAGAAAATTCAAAACATTCATTATTCAATAGGGCCCAAACTATCAAAAACCAGCGGTTTCAATGAACACACATTTCTTGGTAGAATCGTGCAGGACTCACAAAGTCTCATAGAAGAACGATTTGCCTTTAACAACAATGTCTTACATAAATATCATTTAAAGTGGGCAGTGTGGAACTCAATTTATATGTAAAGTTATTAGACTGCTGTACTATATGCTTGGAGTCTGGTCTGAAAGTTATATGCTCTAGTTTCAATGTGGAGTTCTCTATTATTTATTTCTTCCCATTTTCGCCTTGTTTTGTTACCCCTGTCCTTCCTCCTATTTATGGAAAATTCAATAAACATATTTGAAAAAGAATCGTGCAGGACTGAAATTTTTTATGTTTTTCTACTCCTCTCATGAGCCCAAACAAGTCTCTAAAAGGATGAGTTTGCAACTACTTTACTTTTGGAGAAAATTCAAAACATTCATTATTCAATAGAGCCCAATAGCAAAAACCAGCGTTTTGAATGAAGAATCACATTTCTTGGTAGAATCATGCAGGATTGAAATTTTTGATGGTTTTTTACTCCTCTCAACAGCCCAAACAAGTTTCTAAAAGGATGAGTTTGCAACTACTTTACTTTTGGAGAAAATTCAAAACATTCATTATTCAATAGGGCCCAAACTATCAAAAACCAGCAGTTTCAATGAACACACATTTCTTGGTAGAATCATGCAGGACTGAAATTTTTGATGTTTTTCTACTCCTCTCATGAGCCCAAACAAGTCTCTAAAAGCATGAGTTTGCAACTACTTTACTTTTGGAGAAAATTCAAAACATTCATTATTCAATAGAGCCCAATAGCAAAAATCAGGTTTTGAATGAAGAATCACATTTCTTGGTAAAATCATGCAGGATTGAAATTTTTGATGGTTTTTTACTCCTCTCAACAGTCCAAACAAGTTTCTAAAAGGATGAGTTTGCAACTACTTTACTTTTGGAGAAAATTCAAAACATTCATTATTCAATAGGGCCCAATCTATCAAAAACCAGCGGTTTGAATGAACACACATTTCTTGGTAGAATCATGCAGGACTGAAATTTTTGATGTTTTTCTACTCCTCTCATGAGCCCAAACAAGTCTCTAAAAGCATGAGTTTGCAACTACTTTACTTTTGGAGAAAATTCAAAACATTCATTATTAAATAGAGCCCAATAGCAAAAATCATGATTTGAATGAAGAATCACATTTCTTGGTAGAATCATGCAGGATTGAAATTTTTGATGGTTTTTTACTCCTCTCAACAGCCCAAACAAGTTTCTAAAAGGATGAGTTTGCAACTACTTTACTTTTGGAGAAAATTCAAAACATTCATTATTCAATAGGGCCCAAACTATCAAAAACCAGCGGTTTCAATGAACACACATTTCTTGGTAGAATCGTGCAGGACTCACAAAGTCTCATAGAAGAACGATTTGCCTTTAACAACAATGTCTTACATAAATATCATTTAAAGTGGGCAGTGTGGAACTCAATTTATATGTAAAGTTATTAGACTGCTGTACTATATGCTTGGAGTCTGGTCTGAAAGTTATATGCTCTAGTTTCAATGTGGAGTTCTCTATTTTTTATTTCTTCCCATTTTCGCCTTGTTTTGTTACCCCTGTCCTTCCTCCTATTTATGGAAAATTCAATAAACATATTTGAAAAAGAATCGTGCAGGACTGAAATTTTTTATGTTTTTCTACTCCTCTCATGAGCCCAAACAAGTCTCTAAAAGGATGAGTTTGCAACTACTTTACTTTTGGAGAAAATTCAAAACATTCATTATTCAATAGAGCCCAATAGCAAAAACCAGCGTTTTGAATGAAGAATCACATTTCTTGGTAGAATCATGCAGGATTGAAATTTTTGATGGTTTTTTACTCCTCTCAACAGCCCAAACAAGTTTCTAAAAGGATGAGTTTGCAACTACTTTACTTTTGGAGAAAATTCAAAACATTCATTATTCAATAGGGCCCAAACTATCAAAAACCAGCGGTTTCAATGAACACACATTTCTTGGTAGAATCATGCAGGACTGAAATTTTTGATGTTTTTCTACTCCTCTCATGAGCCCAAACAAGTCTCTAAAAGCATGAGTTTGCAACTACTTTACTTTTGGAGAAAATTCAAAACATTCATTATTCAATAGAGCCCAATAGCAAAAATCAGGTTTTGAATGAAGAATCACATTTCTTGGTAAAATCATGCAGGATTGAAATTTTTGATGGTTTTTTACTCCTCTCAACAGCCCAAACAAGTTTCTAAAAGGATGAGTTTGCAACTACTTTACTTTTGGAGAAAATTCAAAACATTCATTATTCAATAGGGCCCAATCTATCAAAAACCAGCGGTTTGAATGAACACACATTTCTTGGTAGAATCATGCAGGACTGAAATTTTTGATGTTTTTCTACTCCTCTCATGAGCCCAAACAAGTCTCTAAAAGCATGAGTTTGCAACTACTTTACTTTTGGAGAAAATTCAAAACATTCACTTTTCACTAGAGCCCAATAGCAAAAATCAGGTTTTGAATGAAGAATCACATTTCTTGGTAGAATCATGCTGCATTGAAATTTTTGAAGGTTTTTTACTCCTCTCAACAGCCCAAACAAGTTTCTAAAAGGATGAGTTTGCAACTACTTTACTTTTGGAGAAAATTCAAAACATTCATTATTCAATAGGGCCCAAACTATCAAAAACCAGCGGTTTCAATGAACACACATTTCTTGGTAGAATCATGCAGGACTGAAATTTTTGATGTTTTTCTACTCCTCTCATGAGCCCAAACAAGTCTCTAAAAGCATGAGTTTGCAACTACTTTACTTTTGGAGAAAATTCAAAACATTCATTATTCAATAGAGCCCAATAGCAAAAATCAGGTTTTGAATGAAGATTCACATTTCTTGGTAGAATCATGCAGGATTGAAATTTTTGATGGTTTTTTACTCCTCTCAACAGCCCAAACAAGTTTCTAAAAGGATGAGTTTGCAACTACTTTACTTTTGGAGAAAATTCAAAACATTCATTATTCAATAGGGCCCAAACTATCAAAAACCAGCGGTTTCAATGAACACACATTTCTTGGTAGAATCATGCAGGACTGAAATTTTTGATGTTTTTCTACTCCTCTCATGAGCCCAAACAAGTCTCTAAAAGCATGAGTTTGCAACTACTTTACTTTTGGAGAAAATTCAAAACATTCATTATTCAATAGAGCCCAATAGCAAAAACCAGCGTTTTGAATGAAGAATCACATTTCTTGGTAGAATCATGCAGGATTGAAATTTTTGATGGTTTTTTACTCCTCTCAACAGCCCAAACAAGTTTCTAAAAGGATGAGTTTGCAACTACTTTACTTTTGGAGAAAATTCAAAACATTCATTATTCAATAGGGCCCAAACTATCAAAAACCAGCGGTTTCAATGAACACACATTTCTTGGTAGAATCATGCAGGACTGAAATTTTTGATGTTTTTCTACTCCTCTCATGAGCCCAAACAAGTCTCTAAAAGCATGAGTTTGCAACTACTTTACTTTTGGAGAAAATTCAAAACATTCATTATTCAATAGAGCCCAATAGCAAAAATCAGGTTTTGAATGAAGATTCACATTTCTTGGTAGAATCATGCAGGATTGAAATTTTTGATGGTTTTTTACTCCTCTCAACAGCCCAAACAAGTTTCTAAAAGGATGAGTTTGCAACTACTTTACTTTTGGAGAAAATTCAAAACATTCATTATTCAATAGGGCCCAAACTATCAAAAACCAGCGGTTTCAATGAACACACATTTCTTGGTAGAATCATGCAGGACTGAAATTTTTGATGTTTTTCTACTCCTCTCATGAGCCCAAACAAGTCTCTAAAAGCATGAGTTTGCAACTACTTTACTTTTGGAAAAAATTCAAAACATTCATTATTCAATAGAGCCCAATAGCAAAAATCAGGTTTTGAATGAAGAATCACATTTCTTGGTAAAATCATGCAGGATTGAAATTTTTGATGGTTTTTTACTCCTCTCAACAGCCCAAACAAGTTTCTAAAAGGATGAGTTTGCAACTACTTTACTTTTGGAGAAAATTCAAAACATTCATTATTCAATAGGGCCCAAACTATCAAAAACCAGCGGTTTGAATGAACACACATTTCTTGGTAGAATCATGCAGGACTGAAATTTTTGATGTTTTTCTACTCCTCTCATGAGCCCAAACAAGTCTCTAAAAGCATGAGTTTGCAACTACTTTACTTTTGGAGAAAATTCAAAACATTCATTATTCAATAGAGCCCAATAGCAAAAATCAGGTTTTGAATGAAGAATCACATTTCTTGGTAAAATCATGCAGGATTGAAATTTTTGATGGTTTTTTACTCCTCTCAACAGCCCAAACAAGTTTCTAAAAGGATGAGTTTGCAACTACTTTACTTTTGGAGAAAATTCAAAACATTCATTATTCAATAGGGCCCAAACTATCAAAAACCAGCGGTTTCAATGAACACACATTTCTTGGTAGAATCATGCAGGACTGAAATTTTTGATGTTTTTCTACTCCTCTCATGAGCCCAAACAAGACTCTAAAAGCATGAGTTTGCAACTACTTTACTTTTGGAGAAAATTCAAAACATTCATTATTCAATAGAGCCCAATAGCAAAAATCAGGTTTTGAATGAAGATTCACATTTCTTGGTAGAATCATGCAGGATTGAAATTTTTGATGGTTTTTTACTCCTCTCAACAGCCCAAACAAGTTTCTAAAAGGATGAGTTTGCAACTACTTTACTTTTGGAGAAAATTCAAAACATTCATTATTCAATAGGGCCCAAACTATCAAAAACCAGCGGTTTCAATGAACACACATTTCTTGGTAGAATCATGCAGGACTGAAATTTTTGATGTTTTTCTACTCCTCTCATGAGCCCAAACAAGTCTCTAAAAGCATGAGTTTGCAACTACTTTACTTTTGGAGAAAATTCAAAACATTCATTATTCAATAGAGCCCAATAGCAAAAATAAAGTTTTGAATGAAGAATCACATTTCTTGGTAAAATCATGCAGGATTGAAATTTTTGATGGTTTTTTACTCCTCTCAACAGCCCAAACAAGTTTCTAAAAGGATGAGTTTGCAACTACTTTACTTTTGGAGAAAATTCAAAACATTCATTATTCAATAGGGCCCAAACTATCAAAAACCAGCGGTTTCAATGAACACACATTTCTTGGTAGAATCATGCAGGACTGAAATTTTTGATGTTTTTCTACTCCTCTCATGAGCCCAAACAAGTCTCTAAAAGCATGAGTTTGCAACTACTTTACTTTTGGAGAAAATTCAAAACATTCATTATTCAATAGAGCCCAATAGCAAAAATCAGGTTTTGAATGAAGAATCACATTTCTTGGTAGAATCATGCAGGATTGAAATTTTTGATGGTTTTTTACTCCTCTCAACAGCCCAAACAAGTTTCTAAAAGGATGAGTTTGCAACTACTTTACTTTTGGAGAAAATTCAAAACA
This sequence comes from Dendrobates tinctorius, assembly GCF_039654945.1. NCBI lineage: Eukaryota > Metazoa > Chordata > Amphibia > Anura > Dendrobatidae > Dendrobates > Dendrobates tinctorius. The sequence goes on from NW_027361944.1 coordinate 675,972, forward strand.
TTCATTATTCAATAGGGCCCAAAATATCAAAAACCAGCGGTTTGAATGAACACACATTTCTTGGTAGAATCATGCAGGACTGAAATTTTTGATGTTTTTCTACTCCTCTCATGAGCCCAAACAAGTCTCTAAAAGGATGAGTTTGCAACTACTTTACTTTTGGAGAAAATTCAAAACATTCATTATTCAATAGAGCCCAATAGCAAAAACCAGCGTTTTGAATGAAGAATCACATTTCTTGGTAGAATCATGCAGGATTGAAATTTTTGATGGTTTTTTACTCCTCTCAACAGCCCAAACAAGTTTCTAAAAGGATGAGTTTGCAAATACTTTACTTTTGGAGAAAATTCAAAACATTCATTATTCAATAGGGCCCAAACTATCAAAAACCAGCGGTTTCAATGAACACACATTTCTTGGTAGAATCATGCAGGACTGAAATTTTTGATGTTTTTCTACTCCTTTCATGAGCCCAAACAAGTCTCTAAAAGCATGAGTTTGCAACTACTTTACTTTTGGAGAAAATTCAAAACATTCATTATTCAATAGAGCCCAATAGCAAAAACCAGCGTTTTGAATTAAGAATCACATTTCTTGGTAGAATCATGCAGGATTGAAATTTTTGATGGTTTTTTACTCCTCTCAACAGCCCAAACAAGTTTCTAAAAGGATGAGTTTGCAACTACTTTACTTTTGGAGAAAATTCAAAACATTCATTATTCAATAGGGCCCAAACTATCAAAAACCAGCGGTTTCAATGAACACACATTTCTTGGTAGAATCATGCAGGACTGAAATTTTTGATGTTTTTCTACTCCTCTCATGAGCCCAAACAAGTCTCTAAAAGCATGAGTTTGCAACTACTTTACTTTTGGAGAAAATTCAAAACATTCATTATTCAGTAGAGCCCAATAGCAAAAATCAGGTTTTGAATGAAGATTCACATTTCTTGGTAGAATCATGCAGGATTGAAATTTTTGATGGTTTTTTACTCCTCTCAACAGCCCAAACAAGTTTCTAAAAGGATGAGTTTGCAACTACTTTACTTTTAGAGAAAATTCAAAACATTCATTATTCAATAGGGCCCAAACTATCAAAAACCAGCGGTTTCAATGAACACACATTTCTTGGTAGAATCATGCAGGACTGAAATTTTTGATGTTTTTCTACTCCTCTCATGAGCCCAAACAAGTCTCTAAAAGCATGAGTTTGCAACTACTTTACTTTTGGAGAAAATTCAAAACATTCATTATTCAATAGAGCCCAATAGCAAAAATCAGGTTTTGAATGAAGAATCACATTTCTTGGTAAAATCATGCAGGATTGAAATTTTTGATGGTTTTTTACTCCTCTCAACAGCCCAAACAAGTTTCTAAAAGGATGAGTTTGCAACTACTTTACTTTTGGAGAAAATTCAAAACATTCATTATTCAATAGGGCCCAAACTATCAAAAACCAGCGGTTTCAATGAACACACATTTCTTGGTAGAATCATGCAGGACTGAAATTTTTGATGTTTTTCTACTCCTCTCATGAGCCCAAACAAGTCTCTAAAAGCATGAGTTTGCAACTACTTTACTTTTGGAGAAAATTCAAAACATTCACTATTCAATAGAGCCCAATAGCAAAAATCAGGTTTTGAATGAAGAATCACATTTCTTGGTAAAATCATGCAGGATTGAAATTTTTGATGGTTTTTTACTCCTCTCAACATCCCAAACAAGTTTCTAAAAGGATGAGTTTGCAACTACTTTACTTTTGGAGAAAATTCAAAACATTCATTATTCAATAGGGCCCAAACTATCAAAAACCAGCGGTTTGAATGAACACACATTTCTTGGTAGAATCATGCAGGACTGAAATTTTTGATGTTTTCCTACTCCTCTCATGAGCCCAAACAAGTCTCTAAAAGCATGAGTTTGCAACTACTTTACTTTTGGAGAAAATTCAAAACATTCATTATTCAATAGAGCCCAATAGCAAAAATCAGGTTTTGAATGAAGAATCACATTTCTTGGTAAAATCATGCAGGATTGAAATTTTTGATGGTTTTTTACTCCTCTCAACAGCCCAAACAAGTTTCTAAAAGGATGAGTTTGCAACTACTTTACTTTTGGAGAAAATTCAAAACATTCATTATTCAATAGGGCCCAAACTATCAAAAACCAGCGGTTTGAATGAACACACATTTCTTGGTAGAATCATGCAGGACTGAAATTTTTGATGTTTTTCTACTCCTCTCATGAGCCCAAACAAGTCTCTAAAAGCATGAGTTTGCAACTACTTTACTTTTGGAGAAAATTCAAAACATTCACTTTTCACTAGAGCCCAATAGCAAAAATCAGGTTTTGAATGAAGAATCACATTTCTTGGTAGAATCATGCTGCATTGAAATTTTTGATGGTTTTTTACTCCTCTCAACAGCCCAAACAAGTTTCTAAAAGGATGAGTTTGCAACTACTTTACTTTTGGAGAAAATTCAAAACATTCATTATTCAATAGGGCCCAAACTATCAAAAACCAGCGGTTTGAATGAACACACATTTCTTGGTAGAATCATGCAGGACTGAAATTTTTGATGTTTTTCTACTCCTCTCATGAGCCCAAACAATTCTCTAAAAGCATGAGTTTGCAACTACTTTTCTTTTGGAGAAAATTCAAAACATTCATTATTCAATAGAGCCCAATAGCAAAAATCAGGTTTTGAATGAAGAATCACATTTCTTGGTAGAATCATGCAGGATTGAAATTTTTGATGTTTTTTTACTCCTCTCAACAGCCCAAACAAGTTTCTAAAAGGATGAGCTTGCAACTACTTTACTTTTGGAGAAAATTCAAAACATTCATTATTCAATAGGGCCCAAACTATCAAAAACCAGCGGTTTCAATGAACACACATTTCTTGGTAGAATCGTGCAGGACTCACAAAGTCTCATAGAAGAACGATTTGCCTTTAACAACAATGTCTTACATAAATATCATTTAAAGTGGGCAGTGTGGAACTCAATTTATATGTAAAGTTATTAGACTGCTGTACTATATGCTTGGAGTCTGGTCTGAAAGTTATATGCTCTAGTTTCAATGTGGAGTTCTCTATTTTTTATTTCTTCCCATTTTCGCCTTGTTTTGTTACCCCTGTCCTTCCTCCTATTTATGGAAAATTCAATAAACATATTTGAAAAAGAATCGTGCAGGACTGAAATTTTTTATGTTTTTCTACTCCTCTCATGAGCCCAAACAAGTCTCTAAAAGGATGAGTTTGCAACTACTTTACTTTTGGAGAAAATTCAAAACATTCATTATTCAATAGAGCCCAATAGCAAAAACCAGCGTTTTGAATGAAGAATCACATTTCTTGGTAGAATCATGCAGGATTGAAATTTTTGATGGTTTTTTACTCCTCTCAACAGCCCAAACAAGTTTCTAAAAGGATGAGTTTGCAACTACTTTACTTTTGGAGAAAATTCAAAACATTCATTATTCAATAGGGCCCAAACTATCAAAAACCAGCGGTTTCAATGAACACACATTTCTTGGTAGAATCATGCAGGACTGAAATTTTTGATGTTTTTCTACTCCTCTCATGAGCCCAAACAAGTCTCTAAAAGCATGAGTTTGCAACTACTTTACTTTTGGAGAAAATTCAAAACATTCATTATTCAATAGAGCCCAATAGCAAAAATCAGGTTTTGAATGAAGAATCACATTTCTTGGTAAAATCATGCAGGATTGAAATTTTTGATGGTTTTTTACTCCTCTCAACAGTCCAAACAAGTTTCTAAAAGGATGAGTTTGCAACTACTTTACTTTTGGAGAAAATTCAAAACATTCATTATTCAATAGGGCCCAATCTATCAAAAACCAGCGGTTTGAATGAACACACATTTCTTGGTAGAATCATGCAGGACTGAAATTTTTGATGTTTTTCTACTCCTCTCATGAGCCCAAACAAGTCTCTAAAAGCATGAGTTTGCAACTACTTTACTTTTGGAGAAAATTCAAAACATTCACTTTTCACTAGAGCCCAATAGCAAAAATCAGGTTTTGAATGAAGAATCACATTTCTTGGTAGAATCATGCTGCATTGAAATTTTTGAAGGTTTTTTACTCCTCTCAACAGCCCAAACAAGTTTCTAAAAGGATGAGTTTGCAACTACTTTACTTTTGGAGAAAATTCAAAACATTCATTATTCAATAGGGCCCAAACTATCAAAAACCAGCGGTTTCAATGAACACACATTTCTTGGTAGAATCATGCAGGACTGAAATTTTTGATGTTTTTCTACTCCTCTCATGAGCCCAAACAAGTCTCTAAAAGCATGAGTTTGCAACTACTTTACTTTTGGAGAAAATTCAAAACATTCATTATTCAATAGAGCCCAATAGCAAAAATCAGGTTTTGAATGAAGATTCACATTTCTTGGTAGAATCATGCAGGATTGAAATTTTTGATGGTTTTTTACTCCTCTCAACAGCCCAAACAAGTTTCTAAAAGGATGAGTTTGCAACTACTTTACTTTTGGAGAAAATTCAAAACATTCATTATTCAATAGGGCCCAAACTATCAAAAACCAGCGGTTTCAATGAACACACATTTCTTGGTAGAATCATGCAGGACTGAAATTTTTGATGTTTTTCTACTCCTCTCATGAGCCCAAACAAGTCTCTAAAAGCATGAGTTTGCAACTACTTTACTTTTGGAAAAAATTCAAAACATTCATTATTCAATAGAGCCCAATAGCAAAAATCAGGTTTTGAATGAAGAATCACATTTCTTGGTAAAATCATGCAGGATTGAAATTTTTGATGGTTTTTTACTCCTCTCAACAGCCCAAACAAGTTTCTAAAAGGATGAGTTTGCAACTACTTTACTTTTGGAGAAAATTCAAAACATTCATTATTCAATAGGGCCCAAACTATCAAAAACCAGCGGTTTCAATGAACACACATTTCTTGGTAGAATCATGCAAGACTGAAATTTTTGATGTTTTTCTACTCCTCTCATGAGCCCAAACAAGTCTCTAAAAGCATGAGTTTGCAACTACTTTACTTTTGGAGAAAATTCAAAACATTCATTATTCAATAGAGCCCAATAGCAAAAATCAGGTTTTGAATGAAGATTCACATTTCTTGGTAGAATCATGCAGGATTGAAATTTTTGAAGGTTTTTTACTCCTCTCAACAGCCCAAACAAGTTTCTAAAAGGATGAGTTTGCAACTACTTTACTTTTGGAGAAAATTCAAAACATTCATTATTCAATAGAGCCCAATAGCAAAAACCAGCGTTTTGAATGAAGAATCACATTTCTTGGTAGAATCATGCAGGATTGAAATTTTTGATGGTTTTTTACTCCTCTCAACAGCCCAAACAAGTTTCTAAAAGGATGAGTTTGCAACTACTTTACTTTTGGAGAAAATTCAAAACATTCATTATTCAATAGGGCCCAAACTATCAAAAACCAGCGGTTTCAATGAACACATATTTCTTGGTAGAATCATGCAGGACTGAAATTTTTGATGTTTTTCTACTCCTCTCATGAGCCCAAACAAGTCTCTAAAAGCATGAGTTTGCAACTACTTTACTTTTGGAGAAAATTCAAAACATTCATTATTCAATAGAGCCCAATAGCAAAAATCAGGTTTTGAATGAAGAATCACATTTCTTGGTAAAATCATGCAGGATTGAAATTTTTGATGGTTTTTTACTCCTCTCAACAGTCCAAACAAGTTTCTAAAAGGATGAGTTTGCAACTACTTTACTTTTGGAGAAAATTCAAAACATTCATTATTCAATAGGGCCCAATCTATCAAAAACCAGCGGTTTGAATGAACACACATTTCTTGGTAGAATCATGCAGGACTGAAATTTTTGATGTTTTTCTACTCCTCTCATGAGCCCAAACAAGTCTCTAAAAGCATGAGTTTGCAACTACTTTACTTTTGGAGAAAATTCAAAACATTCACTTTTCACTAGAGCCCAATAGCAAAAATCAGGTTTTGAATGAAGAATCACATTTCTTGGTAGAATCATGCTGCATTGAAATTTTTGAAGGTTTTTTACTCCTCTCAACAGCCCAAACAAGTTTCTAAAAGGATGAGTTTGCAACTACTTTACTTTTGGAGAAAATTCAAAACATTCATTATTCAATAGGGCCCAAACTATCAAAAACCAGCGGTTTCAATGAACACACATTTCTTGCTAGAATCATGCAGGACTGAAATTTTTGATGTTTTTCTACTCCTCTCATGAGCCCAAACAAGTCTCTAAAAGCATGAGTTTGCAACTACTTTACTTTTGGAGAAAATTCAAAACATTCATTATTCAATAGAGCCCAATAGCAAAAATCAGGTTTTGAATGAAGATTCACATTTCTTGGTAGAATCATGCAGGATTGAAATTTTTGATGGTTTTTTACTCCTCTCAACAGCCCAAACAAGTTTCTAAAAGGATGAGTTTGCAACTACTTTACTTTTGGAGAAAATTCAAAACATTCATTATTCAATAGGGCCCAAACTATCAAAAACCAGCGGTTTCAATGAACACACATTTCTTGGTAGAATCATGCAGGACTGAAATTTTTGATGTTTTTCTACTCCTCTCATGAGCCCAAACAAGTCTCTAAAAGCATGAGTTTGCAACTACTTTACTTTTGGAAAAAATTCAAAACATTCATTATTCAATAGAGCCCAATAGCAAAAATCAGGTTTTGAATGAAGAATCACATTTCTTGGTAAAATCATGCAGGATTGAAATTTTTGATGGTTTTTTACTCCTCTCAACATCCCAAACAATTTTCTAAAAGGATGAGTTTGCAACTACTTTACTTTTGGAGAAAATTCAAAACATTCATTATTCAATAGGGCCCAAACTATCAAAAACCAGCGGTTTCAATGAACACACATTTCTTGGTAGAATCATGCAAGACTGAAATTTTTGATGTTTTTCTACTCCTCTCATGAGCCCAAACAAGTCTCTAAAAGCATGAGTTTGCAACTACTTTACTTTTGGAGAAAATTCAAAACATTCATTATTCAATAGAGCCCAATAGCAAAAATCAGGTTTTGAATGAAGAATCACATTTCTTGGTAGAATCATGCAGGATTGAAATTTTTGATGGTTTTTTACTCCTCTCAACAGCCCAAACAAGTTTCTAAAAGGATGAGTTTGCAACTACTTTACTTTTGGAGAAAATTCAAAACATTCATTATTCAATAGGGCCCAAAATATCAAAAACCAGCGGTTTGAATGAACACACATTTCTTGGTAGAATCATGCAGGACTGAAATTTTTGATGTTTTTCTACTCCTCTCATGAGCCCAAACAAGTCTCTAAAAGGATGAGTTTGCAACTACTTTACTTTTGGAGAAAATTCAAAACATTCATTATTCAATAGAGCCCAATAGCAAAAACCAGCGTTTTGAATGAAGAATCACATTTCTTGGTAGAATCATGCAGGATTGAAATTTTTGATGGTTTTTTACTCCTCTCAACAGCCCAAACAAGTTTCTAAAAGGATGAGTTTGCAAATACTTTACTTTTGGAGAAAATTCAAAACATTCATTATTCAATAGGGCCCAAACTATCAAAAACCAGCGGTTTCAATGAACACACATTTCTTGGTAGAATCATGCAGGACTGAAATTTTTGATGTTTTTCTACTCCTTTCATGAGCCCAAACAAGTCTCTAAAAGCATGAGTTTGCAACTACTTTACTTTTGGAGAAAATTCAAAACATTCATTATTCAATAGAGCCCAATAGCAAAAACCAGCGTTTTGAATTAAGAATCACATTTCTTGGTAGAATCATGCAGGATTGAAATTTTTGATGGTTTTTTACTCCTCTCAACAGCCCAAACAAGTTTCTAAAAGGATGAGTTTGCAACTACTTTACTTTTGGAGAAAATTCAAAACATTCATTATTCAATAGGGCCCAAACTATCAAAAACCAGCGGTTTCAATGAACACACATTTCTTGGTAGAATCATGCAGGACTGAAATTTTTGATGTTTTTCTACTCCTCTCATGAGCCCAAACAAGTCTCTAAAAGCATGAGTTTGCAACTACTTTACTTTTGGAGAAAATTCAAAACATTCATTATTCAATAGAGCCCAATAGCAAAAATCAGGTTTTGAATGAAGATTCACATTTCTTGGTAGAATCATGCAGGATTGAAATTTTTGATGGTTTTTTACTCCTCTCAACAGCCCAAACAAGTTTCTAAAAGGATGAGTTTGCAACTACTTTACTTTTAGAGAAAATTCAAAACATTCATTATTCAATAGGGCCCAAACTATCAAAAACCAGCGGTTTCAATGAACACACATTTCTTGGTAGAATCATGCAGGACTGAAATTTTTGATGTTTTTCTACTCCTCTCATGAGCCCAAACAAGTCTCTAAAAGCATGAGTTTGCAACTACTTTACTTTTGGAGAAAATTCAAAACATTCATTATTCAATAGAGCCCAATAGCAAAAATCAGGTTTTGAATGAAGAATCACATTTCTTGGTAAAATCATGCAGGATTGAAATTTTTGATGGTTTTTTACTCCTCTCAACAGCCCAAACAAGTTTCTAAAAGGATGAGTTTGCAACTACTTTACTTTTGGAGAAAATTCAAAACATTCATTATTCAATAGGGCCCAAACTATCAAAAACCAGCGGTTTCAATGAACACACATTTCTTGGTAGAATCATGCAGGACTGAAATTTTTGATGTTTTTCTACTCCTCTCATGAGCCCAAACAAGTCTCTAAAAGCATGAGTTTGCAACTACTTTACTTTTGGAGAAAATTCAAAACATTCACTATTCAATAGAGCCCAATAGCAAAAATCAGGTTTTGAATGAAGAATCACATTTCTTGGTAAAATCATGCAGGATTGAAATTTTTGATGGTTTTTTACTCCTCTCAACATCCCAAACAAGTTTCTAAAAGGATGAGTTTGCAACTACTTTACTTTTGGAGAAAATTCAAAACATTCATTATTCAATAGGGCCCAAACTATCAAAAACCAGCGGTTTGAATGAACACACATTTCTTGGTAGAATCATGCAGGACTGAAATTTTTGATGTTTTCCTACTCCTCTCATGAGCCCAAACAAGTCTCTAAAAGCATGAGTTTGCAACTACTTTACTTTTGGAGAAAATTCAAAACATTCATTATTCAATAGAGCCCAATAGCAAAAATCAGGTTTTGAATGAAGAATCACATTTCTTGGTAAAATCATGCAGGATTGAAATTTTTGATGGTTTTTTACTCCTCTCAACAGCCCAAACAAGTTTCTAAAAGGATGAGTTTGCAACTACTTTACTTTTGGAGAAAATTCAAAACATTCATTATTCAATAGGGCCCAAACTATCAAAAACCAGCGGTTTGAATGAACACACATTTCTTGGTAGAATCATGCAGGACTGAAATTTTTGATGTTTTTCTACTCCTCTCATGAGCCCAAACAAGTCTCTAAAAGCATGAGTTTGCAACTACTTTACTTTTGGAGAAAATTCAAAACATTCACTTTTCACTAGAGCCCAATAGCAAAAATCAGGTTTTGAATGAAGAATCACATTTCTTGGTAGAATCATGCTGCATTGAAATTTTTGATGGTTTTTTACTCCTCTCAACAGCCCAAACAAGTTTCTAAAAGGATGAGTTTGCAACTACTTTACTTTTGGAGAAAATTCAAAACATTCATTATTCAATAGGGCCCAAACTATCAAAAACCAGCGGTTTGAATGAACACACATTTCTTGGTAGAATCATGCAGGACTGAAATTTTTGATGTTTTTCTACTCCTCTCATGAGCCCAAACAATTCTCTAAAAGCATGAGTTTGCAACTACTTTTCTTTTGGAGAAAATTCAAAACATTCATTATTCAATAGAGCCCAATAGCAAAAATCAGGTTTTGAATGAAGAATCACATTTCTTGGTAGAATCATGCAGGATTGAAATTTTTGATGGTTTTTTACTCCTCTCAACAGCCCAAACAAGTTTCTAAAAGGATGAGCTTGCAACTACTTTACTTTTGGAGAAAATTCAAAACATTCATTATTCAATAGGGCCCAAACTATCAAAAACCAGCGGTTTCAATGAACACACATTTCTTGGTAGAATCGTGCAGGACTCACAAAGTCTCATAGAAGAACGATTTGCCTTTAACAACAATGTCTTACATAAATATCATTTAAAGTGGGCAGTGTGGAACTCAATTTATATGTAAAGTTATTAGACTGCTGTACTATATGCTTGGAGTCTGGTCTGAAAGTTATATGCTCTAGTTTCAATGTGGAGTTCTCTATTTTTTATTTCTTCCCATTTTCGCCTTGTTTTGTTACCCCTGTCCTTCCTCCTATTTATGGAAAATTCAATAAACATATTTGAAAAAGAATCGTGCAGGACTGAAATTTTTTATGTTTTTCTACTCCTCTCATGAGCCCAAACAAGTCTCTAAAAGGATGAGTTTGCAACTACTTTACTTTTGGAGAAAATTCAAAACATTCATTATTCAATAGAGCCCAATAGCAAAAACCAGCGTTTTGAATGAAGAATCACATTTCTTGGTAGAATCATGCAGGATTGAAATTTTTGATGGTTTTTTACTCCTCTCAACAGCCCAAACAAGTTTCTAAAAGGATGAGTTTGCAACTACTTTACTTTTGGAGAAAATTCAAAACATTCATTATTCAATAGGGCCCAAACTATCAAAAACCAGCGGTTTCAATGAACACACATTTCTTGGTAGAATCATGCAGGACTGAAATTTTTGATGTTTTTCTACTCCTCTCATGAGCCCAAACAAGTCTCTAAAAGCATGAGTTTGCAACTACTTTACTTTTGGAGAAAATTCAAAACATTCATTATTCAATAGAGCCCAATAGCAAAAATCAGGTTTTGAATGAAGAATCACATTTCTTGGTAAAATCATGCAGGATTGAAATTTTTGATGGTTTTTTGCTCCTCTCAACAGTCCAAACAAGTTTCTAAAAGGATGAGTTTGCAACTACTTTACTTTTGGAGAAAATTCAAAACATTCATTATTCAATAGGGCCCAATCTATCAAAAACCAGCGGTTTGAATGAACACACATTTCTTGGTAGAATCATGCAGGACTGAAATTTTTGATGTTTTTCTACTCCTCTCATGAGCCCAAACAAGTCTCTAAAAGCATGAGTTTGCAACTACTTTACTTTTGGAGAAAATTCAAAACATTCACTTTTCACTAGAGCCCAATAGCAAAAATCAGGTTTTGAATGAAGAATCACATTTCTTGGTAGAATCATGCTGCATTGAAATTTTTGAAGGTTTTTTACTCCTCTCAACAGCCCAAACAAGTTTCTAAAAGGATGAGTTTGCAACTACTTTACTTTTGGAGAAAATTCAAAACATTCATTATTCAATAGGGCCCAAACTATCAAAAACCAGCGGTTTCAATGAACACACATTTCTTGGTAGAATCATGCAGGACTGAAATTTTTGATGTTTTTCTACTCCTCTCATGAGCCCAAACAAGTCTCTAAAAGCATGAGTTTGCAACTACTTTACTTTTGGAGAAAATTCAAAACATTCATTATTCAATAGAGCCCAATAGCAAAAATCAGGTTTTGAATGAAGATTCACATTTCTTGGTAGAATCATGCAGGATTGAAATTTTTGATGGTTTTTTACTCCTCTCAACAGCCCAAACAAGTTTCTAAAAGGATGAGTTTGCAACTACTTTACTTTTGGAGAAAATTCAAAACATTCATTATTCAATAGGGCCCAAACTATCAAAAACCAGCGGTTTCAATGAACACACATTTCTTGGTAGAATCATGCAGGACTGAAATTTTTGATGTTTTTCTACTCCTCTCATGAGCCCAAACAAGTCTCTAAAAGCATGAGTTTGCAACTACTTTACTTTTGGAAAAAATTCAAAACATTCATTATTCAATAGAGCCCAATAGCAAAAATCAGGTTTTGAATGAAGAATCACATTTCTTGGTAAAATCATGCAGGATTGAAATTTTTGATGGTTTTTTACTCCTCTCTACAGCCCAAACAAGTTTCTAAAAGGATGAGTTTGCAACTACTTTACTTTTGGAGAAAATTCAAAACATTCATTATTCAATAGGGCCCAAACTATCAAAAACCAGCGGTTTCAATGAACACACATTTCTTGGTAGAATCATGCAAGACTGAAATTTTTGATGTTTTTCTACTCCTCTCATGAGCCCAAACAAGTCTCTAAAAGCATGAGTTTGCAACTACTTTACTTTTGGAGAAAATTCAAAACATTCATTATTCAATAGAGCCCAATAGCAAAAATCAGGTTTTGAATGAAGATTCACATTTCTTGGTAGAATCATGCAGGATTGAAATTTTTGAAGGTTTTTTACTCCTCTCAACAGCCCAAACAAGTTTCTAAAAGGATGAGTTTGCAACTACTTTACTTTTGGAGAAAATTCAAAACATTCATTATTCAATAGAGCCCAATAGCAAAAACCAGCGTTTTGAATGAAGAATCACATTTCTTGGTAGAATCATGCAGGATTGAAATTTTTGATGGTTTTTTACTCCTCTCAACAGCCCAAACAAGTTTCTAAAAGGATGAGTTTGCAACTACTTTACTTTTGGAGAAAATTCAAAACATTCATTATTCAATAGGGCCCAAACTATCAAAAACCAGCGGTTTCAATGAACACATATTTCTTGGTAGAATCATGCAGGACTGAAATTTTTGATGTTTTTCTACTCCTCTCATGAGCCCAAACAAGTCTCTAAAAGCATGAGTTTGCAACTACTTTACTTTTGGAGAAAATTCAAAACATTCATTATTCAATAGAGCCCAATAGCAAAAATCAGGTTTTGAATGAAGAATCACATTTCTTGGTAAAATCATGCAGGATTGAAATTTTTGATGGTTTTTTACTCCTCTCAACAGTCCAAACAAGTTTCTAAAAGGATGAGTTTGCAACTACTTTACTTTTGGAGAAAATTCAAAACATTCATTATTCAATAGGGCCCAATCTATCAAAAACCAGCGGTTTGAATGAACACACATTTCTTGGTAGAATCATGCAGGACTGAAATTTTTGATGTTTTTCTACTCCTCTCATGAGCCCAAACAAGTCTCTAAAAGCATGAGTTTGCAACTACTTTACTTTTGGAGAAAATTCAAAACATTCACTTTTCACTAGAGCCCAATAGCAAAAATCAGGTTTTGAATGAAGAATCACATTTCTTGGTAGAATCATGCTGCATTGAAATTTTTGAAGGTTTTTTACTCCTCTCAACAGCCCAAACAAGTTTCTAAAAGGATGAGTTTGCAACTACTTTACTTTTGGAGAAAATTCAAAACATTCATTATTCAATAGGGCCCAAACTATCAAAAACCAGCGGTTTCAATGAACACACATTTCTTGCTAGAATCATGCAGGACTGAAATTTTTGATGTTTTTCTACTCCTCTCATGAGCCCAAACAAGTCTCTAAAAGCATGAGTTTGCAACTACTTTACTTTTGGAGAAAATTCAAAACATTCATTATTCAATAGAGCCCAATAGCAAAAATCAGGTTTTGAATGAAGAATCACATTTCTTGGTAAAATCATGCAGGATTGAAATTTTTGATGGTTTTTTACTCCTCTCAACATCCCAAACAATTTTCTAAAAGGATGAGTTTGCAACTACTTTACTTTTGGAGAAAATTCAAAACATTCATTATTCAATAGGGCCCAAACTATCAAAAACCAGCGGTTTCAATGAACACACATTTCTTGGTAGAATCATGCAAGACTGAAATTTTTGATGTTTTTCTACTCCTCTCATGAGCCCAAACAAGTCTCTAAAAGCATGAGTTTGCAACTACTTTACTTTTGGAGAAAATTCAAAACATTCATTATTCAATAGAGCCCAATAGCAAAAATCAGGTTTTGAATGAAGATTCACATTTCTTGGTAGAATCATGCAGGATTGAAATTTTTGATGGTTTTTCACTCCTCTCAACAGCCCAAACAAGTTTCTAAAAGGATGAGTTTGCAACTACTTTACTTTTGGAGAAAATTCAAAACATTCATTATTCAATAGGGCCCAAACTATCAAAAACCAGCGGTTTCAATGAACACACATTTCTTGGTAGAATCATGCAGGACTGAAATTTTTGATGTTTTTCTACTCCTCTCATGAGCCCAAACAAGTCTCTAAAAGCATGAGTTTGCAACTGCTTTACTTTTGGAGAAAATTCAAAACATTCATTATTCAATAGAGCCCAATAGCAAAAATCAGGATTTGAATGAAGAATCACATTTCTTGGTAAAATCATGCAGGATTGAAATTTTTGATGGTTTTTTACTCCTCTCAACAGCCCAAACAAGTTTCTAAAAGGATGAGTTTGCAACTACTTTACTTTTGGAGAAAATTCAAAACATTCATTATTCAATAGGGCCCAAACTATCAAAAACCAGCGGTTTCAATGAACACACATTTCTTGGTAGAATCATGCAGGACTGAAATTTTTGATGTTTTTCTACTCCTCTCATGAGCCCAAACAAGACTCTAAAAGCATGAGTTTGCAACTACTTTACTTTTGGAGAAAATTCAAAACATTCATTATTCAATAGAGCCCAATAGCAAAAATCAGGTTTTGAATGAAGAATCACATTTCTTGGTAAAATCATGCAGGATTGAAATTTTTGATGGTTTTTTACTCCTCTCAACAGTCCAAACAAGTTTCTAAAAGGATGAGTTTGCAACTACTTTACTTTTGGAGAAAATTCAAAACATTCATTATTCAATAGGGCCCAATCTATCAAAAACCAGCGGTTTGAATGAACACACATTTCTTGGTAGAATCATGCAGGACTGAAATTTTTGATGTTTTTCTACTCCTCTCATGAGCCCAAACAAGTCTCTAAAAGCATGAGTTTGCAACTACTTTACTTTTGGAGAAAATTCAAAACATTCACTTTTCACTAGAGCCCAATAGCAAAAATCAGGTTTTGAATGAAGAATCACATTTCTTGGTAGAATCATGCTGCATTGAAATTTTTGAAGGTTTTTTACTCCTCTCAACAGCCCAAACAAGTTTCTAAAAGGATGAGTTTGCAACTACTTTACTTTTGGAGAAAATTCAAAACATTCATTATTCAATAGGGCCCAAACTATCAAAAACCAGCGGTTTCAATGAACACACATTTCTTGCTAGAATCATGCAGGACTGAAATTTTTGATGTTTTTCTACTCCTCTCATGAGCCCAAACAAGTCTCTAAAAGCATGAGTTTGCAACTACTTTACTTTTGGAGAAAATTCAAAACATTCATTATTCAATAGAGCCCAATAGCAAAAATCAGGTTTTGAATGAAGATTCACATTTCTTGGTAGAATCATGCAGGATTGAAATTTTTGATGGTTTTTTACTCCTCTCAACAGCCCAAACAAGTTTCTAAAAGGATGAGTTTGCAACTACTTTACTTTTGGAGAAAATTCAAAACATTCATTATTCAATAGGGCCCAAACTATCAAAAACCAGCGGTTTCAATGAACACACATTTCTTGGTAGAATCATGCAGGACTGAAATTTTTGATGTTTTTCTACTCCTCTCATGAGCCCAAACAAGTCTCTAAAAGCATGAGTTTGCAACTACTTTACTTTTGGAAAAAATTCAAAACATTCATTATTCAATAGAGCCCAATAGCAAAAATCAGGTTTTGAATGAAGAATCACATTTCTTGGTAAAATCATGCAGGATTGAAATTTTTGATGGTTTTTTACTCCTCTCAACATCCCAAACAATTTTCTAAAAGGATGAGTTTGCAACTACTTTACTTTTGGAGAAAATTCAAAACATTCATTATTCAATAGGGCCCAAACTATCAAAAACCAGCGGTTTCAATGAACACACATTTCTTGGTAGAATCATGCAAGACTGAAATTTTTGATGTTTTTCTACTCCTCTCATGAGCCCAAACAAGTCTCTAAAAGCATGAGTTTGCAACTACTTTACTTTTGGAGAAAATTCAAAACATTCATTATTCAATAGAGCCCAATAGCAAAAATCAGGTTTTGAATGAAGATTCACATTTCTTGGTAGAATCATGCAGGATTGAAATTTTTGATGGTTTTTTACTCCTCTCAACAGCCCAAACAAGTTTCTAAAAGGATGAGTTTGCAACTACTTTACTTTTGGAGAAAATTCAAAACATTCATTATTCAATAGGGCCCAAACTATCAAAAACCAGCGGTTTCAATGAACACACATTTCTTGGTAGAATCATGCAGGACTGAAATTTTTGATGTTTTTCTACTCCTCTCATGAGCCCAAACAAGTCTCTAAAAGCATGAGTTTGCAACTGCTTTACTTTTGGAGAAAATTCAAAACATTCATTATTCAATAGAGCCCAATAGCAAAAATCAGGATTTGAATGAAGAATCACATTTCTTGGTAAAATCATGCAGGATTGAAATTTTTGATGGTTTTTTACTCCTCTCAACAGCCCAAACAAGTTTCTAAAAGGATGAGTTTGCAACTACTTTACTTTTGGAGAAAATTCAAAACATTCATTATTCAATAGGGCCCAAACTATCAAAAACCAGCGGTTTCAATGAACACACATTTCTTGGTAGAATCATGCAGGACTGAAATTTTTGATGTTTTTCTACTCCTCTCATGAGCCCAAACAAGACTCTAAAAGCATGAGTTTGCAACTACTTTACTTTTGGAGAAAATTCAAAACATTCATTATTCAATAGAGCCCAATAGCAAAAATCAGGTTTTGAATGAAGAATCACATTTCTTGGTAAAATCATGCAGGATTGAAATTTTTGATGGTTTTTTACTCCTCTCAACAGCCCAAACAAGTTTCTAAAAGGATGAGTTTGCAACTACTTTACTTTTGGAGAAAATTCAAAACATTCATTATTCAATAGGGCCCAAACTATCAAAAACCAGCGGTTTGAATGAACACACATTTCTTGGTAGAATCATGCAGGACTGAAATTTTTGATGTTTTTCTACTCCTCTCATGAGCCCAAACAAGTCTCTAAAAGCATGAGTTTGCAACTACTTTACTTTTGGAGAAAATTCAAAACATTCACTTTTCACTAGAGCCCAATAGCAAAAATCAGGTTTTGAATGAAGAATCACATTTCTTGGTAGAATCATGCTGCATTGAAATTTTTGAAGGTTTTTTACTCCTCTCAACAGCCCAAACAAGTTTCTAAAAGGATGAGTTTGCAACTACTTTACTTTTGGAGAAAATTCAAAACATTCATTATTCAATAGGGCCCAAACTATCAAAAACCAGCGGTTTCAATGAACACACATTTCTTGGTAGAATCATGCAGGACTGAAATTTTTGATGTTTTTCTACTCCTCTCATGAGCCCAAACAAGTCTCTAAAAGCATGAGTTTGCAACTACTTTACTTTTGGAGAAAATTCAAAACATTCATTATTCAATAGAGCCCAATAGCAAAAATCAGGTTTTGAATGAAGATTCACATTTCTTGGTAGAATCATGCAGGATTGAAATTTTTGATGGTTTTTTACTCCTCTCAACAGCCCAAACAAGTTTCTAAAAGGATGAGTTTGCAACTACTTTACTTTTGGAGAAAATTCAAAACATTCATTATTCAATAGGGCCCAAACTATCAAAAACCAGCGGTTTCAATGAACACACATTTCTTGGTAGAATCATGCAGGACTGAAATTTTTGATGTTTTTCTACTCCTCTCATGAGCCCAAACAAGTCTCTAAAAGCATGAGTTTGCAACTACTTTACTTTTGGAAAAAATTCAAAACATTCATTATTCAATAGAGCCCAATAGCAAAAATCAGGTTTTGAATGAAGAATCACATTTCTTGGTAAAATCATGCAGGATTGAAATTTTTGATGGTTTTTTACTCCTCTCAACAGCCCAAACAAGTTTCTAAAAGGATGAGTTTGCAACTACTTTACTTTTGGAGAAAATTCAAAACATTCATTATTCAATAGGGCCCAAACTATCAAAAACCAGCGGTTTCAATGAACACACATTTCTTGGTAGAATCATGCAAGACTGAAATTTTTGATGTTTTTCTACTCCTCTCATGAGCCCAAACAAGTCTCTAAAAGCATGAGTTTGCAACTACTTTACTTTTGGAGAAAATTCAAAACATTCATTATTCAATAGAGCCCAATAGCAAAAATCAGGTTTTGAATGAAGATTCACATTTCTTGGTAGAATCATGCAGGATTGAAATTTTTGAAGGTTTTTTACTCCTCTCAACAGCCCAAACAAGTTTCTAAAAGGATGAGTTTGCAACTACTTTACTTTTGGAGAAAATTCAAAACATTCATTATTCAATAGGGCCCAAACTATCAAAAACCAGCGGTTTCAATGAACACACATTTCTTGGTAGAATCATGCAGGACTGAAATTTTTGATGTTTTTCTACTCCTCTCATGAGCCCAAACAAGTCTCTAAAAGCATGAGTTTGCAACTGCTTTACTTTTGGAGAAAATTCAAAACATTCATTATTCAATAGAGCCCAATAGCAAAAATCAGGTTTTGAATGAAGATTCACATTTCTTGGTAGAATCATGCAGGATTGAAATTTTTGATGGTTTTTTACTCCTCTCAACAGCCCAAACAAGTTTCTAAAAGGATGAGTTTGCAACTACTTTACTTTTGGAGAAAATTCAAAACATTCATTATTCAATAGGGCCCAAACTATCAAAAACCAGCGGTTTCAATGAACACACATTTCTTGGTAGAATCATGCAGGACTGAAATTTTTGATGTTTTTCTACTCCTCTCATGAGCCCAAACAAGTCTCTAAAAGCATGAGTTTGCAACTACTTTACTTTTGGAAAAAATTCAAAACATTCATTATTCAATAGAGCCCAATAGCAAAAATCAGGTTTTGAATGAAGAATCACATTTCTTGGTAAAATCATGCAGGATTGAAATTTTTGATGGTTTTTTACTCCTCTCAACAGCCCAAACAAGTTTCTAAAAGGATGAGTTTGCAACTACTTTACTTTTGGAGAAAATTCAAAACATTCATTATTCAATAGGGCCCAAACTATCAAAAACCAGCGGTTTCAATGAACACACATTTCTTGGTAGAATCGTGCAGGACTGAAATTTTTTATGTTTTTCTACTCCTCTCATGAGCCCAAACAAGTCTCTAAAAGCATGAGTTTGCAACTACTTTACTTTTGGAGAAAATTCAAAACATTCATTATTCAATAGAGCCCAATAGCAAAAATCAGGTTTTGAATGAAGAATCACATTTCTTGGTAAAATCATGCAGGATTGAAATTTTTGATGGTTTTTTACTCCTCTCAACAGCCCAAACAAGTTTCTAAAAGGATGAGTTTGCAACTACTTTACTTTTGGAGAAAATTCAAAACATTCATTATTCAATAGGGCCCAAACTATCAAAAACCAGCGGTTTGAATGAACACACATTTCTTGGTAGAATCATGCAGGACTGAAATTTTTGATGTTTTTCTACTCCTCTCATGAGCCCAAACAAGTCTCTAAAAGCATGAGTTTGCAACTACTTTACTTTTGGAGAAAATTCAAAACATTCACTTTTCACTAGAGCCCAATAGCAAAAATCAGGTTTTGAATGAAGAATCACATTTCTTGGTAGAATCATGCTGCATTGAAATTTTTGATGGTTTATTACTCCTCTCAACAGCCCAAACAAGTTTCTAAAAGGATGAGTTTGCAACTACTTTACTTTTGGAGAAAATTCAAAACATTCATTATTCAATAGGGCCCAAACTATCAAAAACCAGCGGTTTGAATGAACACACATTTCTTGGTAGAATCATGCAGGACTGAAATTTTTGATGTTTTTCTACTCCTCTCATGAGCCCAAACAAGTCTCTAAAAGCATGAGTTTGCAACTACTTTACTTTTGGAGAAAATTCAAAACATTCATTATTCAATAGAGCCCAATAGCAAAAATCATGATTTGAATGAAGAATCACATTTCTTGGTAGAATCATGCAGGATTGAAATTTTTGATGGTTTTTTACTCCTCTCAACAGCCCAAACAAGTTTCTAAAAGGATGAGTTTGCAACTACTTTACTTTTGGAGAAAATTCAAAACATTCATTATTCAATAGGGCCCAAACTATCAAAAACCAGCGGTTTCAATGAACACACATTTCTTGGTAGAATCATGCAGGACTGAAATTTTTGATGTTTTTCTACTCCTCTCATGAGCCCAAACAAGTCTCTAAAAGCATGAGTTTGCAACTACTTTACTTTTGGAGAAAATTCAAAACATTCATTATTCAATAGAGCCCAATAGCAAAAATCAGGTTTTGAATGAAGAATCACATTTCTTGGTAGAATCATGCAGGATTGAAATTTTTGATGGTTTTTTACTCCTCTCAACAGCCCAAACAAGTTTCTAAAAGGATGAGTTTGCAACTACTTTACTTTTGGAGAAAATTCAAAACATTCATTATTCAATAGGGCCCAAACTATCAAAAACCAGCGGTTTCAATGAACACACATTTCTTGGTAGAATCATGCAGGACTGAAATTTTTGATGTTTTTCTACTCCTCTCATGAGCCCAAACAAGTCTCTAAAAGCATGAGTTTGCAACTACTTTACTTTTGGAGAAAATTCAAAACATTCATTATTCAATAGAGCCCAATAGCAAAAATCAGGTTTTGAATGAAGAATCACATTTCTTGGTAAAATCATGCAGGATTGAAATTTTTGATGGTTTTTTACTCCTCTCAAAAGCCCAAACAAGTTTCTAAAAGGATGAGTTTGCAACTACTTTACTTTTGGAGAAAATTCAAAACATTCATTATTCAATAGGGCCCAAACTATCAAAAACCAGCGGTTTGAATGAACACACATTTCTTGGTAGAATCATGCAGGACTGAAATTTTTGATGTTTTTCTACTCCTCTCATGAGCCCAAACAAGTCTCTAAAAGCATGAGTTTGCAACTACTTTACTTTTGGAGAAAATTCAAAACATTCATTATTCAATAGGGCCCAAACTATCAAAAACCAGCGGTTTCAATGAACACACATTTCTTGGTAGAATCATGCAGGACTGAAATTTTTGATGTTTTTCTACTCCTCTCATGAGCCCAAACAAGTCTCTAAAAGCATGAGTTTGCAACTACTTTACTTTTGGAAAAAATTCAAAACATTCATTATTCAATAGAGCCCAATAGCAAAAATCAGGTTTTGAATGAAGAATCCCTTTTCTTGGTAAAATCATGCAGGATTGAAATTTTTGATGGTTTTTTACTCCTCTCAACAGCCCAAACAAGTTTCTAAAAGGATGAGTTTGCAACTACTTTACTTTTGGAGAAAATTCAAAACATTCATTATTCAATAGGGCCCAAACTATCAAAAACCAGCGGTTTGAATGAACACACATTTCTTGGTAGAATCATGCAGGACTGAAATTTTTGATGTTTTTCTACTCCTCTCATGAGCCCAAACAAGTCTCTAAAAGCATGAGTTTGCAACTACTTTACTTTTGGAGAAAATTCAAAACATTCATTATTCAATAGGGCCCAAACTATCAAAAACCAGCGGTTTCAATGAACACACATTTCTTGGTAGAATCATGCAGGACTGAAATTTTTGATGTTTTTCTACTCCTCTCATGAGCCCAAACAAGTCTCTAAAAGCAAGAGTTTGCAACTACTTTACTTTTGGAGAAAATTCAAAACATTCATTATTCAATAGAGCCCAATAGCAAAAATCAGGTTTTGAATGAAGAATCACATTTCTTGGTAGAATCATGCAGGATTGAAATTTTTGATGGTTTTTTACTCCTCTCAACAGCCCAAACAAGTTTCTAAAAGGATGAGTTTGCAACTACTTTACTTTTGGAGAAAATTCAAAACATTCATTATTCAATAGGGCCCAAACTATCAAAAACCAGCGGTTTCAATGAACACACATTTCTTGGTAGAATCATGCAGGACTGAAATTTTTGATGTTTTTCTACTCCTCTCATAAGCCCAAACAAGTCTCTAAAAGCATGAGTTTGCAACTACTTTACTTTTGGAGAAAATTCAAAACATTCATTATTCAATAGAGCCCAATAGCAAAAATCATGATTTGAATGAAGAATCACATTTCTTGGTAAAATCATGCAGGATTGAAATTTTTGATGGTTTTTTACTCCTCTCAACAGCCCAAACAAGTTTCTAAAAGGATGAGTTTGCAACTACTTTACTTTTGGAGAAAATTCAAAACATTCATTATTCAATAGGGCCCAAACTATCAAAAACCAGCGGTTTCAATGAACACACATTTCTTGGTAGAATCATGCAGGACTGAAATTTTTGATGTTTTTCTACTCCTCTCATGAGCCCAAACAAGACTCCAAAAGCATGAGTTTGCAACTACTTTACTTTTGGAGAAAATTCAAAACATTCATTATTCAATAGAGCCCAATAGCAAAAATCAGGTTTTGAATGAAGAATCACATTTCTTGGTAGAATCATGCAGGATTGAAATTTTTGATGGTTTTTTACTCCTCTCAACAGCCCAAACAAGTTTCTAAAAGGATGAGTTTGCAACTACTTTACTTTTGGAGAAAATTCAAAACATTCATTATTCAATAGGGCCCAAACTATCAAAAACCAGCGGTTTCAATGAACACACATTTCTTGGTAGAATCATGCAGGACTGAAATTTTTGATGTTTTTCTACTCCTCTCATGAGCCCAAACAAGTCTCTAAAAGCATGAGTTTGCAACTACTTTACTTTTGGAGAAAATTCAAAACATTCATTATTCAATAGAGCCCAAAAGCAAAAATCAGGTTTTGAATGAAGAATCACATTTCTTGGTAAAATCATGCAGGATTGAAATTTTTGATGGTTTTTTACTCCTCTCAACAGCCCAAACAAGTTTCTAAAAGGATGAGTTTGCAACTACTTTACTTTTGGAGAAAATTCAAAACATTCATTATTCAATAGGGCCCAAACTATCAAAAACCAGCGGTTTCAATGAACACACATTTCTTGGTAGAATCATGCAGGACTGAAATTTTTGATGTTTTTCTACTCCTCTCATGAGCCCAAACAAGTCTCTAAAAGCATGAGTTTGCAACTACTTTACTTTTGGAGAAAATTCAAAACATTCATTATTCAATAGAGCCCAATAGCAAAAATCAGGTTTTGAATGAAGAATCACATTTCTTGGTAGAATCATGCAGGATTGAAATTTTTGATGGTTTTTTACTCCTCTCAACAGCCCAAACAAGTTTCTAAAAGGATGAGTTTGCAACTACTTTACTTTTGGAGAAAATTCAAAACATTCATTATTCAATAGGGCCCAAACTATCAAAAACCAGCGGTTTCAATGAACACACATTTCTTGGTAGAATCATGCAGGACTGAAATTTTTGATGTTTTTCTACTCCTCTCATGAGCCCAAACAAGTCTCTAAAAGCATGAGTTTGCAACTACTTTACTTTTGGAGAAAATTCAAAACATTCATTATTCAATAGAGCCCAATAGCAAAAATCAGGTTTTGAATGAAGAATCACATTTCTTGGTAAAATCATGCAGGATTGAAATTTTTGATGGTTTTTTACTCCTCTCAACAGCCCAAACAAGTTTCTAAAAGGATGAGTTTGCAACTACTTTACTTTTGGAGAAAATTCAAAACATTCATTATTCAATAGGGCCCAAACTATCAAAAACCAGCGGTTTGAATGAACACACATTTCTTGGTAGAATCATGCAGGACTGAAATTTTTGATGTTTTTCTACTCCTCTCATGAGCCCAAACAAGTCTCTAAAAGCATGAGTTTGCAACTACTTTACTTTTGGAGAAAATTCAAAACATTCATTATTCAATAGGGCCCAAACTATCAAAAACCAGCGGTTTCAATGAACACACATTTCTTGGTAGAATCATGCAGGACTGAAATTTTTGATGTTTTTCTACTCCTCTCATGAGCCCAAACAAGTCTCTAAAAGCATGAGTTTGCAACTACTTTACTTTTGGAAAAAATTCAAAACATTCATTATTCAATAGAGCCCAATAGCAAAAATCAGGTTTTGAATGAAGAATCCCTTTTCTTGGTAAAATCATGCAGGATTGAAATTTTTGATGGTTTTTTACTCCTCTCAACAGCCCAAACAAGTTTCTAAAAGGATGAGTTTGCAACTACTTTACTTTTGGAGAAAATTCAAAACATTCATTATTCAATAGGGCCCAAACTATCAAAAACCAGCGGTTTCAATGAACACACATTTCTTGGTAGAATCATGCAGGACTGAAATTTTTGATGTTTTTCTACTCCTCTCATGAGCCCAAACAAGTCTCTAAAAGCATGAGTTTGCAACTACTTTACTTTTGGAGAAAATTCAAAACATTCATTATTCAATAGAGCCCAATAGCAAAAATCAGGTTTTGAATGAAGAATCACATTTCTTGGTAGAATCATGCAGGATTGAAATTTTTGATGGTTTTTTACTCCTCTCAACAGCCCAAACAAGTTTCTAAAAGGATGAGTTTGCAACTACTTTACTTTTGGAGAAAATTCAAAACATTCATTATTCAATAGGGCCCAAACTATCAAAAACCAGCGGTTTCAATGAACACACATTTCTTGGTAGAATCATGCAGGACTGAAATTTTTGATGTTTTTCTACTCCTCTCATGAGCCCAAACAAGTCTCTAAAAGTAAGAGTTTGCAACTACTTTACTTTTGGAGAAAATTCAAAACATTCATTATTCAATAGAGCCCAATAGCAAAAATCAGGTTTTGAATGAAGAATCACATTTCTTGGTAGAATCATGCAGGATTGAAATTTTTGATGGTTTTTTACTCCTCTCAACAGCCCAAACAAGTTTCTAAAAGGATGAGTTTGCAACTACTTTACTTTTGGAGAAAATTCAAAACATTCATTATTCAATAGGGCCCAAACTATCAAAAACCAGCGGTTTCAATGAACACACATTTCTTGGTAGAATCATGCAGGACTGAAATTTTTGATGTTTTTCTACTCCTCTCATAAGCCCAAACAAGTCTCTAAAAGCATGAGTTTGCA
Organism: Dendrobates tinctorius; assembly: GCF_039654945.1. Lineage (NCBI taxonomy): Eukaryota > Metazoa > Chordata > Amphibia > Anura > Dendrobatidae > Dendrobates > Dendrobates tinctorius. The sequence continues at coordinate 700,995 of NW_027361944.1, forward strand.
ACTACTTTACTTTTGGAGAAAATTCAAAACATTCATTATTCAATAGAGCCCAATAGCAAAAATCATGATTTGAATGAAGAATCACATTTCTTGGTAAAATCATGCAGGATTGAAATTTTTGATGGTTTTTTACTCCTCTCAACAGCCCAAACAAGTTTCTAAAAGGATGAGTTTGCAACTACTTTACTTTTGGAGAAAATTCAAAACATTCATTATTCAATAGGGCCCAAACTATCAAAAACCAGCGGTTTCAATGAACACACATTTCTTGGTAGAATCATGCAGGACTGAAATTTTTGATGTTTTTCTACTCCTCTCATGAGCCCAAACAAGACTCTAAAAGCATGAGTTTGCAACTACTTTACTTTTGGAGAAAATTCAAAACATTCATTATTCAATAGAGCCCAATAGCAAAAATCAGGTTTGGAATGAAGAATCAAATTTCTTGGTAGAATCATGCAGGATTGAAATTTTTGATGGTTTTTTACTCCTCTCAACAGCCCAAACAAGTTTCTAAAAGGATGAGTTTGCAACTACTTTACTTTTGGAGAAAATTCAAAACATTCATTATTCAATAGGGCCCAAACTATCAAAAACCAGCGGTTTCAATGAACACACATTTCTTGGTAGAATCATGCAGGACTGAAATTTTTGATGTTTTTCTACTCCTCTCATGAGCCCAAACAAGTCTCTAAAAGCATGAGTTTGCAACTACTTTACTTTTGGAGAAAATTCAAAACATTCATTATTCAATAGAGCCCAAAAGCAAAAATCAGGTTTTGAATGAAGAATCACATTTCTTGGTAAAATCATGCAGGATTGAAATTTTTGATGGTTTTTTACTCCTCTCAACAGCCCAAACAAGTTTCTAAAAGGATGAGTTTGCAACTACTTTACTTTTGGAGAAAATTCAAAACATTCATTATTCAATAGGGCCCAAACTATCAAAAACCAGCGGTTTCAATGAACACACATTTCTTGGTAGAATCATGCAGGACTGAAATTTTTGATGTTTTTCTACTCCTCTCATGAGCCCAAACAAGTCTCTAAAAGGATGAGTTTGCAACTACTTTACTTTTGGAGAAAATTCAAAACATTCATTATTCAATAGAGCCCAATAGCAAAAACCAGCGTTTTGAATGAAGAATCACATTTCTTGGTAGAATCATGCAGGATTGAAATTTTTGATGGTTTTTTACTCCTCTCAACAGCCCAAACAAGTTTCTAAAAGGATGAGTTTGCAAATACTTTACTTTTGGAGAAAATTCAAAACGTTCATTATTCAATAGGGCCCAAACTATCAAAAACCAGCGGTTTCAATGAACACACATTTCTTGGTAGAATCATGCAGGACTGAAATTTTTGATGTTTTTCTACTCCTCTCATGAGCCCAAACAAGTCTCTAAAAGCATGAGTTTGCAACTACTTTACTTTTGGAGAAAATTCAAAACATTCATTATTCAATAGAGCCCAATAGCAAAAATCAGGTTTTGAATGAAGATTCACATTTCTTGGTAGAATCATGCAGGATTGAAATTTTTGATGGTTTTTTACTCCTCTCAACAGCCCAAACAAGTTTCTAAAAGGATGAGTTTGCAACTACTTTACTTTTGGAGAAAATTCAAAACATTCATTATTCAATAGGGCCCAAACTATCAAAAACCAGCGGTTTCAATGAACACACATTTCTTGGTAGAATCATGCAGGACTGAAATTTTTGATGTTTTTCTACTCCTCTCATGAGCCCAAACAAGTCTCTAAAAGCATGAGTTTGCAACTACTTTACTTTTGGAGAAAATTCAAAACATTCATTATTCAATAGAGCCCAATAGCAAAAATCAGGTTTTGAATGAAGAATCACATTTCTTGGTAAAATCATGCAGGATTGAAATTTTTGATGGTTTTTTACTCCTCTCAACAGCCCAAACAAGTTTCTAAAAGGATGAGTTTGCAAATACTTTACTTTTGGAGAAAATTCAAAACATTCATTATTCAATAGGGCCCAAACTATCAAAAACCAGCGGTTTCAATGAACACACATTTCTTGGTAGAATCATGCAGGACTGAAATTTTTGATGTTTTTCTACTCCTTTCATGAGCCCAAACAAGTCTCTAAAAGCATGAGTTTGCAACTACTTTACTTTTGGAGAAATTTCAAAACATTCATTATTCAATAGAGCCCAATAGCAAAAACCAGCGTTTTGAATTAAGAATCACATTTCTTGGTAGAATCATGCAGGATTGAAATTTTTGATGGTTTTTTACTCCTCTCAACAGCCCAAACAAGTTTCTAAAAGGATGAGTTTGCAACTACTTTACTTTTGGAGAAAATTCAAAACATTCATTATTCAATAGGGCCCAAACTATCAAAAACCAGCGGTTTCAATGAACACACATTTCTTGGTAGAATCATGCAGGACTGAAATTTTTGATGTTTTTCTACTCCTCTCATGAGCCCAAACAAGTCTCTAAAAGCATGAGTTTGCAACTACTTTACTTTTGGAGAAAATTCAAAACATTCACTTTTCACTAGAGCCCAATAGCAAAAATCAGGTTTTGAATGAAGAATCACATTTCTTGGTAGAATCATGCTGCATTGAAATTTTTGAAGGTTTTTTACTCCTCTCAACAGCCCAAACAAGTTTCTAAAAGGATGAGTTTGCAACTACTTTACTTTTGGAGAAAATTCAAAACATTCATTATTCAATAGGGCCCAAACTATCAAAAACCAGCGGTTTCAATGAACACACATTTCTTGGTAGAATCATGCAGGACTGAAATTTTTGATGTTTTTCTACTCCTCTCATGAGCCCAAACAAGTCTCTAAAAGCATGAGTTTGCAACTACTTTACTTTTGGAGAAAATTCAAAACATTCATTATTCAATAGAGCCCAATAGCAAAAATCAGGTTTTGAATGAAGAATCACATTTCTTGGTAAAATCATGCAGGATTGAAATTTTTGATGGTTTTTTACTCCTCTCAACAGCCCAAACAAGTTTCTAAAAGGATGAGTTTGCAAATACTTTACTTTTGGAGAAAATTCAAAACATTCATTATTCAATAGGGCCCAAACTATCAAAAACCAGCGGTTTCAATGAACACACATTTCTTGGTAGAATCATGCAGGACTGAAATTTTTGATGTTTTTCTACTCCTTTCATGAGCCCAAACAAGTCTCTAAAAGCATGAGTTTGCAACTACTTTACTTTTGGAGAAATTTCAAAACATTCATTATTCAATAGAGCCCAATAGCAAAAACCAGCGTTTTGAATTAAGAATCACATTTCTTGGTAGAATCATGCAGGATTGAAATTTTTGATGGTTTTTTACTCCTCTCAACAGCCCAAACAAGTTTCTAAAAGGATGAGTTTGCAACTACTTTACTTTTGGAGAAAATTCAAAACATTCATTATTCAATAGGGCCCAAACTATCAAAAACCAGCGGTTTCAATGAACACACATTTCTTGGTAGAATCATGCAGGACTGAAATTTTTGATGTTTTTCTACTCCTCTCATGAGCCCAAACAAGTCTCTAAAAGCATGAGTTTGCAACTACTTTACTTTTGGAGAAAATTCAAAACATTCACTTTTCACTAGAGCCCAATAGCAAAAATCAGGTTTTGAATGAAGAATCACATTTCTTGGTAGAATCATGCTGCATTGAAATTTTTGAAGGTTTTTTACTCCTCTCAACAGCCCAAACAAGTTTCTAAAAGGATGAGTTTGCAACTACTTTACTTTTGGAGAAAATTCAAAACATTCATTATTCAATAGGGCCCAAACTATCAAAAACCAGCGGTTTCAATGAACACACATTTCTTGGTAGAATCATGCAGGACTGAAATTTTTGATGTTTTTCTACTCCTCTCATGAGCCCAAACAAGTCTCTAAAAGCATGAGTTTGCAACTACTTTACTTTTGGAGAAAATTCAAAACATTCATTATTCAATAGAGCCCAATAGCAAAAATCAGGTTTTGAATGAAGATTCACATTTCTTGGTAGAATCATGCAGGATTGAAATTTTTGATGGTTTTTTACTCCTCTCAACAGCCCAAACAAGTTTCTAAAAGGATGAGTTTGCAACTACTTTACTTTTGGAGAAAATTCAAAACATTCATTATTCAATAGGGCCCAAACTATCAAAAACCAGTGGTTTCAATGAACACACATTTCTTGGTAGAATCATGCAGGACTGAAATTTTTGATGTTTTTCTACTCCTCTCATGAGCCCAAACAAATCTCTAAAAGCATGAGTTTGCAACTACTTTACTTTTGGAAAAAATTCAAAACATTCATTATTCAATAGAGCCCAATAGCAAAAATCAGGTTTTGAATGAAGAATCACATTTCTTGGTAAAATCATGCAGGATTGAAATTTTTGATGGTTTTTTACTCCTCTCAACAGCCCAAACAAGTTTCTAAAAGGATGAGTTTGCAACTACTTTACTTTTGGAGAAAATTCAAAACATTCATTATTCAATAGGGCCCAAACTATCAAAAACCAGCGGTTTCAATGAACACACATTTCTTGGTAGAATCATGCAAGACTGAAATTTTTGATGTTTTTCTACTCCTCTCATGAGCCCAAACAAGTCTCTAAAAGCATGAGTTTGCAACTACTTTACTTTTGGAGAAAATTCAAAACATTCATTATTCAATAGAGCCCAATAGCAAAAATCAGGTTTTGAATGAAGATTCACATTTCTTGGTAGAATCATGCAGGATTGAAATTTTTGAAGGTTTTTTACTCCTCTCAACAGCCCAAACAAGTTTCTAAAAGGATGAGTTTGCAACTACTTTACTTTTGGAGAAAATTCAAAACATTCATTATTCAATAGGGCCCAAACTATCAAAAACCAGCGGTTTCAATGAACACACATTTCTTGGTAGAATCATGCAGGACTGAAATTTTTGATGTTTTTCTACTCCTCTCATGAGCCCAAACAAGTCTCTAAAAGCATGAGTTTGCAACTGCTTTACTTTTGGAGAAAATTCAAAACATTCATTATTCAATAGAGCCCAATAGCAAAAATCAGGTTTTGAATGAAGATTCACATTTCTTGGTAGAATCATGCAGGATTGAAATTTTTGATGGTTTTTTACTCCTCTCAACAGCCCAAACAAGTTTCTAAAAGGATGAGTTTGCAACTACTTTACTTTTGGAGAAAATTCAAAACATTCATTATTCAATAGGGCCCAAACTATCAAAAACCAGCGGTTTGAATGAACACACATTTCTTGGTAGAATCATGCAGGACTGAAATTTTTGATGTTTTTCTACTCCTCTCATGAGCCCAAACAAGTCTCTAAAAGCATGAGTTTGCAACTACTTTACTTTTGGAAAAAATTCAAAACATTCATTATTCAATAGAGCCCAATAGCAAAAATCAGGTTTTGAATGAAGAATCACATTTCTTGGTAAAATCATGCAGGATTGAAATTTTTGATGGTTTTTTACTCCTCTCAACAGCCCAAACAAGTTTCTAAAAGGATGAGTTTGCAACTACTTTACTTTTGGAGAAAATTCAAAACATTCATTATTCAATAGGGCCCAAACTATCAAAAACCAGCGGTTTCAATGAACACACATTTCTTGGTAGAATCATGCAGGACTGAAATTTTTGATGTTTTTCTACTCCTCTCATGAGCCCAAACAAGACTCTAAAAGCATGAGTTTGCAACTACTTTACTTTTGGAGAAAATTCAAAACATTCATTATTCAATAGAGCCCAATAGCAAAAATCAGGTTTTGAATGAAGAATCACATTTCTTGGTAAAATCATGCAGGATTGAAATTTTTGATGGTTTTTTACTCCTCTCAACAGCCCAAACAAGTTTCTAAAAGGATGAGTTTGCAACTACTTTACTTTTGGAGAAAATTCAAAACATTCATTATTCAATAGGGCCCAAACTATCAAAAACCAGCGGTTTGAATGAACACACATTTCTTGGTAGAATCATGCAGGACTGAAATTTTTGATGTTTTTCTACTCCTCTCATGAGCCCAAACAAGTCTCTAAAAGCATGAGTTTGCAACTACTTTACTTTTGGAAAAAATTCAAAACATTCATTATTCAATAGAGCCCAATAGCAAAAATCAGGTTTTGAATGAAGAATCACATTTCTTGGTAAAATCATGCAGGATTGAAATTTTTGATGGTTTTTTACTCCTCTCAACAGCCCAAACAAGTTTCTAAAAGGATGAGTTTGCAACTACTTTACTTTTGGAGAAAATTCAAAACATTCATTATTCAATAGGGCCCAAACTATCAAAAACCAGCGGTTTCAATGAACACACATTTCTTGGTAGAATCATGCAGGACTGAAATTTTTGATGTTTTTCTACTCCTCTCATGAGCCCAAACAAGACTCTAAAAGCATGAGTTTGCAACTACTTTACTTTTGGAGAAAATTCAAAACATTCATTATTCAATAGAGCCCAATAGCAAAAATCAGGTTTTGAATGAAGAATCACATTTCTTGGTAAAATCATGCAGGATTGAAATTTTTGATGGTTTTTTACTCCTCTCAACAGCCCAAACAAGTTTCTAAAAGGATGAGTTTGCAACTACTTTACTTTTGGAGAAAATTCAAAACATTCATTATTCAATAGGGCCCAAACTATCAAAAACCAGCGGTTTGAATGAACACACATTTCTTGGTAGAATCATGCAGGACTGAAATTTTTGATGTTTTTCTACTCCTCTCATGAGCCCAAACAAGTCTCTAAAAGCATGAGTTTGCAACTACTTTACTTTTGGAGAAAATTCAAAACATTCATTATTCAATAGAGCCCAATAGCAAAAATCAGGTTTTGAATGAAGAATCACATTTCTTGGTAAAATCATGCAGGATTGAAATTTTTGATGGTTTTTTACTCCTCTCAACAGCCCAAACAAGTTTCTAAAAGGATGAGTTTGCAACTACTTTACTTTTGGAGAAAATTCAAAACATTCATTATTCAATAGGGCCCAAACTATCAAAAACCAGCGGTTTGAATGAACACACATTTCTTGGTAGAATCATGCAGGACTGAAATTTTTGATGTTTTTCTACTCCTCTCATGAGCCCAAACAAGTCTCTAAAAGCATGAGTTTGCAACTACTTTACTTTTGGAGAAAATTCAAAACATTCACTTTTCACTAGAGCCCAATAGCAAAAATCAGGTTTTGAATGAAGAATCACATTTCTTGGTAGAATCATGCTGCATTGAAATTTTTGATGGTTTTTTACTCCTCTCAACAGCCCAAACAAGTGTCTAAAAGGATGAGTTTGCAACTACTTTACTTTTGGAGAAAATTCAAAACATTCATTATTCAATAGGGCCCAAACTATCAAAAACCAGCGGTTTCAATGAACACACATTTCTTGGTAGAATCGTGCAGGACTGAAATTTTTTATGTTTTTCTACTCCTCTCATGAGCCCAAACAAGTCTCTAAAAGCATGAGTTTGCAACTACTTTACTTTTGGAGAAAATTCAAAACATTCATTATTCAATAGAGCCCAATAGCAAAAATCAGGTTTTGAATGAAGAATCACATTTCTTGGTAAAATCATGCAGGATTGAAATTTTTGATGGTTTTTTACTCCTCTCAACAGCCCAAACAAGTTTCTAAAAGGATGAGTTTGCAACTACTTTACTTTTGGAGAAAATTCAAAACATTCATTATTCAATAGGGCCCAAACTATCAAAAACCAGCGGTTTGAATGAACACACATTTCTTGGTAGAATCATGCAGGACTGAAATTTTTGATGTTTTTCTACTCCTCTCATGAGCCCAAACAAGTCTCTAAAAGCATGAGTTTGCAACTACTTTACTTTTGGAGAAAATTCAAAACATTCACTTTTCACTAGAGCCCAATAGCAAAAATCAGGTTTTGAATGAAGAATCACATTTCTTGGTAGAATCATGCTGCATTGAAATTTTTGATGGTTTATTACTCCTCTCAACAGCCCAAACAAGTTTCTAAAAGGATGAGTTTGCAACTACTTTACTTTTGGAGAAAATTCAAAACATTCATTATTCAATAGGGCCCAAACTATCAAAAACCAGCGGTTTGAATGAACACACATTTCTTGGTAGAATCATGCAGGACTGAAATTTTTGATGTTTTTCTACTCCTCTCATGAGCCCAAACAAGTCTCTAAAAGCATGAGTTTGCAACTACTTTACTTTTGGAGAAAATTCAAAACATTCATTATTCAATAGAGCCCAATAGCAAAAATCATGATTTGAATGAAGAATCACATTTCTTGGTAGAATCATGCAGGATTGAAATTTTTGATGGTTTTTTACTCCTCTCAACAGCCCAAACAAGTTTCTAAAAGGATGAGTTTGCAACTACTTTACTTTTGGAGAAAATTCAAAACATTCATTATTCAATAGGGCCCAAACTATCAAAAACCAGCGGTTTCAATGAACACACATTTCTTGGTAGAATCGTGCAGGACTCACAAAGTCTCATAGAAGAACGATTTGCCTTTAACAACAATGTCTTACATAAATATCATTTAAAGTGGGCAGTGTGGAACTCAATTTATATGTAAAGTTATTAGACTGCTGTACTATATGCTTGGAGTCTGGTCTGAAAGTTATATGCTCTAGTTTCAATGTGGAGTTCTCTATTTTTTATTTCTTCCCATTTTCGCCTTGTTTTGTTACCCCTGTCCTTCCTCCTATTTATGGAAAATTCAATAAACATATTTGAAAAAGAATCGTGCAGGACTGAAATTTTTTATGTTTTTCTACTCCTCTCATGAGCCCAAACAAGTCTCTAAAAGGATGAGTTTGCAACTACTTTACTTTTGGAGAAAATTCAAAACATTCATTATTCAATAGAGCCCAATAGCAAAAACCAGCGTTTTGAATGAAGAATCACATTTCTTGGTAGAATCATGCAGGATTGAAATTTTTGATGGTTTTTTACTCCTCTCAACAGCCCAAACAAGTTTCTAAAAGGATGAGTTTGCAACTACTTTACTTTTGGAGAAAATTCAAAACATTCATTATTCAATAGGGCCCAAACTATCAAAAACCAGCGGTTTCAATGAACACACATTTCTTGGTAGAATCATGCAGGACTGAAATTTTTGATGTTTTTCTACTCCTCTCATGAGCCCAAACAAGTCTCTAAAAGCATGAGTTTGCAACTACTTTACTTTTGGAGAAAATTCAAAACATTCATTATTCAATAGAGCCCAATAGCAAAAATCAGGTTTTGAATGAAGAATCACATTTCTTGGTAAAATCATGCAGGATTGAAATTTTTGATGGTTTTTTACTCCTCTCAACAGCCCAAACAAGTTTCTAAAAGGATGAGTTTGCAACTACTTTACTTTTGGAGAAAATTCAAAACATTCATTATTCAATAGGGCCCAATCTATCAAAAACCAGCGGTTTGAATGAACACACATTTCTTGGTAGAATCATGCAGGACTGAAATTTTTGATGTTTTTCTACTCCTCTCATGAGCCCAAACAAGTCTCTAAAAGCATGAGTTTGCAACTACTTTACTTTTGGAGAAAATTCAAAACATTCACTTTTCACTAGAGCCCAATAGCAAAAATCAGGTTTTGAATGAAGAATCACATTTCTTGGTAGAATCATGCTGCATTGAAATTTTTGAAGGTTTTTTACTCCTCTCAACAGCCCAAACAAGTTTCTAAAAGGATGAGTTTGCAACTACTTTACTTTTGGAGAAAATTCAAAACATTCATTATTCAATAGGGCCCAAACTATCAAAAACCAGCGGTTTCAATGAACACACATTTCTTGGTAGAATCATGCAGGACTGAAATTTTTGATGTTTTTCTACTCCTCTCATGAGCCCAAACAAGTCTCTAAAAGCATGAGTTTGCAACTACTTTACTTTTGGAGAAAATTCAAAACATTCATTATTCAATAGAGCCCAATAGCAAAAATCAGGTTTTGAATGAAGATTCACATTTCTTGGTAGAATCATGCAGGATTGAAATTTTTGATGGTTTTTTACTCCTCTCAACAGCCCAAACAAGTTTCTAAAAGGATGAGTTTGCAACTACTTTACTTTTGGAGAAAATTCAAAACATTCATTATTCAATAGGGCCCAAACTATCAAAAACCAGCGGTTTCAATGAACACACATTTCTTGGTAGAATCATGCAGGACTGAAATTTTTGATGTTTTTCTACTCCTCTCATGAGCCCAAACAAGTCTCTAAAAGCATGAGTTTGCAACTACTTTACTTTTGGAGAAAATTCAAAACATTCATTATTCAATAGAGCCCAATAGCAAAAACCAGCGTTTTGAATGAAGAATCACATTTCTTGGTAGAATCATGCAGGATTGAAATTTTTGATGGTTTTTAAATCCTCTCAACAGCCCAAACAAGTTTCTAAAAGGATGAGTTTGCAACTACTTTACTTTTGGAGAAAATTCAAAACATTCATTATTCAATAGGGCCCAAACTATCAAAAACCAGCGGTTTCAATGAACACACATTTCTTGGTAGAATCATGCAGGACTGAAATTTTTGATGTTTTTCTACTCCTCTCATGAGCCCAAACAAGTCTCTAAAAGCATGAGTTTGCAACTACTTAACTTTTGGAGAAAATTCAAAACATTCATTATTCAATAGAGCCCAATAGCAAAAATCAGGTTTTGAATGAAGAATCACATTTCTTGGTAAAATCATGCAGGATTGAAATTTTTGATGGTTTTTTACTCCTCTCAACAGTCCAAACAAGTTTCTAAAAGGATGAGTTTGCAACTACTTTACTTTTGGAGAAAATTCAAAACATTCATTATTCAATAGGGCCCAATCTATCAAAAACCAGCGGTTTGAATGAACACACATTTCTTGGTAGAATCATGCAGGACTGAAATTTTTGATGTTTTTCTACTCCTCTCATGAGCCCAAACAAGTCTCTAAAAGCATGAGTTTGCAACTACTTTACTTTTGGAGAAAATTCAAAACATTCACTTTTCACTAGAGCCCAATAGCAAAAATCAGGTTTTGAATGAAGAATCACATTTCTTGGTAGAATCATGCTGCATTGAAATTTTTGAAGGTTTTTTACTCCTCTCAACAGCCCAAACAAGTTTCTAAAAGGATGAGTTTGCAACTACTTTACTTTTGGAGAAAATTCAAAACATTCATTATTCAATAGGGCCCAAACTATCAAAAACCAGCGGTTTCAATGAACACACATTTCTTGGTAGAATCATGCAGGACTGAAATTTTTGATGTTTTTCTACTCCTCTCATGAGCCCAAACAAGTCTCTAAAAGCATGAGTTTGCAACTACTTTACTTTTGGAGAAAATTCAAAACATTCATTATTCAATAGAGCCCAATAGCAGAAATCAGGTTTTGAATGAAGATTCACATTTCTTGGTAGAATCATGCAGGATTGAAATTTTTGATGGTTTTTTACTCCTCTCAACAGCCCAAACAAGTTTCTAAAAGGATGAGTTTGCAACTACTTTACTTTTGGAGAAAATTCAAAACATTCATTATTCAATAGGGCCCAAACTATCAAAAACCAGCGGTTTCAATGAACACACATTTCTTGGTAGAATCATGCAGGACTGAAATTTTTGATGTTTTTCTACTCCTCTCATGAGCCCAAACAAGTCTCTAAAAGCATGAGTTTGCAACTACTTTACTTTTGGAAAAAATTCAAAACATTCATTATTCAATAGAGCCCAATAGCAAAAATCAGGTTTTGAATGAAGAATCACATTTCTTGGTAAAATCATGCAGGATTGAAATTTTTGATGGTTTTTTACTCCTCTCAACAGCCCAAACAAGTTTCTAAAAGGATGAGTTTGCAACTACTTTACTTTTGGAGAAAATTCAAAACATTCATTATTCAATAGGGCCCAAACTATCAAAAACCAGCGGTTTCAATGAACACACATTTCTTGGTAGAATCATGCAGGACTGAAATTTTTGATGTTTTTCTACTCCTCTCATGAGCCCAAACAAGACTCTAAAAGCATGGGTTTGCAACTACTTTACTTTTGGAGAAAATTCAAAACATTCATTATTCAATAGAGCCCAATAGCAAAAATCAGGTTTTGAATGAAGAATCACATTTCTTGGTAAAATCATGCAGGATTGAAATTTTTGATGGTTTTTTACTCCTCTCAACAGCCCAAACAAGTTTCTAAAAGGATGAGTTTGCAACTACTTTACTTTTGGAGAAAATTCAAAACATTCATTATTCAATAGGGCCCAAACTATCAAAAACCAGCGGTTTGAATGAACACACATTTCTTGGTAGAATCATGCAGGACTGAAATTTTTGATGTTTTTCTACTCCTCTCATGAGCCCAAACAAGTCTCTAAAAGCATGAGTTTGCAACTACTTTACTTTTGGAGAAAATTCAAAACATTCATTATTCAATAGAGCCCAATAGCAAAAATCAGGTTTTGAATGAAGAATCACATTTCTTGGTAAAATCATGCAGGATTGAAATTTTTGATGGTTTTTTACTCCTCTCAACAGCCCAAACAAGTTTCTAAAAGGATGAGTTTGCAACTACTTTACTTTTGGAGAAAATTCAAAACATTCATTATTCAATAGGGCCCAAACTATCAAAAACCAGCGGTTTGAATGAACACACATTTCTTGGTAGAATCATGCAGGACTGAAATTTTTGATGTTTTTCTACTCCTCTCATGAGCCCAAACAAGTCTCTAAAAGCATGAGTTTGCAACTACTTTACTTTTGGAAAAAATTCAAAACATTCATTATTCAATAGAGCCCAATAGCAAAAATCAGGTTTTGAATGAAGAATCACATTTCATGGTAAAATCATGCAGGATTGAAATTTTTGATGGTTTTTTACTCCTCTCAACAGCCCAAACAAGTTTCTAAAAGGATGAGTTTGCAACTACTTTACTTTTGGAGAAAATTCAAAACATTCATTATTCAATAGGGCCCAAACTATCAAAAACCAGCGGTTTCAATGAACACACATTTCTTGGTAGAATCATGCAGGACTGAAATTTTTGATGTTTTTCTACTCCTCTCATGAGCCCAAACAAGTCTCTAAAAGCATGAGTTTGCAACTACTTTACTTTTGGAGAAAATTCAAAACATTCACTATTCAATAGAGCCCAATAGCAAAAATCAGGTTTTGAATGAAGAATCGCATTTCTTGGTAAAATCATGCAGGATTGAAATTTTTGATGGTTTTTTACTCCTCTCAACAGCCCAAACAAGTTTCTAAAAGGATGAGTTTGCAACTACTTTACTTTTGGAGAAAATTCAAAACATTCATTATTCAATAGGGCCCAAACTATCAAAAACCAGCGGTTTCAATGAACACACATTTCTTGGTAGAATCATGCAGGACTGAAATTTTTGATGTTTTTCTACTCCTCTCATGAGCCCAAACAAGTCTCTAAAAGCATGAGTTTGCAACTACTTTACTTTTGGAGAAAATTCAAAACATTCATAATTCAATAGAGCCCAATAGCAAAAATCAGGTTTTGAATGAAGAATCACATTTCTTGGTAGAATCATGCAGGATTGAAATTTTTGATGGTTTTTTACTCCTCTCAACAGCCCAAACAAGTTTCTAAAAGGATGAGTTTGCAACTACTTTACTTTTGGAGAAAATTCAAAACATTCATTATTCAATAGGGCCCAAACTATCAAAAACCAGCGGTTTCAATGAACACACATTTCTTGGTAGAATCATGCAGGACTGAAATTTTTGATGTTTTTCTACTCCTCTCATGAGCCCAAACAAGTCTCTAAAAGCATGAGTTTGCAACTACTTTACTTTTGGAGAAAATTCAAAACATTCATTATTCAATAGAGCCCAATAGCAAAAATCAGGATTTGAATGAAGAATCACATTTCTTGGTAAAATCATGCAGGATTGAAATTTTTGATGGTTTTTTACTCCTCTCAACAGCCCAAACAAGTTTCTAAAAGGATGAGTTTGCAACTACTTTACTTTTGGAGAAAATTCAAAACATTCATTATTCAATAGGGCCCAAACTATCAAAAACCAGCGGTTTCAATGAACACACATTTCTTGGTAGAATCATGCAGGACTGAAATTTTTGATGTTTTTCTACTCCTCTCATGAGCCCAAACAAGACTCTAAAAGCATGAGTTTGCAACTACTTTACTTTTGGAGAAAATTCAAAACATTCATTATTCAATAGAGCCCAATAGCAAAAATCAGGTTTTGAATGAAGAATCACATTTCTTGGTAAAATCATGCAGGATTGAAATTTTTGATGGTTTTTTACTCCTCTCAACAGCCCAAACAAGTTTCTAAAAGGATGAGTTTGCAACTACTTTACTTTTGGAGAAAATTCAAAACATTCATTATTCAATAGGGCCCAAACTATCAAAAACCAGCGGTTTGAATGAACACACATTTCTTGGTAGAATCATGCAGGACTGAAATTTTTGATGTTTTTCTACTCCTCTCATGAGCCCAAACAAGTATCTAAAAGCAAGAGTTTGCAACTACTTTACTTTTGGAGAAAATTCAAAACATTCACTTTTCACTAGAGCCCAATAGCAAAAATCAGGTTTTGAATGAAGAATCACATTTCTTGGTAGAATCATGCTGCATTGAAATTTTTGATGGTTTTTTACTCCTCTCAACAGCCCAAACAAGTTTCTAAAAGGATGAGTTTGCAACTACTTTACTTTTGGAGAAAATTCAAAACATTCATTATTCAATAGGGCCCAAACTATCAAAAACCAGCGGTTTCAATGAACACACATTTCTTGGTAGAATCATGCAGGACTGAAATTTTTGATGTTTTTCTACTCCTCTCATGAGCCCAAACAAGACTCTAAAAGCATGAGTTTGCAACTACTTTACTTTTGGAGAAAATTCAAAACATTCACTATTCAATAGAGCCCAATAGCAAAAATCAGGTTTTGAATGAAGAATCGCATTTCTTGGTAAAATCATGCAGGATTGAAATTTTTGATGGTTTTTTACTCCTCTCAACAGCCCAAACAAGTTTCTAAAAGGATGAGTTTGCAACTACTTTACTTTTGGAGAAAATTCAAAACATTCATTATTCAATAGGGCCCAAACTATCAAAAACCAGCGGTTTCAATGAACACACATTTCTTGGTAGAATCATGCAGGACTGAAATTTTTGATGTTTTTCTACTCCTCTCATGAGCCCAAACAAGTCTCTAAAAGCATGAGTTTGCAACTACTTTACTTTTGGAGAAAATTCAAAACATTCATTATTCAATAGAGCCCAATAGCAAAAATCAGGTTTTGAATGAAGAATCACATTTCTTCGTAGAATCATGCAGGATTGAAATTTTTGATGGTTTTTTACTCCTCTCAACAGCCCAAACAAGTTTCTAAAAGGATGAGTTTGCAACTACTTTACTTTTGGAGAAAATTCAAAACATTCATTATTCAATAGGGCCCAAACTATCAAAAACCAGCGGTTTCAATGAACACACATTTCTTGGTAGAATCATGCAGGACTGAAATTTTTGATGTTTTTCTACTCCTCTCATGAGCCCAAACAAGTCTCTAAAAGCATGAGTTTGCAACTACTTTACTTTTGGAGAAAATTCAAAACATTCATTATTCAATAGAGCCCAATAGCAAAAATCAGGATTTGAATGAAGAATCACATTTCTTGGTAAAATCATGCAGGATTGAAATTTTTGATGGTTTTTTACTCCTCTCAACAGCCCAAACAAGTTTCTAAAAGGATGAGTTTGCAACTACTTTACTTTTGGAGAAAATTCAAAACATTCATTATTCAATAGGGCCCAAACTATCAAAAACCAGCGGTTTCAATGAACACACATTTCTTGGTAGAATCATGCAGGACTGAAATTTTTGATGTTTTTCTACTCCTCTCATGAGCCCAAACAAGACTCTAAAAGCATGAGTTTGCAACTACTTTACTTTTGGAGAAAATTCAAAACATTCATTATTCAATAGAGCCCAATAGCAAAAATCAGGTTTTGAATGAAGAATCACATTTCTTGGTAAAATCATGCAGGATTGAAATTTTTGATGGTTTTTTACTCCTCTCAACAGCCCAAACAAGTTTCTAAAAGGATGAGTTTGCAACTACTTTACTTTTGGAGAAAATTCAAAACATTCATTATTCAATAGGGCCCAAACTATCAAAAACCAGCGGTTTGAATGAACACACATTTCTTGGTAGAATCATGCAGGACTGAAATTTTTGATGTTTTTCTACTCCTCTCATGAGCCCAAACAAGTATCTAAAAGCAAGAGTTTGCAACTACTTTACTTTTGGAGAAAATTCAAAACATTCACTTTTCACTAGAGCCCAATAGCAAAAATCAGGTTTTGAATGAAGAATCGCATTTCTTGGTAAAATCATGCAGGATTGAAATTTTTGATGGTTTTTTACTCCTCTCAACAGCCCAAACAAGTTTCTAAAAGGATGAGTTTGCAACTACTTTACTTTTGGAGAAAATTCAAAACATTCATTATTCAATAGGGCCCAAACTATCAAAAACCAGCGGTTTCAATGAACACACATTTCTTGGTAGAATCATGCAGGACTGAAATTTTTGATGTTTTTCTACTCCTCTCATGAGCCCAAACAAGTCTCTAAAAGCATGAGTTTGCAACTACTTTACTTTTGGAGAAAATTCAAAACATTCATTATTCAATAGAGCCCAATAGCAAAAATCAGGTTTTGAATGAAGAATCACATTTCTTCGTAGAATCATGCAGGATTGAAATTTTTGATGGTTTTTTACTCCTCTCAACAGCCCAAACAAGTTTCTAAAAGGATGAGTTTGCAACTACTTTACTTTTGGAGAAAATTCAAAACATTCATTATTCAATAGGGCCCAAACTATCAAAAACCAGCGGTTTCAATGAACACACATTTCTTGGTAGAATCATGCAGGACTGAAATTTTTGATGTTTTTCTACTCCTCTCATGAGCCCAAACAAGTCTCTAAAAGCATGAGTTTGCAACTACTTTACTTTTGGAGAAAATTCAAAACATTCATTATTCAATAGAGCCCAATAGCAAAAATCAGGATTTGAATGAAGAATCACATTTCTTGGTAAAATCATGCAGGATTGAAATTTTTGATGGTTTTTTACTCCTCTCAACAGCCCAAACAAGTTTCTAAAAGGATGAGTTTGCAACTACTTTACTTTTGGAGAAAATTCAAAACATTCATTATTCAATAGGGCCCAAACTATCAAAAACCAGCGGTTTCAATGAACACACATTTCTTGGTAGAATCATGCAGGACTGAAATTTTTGATGTTTTTCTACTCCTCTCATGAGCCCAAACAAGACTCTAAAAGCATGAGTTTGCAACTACTTTACTTTTGGAGAAAATTCAAAACATTCATTATTCAATAGAGCCCAATAGCAAAAATCAGGTTTTGAATGAAGAATCACATTTCTTGGTAAAATCATGCAGGATTGAAATTTTTGATGGTTTTTTACTCCTCTCAACAGCCCAAACAAGTTTCTAAAAGGATGAGTTTGCAACTACTTTACTTTTGGAGAAAATTCAAAACATTCATTATTCAATAGGGCCCAAACTATCAAAAACCAGCGGTTTGAATGAACACACATTTCTTGGTAGAATCATGCAGGACTGAAATTTTTGATGTTTTTCTACTCCTCTCATGAGCCCAAACAAGTATCTAAAAGCAAGAGTTTGCAACTACTTTACTTTTGGAGAAAATTCAAAACATTCACTTTTCACTAGAGCCCAATAGCAAAAATCAGGTTTTGAATGAAGAATCACATTTCTTGGTAGAATCATGCTGCATTGAAATTTTTGATGGTTTTTTACTCCTCTCAACAGCCCAAACAAGTTTCTAAAAGGATGAGTTTGCAACTACTTTACTTTTGGAGAAAATTCAAAACATTCATTATTCAATAGGGCCCAAACTATCAAAAACCAGCGGTTTCAATGAACACACATTTCTTGGTAGAATCATGCAGGACTGAAATTTTTGATGTTTTTCTACTCCTCTCATGAGCCCAAACAAGTCTCTAAAAGCATGAGTTTGCAATTACTTTACTTTTGGAGAAAATTCAAAACATTCATTATTCAATAGAGCCCAATAGCAAAAATCAGGTTTTGAATGAAGATTCACATTTCTTGGTAGAATCATGCAGGATTGAAATTTTTGATGGTTTTTTACTCCTCTCAACAGCCCAAACAAGTTTCTAAAAGGATGAGTTTGCAACTACTTTACTTTTGGAGAAAATTCAAAACATTCATTATTCAATAGGGCCCAAACTATCAAAAACCAGCGGTTTCAATGAACACACATTTCTTGGTAGAATCATGCAGGACTGAAATTTTTGATGTTTTTCTACTCCTCTCATGAGCCCAAACAAGTCTCTAAAAGCATGAGTTTGCAACTACTTTACTTTTGGAAAAAATTCAAAACATTCATTATTCAATAGAGCCCAATAGCAAAAATCAGGTTTTGAATGAAGAATCACATTTCATGGTAAAATCATGCAGGATTGAAATTTTTGATGGTTTTTTACTCCTCTCAACAGCCCAAACAAGTTTCTAAAAGGATGAGTTTGCAACTACTTTACTTTTGGAGAAAATTCAAAACATTCATTATTCAATAGGGCCCAAACTATCAAAAACCAGCGGTTTCAATGAACACACATTTCTTGGTAGAATCATGCAGGACTGAAATTTTTGATGTTTTTCTACTCCTCTCATGAGCCCAAACAAGTCTCTAAAAGCATGAGTTTGCAACTACTTTACTTTTGGAGAAAATTCAAAACATTCACTATTCAATAGAGCCCAATAGCAAAAATCAGGTTTTGAATGAAGAATCGCATTTCTTGGTAAAATCATGCAGGATTGAAATTTTTGATGGTTTTTTACTCCTCTCAACAGCCCAAACAAGTTTCTAAAAGGATGAGTTTGCAACTACTTTACTTTTGGAGAAAATTCAAAACATTCATTATTCAATAGGGCCCAAACTATCAAAAACCAGCGGTTTCAATGAACACACATTTCTTGGTAGAATCATGCAGGACTGAAATTTTTGATGTTTTTCTACTCCTCTCATGAGCCCAAACAAGTCTCTAAAAGCATGAGTTTGCAACTACTTTACTTTTGGAGAAAATTCAAAACATTCATAATTCAATAGAGCCCAATAGCAAAAATCAGGTTTTGAATGAAGAATCACATTTCTTGGTAGAATCATGCAGGATTGAAATTTTTGATGGTTTTTTACTCCTCTCAACAGCCCAAACAAGTTTCTAAAAGGATGAGTTTGCAACTACTTTACTTTTGGAGAAAATTCAAAACATTCATTATTCAATAGGGCCCAAACTATCAAAAACCAGCGGTTTCAATGAACACACATTTCTTGGTAGAATCATGCAGGACTGAAATTTTTGATGTTTTTCTACTCCTCTCATGAGCCCAAACAAGTCTCTAAAAGCATGAGTTTGCAACTACTTTACTTTTGGAGAAAATTCAAAACATTCATTATTCAATAGAGCCCAATAGCAAAAATCAGGATTTGAATGAAGAATCACATTTCTTGGTAAAATCATGCAGGATTGAAATTTTTGATGGTTTTTTACTCCTCTCAACAGCCCAAACAAGTTTCTAAAAGGATGAGTTTGCAACTACTTTACTTTTGGAGAAAATTCAAAACATTCATTATTCAATAGGGCCCAAACTATCAAAAACCAGCGGTTTCAATGAACACACATTTCTTGGTAGAATCATGCAGGACTGAAATTTTTGATGTTTTTCTACTCCTCTCATGAGCCCAAACAAGACTCTAAAAGCATGAGTTTGCAACTACTTTACTTTTGGAGAAAATTCAAAACATTCATTATTCAATAGAGCCCAATAGCAAAAATCAGGTTTTGAATGAAGAATCACATTTCTTGGTAAAATCATGCAGGATTGAAATTTTTGATGGTTTTTTACTCCTCTCAACAGCCCAAACAAGTTTCTAAAAGGATGAGTTTGCAACTACTTTACTTTTGGAGAAAATTCAAAACATTCATTATTCAATAGGGCCCAAACTATCAAAAACCAGCGGTTTGAATGAACACACATTTCTTGGTAGAATCATGCAGGACTGAAATTTTTGATGTTTTTCTACTCCTCTCATGAGCCCAAACAAGTATCTAAAAGCAAGAGTTTGCAACTACTTTACTTTTGGAGAAAATTCAAAACATTCACTTTTCACTAGAGCCCAATAGCAAAAATCAGGTTTTGAATGAAGAATCACATTTCTTGGTAGAATCATGCTGCATTGAAATTTTTGATGGTTTTTTACTCCTCTCAACAGCCCAAACAAGTTTCTAAAAGGATGAGTTTGCAACTACTTTACTTTTGGAGAAAATTCAAAACATTCATTATTCAATAGGGCCCAAACTATCAAAAACCAGCGGTTTCAATGAACACACATTTCTTGGTAGAATCATGCAGGACTGAAATTTTTGATGTTTTTCTACTCCTCTCATGAGCCCAAACAAGACTCTAAAAGCATGAGTTTGCAACTACTTTACTTTTGGAGAAAATTCAAAACATTCACTATTCAATAGAGCCCAATAGCAAAAATCAGGTTTTGAATGAAGAATCGCATTTCTTGGTAAAATCATGCAGGATTGAAATTTTTGATGGTTTTTTACTCCTCTCAACAGCCCAAACAAGTTTCTAAAAGGATGAGTTTGCAACTACTTTACTTTTGGAGAAAATTCAAAACATTCATTATTCAATAGGGCCCAAACTATCAAAAACCAGCGGTTTCAATGAACACACATTTCTTGGTAGAATCATGCAGGACTGAAATTTTTGATGTTTTTCTACTCCTCTCATGAGCCCAAACAAGTCTCTAAAAGCATGAGTTTGCAACTACTTTACTTTTGGAGAAAATTCAAAACATTCATTATTCAATAGAGCCCAATAGCAAAAATCAGGTTTTGAATGAAGAATCACATTTCTTCGTAGAATCATGCAGGATTGAAATTTTTGATGGTTTTTTACTCCTCTCAACAGCCCAAACAAGTTTCTAAAAGGATGAGTTTGCAACTACTTTACTTTTGGAGAAAATTCAAAACATTCATTATTCAATAGGGCCCAAACTATCAAAAACCAGCGGTTTCAATGAACACACATTTCTTGGTAGAATCATGCAGGACTGAAATTTTTGATGTTTTTCTACTCCTCTCATGAGCCCAAACAAGTCTCTAAAAGCATGAGTTTGCAACTACTTTACTTTTGGAGAAAATTCAAAACATTCATTATTCAATAGAGCCCAATAGCAAAAATCAGGATTTGAATGAAGAATCACATTTCTTGGTAAAATCATGCAGGATTGAAATTTTTGATGGTTTTTTACTCCTCTCAACAGCCCAAACAAGTTTCTAAAAGGATGAGTTTGCAACTACTTTACTTTTGGAGAAAATTCAAAACATTCATTATTCAATAGGGCCCAAACTATCAAAAACCAGCGGTTTCAATGAACACACATTTCTTGGTAGAATCATGCAGGACTGAAATTTTTGATGTTTTTCTACTCCTCTCATGAGCCCAAACAAGACTCTAAAAGCATGAGTTTGCAACTACTTTACTTTTGGAGAAAATTCAAAACATTCATTATTCAATAGAGCCCAATAGCAAAAATCAGGTTTTGAATGAAGAATCACATTTCTTGGTAAAATCATGCAGGATTGAAATTTTTGATGGTTTTTTACTCCTCTCAACAGCCCAAACAAGTTTCTAAAAGGATGAGTTTGCAACTACTTTACTTTTGGAGAAAATTCAAAACATTCATTATTCAATAGGGCCCAAACTATCAAAAACCAGCGGTTTGAATGAACACACATTTCTTGGTAGAATCATGCAGGACTGAAATTTTTGATGTTTTTCTACTCCTCTCATGAGCCCAAACAAGTATCTAAAAGCAAGAGTTTGCAACTACTTTACTTTTGGAGAAAATTCAAAACATTCACTTTTCACTAGAGCCCAATAGCAAAAATCAGGTTTTGAATGAAGAATCGCATTTCTTGGTAAAATCATGCAGGATTGAAATTTTTGATGGTTTTTTACTCCTCTCAACAGCCCAAACAAGTTTCTAAAAGGATGAGTTTGCAACTACTTTACTTTTGGAGAAAATTCAAAACATTCATTATTCAATAGGGCCCAAACTATCAAAAACCAGCGGTTTCAATGAACACACATTTCTTGGTAGAATCATGCAGGACTGAAATTTTTGATGTTTTTCTACTCCTCTCATGAGCCCAAACAAGTCTCTAAAAGCATGAGTTTGCAACTACTTTACTTTTGGAGAAAATTCAAAACATTCATTATTCAATAGAGCCCAATAGCAAAAATCAGGTTTTGAATGAAGAATCACATTTCTTCGTAGAATCATGCAGGATTGAAATTTTTGATGGTTTTTTACTCCTCTCAACAGCCCAAACAAGTTTCTAAAAGGATGAGTTTGCAACTACTTTACTTTTGGAGAAAATTCAAAACATTCATTATTCAATAGGGCCCAAACTATCAAAAACCAGCGGTTTCAATGAACACACATTTCTTGGTAGAATCATGCAGGACTGAAATTTTTGATGTTTTTCTACTCCTCTCATGAGCCCAAACAAGTCTCTAAAAGCATGAGTTTGCAACTACTTTACTTTTGGAGAAAATTCAAAACATTCATTATTCAATAGAGCCCAATAGCAAAAATCAGGATTTGAATGAAGAATCACATTTCTTGGTAAAATCATGCAGGATTGAAATTTTTGATGGTTTTTTACTCCTCTCAACAGCCCAAACAAGTTTCTAAAAGGATGAGTTTGCAACTACTTTACTTTTGGAGAAAATTCAAAACATTCATTATTCAATAGGGCCCAAACTATCAAAAACCAGCGGTTTCAATGAACACACATTTCTTGGTAGAATCATGCAGGACTGAAATTTTTGATGTTTTTCTACTCCTCTCATGAGCCCAAACAAGACTCTAAAAGCATGAGTTTGCAACTACTTTACTTTTGGAGAAAATTCAAAACATTCATTATTCAATAGAGCCCAATAGCAAAAATCAGGTTTTGAATGAAGAATCACATTTCTTGGTAAAATCATGCAGGATTGAAATTTTTGATGGTTTTTTACTCCTCTCAACAGCCCAAACAAGTTTCTAAAAGGATGAGTTTGCAACTACTTTACTTTTGGAGAAAATTCAAAACATTCATTATTCAATAGGGCCCAAACTATCAAAAACCAGCGGTTTGAATGAACACACATTTCTTGGTAGAATCATGCAGGACTGAAATTTTTGATGTTTTTCTACTCCTCTCATGAGCCCAAACAAGTATCTAAAAGCAAGAGTTTGCAACTACTTTACTTTTGGAGAAAATTCAAAACATTCACTTTTCACTAGAGCCCAATAGCAAAAATCAGGTTTTGAATGAAGAATCACATTTCTTGGTAGAATCATGCTGCATTGAAATTTTTGATGGTTTTTTACTCCTCTCAACAGCCCAAACAAGTTTCTAAAAGGATGAGTTTGCAACTACTTTACTTTTGGAGAAAATTCAAAACATTCATTATTCAATAGGGCCCAAACTATCAAAAACCAGCGGTTTCAATGAACACACATTTCTTGGTAGAATCATGCAGGACTGAAATTTTTGATGTTTTTCTACTCCTCTCATGAGCCCAAACAAGTCTCTAAAAGCATGAGTTTGCAATTACTTTACTTTTGGAGAAAATTCAAAACATTCATTATTCAATAGAGCCCAATAGCAAAAATCAGGTTTTGAATGAAGATTCACATTTCTTGGTAGAATCATGCAGGATTGAAATTTTTGATGGTTTTTTACTCCTCTCAACAGCCCAAACAAGTTTCTAAAAGGATGAGTTTGCAACTACTTTACTTTTGGAGAAAATTCAAAACATTCATTATTCAATAGGGCCCAAACTATCAAAAACCAGCGGTTTCAATGAACACACATTTCTTGGTAGAATCATGCAGGACTGAAATTTTTGATGTTTTTCTACTCCTCTCATGAGCCCAAACAAGTCTCTAAAAGCATGAGTTTGCAACTACTTTACTTTTGGAAAAAATTCAAAACATTCATTATTCAATAGAGCCCAATAACAAAAATCAGGTTTTGAATGAAGAATCCCTTTTCTTGGTAAAATCATGCAGGATTGAAATTTTTGATGGTTTTTTACTCCTCTCAACAGGCCAAACAAGTTTCTAAAAGGATGAGTTTGCAACTACTTTACTTTTGGAGAAAATTCAAAACATTCATTATTCAATAGGGCCCAAACTATCAAAAACCAGCGGTTTCAATGAACACACATTTCTTGGTAGAATCATGCAGGACTGAAATTTTTGATGTTTTTCTACTCCTCTCATGAGCCCAAACAAGTCTCTAAAAGCATGAGTTTGCAACTACTTTACTTTTGGAAAAAATTCAAAACATTCATTATTCAATAGAGCCCAATAGCAAAAATCAGGTTTTGAATGAAGAATCCCTTTTCTTGGTAAAATCATGCAGGATTGAAATTTTTGATGGTTTTTTACTCCTCTCAACAGCCCAAACAAGTTTCTAAAAGGATGAGTTTGCAACTACTTTACTTTTGGAGAAAATTCAAAACATTCATTATTCAATAGGGCCCAAACTATCAAAAACCAGCGGTTTCAATGAACACACATTTCTTGGTAGAATCATGCAGGACTGAAATTTTTGATGTTTTTCTACTCCTCTCATGAGCCCAAACAAGTCTCTAAAAGCATGAGTTTGCAACTACTTTACTTTTGGAGAAAATTCAAAACATTCACTATTCAATAGAGCCCAATAGCAAAAATCAGGTTTTGAATGAAGAATCGCATTTCTTGGTAAAATCATGCAGGATTGAAATTTTTGATGGTTTTTTACTCCTCTCAACAGCCCAAACAAGTTTCTAAAAGGATGAGTTTGCAACTACTTTACTTTTGGAGAAAATTCAAAACATTCATTATTCAATATGGCCCAAACTATCAAAAACCAGCGGTTTCAATGAACACACATTTCTTGGTAGAATCATGCAGGACTGAAATTTTTGATGTTTTTCTACTCCTCTCATGAGCCCAAACAAGTCTCTAAAAGCATGAGTTTGCAACTACTTTACTTTTGGAGAAAATTCAAAACATTCATTATTCAATAGAGCCCAATAGCAAAAATCAGGTTTTGAATGAAGAATCACATTTCTTGGTAGAATCATGCAGGATTGAAATTTTTGATGGTTTTTTACTCCTCTCAACAGCCCAAACAAGTTTCTAAAAGGATGAGTTTGCAACTACTTTACTTTTGGAGAAAATTCAAAACATTCATTATTCAATAGGGCCCAAACTATCAAAAACCAGCGGTTTCAATGAACACACATTTCTTGGTAGAATCATGCAGGACTGAAATTTTTGATGTTTTTCTACTCCTCTCATGAGCCCAAACAAGTCTCTAAAAGCATGAGTTTGCAACTACTTTACTTTTGGAGAAAATTCAAAACATTCATTATTCAATAGAGCCCAATAGCAAAAATCAGGTTTTGAATGAAGAATCACATTTCTTGGTAAAATCATGCAGGATTGAAATTTTTGATGGTTTTTTACTCCTCTCAACAGCCCAAACAAGTTTCTAAAAGGATGAGTTTGCAACTACTTTACTTTTGGAGAAAATTCAAAACATTCATTATTCAATAGGGCCCAAACTATCAAAAACCAGCGGTTTGAATGAACACACATTTCTTGGTAGAATCATGCAGGACTGAAATTTTTGATGTTTTTCTACTCCTCTCATGAGCCCAAACAAGTCTCTAAAAGCATGAGTTTGCAACTACTTTACTTTTGGAGAAAATTCAAAACATTCACTTTTCACTAGAGCCCAATAGCAAAAATCAGGTTTTGAATGAAGAATCACATTTCTTGGTAGAATCATGCTGCATTGAAATTTTTGATGGTTTTTTACTCCTCTCAACAGCCCAAACAAGTGTCTAAAAGGATGAGTTTGCAACTACTTTACTTTTGGAGAAAATTCAAAACATTCATTATTCAATAGGGCCCAAACTATCAAAAACCAGCGGTTTCAATGAACACACATTTCTTGGTAGAATCGTGCAGGACTGAAATTTTTTATGTTTTTCTACTCCTCTCATGAGCCCAAACAAGTCTCTAAAAGCATGAGTTTGCAACTACTTTACTTTTGGAGAAAATTCAAAACATTCATTATTCAATAGAGCCCAATAGCAAAAATCAGGTTTTGAATGAAGAATCACATTTCTTGGTAAAATCATGCAGGATTGAAATTTTTGATGGTTTTTTACTCCTCTCAACAGCCCAAACAAGTTTCTAAAAGGATGAGTTTGCAACTACTTTACTTTTGGAGAAAATTCAAAACATTCATTATTCAATAGGGCCCAAACTATCAAAAACCAGCGGTTTGAATGAACACACATTTCTTGGTAGAATCATGCAGGACTGAAATTTTTGATGTTTTTCTACTCCTCTCATGAGCCCAAACAAGTCTCTAAAAGCATGAGTTTGCAACTACTTTACTTTTGGAGAAAATTCAAAACATTCACTTTTCACTAGAGCCCAATAGCAAAAATCAGGTTTTGAATGAAGAATCACATTTCTTGGTAGAATCATGCTGCATTGAAATTTTTGATGGTTTATTACTCCTCTCAACAGCCCAAACAAGTTTCTAAAAGGATGAGTTTGCAACTACTTTACTTTTGGAGAAAATTCAAAACATTCATTATTCAATAGGGCCCAAACTATCAAAAACCAGCGGTTTGAATGAACACACATTTCTTGGTAGAATCATGCAGGACTGAAATTTTTGATGTTTTTCTACTCCTCTCATGAGCCCAAACAAGTCTCTAAAAGCATGAGTTTGCAACTACTTTACTTTTGGAGAAAATTCAAAACATTCATTATTCAATAGAGCCCAATAGCAAAAATCATGATTTGAATGAAGAATCACATTTCTTGGTAGAATCATGCAGGATTGAAATTTTTGATGGTTTTTTACTCCTCTCAACAGCCCAAACAAGTTTCTAAAAGGATGAGTTTGCAACTACTTTACTTTTGGAGAAAATTCAAAACATTCATTATTCAATAGGGCCCAAACTATCAAAAACCAGCGGTTTCAATGAACACACATTTCTTGGTAGAATCGTGCAGGACTCACAAAGTCTCATAGAAGAACGATTTGCCTTTAACAACAATGTCTTACATAAATATCATTTAAAGTGGGCAGTGTGGAACTCAATTTATATGTAAAGTTATTAGACTGCTGTACTATATGCTTGGAGTCTGGTCTGAAAGTTATATGCTCTAGTTTCAATGTGGAGTTCTCTATTTTTTATTTCTTCCCATTTTCGCCTTGTTTTGTTACCCCTGTCCTTCCTCCTATTTATGGAAAATTCAATAAACATATTTGAAAAAGAATCGTGCAGGACTGAAATTTTTTATGTTTTTCTACTCCTCTCATGAGCCCAAACAAGTCTCTAAAAGGATGAGTTTGCAACTACTTTACTTTTGGAGAAAATTCAAAACATTCATTATTCAATAGAGCCCAATAGCAAAAACCAGCGTTTTGAATGAAGAATCACATTTCTTGGTAGAATCATGCAGGATTGAAATTTTTGATGGTTTTTTACTCCTCTCAACAGCCCAAACAAGTTTCTAAAAGGATGAGTTTGCAACTACTTTACTTTTGGAGAAAATTCAAAACATTCATTATTCAATAGGGCCCAAACTATCAAAAACCAGCGGTTTCAATGAACACACATTTCTTGGTAGAATCATGCAGGACTGAAATTTTTGATGTTTTTCTACTCCTCTCATGAGCCCAAACAAGTCTCTAAAAGCATGAGTTTGCAACTACTTTACTTTTGGAGAAAATTCAAAACATTCATTATTCAATAGAGCCCAATAGCAAAAATCAGGTTTTGAATGAAGAATCACATTTCTTGGTAAAATCATGCAGGATTGAAATTTTTGATGGTTTTTTACTCCTCTCAACAGCCCAAACAAGTTTCTAAAAGGATGAGTTTGCAACTACTTTACTTTTGGAGAAAATTCAAAACATTCATTATTCAATAGGGCCCAATCTATCAAAAACCAGCGGTTTGAATGAACACACATTTCTTGGTAGAATCATGCAGGACTGAAATTTTTGATGTTTTTCTACTCCTCTCATGAGCCCAAACAAGTCTCTAAAAGCATGAGTTTGCAACTACTTTACTTTTGGAGAAAATTCAAAACATTCACTTTTCACTAGAGCCCAATAGCAAAAATCAGGTTTTGAATGAAGAATCACATTTCTTGGTAGAATCATGCTGCATTGAAATTTTTGAAGGTTTTTTACTCCTCTCAACAGCCCAAACAAGTTTCTAAAAGGATGAGTTTGCAACTACTTTACTTTTGGAGAAAATTCAAAACATTCATTATTCAATAGGGCCCAAACTATCAAAAACCAGCGGTTTCAATGAACACACATTTCTTGGTAGAATCATGCAGGACTGAAATTTTTGATGTTTTTCTACTCCTCTCATGAGCCCAAACAAGTCTCTAAAAGCATGAGTTTGCAACTACTTTACTTTTGGAGAAAATTCAAAACATTCATTATTCAATAGAGCCCAATAGCAAAAATCAGGTTTTGAATGAAGATTCACATTTCTTGGTAGAATCATGCAGGATTGAAATTTTTGATGGTTTTTTACTCCTCTCAACAGCCCAAACAAGTTTCTAAAAGGATGAGTTTGCAACTACTTTACTTTTGGAGAAAATTCAAAACATTCATTATTCAATAGGGCCCAAACTATCAAAAACCAGCGGTTTCAATGAACACACATTTCTTGGTAGAATCATGCAGGACTGAAATTTTTGATGTTTTTCTACTCCTCTCATGAGCCCAAACAAGTCTCTAAAAGCATGAGTTTGCAACTACTTTACTTTTGGAGAAAATTCAAAACATTCATTATTCAATAGAGCCCAATAGCAAAAACCAGCGTTTTGAATGAAGAATCACATTTCTTGGTAGAATCATGCAGGATTGAAATTTTTGATGGTTTTTAAATCCTCTCAACAGCCCAAACAAGTTTCTAAAAGGATGAGTTTGCAACTACTTTACTTTTGGAGAAAATTCAAAACATTCATTATTCAATAGGGCCCAAACTATCAAAAACCAGCGGTTTCAATGAACACACATTTCTTGGTAGAATCATGCAGGACTGAAATTTTTGATGTTTTTCTACTCCTCTCATGAGCCCAAACAAGTCTCTAAAAGCATGAGTTTGCAACTACTTAACTTTTGGAGAAAATTCAAAACATTCATTATTCAATAGAGCCCAATAGCAAAAATCAGGTTTTGAATGAAGAATCACATTTCTTGGTAAAATCATGCAGGATTGAAATTTTTGATGGTTTTTTACTCCTCTCAACAGTCCAAACAAGTTTCTAAAAGGATGAGTTTGCAACTACTTTACTTTTGGAGAAAATTCAAAACATTCATTATTCAATAGGGCCCAATCTATCAAAAACCAGCGGTTTGAATGAACACACATTTCTTGGTAGAATCATGCAGGACTGAAATTTTTGATGTTTTTCTACTCCTCTCATGAGCCCAAACAAGTCTCTAAAAGCATGAGTTTGCAACTACTTTACTTTTGGAGAAAATTCAAAACATTCACTTTTCACTAGAGCCCAATAGCAAAAATCAGGTTTTGAATGAAGAATCACATTTCTTGGTAGAATCATGCTGCATTGAAATTTTTGAAGGTTTTTTACTCCTCTCAACAGCCCAAACAAGTTTCTAAAAGGATGAGTTTGCAACTACTTTACTTTTGGAGAAAATTCAAAACATTCATTATTCAATAGGGCCCAAACTATCAAAAACCAGCGGTTTCAATGAACACACATTTCTTGGTAGAATCATGCAGGACTGAAATTTTTGATGTTTTTCTACTCCTCTCATGAGCCCAAACAAGTCTCTAAAAGCATGAGTTTGCAACTACTTTACTTTTGGAGAAAATTCAAAACATTCATTATTCAATAGAGCCCAATAGCAGAAATCAGGTTTTGAATGAAGATTCACATTTCTTGGTAGAATCATGCAGGATTGAAATTTTTGATGGTTTTTTACTCCTCTCAACAGCCCAAACAAGTTTCTAAAAGGATGAGTTTGCAACTACTTTACTTTTGGAGAAAATTCAAAACATTCATTATTCAATAGGGCCCAAACTATCAAAAACCAGCGGTTTCAATGAACACACATTTCTTGGTAGAATCATGCAGGACTGAAATTTTTGATGTTTTTCTACTCCTCTCATGAGCCCAAACAAGTCTCTAAAAGCATGAGTTTGCAACTACTTTACTTTTGGAAAAAATTCAAAACATTCATTATTCAATAGAGCCCAATAGCAAAAATCAGGTTTTGAATGAAGAATCACATTTCTTGGTAAAATCATGCAGGATTGAAATTTTTGATGGTTTTTTACTCCTCTCAACAGCCCAAACAAGTTTCTAAAAGGATGAGTTTGCAACTACTTTACTTTTGGAGAAAATTCAAAACATTCATTATTCAATAGGGCCCAAACTATCAAAAACCAGCGGTTTCAATGAACACACATTTCTTGGTAGAATCATGCAGGACTGAAATTTTTGATGTTTTTCTACTCCTCTCATGAGCCCAAACAAGACTCTAAAAGCATGGGTTTGCAACTACTTTACTTTTGGAGAAAATTCAAAACATTCATTATTCAATAGAGCCCAATAGCAAAAATCAGGTTTTGAATGAAGAATCACATTTCTTGGTAAAATCATGCAGGATTGAAATTTTTGATGGTTTTTTACTCCTCTCAACAGCCCAAACAAGTTTCTAAAAGGATGAGTTTGCAACTACTTTACTTTTGGAGAAAATTCAAAACATTCATTATTCAATAGGGCCCAAACTATCAAAAACCAGCGGTTTGAATGAACACACATTTCTTGGTAGAATCATGCAGGACTGAAATTTTTGATGTTTTTCTACTCCTCTCATGAGCCCAAACAAGTCTCTAAAAGCATGAGTTTGCAACTACTTTACTTTTGGAGAAAATTCAAAACATTCATTATTCAATAGAGCCCAATAGCAAAAATCAGGTTTTGAATGAAGAATCACATTTCTTGGTAAAATCATGCAGGATTGAAATTTTTGATGGTTTTTTACTCCTCTCAACAGCCCAAACAAGTTTCTAAAAGGATGAGTTTGCAACTACTTTACTTTTGGAGAAAATTCAAAACATTCATTATTCAATAGGGCCCAAACTATCAAAAACCAGCGGTTTGAATGAACACACATTTCTTGGTAGAATCATGCAGGACTGAAATTTTTGATGTTTTTCTACTCCTCTCATGAGCCCAAACAAGTCTCTAAAAGCATGAGTTTGCAACTACTTTACTTTTGGAAAAAATTCAAAACATTCATTATTCAATAGAGCCCAATAGCAAAAATCAGGTTTTGAATGAAGAATCACATTTCATGGTAAAATCATGCAGGATTGAAATTTTTGATGGTTTTTTACTCCTCTCAACAGCCCAAACAAGTTTCTAAAAGGATGAGTTTGCAACTACTTTACTTTTGGAGAAAATTCAAAACATTCATTATTCAATAGGGCCCAAACTATCAAAAACCAGCGGTTTCAATGAACACACATTTCTTGGTAGAATCATGCAGGACTGAAATTTTTGATGTTTTTCTACTCCTCTCATGAGCCCAAACAAGTCTCTAAAAGCATGAGTTTGCAACTACTTTACTTTTGGAGAAAATTCAAAACATTCACTATTCAATAGAGCCCAATAGCAAAAATCAGGTTTTGAATGAAGAATCGCATTTCTTGGTAAAATCATGCAGGATTGAAATTTTTGATGGTTTTTTACTCCTCTCAACAGCCCAAACAAGTTTCTAAAAGGATGAGTTTGCAACTACTTTACTTTTGGAGAAAATTCAAAACATTCATTATTCAATAGGGCCCAAACTATCAAAAACCAGCGGTTTCAATGAACACACATTTCTTGGTAGAATCATGCAGGACTGAAATTTTTGATGTTTTTCTACTCCTCTCATGAGCCCAAACAAGTCTCTAAAAGCATGAGTTTGCAACTACTTTACTTTTGGAGAAAATTCAAAACATTCATAATTCAATAGAGCCCAATAGCAAAAATCAGGTTTTGAATGAAGAATCACATTTCTTGGTAGAATCATGCAGGATTGAAATTTTTGATGGTTTTTTACTCCTCTCAACAGCCCAAACAAGTTTCTAAAAGGATGAGTTTGCAACTACTTTACTTTTGGAGAAAATTCAAAACATTCATTATTCAATAGGGCCCAAACTATCAAAAACCAGCGGTTTCAATGAACACACATTTCTTGGTAGAATCATGCAGGACTGAAATTTTTGATGTTTTTCTACTCCTCTCATGAGCCCAAACAAGTCTCTAAAAGCATGAGTTTGCAACTACTTTACTTTTGGAGAAAATTCAAAACATTCATTATTCAATAGAGCCCAATAGCAAAAATCAGGATTTGAATGAAGAATCACATTTCTTGGTAAAATCATGCAGGATTGAAATTTTTGATGGTTTTTTACTCCTCTCAACAGCCCAAACAAGTTTCTAAAAGGATGAGTTTGCAACTACTTTACTTTTGGAGAAAATTCAAAACATTCATTATTCAATAGGGCCCAAACTATCAAAAACCAGCGGTTTCAATGAACACACATTTCTTGGTAGAATCATGCAGGACTGAAATTTTTGATGTTTTTCTACTCCTCTCATGAGCCCAAACAAGACTCTAAAAGCATGAGTTTGCAACTACTTTACTTTTGGAGAAAATTCAAAACATTCATTATTCAATAGAGCCCAATAGCAAAAATCAGGTTTTGAATGAAGAATCACATTTCTTGGTAAAATCATGCAGGATTGAAATTTTTGATGGTTTTTTACTCCTCTCAACAGCCCAAACAAGTTTCTAAAAGGATGAGTTTGCAACTACTTTACTTTTGGAGAAAATTCAAAACATTCATTATTCAATAGGGCCCAAACTATCAAAAACCAGCGGTTTGAATGAACACACATTTCTTGGTAGAATCATGCAGGACTGAAATTTTTGATGTTTTTCTACTCCTCTCATGAGCCCAAACAAGTATCTAAAAGCAAGAGTTTGCAACTACTTTACTTTTGGAGAAAATTCAAAACATTCACTTTTCACTAGAGCCCAATAGCAAAAATCAGGTTTTGAATGAAGAATCACATTTCTTGGTAGAATCATGCTGCATTGAAATTTTTGATGGTTTTTTACTCCTCTCAACAGCCCAAACAAGTTTCTAAAAGGATGAGTTTGCAACTACTTTACTTTTGGAGAAAATTCAAAACATTCATTATTCAATAGGGCCCAAACTATCAAAAACCAGCGGTTTCAATGAACACACATTTCTTGGTAGAATCATGCAGGACTGAAATTTTTGATGTTTTTCTACTCCTCTCATGAGCCCAAACAAGACTCTAAAAGCATGAGTTTGCAACTACTTTACTTTTGGAGAAAATTCAAAACATTCACTATTCAATAGAGCCCAATAGCAAAAATCAGGTTTTGAATGAAGAATCGCATTTCTTGGTAAAATCATGCAGGATTGAAATTTTTGATGGTTTTTTACTCCTCTCAACAGCCCAAACAAGTTTCTAAAAGGATGAGTTTGCAACTACTTTACTTTTGGAGAAAATTCAAAACATTCATTATTCAATAGGGCCCAAACTATCAAAAACCAGCGGTTTCAATGAACACACATTTCTTGGTAGAATCATGCAGGACTGAAATTTTTGATGTTTTTCTACTCCTCTCATGAGCCCAAACAAGTCTCTAAAAGCATGAGTTTGCAACTACTTTACTTTTGGAGAAAATTCAAAACATTCATTATTCAATAGAGCCCAATAGCAAAAATCAGGTTTTGAATGAAGAATCACATTTCTTCGTAGAATCATGCAGGATTGAAATTTTTGATGGTTTTTTACTCCTCTCAACAGCCCAAACAAGTTTCTAAAAGGATGAGTTTGCAACTACTTTACTTTTGGAGAAAATTCAAAACATTCATTATTCAATAGGGCCCAAACTATCAAAAACCAGCGGTTTCAATGAACACACATTTCTTGGTAGAATCATGCAGGACTGAAATTTTTGATGTTTTTCTACTCCTCTCATGAGCCCAAACAAGTCTCTAAAAGCATGAGTTTGCAACTACTTTACTTTTGGAGAAAATTCAAAACATTCATTATTCAATAGAGCCCAATAGCAAAAATCAGGATTTGAATGAAGAATCACATTTCTTGGTAAAATCATGCAGGATTGAAATTTTTGATGGTTTTTTACTCCTCTCAACAGCCCAAACAAGTTTCTAAAAGGATGAGTTTGCAACTACTTTACTTTTGGAGAAAATTCAAAACATTCATTATTCAATAGGGCCCAAACTATCAAAAACCAGCGGTTTCAATGAACACACATTTCTTGGTAGAATCATGCAGGACTGAAATTTTTGATGTTTTTCTACTCCTCTCATGAGCCCAAACAAGACTCTAAAAGCATGAGTTTGCAACTACTTTACTTTTGGAGAAAATTCAAAACATTCATTATTCAATAGAGCCCAATAGCAAAAATCAGGTTTTGAATGAAGAATCACATTTCTTGGTAAAATCATGCAGGATTGAAATTTTTGATGGTTTTTTACTCCTCTCAACAGCCCAAACAAGTTTCTAAAAGGATGAGTTTGCAACTACTTTACTTTTGGAGAAAATTCAAAACATTCATTATTCAATAGGGCCCAAACTATCAAAAACCAGCGGTTTGAATGAACACACATTTCTTGGTAGAATCATGCAGGACTGAAATTTTTGATGTTTTTCTACTCCTCTCATGAGCCCAAACAAGTATCTAAAAGCAAGAGTTTGCAACTACTTTACTTTTGGAGAAAATTCAAAACATTCACTTTTCACTAGAGCCCAATAGCAAAAATCAGGTTTTGAATGAAGAATCGCATTTCTTGGTAAAATCATGCAGGATTGAAATTTTTGATGGTTTTTTACTCCTCTCAACAGCCCAAACAAGTTTCTAAAAGGATGAGTTTGCAACTACTTTACTTTTGGAGAAAATTCAAAACATTCATTATTCAATAGGGCCCAAACTATCAAAAACCAGCGGTTTCAATGAACACACATTTCTTGGTAGAATCATGCAGGACTGAAATTTTTGATGTTTTTCTACTCCTCTCATGAGCCCAAACAAGTCTCTAAAAGCATGAGTTTGCAACTACTTTACTTTTGGAGAAAATTCAAAACATTCATTATTCAATAGAGCCCAATAGCAAAAATCAGGTTTTGAATGAAGAATCACATTTCTTCGTAGAATCATGCAGGATTGAAATTTTTGATGGTTTTTTACTCCTCTCAACAGCCCAAACAAGTTTCTAAAAGGATGAGTTTGCAACTACTTTACTTTTGGAGAAAATTCAAAACATTCATTATTCAATAGGGCCCAAACTATCAAAAACCAGCGGTTTCAATGAACACACATTTCTTGGTAGAATCATGCAGGACTGAAATTTTTGATGTTTTTCTACTCCTCTCATGAGCCCAAACAAGTCTCTAAAAGCATGAGTTTGCAACTACTTTACTTTTGGAGAAAATTCAAAACATTCATTATTCAATAGAGCCCAATAGCAAAAATCAGGATTTGAATGAAGAATCACATTTCTTGGTAAAATCATGCAGGATTGAAATTTTTGATGGTTTTTTACTCCTCTCAACAGCCCAAACAAGTTTCTAAAAGGATGAGTTTGCAACTACTTTACTTTTGGAGAAAATTCAAAACATTCATTATTCAATAGGGCCCAAACTATCAAAAACCAGCGGTTTCAATGAACACACATTTCTTGGTAGAATCATGCAGGACTGAAATTTTTGATGTTTTTCTACTCCTCTCATGAGCCCAAACAAGACTCTAAAAGCATGAGTTTGCAACTACTTTACTTTTGGAGAAAATTCAAAACATTCATTATTCAATAGAGCCCAATAGCAAAAATCAGGTTTTGAATGAAGAATCACATTTCTTGGTAAAATCATGCAGGATTGAAATTTTTGATGGTTTTTTACTCCTCTCAACAGCCCAAACAAGTTTCTAAAAGGATGAGTTTGCAACTACTTTACTTTTGGAGAAAATTCAAAACATTCATTATTCAATAGGGCCCAAACTATCAAAAACCAGCGGTTTGAATGAACACACATTTCTTGGTAGAATCATGCAGGACTGAAATTTTTGATGTTTTTCTACTCCTCTCATGAGCCCAAACAAGTATCTAAAAGCAAGAGTTTGCAACTACTTTACTTTTGGAGAAAATTCAAAACATTCACTTTTCACTAGAGCCCAATAGCAAAAATCAGGTTTTGAATGAAGAATCACATTTCTTGGTAGAATCATGCTGCATTGAAATTTTTGATGGTTTTTTACTCCTCTCAACAGCCCAAACAAGTTTCTAAAAGGATGAGTTTGCAACTACTTTACTTTTGGAGAAAATTCAAAACATTCATTATTCAATAGGGCCCAAACTATCAAAAACCAGCGGTTTCAATGAACACACATTTCTTGGTAGAATCATGCAGGACTGAAATTTTTGATGTTTTTCTACTCCTCTCATGAGCCCAAACAAGTCTCTAAAAGCATGAGTTTGCAATTACTTTACTTTTGGAGAAAATTCAAAACATTCATTATTCAATAGAGCCCAATAGCAAAAATCAGGTTTTGAATGAAGATTCACATTTCTTGGTAGAATCATGCAGGATTGAAATTTTTGATGGTTTTTTACTCCTCTCAACAGCCCAAACAAGTTTCTAAAAGGATGAGTTTGCAACTACTTTACTTTTGGAGAAAATTCAAAACATTCATTATTCAATAGGGCCCAAACTATCAAAAACCAGCGGTTTCAATGAACACACATTTCTTGGTAGAATCATGCAGGACTGAAATTTTTGATGTTTTTCTACTCCTCTCATGAGCCCAAACAAGTCTCTAAAAGCATGAGTTTGCAACTACTTTACTTTT
Source organism: Dendrobates tinctorius (assembly GCF_039654945.1). Taxonomy (NCBI): domain Eukaryota; kingdom Metazoa; phylum Chordata; class Amphibia; order Anura; family Dendrobatidae; genus Dendrobates; species Dendrobates tinctorius. Next base: position 738,131 of record NW_027361944.1, read on the forward strand.
GGAAAAAATTCAAAACATTCATTATTCAATAGAGCCCAATAACAAAAATCAGGTTTTGAATGAAGAATCCCTTTTCTTGGTAAAATCATGCAGGATTGAAATTTTTGATGGTTTTTTACTCCTCTCAACAGGCCAAACAAGTTTCTAAAAGGATGAGTTTGCAACTACTTTACTTTTGGAGAAAATTCAAAACATTCATTATTCAATAGGGCCCAAACTATCAAAAACCAGCGGTTTCAATGAACACACATTTCTTGGTAGAATCATGCAGGACTGAAATTTTTGATGTTTTTCTACTCCTCTCATGAGCCCAAACAAGTCTCTAAAAGCATGAGTTTGCAACTACTTTACTTTTGGAAAAAATTCAAAACATTCATTATTCAATAGAGCCCAATAGCAAAAATCAGGTTTTGAATGAAGAATCCCTTTTCTTGGTAAAATCATGCAGGATTGAAATTTTTGATGGTTTTTTACTCCTCTCAACAGCCCAAACAAGTTTCTAAAAGGATGAGTTTGCAACTACTTTACTTTTGGAGAAAATTCAAAACATTCATTATTCAATAGGGCCCAAACTATCAAAAACCAGCGGTTTCAATGAACACACATTTCTTGGTAGAATCATGCAGGACTGAAATTTTTGATGTTTTTCTACTCCTCTCATGAGCCCAAACAAGTCTCTAAAAGCATGAGTTTGCAACTACTTTACTTTTGGAGAAAATTCAAAACATTCACTATTCAATAGAGCCCAATAGCAAAAATCAGGTTTTGAATGAAGAATCGCATTTCTTGGTAAAATCATGCAGGATTGAAATTTTTGATGGTTTTTTACTCCTCTCAACAGCCCAAACAAGTTTCTAAAAGGATGAGTTTGCAACTACTTTACTTTTGGAGAAAATTCAAAACATTCATTATTCAATATGGCCCAAACTATCAAAAACCAGCGGTTTCAATGAACACACATTTCTTGGTAGAATCATGCAGGACTGAAATTTTTGATGTTTTTCTACTCCTCTCATGAGCCCAAACAAGTCTCTAAAAGCATGAGTTTGCAACTACTTTACTTTTGGAGAAAATTCAAAACATTCATTATTCAATAGAGCCCAATAGCAAAAATCAGGTTTTGAATGAAGAATCACATTTCTTGGTAGAATCATGCAGGATTGAAATTTTTGATGGTTTTTTACTCCTCTCAACAGCCCAAACAAGTTTCTAAAAGGATGAGTTTGCAACTACTTTACTTTTGGAGAAAATTCAAAACATTCATTATTCAATAGGGCCCAAACTATCAAAAACCAGCGGTTTCAATGAACACACATTTCTTGGTAGAATCATGCAGGACTGAAATTTTTGATGTTTTTCTACTCCTCTCATGAGCCCAAACAAGTCTCTAAAAGCATGAGTTTGCAACTACTTTACTTTTGGAGAAAATTCAAAACATTCATTATTCAATAGAGCCCAATAGCAAAAATCAGGTTTTGAATGAAGAATCACATTTCTTGGTAAAATCATGCAGGATTGAAATTTTTGATGGTTTTTTACTCCTCTCAACAGCCCAAACAAGTTTCTAAAAGGATGAGTTTGCAACTACTTTACTTTTGGAGAAAATTCAAAACATTCATTATTCAATAGGGCCCAAACTATCAAAAACCAGCGGTTTCAATGAACACACATTTCTTGGTAGAATCATGCAGGACTGAAATTTTTGATGTTTTTCTACTCCTCTCATGAGCCCAAACAAGACTCTAAAAGCATGAGTTTGCAACTACTTTACTTTTGGAGAAAATTCAAAACATTCATTATTCAATAGAGCCCAATAGCAAAAATCAGGTTTTGAATGAAGAATCACATTTCTTGGTAGAATCATGCAGGATTGAAATTTTTGATGGTTTTTTACTCCTCTCAACAGCCCAAACAAGTTTCTAAAAGGATGAGTTTGCAACTACTTTACTTTTGGAGAAAATTCAAAACATTCATTATTCAATAGGGCCCAAAATATCAAAAACCAGCGGTTTGAATGAACACACATTTCTTGGTAGAATCATGCAGGACTGAAATTTTTGATGTTTTTCTACTCCTCTCATGAGCCCAAACAAGTCTCTAAAAGGATGAGTTTGCAACTACTTTACTTTTGGAGAAAATTCAAAACATTCATTATTCAATAGAGCCCAATAGCAAAAACCAGCGTTTTGAATGAAGAATCACATTTCTTGGTAGAATCATGCAGGATTGAAATTTTTGATGGTTTTTTACTCCTCTCAACAGCCCAAACAAGTTTCTAAAAGGATGAGTTTGCAAATACTTTACTTTTGGAGAAAATTCAAAACATTCATTATTCAATAGGGCCCAAACTATCAAAAACCAGCGGTTTCAATGAACACACATTTCTTGGTAGAATCATGCAGGACTGAAATTTTTGATGTTTTTCTACTCCTTTCATGAGCCCAAACAAGTCTCTAAAAGCATGAGTTTGCAACTACTTTACTTTAGGAGAAAATTCAAAACATTCATTATTCAATAGAGCCCAATAGCAAAAACCAGCGTTTTGAATTAAGAATCACATTTCTTGGTAGAATCATGCAGGATTGAAATTTTTGATGGTTTTTTACTCCTCTCAACAGCCCAAACAAGTTTCTAAAAGGATGAGTTTGCAACTACTTTACTTTTGGAGAAAATTCAAAACATTCATTATTCAATAGGGCCCAAACTATCAAAAACCAGCGGTTTCAATGAACACACATTTCTTGGTAGAATCATGCAGGACTGAAATTTTTGATGTTTTTCTACTCCTCTCATGAGCCCAAACAAGTCTCTAAAAGCATGAGTTTGCAACTACTTTACTTTTGGAGAAAATTCAAAACATTCATTATTCAATAGAGCCCAATAGCAAAAATCAGGTTTTGAATGAAGATTCACATTTCTTGGTAGAATCATGCAGGATTGAAATTTTTGATGGTTTTTTACTCCTCTCAACAGCCCAAACAAGTTTCTAAAAGGATGAGTTTGCAACTACTTTACTTTTGGAGAAAATTCAAAACATTCATTATTCAATAGGGCCCAAACTATCAAAAACCAGCGGTTTCAATGAACACACATTTCTTTGTAGAATCATGCAGGACTGAAATTTTTGATGTTTTTCTACTCCTCTCATGAGCCCAAACAAGTCTCTAAAAGCATGAGTTTGCAACTACTTTACTTTTGGAGAAAATTCAAAACATTCACTATTCAATAGAGCCCAATAGCAAAAATCAGGTTTTGAATGAAGAATCACATTTCATGGTAAAATCATGCAGGATTGAAATTTTTGATGGTTTTTTACTCCTCTCAACATCCCAAACAAGTTTCTAAAAGGATGAGTTTGCAACTACTTTACTTTTGGAGAAAATTCAAAACATTCATTATTCAATAGGGCCCAAACTATCAAAAACCAGCGGTTTGAATGAACACACATTTCTTGGTAGAATCATGCAGGACTGAAATTTTTGATGTTTTTCTACTCCTCTCATGAGCCCAAACAAGTCTCTAAAAGCATGAGTTTGCAACTACTTTACTTTTGGAGAAAATTCAAAACATTCATTATTCAATAGAGCCCAATAGCAAAAATCAGGTTTTGAATGAAGAATCACATTTCTTGGTAAAATCATGCAGGATTGAAATTTTTGATGGTTTTTTACTCCTCTCAACAGTCCAAACAAGTTTCTAAAAGGATGAGTTTGCAACTACTTTACTTTTGGAGAAAATTCAAAACATTCATTATTCAATAGGGCCCAATCTATCAAAAACCAGCGGTTTGAATGAACACACATTTCTTGGTAGAATCATGCAGGACTGAAATTTTTGATGTTTTTCTACTCCTCTCATGAGCCCAAACAAGTCTCTAAAAGCATGAGTTTGCAACTACTTTACTTTTGGAGAAAATTCAAAACATTCACTTTTCACTAGAGCCCAATAGCAAAAATCAGGTTTTGAATGAAGAATCACATTTCTTGGTAGAATCATGCTGCATTGAAATTTTTGAAGGTTTTTTACTCCTCTCAACAGCCCAAACAAGTTTCTAAAAGGATGAGTTTGCAACTACTTTACTTTTGGAGAAAATTCAAAACATTCATTATTCAATAGGGCCCAAACTATCAAAAACCAGCGGTTTCAATGAACACACATTTCTTGCTAGAATCATGCAGGACTGAAATTTTTGATGTTGTTCTACTCCTCTCATGAGCCCAAACAAGTCTCTAAAAGCATGAGTTTGCAACTACTTTACTTTTGGAGAAAATTCAAAACATTCATTATTCAATAGAGCCCAATAGCAAAAATCAGGTTTTGAATGAAGATTCACATTTCTTGGTAGAATCATGCAGGATTGAAATTTTTGATGGTTTTTTACTCCTCTCAACAGCCCAAACAAGTTTCTAAAAGGATGAGTTTGCAACTACTTTACTTTTGGAGAAAATTCAAAACATTCATTATTCAATAGGGCCCAAACTATCAAAAACCAGCGGTTTCAATGAACACACATTTCTTGGTAGAATCATGCAGGACTGAAATTTTTGATGTTTTTCTACTCCTCTCATGAGCCCAAACAAGTCTCTAAAAGCATGAGTTTGCAACTACTTTACTTTTGGAAAAAATTCAAAACATTCATTATTCAATAGAGCCCAATAGCAAAAATCAGGTTTTGAATGAAGAATCCCTTTTCTTGGTAAAATCATGCAGGATTGAAATTTTTGATGGTTTTTTACTCCTCTCAACAGCCCAAACAAGTTTCTAAAAGGATGAGTTTGCAACTACTTTACTTTTGGAGAAAATTCAAAACATTCATTATTCAATAGGGCCCAAACTATCAAAAACCAGCGGTTTCAATGAACACACATTTCTTGGTAGAATCATGCAGGACTGAAATTTCTGATGTTTTTCTACTCCTCTCATGAGCCCAAACAAGTCTCTAAAAGCATGAGTTTGCAACTACTTTACTTTTGGAGAAAATTCAAAACATTCACTATTCAATAGAGCCCAATAGCAAAAATCAGGTTTTGAATGAAGAATCGCATTTCTTGGTAAAATCATGCAGGATTGAAATTTTTGATGGTTTTTTACTCCTCTCAACAGCCCAAACAAGTTTCTAAAAGGATGAGTTTGCAACTACTTTACTTTTGGAGAAAATTCAAAACATTCATTATTCAATAGGGCCCAAACTATCAAAAACCAGCGGTTTCAATGAACACACATTTCTTGGTAGAATCATGCAGGACTGAAATTTTTGATGTTTTTCTACTCCTCTCATGAGCCCAAACAAGTCTCTAAAAGCATGAGTTTGCAACTACTTTACTTTTGGAGAAAATTCAAAACATTCATTATTCAATAGAGCCCAATAGCAAAAATCAGGTTTTGAATGAAGAATCACATTTCTTGGTAGAATCATGCAGGATTGAAATTTTTGATGGTTTTTTACTCCTCTCAACAGCCCAAACAAGTTTCTAAAAGGATGAGTTTGCAACTACTTTACTTTTGGAGAAAATTCAAAACATTCATTATTCAATAGGGCCCAAACTATCAAAAACCAGCGGTTTCAATGAACACACATTTCTTGGTAGAATCATGCAGGACTGAAATTTTTGATGTTTTTCTACTCCTCTCATGAGCCCAAACAAGTCTCTAAAAGCATGAGTTTGCAACTACTTTACTTTTGGAGAAAATTCAAAACATTCATTATTCAATAGAGCCCAATAGCAAAAATCAGGTTTTGAATGAAGAATCACATTTCTTGGTAAAATCATGCAGGATTGAAATTTTTGATGGTTTTTTACTCCTCTCAACAGCCCAAACAAGTTTCTAAAAGGATGAGTTTGCAACTACTTTACTTTTGGAGAAAATTCAAAACATTCATTATTCAATAGGGCCCAAACTATCAAAAACCAGCGGTTTCAATGAACACACATTTCTTGGTAGAATCATGCAGGACTGAAATTTTTGATGTTTTTCTACTCCTCTCATGAGCCCAAACAAGACTCTAAAAGCATGAGTTTGCAACTACTTTACTTTTGGAGAAAATTCAAAACATTCATTATTCAATAGAGCCCAATAGCAAAAATCAGGTTTTGAATGAAGATTCACATTTCTTGGTAGAATCATGCAGGATTGAAATTTTTTATGGTTTTTTACTCCTCTCAACAGCCCAAACAAGTTTCTAAAAGGATGAGTTTGCAACTACTTTACTTTTGGAGAAAATTCAAAACATTCATTATTCAATAGGGCCCAAACTATCAAAAACCAGCGGTTTGAATGAACACACATTTCTTGGTAGAATCATGCAGGACTGAAATTTTTGATGTTTTTCTACTCCTCTCATGAGCCCAAACAAGTCTCTAAAAGCATGAGTTTGCAACTACTTTACTTTTGGAGAAAATTCAAAACATTCATTATTCAATAGAGCCCAATAGCAAAAATAAAGTTTTGAATGAAGAATCACATTTCTTGGTAAAATCATGCAGGATTGAAATTTTTGATGGTTTTTTACTCCTCTCAACAGCCCAAACAAGTTTCTAAAAGGATGAGTTTGCAACTACTTTACTTTTGGAGAAAATTCAAAACATTCATTATTCAATAGGGCCCAAACTATCAAAAACCAGCGGTTTCAATGAACACACATTTCTTGGTAGAATCATGCAGGACTGAAATTTTTGATGTTTTTCTACTCCTCTCATGAGCCCAAACAAGTCTCTAAAAGCATGAGTTTGCAACTACTTTACTTTTGGAGAAAATTCAAAACATTCATTATTCAATAGAGCCCAATAGCAAAAATCAGGTTTTGAATGAAGAATCACATTTCTTGGTAGAATCATGCAGGATTGAAATTTTTGATGGTTTTTTACTCCTCTCAACAGCCCAAACAAGTTTCTAAAAGGATGAGTTTGCAACTACTTTACTTTTGGAGAAAATTCAAAACATTCATTATTCAATAGGGCCCAAAATATCAAAAACCAGCGGTTTGAATGAACACACATTTCTTGGTAGAATCATGCAGGACTGAAATTTTTGATGTTTTTCTACTCCTTTCATGAGCCCAAACAAGTCTCTAAAAGCATGAGTTTGCAACTACTTTACTTTTGGAGAAAATTCAAAACATTCATTATTCAATAGAGCCCAATAGCAAAAACCAGCGTTTTGAATTAAGAATCACATTTCTTGGTAGAATCATGCAGGATTGAAATTTTTGATGGTTTTTTACTCCTCTCAACAGCCCAAACAAGTTTCTAAAAGGATGAGTTTGCAACTACTTTACTTTTGGAGAAAATTCAAAACATTCATTATTCAATAGGGCCCAAACTATCAAAAACCAGCGGTTTCAATGAACACACATTTCTTGGTAGAATCATGCAGGACTGAAATTTTTGATGTTTTTCTACTCCTCTCATGAGCCCAAACAAGTCTCTAAAAGCATGAGTTTGCAACTACTTTACTTTTGGAGAAAATTCAAAACATTCATTATTCAATAGAGCCCAATAGCAAAAATCAGGTTTTGAATGAAGATTCACATTTCTTGGTAGAATCATGCAGGATTGAAATTTTTGATGGTTTTTTACTCCTCTCAACAGCCCAAACAAGTTTCTAAAAGGATGAGTTTGCAACTACTTTACTTTTGGAGAAAATTCAAAACATTCATTATTCAATAGGGCCCAAACTATCAAAAACCAGCAGTTTCAATGAACACACATTTCTTGGTAGAATCATGCAGGACTGAAATTTTTGATGTTTTTCTACTCCTCTCATGAGCCCAAACAAGTCTCTAAAAGCATGAGTTTGCAACTACTTTACTTTTGGAGAAAATTCAAAACATTCATTATTCAATAGAGCCCAATAGCAAAAATCAGGTTTTGAATGAAGAATCACATTTCTTGGTAAAATCATGCAGGATTGAAATTTTTGATGGTTTTTTACTCCTCTCAACAGCCCAAACAAGTTTCTAAAAGGATGAGTTTGCAACTACTTTACTTTTGGAGAAAATTCAAAACATTCATTATTCAATAGGGCCCAAACTATCAAAAACCAGCGGTTTCAATGAACACACATTTCTTGGTAGAATCATGCAGGACTGAAATTTTTGATGTTTTTCTACTCCTCTCATGAGCCCAAACAAGTCTCTAAAAGCATGAGTTTGCAACTACTTTACTTTTGGAGAAAATTCAAAACATTCACTATTCAATAGAGCCCAATAGCAAAAATCAGGTTTTGAATGAAGAATCACATTTCTTGGTAAAATCATGCAGGATTGAAATTTTTGATGGTATTTTACTCCTCTCAACAGCCCAAACAAGTTTCTAAAAGGATGAGTTTGCAACTACTTTACTTTTGGAGAAAATTCAAAACATTCATTATTCAATAGGGCCCAAACTATCAAAAACCAGCGGTTTGAATGAACACACATTTCTTGGTAGAATCATGCAGGACTGAAATTTTTGATGTTTTTCTACTCCTCTCATGAGCCCAAACAAGTCTCTAAAAGCATGAGTTTGCAACTACTTTACTTTTGGAGAAAATTCAAAACATTCACTTTTCACTAGAGCCCAATAGCAAAAATCAGGTTTTGAATGAAGAATCACATTTCTTGGTAGAATCATGCTGCATTGAAATTTTTGATGGTTTTTTACTCCTCTCAACAGCCCAAACAAGTTTCTAAAAGGATGAGTTTGCAACTACTTTACTTTTGGAGAAAATTCAAAACATTCATTATTCAATAGGGCCCAAACTATCAAAAACCAGCGGTTTGAATGAACACACATTTCTTGGTAGAATCATGCAGGACTGAAATTTTTGATGTTTTTCTACTCCTCTCATGAGCCCAAACAAGTCTCTAAAAGCATGAGTTTGCAACTACTTTTCTTTTGGAGAAAATTCAAAACATTCATTATTCAATAGAGCCCAATAGCAAAAATCAGGTTTTGAATGAAGAATCACATTTCTTGGTAGAATCATGCAGGATTGAAATTTTTGATGGTTTTTTACTCCTCTCAACAGCCCAAACAAGTTTCTAAAAGGATGAGTTTGCAACTACTTTACTTTTGGAGAAAATTCAAAACATTCATTATTCAATAGGGCCCAAACTATCAAAAACCAGCGGTTTCAATGAACACACATTTCTTGGTAGAATCGTGCAGGACTCACAAAGTCTCATAGAAGAACGATTTGCCTTTAACAACAATGTCTTACATAAATATCATTTAAAGTGGGCAGTGTGGAACTCAATTTATATGTAAAGTTATTAGACTGCTGTACTATATGCTTGGAGTCTGGTCTGAAAGTTATATGCTCTAGTTTCAATGTGGAGTTCTCTATTTTTTATTTCTTCCCATTTTCGCCTTGTTTTGTTACCCCTGTCCTTCCTCCTATTTATGGAAAATTCAATAAACATATTTGAAAAAGAATCGTGCAGGACTGAAATTTTTTATGTTTTTCTACTCCTCTCATGAGCCCAAACAAGTCTCTAAAAGGATGAGTTTGCAACTACTTTACTTTTGGAGAAAATTCAAAACATTCATTATTCAATAGAGCCCAATAGCAAAAACCAGCGTTTTGAATGAAGAATCACATTTCTTGGTAGAATCATGCAGGATTGAAATTTTTGATGGTTTTTTACTCCTCTCAACAGCCCAAACAAGTTTCTAAAAGGATGAGTTTGCAACTACTTTACTTTTGGAGAAAATTCAAAACATTCATTATTCAATAGGGCCCAAACTATCAAAAACCAGCGGTTTCAATGAACACACATTTCTTGGTAGAATCATGCAGGACTGAAATTTTTGATGTTTTTCTACTCCTCTCATGAGCCCAAACAAGTCTCTAAAAGCATGAGTTTGCAACTACTTTACTTTTGGAGAAAATTCAAAACATTCATTATTCAATAGAGCCCAATAGCAAAAATCAGGTTTTGAATGAAGAATCACATTTCTTGGTAAAATCATGCAGGATTGAAATTTTTGATGGTTTTTTACTCCTCTCAACAGTCCAAACAAGTTTCTAAAAGGATGAGTTTGCAACTACTTTACTTTTGGAGAAAATTCAAAACATTCATTATTCAATAGGGCCCAATCTATCAAAAACCAGCGGTTTGAATGAACACACATTTCTTGGTAGAATCATGCAGGACTGAAATTTTTGATGTTTTTCTACTCCTCTCATGAGCCCAAACAAGTCTCTAAAAGCATGAGTTTGCAACTACTTTACTTTTGGAGAAAATTCAAAACATTCACTTTTCACTAGAGCCCAATAGCAAAAATCAGGTTTTGAATGAAGAATCACATTTCTTGGTAGAATCATGCTGCATTGAAATTTTTGAAGGTTTTTTACTCCTCTCAACAGCCCAAACAAGTTTCTAAAAGGATCAGTTTGCAACTACTTTACTTTTGGAGAAAATTCAAAACATTCATTATTCAATAGGGCCCAAACTATCAAAAACCAGCGGTTTCAATGAACACACATTTCTTGGTAGAATCATGCAGGACTGAAATTTTTGATGTTTTTCTACTCCTCTCATGAGCCCAAACAAGTCTCTAAAAGCATGAGTTTGCAACTACTTTACTTTTGGAAAAAATTCAAAACATTCATTATTCAATAGAGCCCAATAGCAAAAATCAGGTTTTGAATGAAGAATCACATTTCTTGGTAAAATCATGCAGGATTGAAATTTTTGATGGTTTTTTACTCCTCTCAACAGCCCAAACAAGTTTCTAAAAGGATGAGTTTGCAACTACTTTACTTTTGGAGAAAATTCAAAACATTCATTATTCAATAGGGCCCAAACTATCAAAAACCAGCGGTTTGAATGAACACACATTTCTTGGTAGAATCATGCAGGACTGAAATTTTTGATGTTTTTCTACTCCTCTCATGAGCCCAAACAAGTCTCTAAAAGCATGAGTTTGCAACTACTTTACTTTTGGAGAAAATTCAAAACATTCATTATTCAATAGAGCCCAATAGCAAAAATCAGGTTTTGAATGAAGAATCACATTTCTTGGTAAAATCATGCAGGATTGAAATTTTTGATGGTTTTTTACTCCTCTCAACAGCCCAAACAAGTTTCTAAAAGGATGAGTTTGCAACTACTTTACTTTTGGAGAAAATTCAAAACATTCATTATTCAATAGGGCCCAAACTATCAAAAACCAGCGGTTTCAATGAACACACATTTCTTGGTAGAATCATGCAGGACTGAAATTTTTGATGTTTTTCTACTCCTCTCATGAGCCCAAACAAGTCTCTAAAAGCATGAGTTTGCAACTACTTTACTTTTGGAAAAAATTCAAAACATTCATTATTCAATAGAGCCCAATAGCAAAAATCAGGTTTTGAATGAAGAATCCCTTTTCTTGGTAAAATCATGCAGGATTGAAATTTTTGATGGTTTTTTACTCCTCTCAACAGCCCAAACAAGTTTCTAAAAGGATGAGTTTGCAACTACTTTACTTTTGGAGAAAATTCAAAACATTCATTATTCAATAGGGCCCAAACTATCAAAAACCAGCGGTTTGAATGAACACACATTTCTTGGTAGAATCATGCAGGACTGAAATTTTTGATGTTTTTCTACTCCTCTCATGAGCCCAAACAAGTCTCTAAAAGCATGAGTTTGCAACTACTTTACTTTTGGAGAAAATTCAAAACATTCACTATTCAATAGAGCCCAATAGCAAAAATCAGGTTTTGAATGAAGAATCGCATTTCTTGGTAAAATCATGCAGGATTGAAATTTTTGATGGTTTTTTACTCCTCTCAACAGCCCAAACAAGTTTCTAAAAGGATGAGTTTGCAACTACTTTACTTTTGGAGAAAATTCAAAACATTCATTATTCAATAGGGCCCAAACTATCAAAAACCAGCGGTTTCAATGAACACACATTTCTTGGTAGAATCATGCAGGACTGAAATTTTTGATGTTTTTCTACTCCTCTCATGAGCCCAAACAAGTCTCTAAAAGCATGAGTTTGCAACTACTTTACTTTTGGAGAAAATTCAAAACATTCATTATTCAATAGAGCCCAATAGCAAAAATCAGGTTTTGAATGAAGAATCACATTTCTTGGTAGAATCATGCAGGATTGAAATTTTTGATGGTTTTTTACTCCTCTCAACAGCCCAAACAAGTTTCTAAAAGGATGAGTTTGCAACTACTTTACTTTTGGAGAAAATTCAAAACATTCATTATTCAATAGGGCCCAAACTATCAAAAACCAGCGGTTTCAATGAACACACATTTCTTGGTAGAATCATGCAGGACTGAAATTTTTGATGTTTTTCTACTCCTCTCATGAGCCCAAACAAGTCTCTAAAAGCATGAGTTTGCAACTACTTTACTTTTGGAGAAAATTCAAAACATTCATTATTCAATAGAGCCCAATAGCAAAAATCAGGTTTTGAATGAAGAATCACATTTCTTGGTAAAATCATGCAGGATTGAAATTTTTGATGGTTTTTTACTCCTCTCAACAGCCCAAACAAGTTTCTAAAAGGATGAGTTTGCAACTACTTTACTTTTGGAGAAAATTCAAAACATTCATTATTCAATAGGGCCCAAACTATCAAAAACCAGCGGTTTCAATGAACACACATTTCTTGGTAGAATCATGCAGGACTGAAATTTTTGATGTTTTTCTACTCCTCTCATGAGCCCAAACAAGACTCTAAAAGCATGAGTTTGCAACTACTTTACTTTTGGAGAAAATTCAAAACATTCATTATTCAATAGAGCCCAATAGCAAAAATCAGGTTTTGAATGAAGATTCACATTTCTTGGTAGAATCATGCAGGATTGAAATTTTTTATGGTTTTTTACTCCTCTCAACAGCCCAAACAAGTTTCTAAAAGGATGAGTTTGCAACTACTTTACTTTTGGAGAAAATTCAAAACATTCATTATTCAATAGGGCCCAAACTATCAAAAACCAGCGGTTTGAATGAACACACATTTCTTGGTAGAATCATGCAGGACTGAAATTTTTGATGTTTTTCTACTCCTCTCATGAGCCCAAACAAGTCTCTAAAAGCATGAGTTTGCAACTACTTTACTTTTGGAGAAAATTCAAAACATTCATTATTCAATAGAGCCCAATAGCAAAAATAAAGTTTTGAATGAAGAATCACATTTCTTGGTAAAATCATGCAGGATTGAAATTTTTGATGGTTTTTTACTCCTCTCAACAGCCCAAACAAGTTTCTAAAAGGATGAGTTTGCAACTACTTTACTTTTGGAGAAAATTCAAAACATTCATTATTCAATAGGGCCCAAACTATCAAAAACCAGCGGTTTCAATGAACACACATTTCTTGGTAGAATCATGCAGGACTGAAATTTTTGATGTTTTTCTACTCCTCTCATGAGCCCAAACAAGTCTCTAAAAGCATGAGTTTGCAACTACTTTACTTTTGGAGAAAATTCAAAACATTCATTATTCAATAGAGCCCAATAGCAAAAATCAGGTTTTGAATGAAGAATCACATTTCTTGGTAGAATCATGCAGGATTGAAATTTTTGATGGTTTTTTACTCCTCTCAACAGCCCAAACAAGTTTCTAAAAGGATGAGTTTGCAACTACTTTACTTTTGGAGAAAATTCAAAACATTCATTATTCAATAGGGCCCAAAATATCAAAAACCAGCGGTTTGAATGAACACACATTTCTTGGTAGAATCATGCAGGACTGAAATTTTTGATGTTTTTCTACTCCTTTCATGAGCCCAAACAAGTCTCTAAAAGCATGAGTTTGCAACTACTTTACTTTTGGAGAAAATTCAAAACATTCATTATTCAATAGAGCCCAATAGCAAAAACCAGCGTTTTGAATTAAGAATCACATTTCTTGGTAGAATCATGCAGGATTGAAATTTTTGATGGTTTTTTACTCCTCTCAACAGCCCAAACAAGTTTCTAAAAGGATGAGTTTGCAACTACTTTACTTTTGGAGAAAATTCAAAACATTCATTATTCAATAGGGCCCAAACTATCAAAAACCAGCGGTTTCAATGAACACACATTTCTTGGTAGAATCATGCAGGACTGAAATTTTTGATGTTTTTCTACTCCTCTCATGAGCCCAAACAAGTCTCTAAAAGCATGAGTTTGCAACTACTTTACTTTTGGAGAAAATTCAAAACATTCATTATTCAATAGAGCCCAATAGCAAAAATCAGGTTTTGAATGAAGATTCACATTTCTTGGTAGAATCATGCAGGATTGAAATTTTTGATGGTTTTTTACTCCTCTCAACAGCCCAAACAAGTTTCTAAAAGGATGAGTTTGCAACTACTTTACTTTTGGAGAAAATTCAAAACATTCATTATTCAATAGGGCCCAAACTATCAAAAACCAGCAGTTTCAATGAACACACATTTCTTGGTAGAATCATGCAGGACTGAAATTTTTGATGTTTTTCTACTCCTCTCATGAGCCCAAACAATTCTCTAAAAGCATGAGTTTGCAACTACTTTACTTTTGGAGAAAATTCAAAACATTCATTATTCAATAGAGCCCAATAGCAAAAATCAGGTTTTGAATGAAGAATCACATTTCTTGGTAAAATCATGCAGGATTGAAATTTTTGATGGTTTTTTACTCCTCTCAACAGCCCAAACAAGTTTCTAAAAGGATGAGTTTGCAACTACTTTACTTTTGGAGAAAATTCAAAACATTCATTATTCAATAGGGCCCAAACTATCAAAAACCAGCGGTTTCAATGAACACACATTTCTTGGTAGAATCATGCAGGACTGAAATTTTTGATGTTTTTCTACTCCTCTCATGAGCCCAAACAAGTCTCTAAAAGCATGAGTTTGCAACTACTTTACTTTTGGAGAAAATTCAAAACATTCACTATTCAATAGAGCCCAATAGCAAAAATCAGGTTTTGAATGAAGAATCACATTTCTTGGTAAAATCATGCAGGATTGAAATTTTTGATGGTATTTTACTCCTCTCAACAGCCCAAACAAGTTTCTAAAAGGATGAGTTTGCAACTACTTTACTTTTGGAGAAAATTCAAAACATTCATTATTCAATAGGGCCCAAACTATCAAAAACCAGCGGTTTGAATGAACACACATTTCTTGGTAGAATCATGCAGGACTGAAATTTTTGATGTTTTTCTACTCCTCTCATGAGCCCAAACAAGTCTCTAAAAGCATGAGTTTGCAACTACTTTACTTTTGGAGAAAATTCAAAACATTCACTTTTCACTAGAGCCCAATAGCAAAAATCAGGTTTTGAATGAAGAATCACATTTCTTGGTAGAATCATGCTGCATTGAAATTTTTGATGGTTTTTTACTCCTCTCAACAGCCCAAACAAGTTTCTAAAAGGATGAGTTTGCAACTACTTTACTTTTGGAGAAAATTCAAAACATTCATTATTCAATAGGGCCCAAACTATCAAAAACCAGCGGTTTGAATGAACACACATTTCTTGGTAGAATCATGCAGGACTGAAATTTTTGATGTTTTTCTACTCCTCTCATGAGCCCAAACAAGTCTCTAAAAGCATGAGTTTGCAACTACTTTTCTTTTGGAGAAAATTCAAAACATTCATTATTCAATAGAGCCCAATAGCAAAAATCAGGTTTTGAATGAAGAATCACATTTCTTGGTAGAATCATGCAGGATTGAAATTTTTGATGGTTTTTTACTCCTCTCAACAGCCCAAACAAGTTTCTAAAAGGATGAGTTTGCAACTACTTTACTTTTGGAGAAAATTCAAAACATTCATTATTCAATAGGGCCCAAACTATCAAAAACCAGCGGTTTCAATGAACACACATTTCTTGGTAGAATCGTGCAGGACTCACAAAGTCTCATAGAAGAACGATTTGCCTTTAACAACAATGTCTTACATAAATATCATTTAAAGTGGGCAGTGTGGAACTCAATTTATATGTAAAGTTATTAGACTGCTGTACTATATGCTTGGAGTCTGGTCTGAAAGTTATATGCTCTAGTTTCAATGTGGAGTTCTCTATTTTTTATTTCTTCCCATTTTCGCCTTGTTTTGTTACCCCTGTCCTTCCTCCTATTTATGGAAAATTCAATAAACATATTTGAAAAAGAATCGTGCAGGACTGAAATTTTTTATGTTTTTCTACTCCTCTCATGAGCCCAAACAAGTCTCTAAAAGGATGAGTTTGCAACTACTTTACTTTTGGAGAAAATTCAAAACATTCATTATTCAATAGAGCCCAATAGCAAAAACCAGCGTTTTGAATGAAGAATCACATTTCTTGGTAGAATCATGCAGGATTGAAATTTTTGATGGTTTTTTACTCCTCTCAACAGCCCAAACAAGTTTCTAAAAGGATGAGTTTGCAACTACTTTACTTTTGGAGAAAATTCAAAACATTCATTATTCAATAGGGCCCAAACTATCAAAAACCAGCGGTTTCAATGAACACACATTTCTTGGTAGAATCATGCAGGACTGAAATTTTTGATGTTTTTCTACTCCTCTCATGAGCCCAAACAAGTCTCTAAAAGCATGAGTTTGCAACTACTTTACTTTTGGAGAAAATTCAAAACATTCATTATTCAATAGAGCCCAATAGCAAAAATCAGGTTTTGAATGAAGAATCACATTTCTTGGTAAAATCATGCAGGATTGAAATTTTTGATGGTTTTTTACTCCTCTCAACAGTCCAAACAAGTTTCTAAAAGGATGAGTTTGCAACTACTTTACTTTTGGAGAAAATTCAAAACATTCATTATTCAATAGGGCCCAATCTATCAAAAACCAGCGGTTTGAATGAACACACATTTCTTGGTAGAATCATGCAGGACTGAAATTTTTGATGTTTTTCTACTCCTCTCATGAGCCCAAACAAGTCTCTAAAAGCATGAGTTTGCAACTACTTTACTTTTGGAGAAAATTCAAAACATTCACTTTTCACTAGAGCCCAATAGCAAAAATCAGGTTTTGAATGAAGAATCACATTTCTTGGTAGAATCATGCTGCATTGAAATTTTTGAAGGTTTTTTACTCCTCTCAACAGCCCAAACAAGTTTCTAAAAGGATCAGTTTGCAACTACTTTACTTTTGGAGAAAATTCAAAACATTCATTATTCAATAGGGCCCAAACTATCAAAAACCAGCGGTTTCAATGAACACACATTTCTTGGTAGAATCATGCAGGACTGAAATTTTTGATGTTTTTCTACTCCTCTCATGAGCCCAAACAAGTCTCTAAAAGCATGAGTTTGCAACTACTTTACTTTTGGAAAAAATTCAAAACATTCATTATTCAATAGAGCCCAATAGCAAAAATCAGGTTTTGAATGAAGAATCACATTTCTTGGTAAAATCATGCAGGATTGAAATTTTTGATGGTTTTTTACTCCTCTCAACAGCCCAAACAAGTTTCTAAAAGGATGAGTTTGCAACTACTTTACTTTTGGAGAAAATTCAAAACATTCATTATTCAATAGGGCCCAAACTATCAAAAACCAGCGGTTTGAATGAACACACATTTCTTGGTAGAATCATGCAGGACTGAAATTTTTGATGTTTTTCTACTCCTCTCATGAGCCCAAACAAGTCTCTAAAAGCATGAGTTTGCAACTACTTTACTTTTGGAGAAAATTCAAAACATTCATTATTCAATAGAGCCCAATAGCAAAAATCAGGTTTTGAATGAAGAATCACATTTCTTGGTAAAATCATGCAGGATTGAAATTTTTGATGGTTTTTTACTCCTCTCAACAGCCCAAACAAGTTTCTAAAAGGATGAGTTTGCAACTACTTTACTTTTGGAGAAAATTCAAAACATTCATTATTCAATAGGGCCCAAACTATCAAAAACCAGCGGTTTCAATGAACACACATTTCTTGGTAGAATCATGCAGGACTGAAATTTTTGATGTTTTTCTACTCCTCTCATGAGCCCAAACAAGACTCTAAAAGCATGAGTTTGCAACTACTTTACTTTTGGAGAAAATTCAAAACATTCATTATTCAATAGAGCCCAATAGCAAAAATCAGGTTTTGAATGAAGATTCACATTTCTTGGTAGAATCATGCAGGATTGAAATTTTTGATGGTTTTTTACTCCTCTCAACAGCCCAAACAAGTTTCTAAAAGGATGAGTTTGCAACTACTTTACTTTTGGAGAAAATTCAAAACATTCATTATTCAATAGGGCCCAAACTATCAAAAGCCAGCGGTTTCAATGAACACACATTTCTTGGTAGAATCATGCAGGACTGAAATTTTTGATGTTTTTCTACTCCTCTCATGAGCCCAAACAAGTCTCTAAAAGCATGAGTTTGCAACTACTTTACTTTTGGAGAAAATTCAAAACATTCATTATTCAATAGAGCCCAATAGCAAAAATAAAGTTTTGAATGAAGAATCACATTTCTTGGTAAAATCATGCAGGATTGAAATTTTTGATGGTTTTTTACTCCTCTCAACAGCCCAAACAAGTTTCTAAAAGGATGAGTTTGCAACTACTTTACTTTTGGAGAAAATTCAAAACATTCATTATTCAATAGGGCCCAAACTATCAAAAACCAGCGGTTTCAATGAACACACATTTCTTGGTAGAATCATGCAGGACTGAAATTTTTGATGTTTTTCTACTCCTCTCATGAGCCCAAACAAGTCTCTAAAAGCATGAGTTTGCAACTACTTTACTTTTGGAGAAAATTCAAAACATTCATTATTCAATAAAGCCCAATAGCAAAAATCAGGTTTTGAATGAAGAATCACATTTCTTGGTAGAATCATGCAGGATTGAAATTTTTGATGGTTTTTTACTCCTCTCAACAGCCCAAACAAGTTTCTAAAAGGATGAGTTTGCAAATACTTTACTTTTGGAGAAAATTCAAAACATTCATTATTCAATAGGGCCCAAACTATCAAAAACCAGCGGTTTCAATGAACACACATTTCTTGGTAGAATCATGCAGGACTGAAATTTTTGATGTTTTTCTACTCCTTTCATGAGCCCAAACAAGTCTCTAAAAGCATGAGTTTGCAACTACTTTACTTTTGGAGAAAATTCAAAACATTCATTATTCAATAGAGCCCAATAGCAAAAACCAGCGTTTTGAATTAAGAATCACATTTCTTGGTAGAATCATGCAGGATTGAAATTTTTGATGGTTTTTTACTCCTCTCAACAGCCCAAACAAGTTTCTAAAAGGATGAGTTTGCAACTACTTTACTTTTGGAGAAAATTCAAAACATTCATTATTCAATAGGGCCCAAACTATCAAAAACCAGCGGTTTCAATGAACACACATTTCTTGGTAGAATCATGCAGGACTGAAATTTTTGATGTTTTTCTACTCCTCTCATGAGCCCAAACAAGTCTCTAAAAGCATGAGTTTGCAACTACTTTACTTTTGGAGAAAATTCAAAACATTCATTATTCAATAGAGCCCAATAGCAAAAATCAGGTTTTGAATGAAGATTCACATTTCTTGGTAGAATCATGCAGGATTGAAATTTTTGATGGTTTTTTACTCCTCTCAACAGCCCAAACAAGTTTCTAAAAGGATGAGTTTGCAACTACTTTACTTTTAGAGAAAATTCAAAACATTCATTATTCAATAGGGCCCAAACTATCAAAAACCAGCGGTTTCAATGAACACACATTTCTTGGTAGAATCATGCAGGACTGAAATTTTTGATGTTTTTCTACTCCTCTCATGAGCCCAAACAAGTCTCTAAAAGCATGAGTTTGCAACTACTTTACTTTTGGAGAAAATTCAAAACATTCATTATTCAATAGAGCCCAATAGCAAAAATCAGGTTTTGAATGAAGAATCACATTTCTTGGTAAAATCATGCAGGATTGAAATTTTTGATGGTTTTTTACTCCTCTCAACAGCCCAAACAAGTTTCTAAAAGGATGAGTTTGCAACTACTTTACTTTTGGAGAAAATTCAAAACATTCATTATTCAATAGGGCCCAAACTATCAAAAACCAGCGGTTTCAATGAACACACATTTCTTGGTAGAATCATGCAGGACTGAAATTTTTGATGTTTTTCTACTCCTCTCATGAGCCCAAACAAGTCTCTAAAAGCATGAGTTTGCAACTACTTTACTTTTGGAGAAAATTCAAAACATTCACTATTCAATAGAGCCCAATAGCAAAAATCAGGTTTTGAATGAAGAATCACATTTCTTGGTAAAATCATGCAGGATTGAAATTTTTGATGGTTTTTTACTCCTCTCAACATCCCAAACAAGTTTCTAAAAGGATGAGTTTGCAACTACTTTACTTTTGGAGAAAATTCAAAACATTCATTATTCAATAGGGCCCAAACTATCAAAAACCAGCGGTTTGAATGAACACACATTTCTTGGTAGAATCATGCAGGACTGAAATTTTTGATGTTTTCCTACTCCTCTCATGAGCCCAAACAAGTCTCTAAAAGCATGAGTTTGCAACTACTTTACTTTTGGAGAAAATTCAAAACATTCATTATTCAATAGAGCCCAATAGCAAAAATCAGGTTTTGAATGAAGAATCACATTTCTTGGTAAAATCATGCAGGATTGAAATTTTTGATGGTTTTTTACTCCTCTCAACAGCCCAAACAAGTTTCTAAAAGGATGAGTTTGCAACTACTTTACTTTTGGAGAAAATTCAAAACATTCATTATTCAATAGGGCCCAAACTATCAAAAACCAGCGGTTTGAATGAACACACATTTCTTGGTAGAATCATGCAGGACTGAAATTTTTGATGTTTTTCTACTCCTCTCATGAGCCCAAACAAGTCTCTAAAAGCATGAGTTTGCAACTACTTTACTTTTGGAGAAAATTCAAAACATTCACTTTTCACTAGAGCCCAATAGCAAAAATCAGGTTTTGAATGAAGAATCACATTTCTTGGTAGAATCATGCTGCATTGAAATTTTTGATGGTTTTTTACTCCTCTCAACAGCCCAAACAAGTTTCTAAAAGGATGAGTTTGCAACTACTTTACTTTTGGAGAAAATTCAAAACATTCATTATTCAATAGGGCCCAAACTATCAAAAACCAGCGGTTTGAATGAACACACATTTCTTGGTAGAATCATGCAGGACTGAAATTTTTGATGTTTTTCTACTCCTCTCATGAGCCCAAACAATTCTCTAAAAGCATGAGTTTGCAACTACTTTTCTTTTGGAGAAAATTCAAAACATTCATTATTCAATAGAGCCCAATAGCAAAAATCAGGTTTTGAATGAAGAATCACATTTCTTGGTAGAATCATGCAGGATTGAAATTTTTGATGGTTTTTTACTCCTCTCAACAGCCCAAACAAGTTTCTAAAAGGATGAGCTTGCAACTACTTTACTTTTGGAGAAAATTCAAAACATTCATTATTCAATAGGGCCCAAACTATCAAAAACCAGCGGTTTCAATGAACACACATTTCTTGGTAGAATCGTGCAGGACTCACAAAGTCTCATAGAAGAACGATTTGCCTTTAACAACAATGTCTTACATAAATATCATTTAAAGTGGGCAGTGTGGAACTCAATTTATATGTAAAGTTATTAGACTGCTGTACTATATGCTTGGAGTCTGGTCTGAAAGTTATATGCTCTAGTTTCAATGTGGAGTTCTCTATTTTTTATTTCTTCCCATTTTCGCCTTGTTTTGTTACCCCTGTCCTTCCTCCTATTTATGGAAAATTCAATAAACATATTTGAAAAAGAATCGTGCAGGACTGAAATTTTTTATGTTTTTCTACTCCTCTCATGAGCCCAAACAAGTCTCTAAAAGGATGAGTTTGCAACTACTTTACTTTTGGAGAAAATTCAAAACATTCATTATTCAATAGAGCCCAATAGCAAAAACCAGCGTTTTGAATGAAGAATCACATTTCTTGGTAGAATCATGCAGGATTGAAATTTTTGATGGTTTTTTACTCCTCTCAACAGCCCAAACAAGTTTCTAAAAGGATGAGTTTGCAACTACTTTACTTTTGGAGAAAATTCAAAACATTCATTATTCAATAGTGCCCAAACTATCAAAAACCAGCGGTTTCAATGAACACACATTTCTTGGTAGAATCATGCAGGACTGAAATTTTTGATGTTTTTCTACTCCTCTCATGAGCCCAAACAAGTCTCTAAAAGCATGAGTTTGCAACTACTTTACTTTTGGAGAAAATTCAAAACATTCATTATTCAATAGAGCCCAATAGCAAAAATCAGGTTTTGAATGAAGAATCACATTTCTTGGTAAAATCATGCAGGATTGAAATTTTTGATGGTTTTTTACTCCTCTCAACAGTCCAAACAAGTTTCTAAAAGGATGAGTTTGCAACTACTTTACTTTTGGAGAAAATTCAAAACATTCATTATTCAATAGGGCCCAATCTATCAAAAACCAGCGGTTTGAATGAACACACATTTCTTGGTAGAATCATGCAGGACTGAAATTTTTGATGTTTTTCTACTCCTCTCATGAGCCCAAACAAGTCTCTAAAAGCATGAGTTTGCAACTACTTTACTTTTGGAGAAAATTCAAAACATTCACTTTTCACTAGAGCCCAATAGCAAAAATCAGGTTTTGAATGAAGAATCACATTTCTTGGTAGAATCATGCTGCATTGAAATTTTTGAAGGTTTTTTACTCCTCTCAACAGCCCAAACAAGTTTCTAAAAGGATGAGTTTGCAACTACTTTACTTTTGGAGAAAATTCAAAACATTCATTATTCAATAGGGCCCAAACTATCAAAAACCAGCGGTTTCAAAGAACACACATTTCTTGGTAGAATCATGCAGGACTGAAATTTTTGATGTTTTTCTACTCCTCTCATGAGCCCAAACAAGTCTCTAAAAGCATGAGTTTGCAACTACTTTACTTTTGGAGAAAATTCAAAACATTCATTATTCAATAGAGCCCAATAGCAAAAATCAGGTTTTGAATGAAGATTCACATTTCTTGGTAGAATCATGCAGGATTGAAATTTTTGATGGTTTTTTACTCCTCTCAACAGCCCAAACAAGTTTCTAAAAGGATGAGTTTGCAACTACTTTACTTTTGGAGAAAATTCAAAACATTCATTATTCAATAGGGCCCAAACTATCAAAAACCAGCGGTTTCAATGAACACACATTTCTTGGTAGAATCATGCAGGACTGAAATTTTTGATGTTTTTCTACTCCTCTCATGAGCCCAAACAAGTCTCTAAAAGCATGAGTTTGCAACTACTTTACTTTTGGAAAAAATTCAAAACATTCATTATTCAATAGAGCCCAATAGCAAAAATCAGGTTTTGAATGAAGAATCACATTTCTTGGTAAAATCATGCAGGATTGAAATTTTTGATGGTTTTTTACTCCTCTCAACAGCCCAAACAAGTTTCTAAAAGGATGAGTTTGCAACTACTTTACTTTTGGAGAAAATTCAAAACATTCATTATTCAATAGGGCCCAAACTATCAAAAACCAGCGGTTTCAATGAACACACATTTCTTGGTAGAATCATGCAAGACTGAAATTTTTGATGTTTTTCTACTCCTCTCATGAGCCCAAACAAGTCTCTAAAAGCATGAGTTTGCAACTACTTTACTTTTGGAGAAAATTCAAAACATTCATTATTCAATAGAGCCCAATAGCAAAAATCAGGTTTTGAATGAAGATTCACATTTCTTGGTAGAATCATGCAGGATTGAAATTTTTGAAGGTTTTTTACTCCTCTCAACAGCCCAAACAAGTTTCTAAAAGGATGAGTTTGCAACTACTTTACTTTTGGAGAAAATTCAAAACATTCATTATTCAATAGAGCCCAATAGCAAAAACCAGCGTTTTGAATGAAGAATCACATTTCTTGGTAGAATCATGCAGGATTGAAATTTTTGATGGTTTTTTACTCCTCTCAACAGCCCAAACAAGTTTCTAAAAGGATGAGTTTGCAACTACTTTACTTTTGGAGAAAATTCAAAACATTCATTATTCAATAGGGCCCAAACTATCAAAAACCAGCGGTTTCAATGAACACATATTTCTTGGTAGAATCATGCAGGACTGAAATTTTTGATGTTTTTCTACTCCTCTCATGAGCCCAAACAAGTCTCTAAAAGCATGAGTTTGCAACTACTTTACTTTTGGAGAAAATTCAAAACATTCATTATTCAATAGAGCCCAATAGCAAAAATCAGGTTTTGAATGAAGAATCACATTTCTTGGTAAAATCATGCAGGATTGAAATTTTTGATGGTTTTTTACTCCTCTCAACAGTCCAAACAAGTTTCTAAAAGGATGAGTTTGCAACTACTTTACTTTTGGAGAAAATTCAAAACATTCATTATTCAATAGGGCCCAATCTATCAAAAACCAGCGGTTTGAATGAACACACATTTCTTGGTAGAATCATGCAGGACTGAAATTTTTGATGTTTTTCTACTCCTCTCATGAGCCCAAACAAGTCTCTAAAAGCATGAGTTTGCAACTACTTTACTTTTGGAGAAAATTCAAAACATTCACTTTTCACTAGAGCCCAATAGCAAAAATCAGGTTTTGAATGAAGAATCACATTTCTTGGTAGAATCATGCTGCATTGAAATTTTTGAAGGTTTTTTACTCCTCTCAACAGCCCAAACAAGTTTCTAAAAGGATGAGTTTGCAACTACTTTACTTTTGGAGAAAATTCAAAACATTCATTATTCAATAGGGCCCAAACTATCAAAAACCAGCGGTTTCAATGAACACACATTTCTTGCTAGAATCATGCAGGACTGAAATTTTTGATGTTTTTCTACTCCTCTCATGAGCCCAAACAAGTCTCTAAAAGCATGAGTTTGCAACTACTTTACTTTTGGAGAAAATTCAAAACATTCATTATTCAATAGAGCCCAATAGCAAAAATCAGGTTTTGAATGAAGATTCACATTTCTTGGTAGAATCATGCAGGATTGAAATTTTTGATGGTTTTTTACTCCTCTCAACAGCCCAAACAAGTTTCTAAAAGGATGAGTTTGCAACTACTTTACTTTTGGAGAAAATTCAAAACATTCATTATTCAATAGGGCCCAAACTATCAAAAACCAGCGGTTTCAATGAACACACATTTCTTGGTAGAATCATGCAGGACTGAAATTTTTGATGTTTTTCTACTCCTCTCATGAGCCCAAACAAGTCTCTAAAAGCATGAGTTTGCAACTACTTTACTTTTGGAAAAAATTCAAAACATTCATTATTCAATAGAGCCCAATAGCAAAAATCAGGTTTTGAATGAAGAATCACATTTCTTGGTAAAATCATGCAGGATTGAAATTTTTGATGGTTTTTTACTCCTCTCAACATCCCAAACAATTTTCTAAAAGGATGAGTTTGCAACTACTTTACTTTTGGAGAAAATTCAAAACATTCATTATTCAATAGGGCCCAAACTATCAAAAACCAGCGGTTTCAATGAACACACATTTCTTGGTAGAATCATGCAAGACTGAAATTTTTGATGTTTTTCTACTCCTCTCATGAGCCCAAACAAGTCTCTAAAAGCATGAGTTTGCAACTACTTTACTTTTGGAGAAAATTCAAAACATTCATTATTCAATAGAGCCCAATAGCAAAAATCAGGTTTTGAATGAAGAATCACATTTCTTGGTAGAATCATGCAGGATTGAAATTTTTGATGGTTTTTTACTCCTCTCAACAGCCCAAACAAGTTTCTAAAAGGATGAGTTTGCAACTACTTTACTTTTGGAGAAAATTCAAAACATTCATTATTCAATAGGGCCCAAAATATCAAAAACCAGCGGTTTGAATGAACACACATTTCTTGGTAGAATCATGCAGGACTGAAATTTTTGATGTTTTTCTACTCCTCTCATGAGCCCAAACAAGTCTCTAAAAGGATGAGTTTGCAACTGCTTTACTTTTGGAGAAAATTCAAAACATTCATTATTCAATAGAGCCCAATAGCAAAAACCAGCGTTTTGAATGAAGAATCACATTTCTTGGTAGAATCATGCAGGATTGAAATTTTTGATGGTTTTTTACTCCTCTCAACAGCCCAAACAAGTTTCTAAAAGGATGAGTTTGCAAATACTTTACTTTTGGAGAAAATTCAAAACATTCATTATTCAATAGGGCCCAAACTATCAAAAACCAGCGGTTTCAATGAACACACATTTCTTGGTAGAATCATGCAGGACTGAAATTTTTGATGTTTTTCTACTCCTTTCATGAGCCCAAACAAGTCTCTAAAAGCATGAGTTTGCAACTACTTTACTTTTGGAGAAAATTCAAAACATTCATTATTCAATAGAGCCCAATAGCAAAAACCAGCGTTTTGAATTAAGAATCACATTTCTTGGTAGAATCATGCAGGATTGAAATTTTTGATGGTTTTTTACTCCTCTCAACAGCCCAAACAAGTTTCTAAAAGGATGAGTTTGCAACTACTTTACTTTTGGAGAAAATTCAAAACATTCATTATTCAATAGGGCCCAAACTATCAAAAACCAGCGGTTTCAATGAACACACATTTCTTGGTAGAATCATGCAGGACTGAAATTTTTGATGTTTTTCTACTCCTCTCATGAGCCCAAACAAGTCTCTAAAAGCATGAGTTTGCAACTACTTTACTTTTGGAGAAAATTCAAAACATTCATTATTCAATAGAGCCCAATAGCAAAAATCAGGTTTTGAATGAAGATTCACATTTCTTGGTAGAATCATGCAGGATTGAAATTTTTGATGGTTTTTTACTCCTCTCAACAGCCCAAACAAGTTTCTAAAAGGATGAGTTTGCAACTACTTTACTTTTAGAGAAAATTCAAAACATTCATTATTCAATAGGGCCCAAACTATCAAAAACCAGCGGTTTCAATGAACACACATTTCTTGGTAGAATCATGCAGGACTGAAATTTTTGATGTTTTTCTACTCCTCTCATGAGCCCAAACAAGTCTCTAAAAGCATGAGTTTGCAACTACTTTACTTTTGGAGAAAATTCAAAACATTCATTATTCAATAGAGCCCAATAGCAAAAATCAGGTTTTGAATGAAGAATCACATTTCTTGGTAGAATCATGCAGGATTGATATTTTTGATGGTTTTTTACTCCTCTCAACAGCCCAAACAAGTTTCTAAAAGGATGAGTTTGCAACTACTTTACTTTTGGAGAAAATTCAAAACATTCATTATTCAATAGGGCCCAAACTATCAAAAACCAGCGGTTTCAATGAACACACATTTCTTGGTAGAATCATGCAGGACTGAAATTTTTGATGTTTTTCTACTCCTTTCATGAGCCCAAACAAGTCTCTAAAAGCATGAGTTTGCAACTACTTTACTTTTGGAGAAAATTCAAAACATTCATTATTCAATAGAGCCCAATAGCAAAAACCAGCGTTTTGAATTAAGAATCACATTTCTTGGTAGAATCATGCAGGATTGAAATTTTTGATGGTTTTTTACTCCTCTCAACAGCCCAAACAAGTTTCTAAAAGGATGAGTTTGCAACTACTTTACTTTTGGAGAAAATTCAAAACATTCATTATTCAATAGGGCCCAAACTATCAAAAACCAGCGGTTTCAATGAACACACATTTCTTGGTAGAATCATGCAGGACTGAAATTTTTGATGTTTTTCTACTCCTCTCATGAGCCCAAACAAGTCTCTAAAAGCATGAGTTTGCAACTACTTTACTTTTGGAGAAAATTCAAAACATTCATTATTCAATAGAGCCCAATAGCAAAAATCAGGTTTTGAATGAAGATTCACATTTCTTGGTAGAATCATGCAGGATTGAAATTTTTGATGGTTTTTTACTCCTCTCAACAGCCCAAACAAGTTTCTAAAAGGATGAGTTTGCAACTACTTTACTTTTAGAGAAAATTCAAAACATTCATTATTCAATAGGGCCCAAACTATCAAAAACCAGCGGTTTCAATGAACACACATTTCTTGGTAGAATCATGCAGGACTGAAATTTTTGATGTTTTTCTACTCCTCTCATGAGCCCAAACAAGTCTCTAAAAGCATGAGTTTGCAACTACTTTACTTTTGGAGAAAATTCAAAACATTCATTATTCAATAGAGCCCAATAGCAAAAATCAGGTTTTGAATGAAGAATCACATTTCTTGGTAAAATCATGCAGGATTGAAATTTTTGATGGTTTTTTACTCCTCTCAACAGCCCAAACAAGTTTCTAAAAGGATGAGTTTGCAACTACTTTACTTTTGGAGAAAATTCAAAACATTCATTATTCAATAGGGCCCAAACTATCAAAAACCAGCGGTTTCAATGAACACACATTTCTTGGTAGAATCATGCAGGACTGAAATTTTTGATGTTTTTCTACTCCTCTCATGAGCCCAAACAAGTCTCTAAAAGCATGAGTTTGCAACTACTTTACTTTTGGAGAAAATTCAAAACATTCACTATTCAATAGAGCCCAATAGCAAAAATCAGGTTTTGAATGAAGAATCACATTTCTTGGTAAAATCATGCAGGATTGAAATTTTTGATGGTTTTTTACTCCTCTCAACATCCCAAACAAGTTTCTAAAAGGATGAGTTTGCAACTACTTTACTTTTGGAGAAAATTCAAAACATTCATTATTCAATAGGGCCCAAACTATCAAAAACCAGCGGTTTGAATGAACACACATTTCTTGGTAGAATCATGCAGGACTGAAATTTTTGATGTTTTCCTACTCCTCTCATGAGCCCAAACAAGTCTCTAAAAGCATGAGTTTGCAACTACTTTACTTTTGGAGAAAATTCAAAACATTCATTATTCAATAGAGCCCAATAGCAAAAATCAGGTTTTGAATGAAGAATCACATTTCTTGGTAAAATCATGCAGGATTGAAATTTTTGATGGTTTTTTACTCCTCTCAACAGCCCAAACAAGTTTCTAAAAGGATGAGTTTGCAACTACTTTACTTTTGGAGAAAATTCAAAACATTCATTATTCAATAGGGCCCAAACTATCAAAAACCAGCGGTTTGAATGAACACACATTTCTTGGTAGAATCATGCAGGACTGAAATTTTTGATGTTTTTCTACTCCTCTCATGAGCCCAAACAAGTCTCTAAAAGCATGAGTTTGCAACTACTTTACTTTTGGAGAAAATTCAAAACATTCACTTTTCACTAGAGCCCAATAGCAAAAATCAGGTTTTGAATGAAGAATCACATTTCTTGGTAGAATCATGCTGCATTGAAATTTTTGATGGTTTTTTACTCCTCTCAACAGCCCAAACAAGTTTCTAAAAGGATGAGTTTGCAACTACTTTACTTTTGGAGAAAATTCAAAACATTCATTATTCAATAGGGCCCAAACTATCAAAAACCAGCGGTTTGAATGAACACACATTTCTTGGTAGAATCATGCAGGACTGAAATTTTTGATGTTTTTCTACTCCTCTCATGAGCCCAAACAATTCTCTAAAAGCATGAGTTTGCAACTACTTTTCTTTTGGAGAAAATTCAAAACATTCATTATTCAATAGAGCCCAATAGCAAAAATCAGGTTTTGAATGAAGAATCACATTTCTTGGTAGAATCATGCAGGATTGAAATTTTTGATGGTTTTTTACTCCTCTCAACAGCCCAAACAAGTTTCTAAAAGGATGAGCTTGCAACTACTTTACTTTTGGAGAAAATTCAAAACATTCATTATTCAATAGGGCCCAAACTATCAAAAACCAGCGGTTTCAATGAACACACATTTCTTGGTAGAATCGTGCAGGACTCACAAAGTCTCATAGAAGAACGATTTGCCTTTAACAACAATGTCTTACATAAATATCATTTAAAGTGGGCAGTGTGGAACTCAATTTATATGTAAAGTTATTAGACTGCTGTACTATATGCTTGGAGTCTGGTCTGAAAGTTATATGCTCTAGTTTCAATGTGGAGTTCTCTATTTTTTATTTCTTCCCATTTTCGCCTTGTTTTGTTACCCCTGTCCTTCCTCCTATTTATGGAAAATTCAATAAACATATTTGAAAAAGAATCGTGCAGGACTGAAATTTTTTATGTTTTTCTACTCCTCTCATGAGCCCAAACAAGTCTCTAAAAGGATGAGTTTGCAACTACTTTACTTTTGGAGAAAATTCAAAACATTCATTATTCAATAGAGCCCAATAGCAAAAACCAGCGTTTTGAATGAAGAATCACATTTCTTGGTAGAATCATGCAGGATTGAAATTTTTGATGGTTTTTTACTCCTCTCAACAGCCCAAACAAGTTTCTAAAAGGATGAGTTTGCAACTACTTTACTTTTGGAGAAAATTCAAAACATTCATTATTCAATAGGGCCCAAACTATCAAAAACCAGCGGTTTCAATGAACACACATTTCTTGGTAGAATCATGCAGGACTGAAATTTTTGATGTTTTTCTACTCCTCTCATGAGCCCAAACAAGTCTCTAAAAGCATGAGTTTGCAACTACTTTACTTTTGGAGAAAATTCAAAACATTCATTATTCAATAGAGCCCAATAGCAAAAATCAGGTTTTGAATGAAGAATCACATTTCTTGGTAAAATCATGCAGGATTGAAATTTTTGATGGTTTTTTACTCCTCTCAACAGTCCAAACAAGTTTCTAAAAGGATGAGTTTGCAACTACTTTACTTTTGGAGAAAATTCAAAACATTCATTATTCAATAGGGCCCAATCTATCAAAAACCAGCGGTTTGAATGAACACACATTTCTTGGTAGAATCATGCAGGACTGAAATTTTTGATGTTTTTCTACTCCTCTCATGAGCCCAAACAAGTCTCTAAAAGCATGAGTTTGCAACTACTTTACTTTTGGAGAAAATTCAAAACATTCACTTTTCACTAGAGCCCAATAGCAAAAATCAGGTTTTGAATGAAGAATCACATTTCTTGGTAGAATCATGCTGCATTGAAATTTTTGAAGGTTTTTTACTCCTCTCAACAGCCCAAACAAGTTTCTAAAAGGATGAGTTTGCAACTACTTTACTTTTGGAGAAAATTCAAAACATTCATTATTCAATAGGGCCCAAACTATCAAAAACCAGCGGTTTCAATGAACACACATTTCTTGGTAGAATCATGCAGGACTGAAATTTTTGATGTTTTTCTACTCCTCTCATGAGCCCAAACAAGTCTCTAAAAGCATGAGTTTGCAACTACTTTACTTTTGGAGAAAATTCAAAACATTCATTATTCAATAGAGCCCAATAGCAAAAATCAGGTTTTGAATGAAGATTCACATTTCTTGGTAGAATCATGCAGGATTGAAATTTTTGATGGTTTTTTACTCCTCTCAACAGCCCAAACAAGTTTCTAAAAGGATGAGTTTGCAACTACTTTACTTTTGGAGAAAATTCAAAACATTCATTATTCAATAGGGCCCAAACTATCAAAAACCAGCGGTTTCAATGAACACACATTTCTTGGTAGAATCATGCAGGACTGAAATTTTTGATGTTTTTCTACTCCTCTCATGAGCCCAAACAAGTCTCTAAAAGCATGAGTTTGCAACTACTTTACTTTTGGAAAAAATTCAAAACATTCATTATTCAATAGAGCCCAATAGCAAAAATCAGGTTTTGAATGAAGAATCACATTTCTTGGTAAAATCATGCAGGATTGAAATTTTTGATGGTTTTTTACTCCTCTCAACAGCCCAAACAAGTTTCTAAAAGGATGAGTTTGCAACTACTTTACTTTTGGAGAAAATTCAAAACATTCATTATTCAATAGGGCCCAAACTATCAAAAACCAGCGGTTTCAATGAACACACATTTCTTGGTAGAATCATGCAAGACTGAAATTTTTGATGTTTTTCTACTCCTCTCATGAGCCCAAACAAGTCTCTAAAAGCATGAGTTTGCAACTACTTTACTTTTGGAGAAAATTCAAAACATTCATTATTCAATAGAGCCCAATAG
Organism: Dendrobates tinctorius; assembly: GCF_039654945.1. Taxonomy (NCBI): domain Eukaryota; kingdom Metazoa; phylum Chordata; class Amphibia; order Anura; family Dendrobatidae; genus Dendrobates; species Dendrobates tinctorius. The sequence continues at coordinate 769,993 of NW_027361944.1, forward strand.
CAAAAACCAGCGTTTTGAATGAAGAATCACATTTCTTGGTAGAATCATGCAGGATTGAAATTTTTGATGGTTTTTTACTCCTCTCAACAGCCCAAACAAGTTTCTAAAAGGATGAGTTTGCAACTACTTTACTTTTGGAGAAAATTCAAAACATTCATTATTCAATAGGGCCCAAACTATCAAAAACCAGCGGTTTCAATGAACACATATTTCTTGGTAGAATCATGCAGGACTGAAATTTTTGATGTTTTTCTACTCCTCTCATGAGCCCAAACAAGTCTCTAAAAGCATGAGTTTGCAACTACTTTACTTTTGGAGAAAATTCAAAACATTCATTATTCAATAGAGCCCAATAGCAAAAATCAGGTTTTGAATGAAGAATCACATTTCTTGGTAAAATCATGCAGGATTGAAATTTTTGATGGTTTTTTACTCCTCTCAACAGTCCAAACAAGTTTCTAAAAGGATGAGTTTGCAACTACTTTACTTTTGGAGAAAATTCAAAACATTCATTATTCAATAGGGCCCAATCTATCAAAAACCAGCGGTTTGAATGAACACACATTTCTTGGTAGAATCATGCAGGACTGAAATTTTTGATGTTTTTCTACTCCTCTCATGAGCCCAAACAAGTCTCTAAAAGCATGAGTTTGCAACTACTTTACTTTTGGAGAAAATTCAAAACATTCACTTTTCACTAGAGCCCAATAGCAAAAATCAGGTTTTGAATGAAGAATCACATTTCTTGGTAGAATCATGCTGCATTGAAATTTTTGAAGGTTTTTTACTCCTCTCAACAGCCCAAACAAGTTTCTAAAAGGATGAGTTTGCAACTACTTTACTTTTGGAGAAAATTCAAAACATTCATTATTCAATAGGGCCCAAACTATCAAAAACCAGCGGTTTCAATGAACACACATTTCTTGCTAGAATCATGCAGGACTGAAATTTTTGATGTTTTTCTACTCCTCTCATGAGCCCAAACAAGTCTCTAAAAGCATGAGTTTGCAACTACTTTACTTTTGGAGAAAATTCAAAACATTCATTATTCAATAGAGCCCAATAGCAAAAATCAGGTTTTGAATGAAGATTCACATTTCTTGGTAGAATCATGCAGGATTGAAATTTTTGATGGTTTTTTACTCCTCTCAACAGCCCAAACAAGTTTCTAAAAGGATGAGTTTGCAACTACTTTACTTTTGGAGAAAATTCAAAACATTCATTATTCAATAGGGCCCAAACTATCAAAAACCAGCGGTTTCAATGAACACACATTTCTTGGTAGAATCATGCAGGACTGAAATTTTTGATGTTTTTCTACTCCTCTCATGAGCCCAAACAAGTCTCTAAAAGCATGAGTTTGCAACTACTTTACTTTTGGAAAAAATTCAAAACATTCATTATTCAATAGAGCCCAATAGCAAAAATCAGGTTTTGAATGAAGAATCACATTTCTTGGTAAAATCATGCAGGATTGAAATTTTTGATGGTTTTTTACTCCTCTCAACATCCCAAACAATTTTCTAAAAGGATGAGTTTGCAACTACTTTACTTTTGGAGAAAATTCAAAACATTCATTATTCAATAGGGCCCAAACTATCAAAAACCAGCGGTTTCAATGAACACACATTTCTTGGTAGAATCATGCAAGACTGAAATTTTTGATGTTTTTCTACTCCTCTCATGAGCCCAAACAAGTCTCTAAAAGCATGAGTTTGCAACTACTTTACTTTTGGAGAAAATTCAAAACATTCATTATTCAATAGAGCCCAATAGCAAAAATCAGGTTTTGAATGAAGAATCACATTTCTTGGTAGAATCATGCAGGATTGAAATTTTTGATGGTTTTTTACTCCTCTCAACAGCCCAAACAAGTTTCTAAAAGGATGAGTTTGCAACTACTTTACTTTTGGAGAAAATTCAAAACATTCATTATTCAATAGGGCCCAAAATATCAAAAACCAGCGGTTTGAATGAACACACATTTCTTGGTAGAATCATGCAGGACTGAAATTTTTGATGTTTTTCTACTCCTCTCATGAGCCCAAACAAGTCTCTAAAAGGATGAGTTTGCAACTGCTTTACTTTTGGAGAAAATTCAAAACATTCATTATTCAATAGAGCCCAATAGCAAAAACCAGCGTTTTGAATGAAGAATCACATTTCTTGGTAGAATCATGCAGGATTGAAATTTTTGATGGTTTTTTACTCCTCTCAACAGCCCAAACAAGTTTCTAAAAGGATGAGTTTGCAAATACTTTACTTTTGGAGAAAATTCAAAACATTCATTATTCAATAGGGCCCAAACTATCAAAAACCAGCGGTTTCAATGAACACACATTTCTTGGTAGAATCATGCAGGACTGAAATTTTTGATGTTTTTCTACTCCTTTCATGAGCCCAAACAAGTCTCTAAAAGCATGAGTTTGCAACTACTTTACTTTTGGAGAAAATTCAAAACATTCATTATTCAATAGAGCCCAATAGCAAAAACCAGCGTTTTGAATTAAGAATCACATTTCTTGGTAGAATCATGCAGGATTGAAATTTTTGATGGTTTTTTACTCCTCTCAACAGCCCAAACAAGTTTCTAAAAGGATGAGTTTGCAACTACTTTACTTTTGGAGAAAATTCAAAACATTCATTATTCAATAGGGCCCAAACTATCAAAAACCAGCGGTTTCAATGAACACACATTTCTTGGTAGAATCATGCAGGACTGAAATTTTTGATGTTTTTCTACTCCTCTCATGAGCCCAAATAAGTCTCTAAAAGCATGAGTTTGCAACTACTTTACTTTTGGAGAAAATTCAAAACATTCATTATTCAATAGAGCCCAATAGCAAAAATCAGGTTTTGAATGAAGATTCACATTTCTTGGTAGAATCATGCAGGATTGAAATTTTTGATGGTTTTTTACTCCTCTCAACAGCCCAAACAAGTTTCTAAAAGGATGAGTTTGCAACTACTTTACTTTTAGAGAAAATTCAAAACATTCATTATTCAATAGGGCCCAAACTATCAAAAACCAGCGGTTTCAATGAACACACATTTCTTGGTAGAATCATGCAGGACTGAAATTTTTGATGTTTTTCTACTCCTCTCATGAGCCCAAACAAGTCTCTAAAAGCATGAGTTTGCAACTACTTTACTTTTGGAGAAAATTCAAAACATTCATTATTCAATAGAGCCCAATAGCAAAAATCAGGTTTTGAATGAAGAATCACATTTCTTGGTAAAATCATGCAGGATTGAAATTTTTGATGGTTTTTTACTCCTCTCAACAGCCCAAACAAGTTTCTAAAAGGATGAGTTTGCAACTACTTTACTTTTGGAGAAAATTCAAAACATTCATTATTCAATAGGGCCCAAACTATCAAAAACCAGCGGTTTCAATGAACACACATTTCTTGGTAGAATCATGCAGGACTGAAATTTTTGATGTTTTTCTACTCCTCTCATGAGCCCAAACAAGTCTCTAAAAGCATGAGTTTGCAACTACTTTACTTTTGGAGAAAATTCAAAACATTCACTATTCAATAGAGCCCAATAGCAAAAATCAGGTTTTGAATGAAGAATCACATTTCTTGGTAAAATCATGCAGGATTGAAATTTTTGATGGTTTTTTACTCCTCTCAACATCCCAAACAAGTTTCTAAAAGGATGAGTTTGCAACTACTTTACTTTTGGAGAAAATTCAAAACATTCATTATTCAATAGGGCCCAAACTATCAAAAACCAGCGGTTTGAATGAACACACATTTCTTGGTAGAATCATGCAGGACTGAAATTTTTGATGTTTTCCTACTCCTCTCATGAGCCCAAACAAGTCTCTAAAAGCATGAGTTTGCAACTACTTTACTTTTGGAGAAAATTCAAAACATTCATTATTCAATAGAGCCCAATAGCAAAAATCAGGTTTTGAATGAAGAATCACATTTCTTGGTAAAATCATGCAGGATTGAAATTTTTGATGGTTTTTTACTCCTCTCAACAGCCCAAACAAGTTTCTAAAAGGATGAGTTTGCAACTACTTTACTTTTGGAGAAAATTCAAAACATTCATTATTCAATAGGGCCCAAACTATCAAAAACCAGCGGTTTGAATGAACACACATTTCTTGGTAGAATCATGCAGGACTGAAATTTTTGATGTTTTTCTACTCCTCTCATGAGCCCAAACAAGTCTCTAAAAGCATGAGTTTGCAACTACTTTACTTTTGGAGAAAATTCAAAACATTCACTTTTCACTAGAGCCCAATAGCAAAAATCAGGTTTTGAATGAAGAATCACATTTCTTGGTAGAATCATGCTGCATTGAAATTTTTGATGGTTTTTTACTCCTCTCAACAGCCCAAACAAGTTTCTAAAAGGATGAGTTTGCAACTACTTTACTTTTGGAGAAAATTCAAAACATTCATTATTCAATAGGGCCCAAACTATCAAAAACCAGCGGTTTGAATGAACACACATTTCTTGGTAGAATCATGCAGGACTGAAATTTTTGATGTTTTTCTACTCCTCTCATGAGCCCAAACAATTCTCTAAAAGCATGAGTTTGCAACTACTTTTCTTTTGGAGAAAATTCAAAACATTCATTATTCAATAGAGCCCAATAGCAAAAATCAGGTTTTGAATGAAGAATCACATTTCTTGGTAGAATCATGCAGGATTGAAATTTTTGATGGTTTTTTACTCCTCTCAACAGCCCAAACAAGTTTCTAAAAGGATGAGCTTGCAACTACTTTACTTTTGGAGAAAATTCAAAACATTCATTATTCAATAGGGCCCAAACTATCAAAAACCAGCGGTTTCAATGAACACACATTTCTTGGTAGAATCGTGCAGGACTCACAAAGTCTCATAGAAGAACGATTTGCCTTTAACAACAATGTCTTACATAAATATCATTTAAAGTGGGCAGTGTGGAACTCAATTTATATGTAAAGTTATTAGACTGCTGTACTATATGCTTGGAGTCTGGTCTGAAAGTTATATGCTCTAGTTTCAATGTGGAGTTCTCTATTTTTTATTTCTTCCCATTTTCGCCTTGTTTTGTTACCCCTGTCCTTCCTCCTATTTATGGAAAATTCAATAAACATATTTGAAAAAGAATCGTGCAGGACTGAAATTTTTTATGTTTTTCTACTCCTCTCATGAGCCCAAACAAGTCTCTAAAAGGATGAGTTTGCAACTACTTTACTTTTGGAGAAAATTCAAAACATTCATTATTCAATAGAGCCCAATAGCAAAAACCAGCGTTTTGAATGAAGAATCACATTTCTTGGTAGAATCATGCAGGATTGAAATTTTTGATGGTTTTTTACTCCTCTCAACAGCCCAAACAAGTTTCTAAAAGGATGAGTTTGCAACTACTTTACTTTTGGAGAAAATTCAAAACATTCATTATTCAATAGGGCCCAAACTATCAAAAACCAGCGGTTTCAATGAACACACATTTCTTGGTAGAATCATGCAGGACTGAAATTTTTGATGTTTTTCTACTCCTCTCATGAGCCCAAACAAGTCTCTAAAAGCATGAGTTTGCAACTACTTTACTTTTGGAGAAAATTCAAAACATTCATTATTCAATAGAGCCCAATAGCAAAAATCAGGTTTTGAATGAAGAATCACATTTCTTGGTAAAATCATGCAGGATTGAAATTTTTGATGGTTTTTTACTCCTCTCAACAGTCCAAACAAGTTTCTAAAAGGATGAGTTTGCAACTACTTTACTTTTGGAGAAAATTCAAAACATTCATTATTCAATAGGGCCCAATCTATCAAAAACCAGCGGTTTGAATGAACACACATTTCTTGGTAGAATCATGCAGGACTGAAATTTTTGATGTTTTTCTACTCCTCTCATGAGCCCAAACAAGTCTCTAAAAGCATGAGTTTGCAACTACTTTACTTTTGGAGAAAATTCAAAACATTCACTTTTCACTAGAGCCCAATAGCAAAAATCAGGTTTTGAATGAAGAATCACATTTCTTGGTAGAATCATGCTGCATTGAAATTTTTGAAGGTTTTTTACTCCTCTCAACAGCCCAAACAAGTTTCTAAAAGGATGAGTTTGCAACTACTTTACTTTTGGAGAAAATTCAAAACATTCATTATTCAATAGGGCCCAAACTATCAAAAACCAGCGGTTTCAATGAACACACATTTCTTGGTAGAATCATGCAGGACTGAAATTTTTGATGTTTTTCTACTCCTCTCATGAGCCCAAACAAGTCTCTAAAAGCATGAGTTTGCAACTACTTTACTTTTGGAGAAAATTCAAAACATTCATTATTCAATAGAGCCCAATAGCAAAAATCAGGTTTTGAATGAAGATTCACATTTCTTGGTAGAATCATGCAGGATTGAAATTTTTGATGGTTTTTTACTCCTCTCAACAGCCCAAACAAGTTTCTAAAAGGATGAGTTTGCAACTACTTTACTTTTGGAGAAAATTCAAAACATTCATTATTCAAAAGGGCCCAAACTATCAAAAACCAGCGGTTTCAATGAACACACATTTCTTGGTAGAATCATGCAGGACTGAAATTTTTGATGTTTTTCTACTCCTCTCATGAGCCCAAACAAGTCTCTAAAAGCATGAGTTTGCAACTACTTTACTTTTGGAAAAAATTCAAAACATTCATTATTCAATAGAGCCCAATAGCAAAAATCAGGTTTTGAATGAAGAATCACATTTCTTGGTAAAATCATGCAGGATTGAAATTTTTGATGGTTTTTTACTCCTCTCAACAGCCCAAACAAGTTTCTAAAAGGATGAGTTTGCAACTACTTTACTTTTGGAGAAAATTCAAAACATTCATTATTCAATAGGGCCCAAACTATCAAAAACCAGCGGTTTCAATGAACACACATTTCTTGGTAGAATCATGCAAGACTGAAATTTTTGATGTTTTTCTACTCCTCTCATGAGCCCAAACAAGTCTCTAAAAGCATGAGTTTGCAACTACTTTACTTTTGGAGAAAATTCAAAACATTCATTATTCAATAGAGCCCAATAGCAAAAATCAGGTTTTGAATGAAGATTCACATTTCTTGGTAGAATCATGCAGGATTGAAATTTTTGAAGGTTTTTTACTCCTCTCAACAGCCCAAACAAGTTTCTAAAAGGATGAGTTTGCAACTACTTTACTTTTGGAGAAAATTCAAAACATTCATTATTCAATAGAGCCCAATAGCAAAAACCAGCGTTTTGAATGAAGAATCACATTTCTTGGTAGAATCATGCAGGATTGAAATTTTTGATGGTTTTTTACTCCTCTCAACAGCCCAAACAAGTTTCTAAAAGGATGAGTTTGCAACTACTTTACTTTTGGAGAAAATTCAAAACATTCATTATTCAATAGGGCCCAAACTATCAAAAACCAGCGGTTTCAATGAACACATATTTCTTGGTAGAATCATGCAGGACTGAAATTTTTGATGTTTTTCTACTCCTCTCATGAGCCCAAACAAGTCTCTAAAAGCATGAGTTTGCAACTACTTTACTTTTGGAGAAAATTCAAAACATTCATTATTCAATAGAGCCCAATAGCAAAAATCAGGTTTTGAATGAAGAATCACATTTCTTGGTAAAATCATGCAGGATTGAAATTTTTGATGGTTTTTTACTCCTCTCAACAGTCCAAACAAGTTTCTAAAAGGATGAGTTTGCAACTACTTTACTTTTGGAGAAAATTCAAAACATTCATTATTCAATAGGGCCCAATCTATCAAAAACCAGCGGTTTGAATGAACACACATTTCTTGGTAGAATCATGCAGGACTGAAATTTTTGATGTTTTTCTACTCCTCTCATGAGCCCAAACAAGTCTCTAAAAGCATGAGTTTGCAACTACTTTACTTTTGGAGAAAATTCAAAACATTCACTTTTCACTAGAGCCCAATAGCAAAAATCAGGTTTTGAATGAAGAATCACATTTCTTGGTAGAATCATGCTGCATTGAAATTTTTGAAGGTTTTTTACTCCTCTCAACAGCCCAAACAAGTTTCTAAAAGGATGAGTTTGCAACTACTTTACTTTTGGAGAAAATTCAAAACATTCATTATTCAATAGGGCCCAAACTATCAAAAACCAGCGGTTTCAATGAACACACATTTCTTGCTAGAATCATGCAGGACTGAAACTTTTGATGTTTTTCTACTCCTCTCATGAGCCCAAACAAGTCTCTAAAAGCATGAGTTTGCAACTACTTTACTTTTGGAGAAAATTCAAAACATTCATTATTCAATAGAGCCCAATAGCAAAAATCAGGTTTTGAATGAAGATTCACATTTCTTGGTAGAATCATGCAGGATTGAAATTTTTGATGGTTTTTTACTCCTCTCAACAGCCCAAACAAGTTTCTAAAAGGATGAGTTTGCAACTACTTTACTTTTGGAGAAAATTCAAAACATTCATTATTCAATAGGGCCCAAACTATCAAAAACCAGCGGTTTCAATGAACACACATTTCTTGGTAGAATCATGCAGGACTGAAATTTTTGATGTTTTTCTACTCCTCTCATGAGCCCAAACAAGTCTCTAAAAGCATGAGTTTGCAACTACTTTACTTTTGGAAAAAATTCAAAACATTCATTATTCAATAGAGCCCAATAGCAAAAATCAGGTTTTGAATGAAGAATCACATTTCTTGGTAAAATCATGCAGGATTGAAATTTTTGATGGTTTTTTACTCCTCTCAACATCCCAAACAATTTTCTAAAAGGATGAGTTTGCAACTACTTTACTTTTGGAGAAAATTCAAAACATTCATTATTCAATAGGGCCCAAACTATCAAAAACCAGCGGTTTCAATGAACACACATTTCTTGGTAGAATCATGCAAGACTGAAATTTTTGATGTTTTTCTACTCCTCTCATGAGCCCAAACAAGTCTCTAAAAGCATGAGTTTGCAACTACTTTACTTTTGGAGAAAATTCAAAACATTCATTATTCAATAGAGCCCAATAGCAAAAATCAGGTTTTGAATGAAGATTCACATTTCTTGGTAGAATCATGCAGGATTGAAATTTTTGATGGTTTTTTACTCCTCTCAACAGCCCAAACAAGTTTCTAAAAGGATGAGTTTGCAACTACTTTACTTTTGGAGAAAATTCAAAACATTCATTATTCAATAGGGCCCAAACTATCAAAAACCAGCGGTTTCAATGAACACACATTTCTTGGTAGAATCATGCAGGACTGAAATTTTTGATGTTTTTCTACTCCTCTCATGAGCCCAAACAAGTCTCTAAAAGCATGAGTTTGCAACTGCTTTACTTTTGGAGAAAATTCAAAACATTCATTATTCAATAGAGCCCAATAGCAAAAATCAGGATTTGAATGAAGAATCACATTTCTTGGTAAAATCATGCAGGATTGAAATTTTTGATGGTTTTTTACTCCTCTCAACAGCCCAAACAAGTTTCTAAAAGGATGAGTTTGCAACTACTTTACTTTTGGAGAAAATTCAAAACATTCATTATTCAATAGGGCCCAAACTATCAAAAACCAGCGGTTTCAATGAACACACATTTCTTGGTAGAATCATGCAGGACTGAAATTTTTGATGTTTTTCTACTCCTCTCATGAGCCCAAACAAGACTCTAAAAGCATGAGTTTGCAACTACTTTACTTTTGGAGAAAATTCAAAACATTCATTATTCAATAGAGCCCAATAGCAAAAATCAGGTTTTGAATGAAGAATCACATTTCTTGGTAAAATCATGCAGGATTGAAATTTTTGATGGTTTTTTACTCCTCTCAACAGTCCAAACAAGTTTCTAAAAGGATGAGTTTGCAACTACTTTACTTTTGGAGAAAATTCAAAACATTCATTATTCAATAGGGCCCAATCTATCAAAAACCAGCGGTTTGAATGAACACACATTTCTTGGTAGAATCATGCAGGACTGAAATTTTTGATGTTTTTCTACTCCTCTCATGAGCCCAAACAAGTCTCTAAAAGCATGAGTTTGCAACTACTTTACTTTTGGAGAAAATTCAAAACATTCACTTTTCACTAGAGCCCAATAGCAAAAATCAGGTTTTGAATGAAGAATCACATTTCTTGGTAGAATCATGCTGCATTGAAATTTTTAAAGGTTTTTTACTCCTCTCAACAGCCCAAACAAGTTTCTAAAAGGATGAGTTTGCAACTACTTTACTTTTGGAGAAAATTCAAAACATTCATTATTCAATAGGGCCCAAACTATCAAAAACCAGCGGTTTCAATGAACACACATTTCTTGCTAGAATCATGCAGGACTGAAATTTTTGATGTTTTTCTACTCCTCTCATGAGCCCAAACAAGTCTCTAAAAGCATGAGTTTGCAACTACTTTACTTTTGGAGAAAATTCAAAACATTCATTATTCAATAGAGCCCAATAGCAAAAATCAGGTTTTGAATGAAGATTCACATTTCTTGGTAGAATCATGCAGGATTGAAATTTTTGATGGTTTTTTACTCCTCTCAACAGCCCAAACAAGTTTCTAAAAGGATGAGTTTGCAACTACTTTACTTTTGGAGAAAATTCAAAACATTCATTATTCAATAGGGCCCAAACTATCAAAAACCAGCGGTTTCAATGAACACACATTTCTTGGTAGAATCATGCAGGACTGAAATTTTTGATGTTTTTCTACTCCTCTCATGAGCCCAAACAAGTCTCTAAAAGCATGAGTTTGCAACTACTTTACTTTTGGAAAAAATTCAAAACATTCATTATTCAATAGAGCCCAATAGCAAAAATCAGGTTTTGAATGAAGAATCACATTTCTTGGTAAAATCATGCAGGATTGAAATTTTTGATGGTTTTTTACTCCTCTCAACATCCCAAACAATTTTCTAAAAGGATGAGTTTGCAACTACTTTACTTTTGGAGAAAATTCAAAACATTCATTATTCAATAGGGCCCAAACTATCAAAAACCAGCGGTTTCAATGAACACACATTTCTTGGTAGAATCATGCAAGACTGAAATTTTTGATGTTTTTCTACTCCTCTCATGAGCCCAAACAAGTCTCTAAAAGCATGAGTTTGCAACTACTTTACTTTTGGAGAAAATTCAAAACATTCATTATTCAATAGAGCCCAATAGCAAAAATCAGGTTTTGAATGAAGATTCACATTTCTTGGTAGAATCATGCAGGATTGAAATTTTTGATGGTTTTTTACTCCTCTCAACAGCCCAAACAAGTTTCTAAAAGGATGAGTTTGCAACTACTTTACTTTTGGAGAAAATTCAAAACATTCATTATTCAATAGGGCCCAAACTATCAAAAACCAGCGGTTTCAATGAACACACATTTCTTGGTAGAATCATGCAGGACTGAAATTTTTGATGTTTTTCTACTCCTCTCATGAGCCCAAACAAGTCTCTAAAAGCATGAGTTTGCAACTGCTTTACTTTTGGAGAAAATTCAAAACATTCATTATTCAATAGAGCCCAATAGCAAAAATCAGGATTTGAATGAAGAATCACATTTCTTGGTAAAATCATGCAGGATTGAAATTTTTGATGGTTTTTTACTCCTCTCAACAGCCCAAACAAGTTTCTAAAAGGATGAGTTTGCAACTACTTTACTTTTGGAGAAAATTCAAAACATTCATTATTCAATAGGGCCCAAACTATCAAAAACCAGCGGTTTCAATGAACACACATTTCTTGGTAGAATCATGCAGGACTGAAATTTTTGATGTTTTTCTACTCCTCTCATGAGCCCAAACAAGACTCTAAAAGCATGAGTTTGCAACTACTTTACTTTTGGAGAAAATTCAAAACATTCATTATTCAATAGAGCCCAATAGCAAAAATCAGGTTTTGAATGAAGAATCACATTTCTTGGTAAAATCATGCAGGATTGAAATTTTTGATGGTTTTTTACTCCTCTCAACAGCCCAAACAAGTTTCTAAAAGGATGAGTTTGCAACTACTTTACTTTTGGAGAAAATTCAAAACATTCATTATTCAATAGGGCCCAAACTATCAAAAACCAGCGGTTTGAATGAACACACATTTCTTGGTAGAATCATGCAGGACTGAAATTTTTGATGTTTTTCTACTCCTCTCATGAGCCCAAACAAGTCTCTAAAAGCATGAGTTTGCAACTACTTTACTTTTGGAGAAAATTCAAAACATTCACTTTTCACTAGAGCCCAATAGCAAAAATCAGGTTTTGAATGAAGAATCACATTTCTTGGTAGAATCATGCTGCATTGAAATTTTTGAAGGTTTTTTACTCCTCTCAACAGCCCAAACAAGTTTCTAAAAGGATGAGTTTGCAACTACTTTACTTTTGGAGAAAATTCAAAACATTCATTATTCAATAGGGCCCAAACTATCAAAAACCAGCGGTTTCAATGAACACACATTTCTTGGTAGAATCATGCAGGACTGAAATTTTTGATGTTTTTCTACTCCTCTCATGAGCCCAAACAAGTCTCTAAAAGCATGAGTTTGCAACTACTTTACTTTTGGAGAAAATTCAAAACATTCATTATTCAATAGAGCCCAATAGCAAAAATCAGGTTTTGAATGAAGATTCACATTTCTTGGTAGAATCATGCAGGATTGAAATTTTTGATGGTTTTTTACTCCTCTCAACAGCCCAAACAAGTTTCTAAAAGGATGAGTTTGCAACTACTTTACTTTTGGAGAAAATTCAAAACATTCATTATTCAATAGGGCCCAAACTATCAAAAACCAGCGGTTTCAATGAACACACATTTCTTGGTAGAATCATGCAGGACTGAAATTTTTGATGTTTTTCTACTCCTCTCATGAGCCCAAACAAGTCTCTAAAAGCATGAGTTTGCAACTACTTTACTTTTGGAAAAAATTCAAAACATTCATTATTCAATAGAGCCCAATAGCAAAAATCAGGTTTTGAATGAAGAATCACATTTCTTGGTAAAATCATGCAGGATTGAAATTTTTGATGGTTTTTTACTCCTCTCAACAGCCCAAACAAGTTTCTAAAAGGATGAGTTTGCAACTACTTTACTTTTGGAGAAAATTCAAAACATTCATTATTCAATAGGGCCCAAACTATCAAAAACCAGCGGTTTCAATGAACACACATTTCTTGGTAGAATCATGCAAGACTGAAATTTTTGATGTTTTTCTACTCCTCTCATGAGCCCAAACAAGTCTCTAAAAGCATGAGTTTGCAACTACTTTACTTTTGGAGAAAATTCAAAACATTCATTATTCAATAGAGCCCAATAGCAAAAATCAGGTTTTGAATGAAGATTCACATTTCTTGGTAGAATCATGCAGGATTGAAATTTTTGAAGGTTTTTTACTCCTCTCAACAGCCCAAACAAGTTTCTAAAAGGATGAGTTTGCAACTACTTTACTTTTGGAGAAAATTCAAAACATTCATTATTCAATAGGGCCCAAACTATCAAAAACCAGCGGTTTCAATGAACACACATTTCTTGGTAGAATCATGCAGGACTGAAATTTTTGATGTTTTTCTACTCCTCTCATGAGCCCAAACAAGTCTCTAAAAGCATGAGTTTGCAACTGCTTTACTTTTGGAGAAAATTCAAAACATTCATTATTCAATAGAGCCCAATAGCAAAAATCAGGTTTTGAATGAAGATTCACATTTCTTGGTAGAATCATGCAGGATTGAAATTTTTGATGGTTTTTTACTCCTCTCAACAGCCCAAACAAGTTTCTAAAAGGATGAGTTTGCAACTACTTTACTTTTGGAGAAAATTCAAAACATTCATTATTCAATAGGGCCCAAACTATCAAAAACCAGCGGTTTCAATGAACACACATTTCTTGGTAGAATCATGCAGGACTGAAATTTTTGATGTTTTTCTACTCCTCTCATGAGCCCAAACAAGTCTCTAAAAGCATGAGTTTGCAACTACTTTACTTTTGGAAAAAATTCAAAACATTCATTATTCAATAGAGCCCAATAGCAAAAATCAGGTTTTGAATGAAGAATCACATTTCTTGGTAAAATCATGCAGGATTGAAATTTTTGATGGTTTTTTACTCCTCTCAACAGCCCAAACAAGTTTCTAAAAGGATGAGTTTGCAACTACTTTACTTTTGGAGAAAATTCAAAACATTCATCATTCAATAGGGCCCAAACTATCAAAAACCAGCGGTTTCAATGAACACACATTTCTTGGTAGAATCGTGCAGGACTGAAATTTTTTATGTTTTTCTACTCCTCTCATGAGCCCAAACAAGTCTCTAAAAGCATGAGTTTGCAACTACTTTACTTTTGGAGAAAATTCAAAACATTCATTATTCAATAGAGCCCAATAGCAAAAATCAGGTTTTGAATGAAGAATCACATTTCTTGGTAAAATCATGCAGGATTGAAATTTTTGATGGTTTTTTACTCCTCTCAACAGCCCAAACAAGTTTCTAAAAGGATGAGTTTGCAACTACTTTACTTTTGGAGAAAATTCAAAACATTCATTATTCAATAGGGCCCAAACTAAAAAAAACCAGCGGTTTGAATGAACACACATTTCTTGGTAGAATCATGCAGGACTGAAATTTTTGATGTTTTTCTACTCCTCTCATGAGCCCAAACAAGTCTCTAAAAGCATGAGTTTGCAACTACTTTACTTTTGGAGAAAATTCAAAACATTCACTTTTCACTAGAGCCCAATAGCAAAAATCAGGTTTTGAATGAAGAATCACATTTCTTGGTAGAATCATGCTGCATTGAAATTTTTGATGGTTTATTACTCCTCTCAACAGCCCAAACAAGTTTCTAAAAGGATGAGTTTGCAACTACTTTACTTTTGGAGAAAATTCAAAACATTCATTATTCAATAGGGCCCAAACTATCAAAAACCAGCGGTTTGAATGAACACACATTTCTTGGTAGAATCATGCAGGACTGAAATTTTTGATGTTTTTCTACTCCTCTCATGAGCCCAAACAAGTCTCTAAAAGCATGAGTTTGCAACTACTTTACTTTTGGAGAAAATTCAAAACATTCATTATTCAATAGAGCCCAATAGCAAAAATCATGATTTGAATGAAGAATCACATTTCTTGGTAGAATCATGCAGGATTGAAATTTTTGATGGTTTTTTACTCCTCTCAACAGCCCAAACAAGTTTCTAAAAGGATGAGTTTGCAACTACTTTACTTTTGGAGAAAATTCAAAACATTCATTATTCAATAGGGCCCAAACTATCAAAAACCAGCGGTTTCAATGAACACACATTTCTTGGTAGAATCATGCAGGACTGAAATTTTTGATGTTTTTCTACTCCTCTCATGAGCCCAAACAAGTCTCTAAAAGCATGAGTTTGCAACTACTTTACTTTTGGAGAAAATTCAAAACATTCATTATTCAATAGAGCCCAATAGCAAAAATCAGGTTTTGAATGAAGAATCACATTTCTTGGTAGAATCATGCAGGATTGAAATTTTTGATGGTTTTTTACTCCTCTCAACAGCCCAAACAAGTTTCTAAAAGGATGAGTTTGCAACTACTTTACTTTTGGAGAAAATTCAAAACATTCATTATTCAATAGGGCCCAAACTATCAAAAACCAGCGGTTTCAATGAACACACATTTCTTGGTAGAATCATGCAGGACTGAAATTTTTGATGTTTTTCTACTCCTCTCATGAGCCCAAACAAGTCTCTAAAAGCATGAGTTTGCAACTACTTTACTTTTGGAGAAAATTCAAAACATTCATTATTCAATAGAGCCCAATAGCAAAAATCAGGTTTTGAATGAAGAATCACATTTCTTGGTAAAATCATGCAGGATTGAAATTTTTGATGGTTTTTTACTCCTCTCAAAAGCCCAAACAAGTTTCTAAAAGGATGAGTTTGCAACTACTTTACTTTTGGAGAAAATTCAAAACATTCATTATTCAATAGGGCCCAAACTATCAAAAACCAGCGGTTTGAATGAACACACATTTCTTGGTAGAATCATGCAGGACTGAAATTTTTGATGTTTTTCTACTCCTCTCATGAGCCCAAACAAGTCTCTAAAAGCATGAGTTTGCAACTACTTTACTTTTGGAGAAAATTCAAAACATTCATTATTCAATAGGGCCCAAACTATCAAAAACCAGCGGTTTCAATGAACACACATTTCTTGGTAGAATCATGCAGGACTGAAATTTTTGATGTTTTTCTACTCCTCTCATGAGCCCAAACAAGTCTCTAAAAGCATGAGTTTGCAACTACTTTACTTTTGGAAAAAATTCAAAACATTCATTATTCAATAGAGCCCAATAGCAAAAATCAGGTTTTGAATGAAGAATCCCTTTTCTTGGTAAAATCATGCAGGATTGAAATTTTTGATGGTTTTTTACTCCTCTCAACAGCCCAAACAAGTTTCTAAAAGGATGAGTTTGCAACTACTTTACTTTTGGAGAAAATTCAAAACATTCATTATTCAATAGGGCCCAAACTATCAAAAACCAGCGGTTTGAATGAACACACATTTCTTGGTAGAATCATGCAGGACTGAAATTTTTGATGTTTTTCTACTCCTCTCATGAGCCCAAACAAGTCTCTAAAAGCATGAGTTTGCAACTACTTTACTTTTGGAGAAAATTCAAAACATTCATTATTCAATAGGGCCCAAACTATCAAAAACCAGCGGTTTCAATGAACACACATTTCTTGGTAGAATCATGCAGGACTGAAATTTTTGATGTTTTTCTACTCCTCTCATGAGCCCAAACAAGTCTCTAAAAGCAAGAGTTTGCAACTACTTTACTTTTGGAGAAAATTCAAAACATTCATTATTCAATAGAGCCCAATAGCAAAAATCAGGTTTTGAATGAAGAATCACATTTCTTGGTAGAATCATGCAGGATTGAAATTTTTGATGGTTTTTTACTCCTCTCAACAGCCCAAACAAGTTTCTAAAAGGATGAGTTTGCAACTACTTTACTTTTGGAGAAAATTCAAAACATTCATTATTCAATAGGGCCCAAACTATCAAAAACCAGCGGTTTCAATGAACACACATTTCTTGGTAGAATCATGCAGGACTGAAATTTTTGATGTTTTTCTACTCCTCTCATAAGCCCAAACAAGTCTCTAAAAGCATGAGTTTGCAACTACTTTACTTTTGGAGAAAATTCAAAACATTCATTATTCAATAGAGCCCAATAGCAAAAATCATGATTTGAATGAAGAATCACATTTCTTGGTAAAATCATGCAGGATTGAAATTTTTGATGGTTTTTTACTCCTCTCAACAGCCCAAACAAGTTTCTAAAAGGATGAGTTTGCAACTACTTTACTTTTGGAGAAAATTCAAAACATTCATTATTCAATAGGGCCCAAACTATCAAAAACCAGCGGTTTCAATGAACACACATTTCTTGGTAGAATCATGCAGGACTGAAATTTTTGATGTTTTTCTACTCCTCTCATGAGCCCAAACAAGACTCCAAAAGCATGAGTTTGCAACTACTTTACTTTTGGAGAAAATTCAAAACATTCATTATTCAATAGAGCCCAATAGCAAAAATCAGGTTTTGAATGAAGAATCACATTTCTTGGTAGAATCATGCAGGATTGAAATTTTTGATGGTTTTTTACTCCTCTCAACAGCCCAAACAAGTTTCTAAAAGGATGAGTTTGCAACTACTTTACTTTTGGAGAAAATTCAAAACATTCATTATTCAATAGGGCCCAAACTATCAAAAACCAGCGGTTTCAATGAACACACATTTTTTGGTAGAATCATGCAGGACTGAAATTTTTGATGTTTTTCTACTCCTCTCATGAGCCCAAACAAGTCTCTAAAAGCATGAGTTTGCAACTACTTTACTTTTGGAGAAAATTCAAAACATTCATTATTCAATAGAGCCCAAAAGCAAAAATCAGGTTTTGAATGAAGAATCACATTTCTTGGTAAAATCATGCAGGATTGAAATTTTTGATGGTTTTTTACTCCTCTCAACAGCCCAAACAAGTTTCTAAAAGGATGAGTTTGCAACTACTTTACTTTTGGAGAAAATTCAAAACATTCATTATTCAATAGGGCCCAAACAATCAAAAACCAGCGGTTTCAATGAACACACATTTCTTGGTAGAATCATGCAGGACTGAAATTTTTGATGTTTTTCTACTCGTCTCATGAGCCCAAACAAGTCTCTAAAAGCATGAGTTTGCAACTACTTTACTTTTGGAGAAAATTCAAAACATTCATTATTCAATAGGGCCCAAACTATCAAAAACCAGCGGTTTCAATGAACACACATTTCTTGGTAGAATCATGCAGGACTGAAATTTTTGATGTTTTTCTACTCCTCTCATGAGCCCAAACAAGTCTCTAAAAGCATGAGTTTGCAACTACTTTACTTTTGGAGAAAATTCAAAACATTCATTATTCAATAGAGCCCAATAGCAAAAATCAGGTTTTGAATGAAGAATCACATTTCTTGGTAGAATCATGCAGGATTGAAATTTTTGATGGTTTTTTACTCCTCTCAACAGCCCAAACAAGTTTCTAAAAGGATGAGTTTGCAACTACTTTACTTTTGGAGAAAATTCAAAACATTCATTATTCAATAGGGCCCAAACTATCAAAAACCAGCGGTTTCAATGAACACACATTTCTTGGTAGAATCATGCAGGACTGAAATTTTTGATGTTTTTCTACTCCTCTCATGAGCCCAAACAAGTCTCTAAAAGCATGAGTTTGCAACTACTTTACTTTTGGAGAAAATTCAAAACATTCATTATTCAATAGAGCCCAATAGCAAAAATCAGGTTTTGAATGAAGAATCACATTTCTTGGTAAAATCATGCAGGATTGAAATTTTTGATGGTTTTTTACTCCTCTCAACAGCCCAAACAAGTTTCTAAAAGGATGAGTTTGCAACTACTTTACTTTTGGAGAAAATTCAAAACATTCATTATTCAATAGGGCCCAAACTATCAAAAACCAGCGGTTTCAATGAACACACATTTCTTGGTAGAATCATGCAGGACTGAAATTTTTGATGTTTTTCTACTCCTCTCATGAGCCCAAACAAGTCTCTAAAAGGATGAGTTTGCAACTACTTTACTTTTGGAGAAAATTCAAAACATTCATTATTCAATAGAGCCCAATAGCAAAAACCAGCGTTTTGAATGAAGAATCACATTTCTTGGTAGAATCATGCAGGATTGAAATTTTTGATGGTTTTTTACTCCTCTCAACAGCCCAAACAAGTTTCTAAAAGGATGAGTTTGCAAATACTTTACTTTTGGAGAAAATTCAAAACATTCATTATTCAATAGGGCCCAAACTATCAAAAACCAGCGGTTTCAATGAACACACATTTCTTGGTAGAATCATGCAGGACTGAAATTTTTGATGTTTTTCTACTCCTCTCATGAGCCCAAACAAGTCTCTAAAAGGATGAGTTTGCAACTACTTTACTTTTGGAGAAAATTCAAAACATTCATTATTCAATAGAGCCCAATAGCAAAAACCAGCGTTTTGAATGAAGAATCACATTTCTTGGTAGAATCATGCAGGATTGAAATTTTTGATGGTTTTTTACTCCTCTCAACAGCCCAAACAAGTTTCTAAAAGGATGAGTTTGCAAATACTTTACTTTTGGAGAAAATTCAAAACGTTCATTATTCAATAGGGCCCAAACTATCAAAAACCAGCGGTTTCAATGAACACACATTTCTTGGTAGAATCATGCAGGACTGAAATTTTTGATGTTTTTCTACTCCTCTCATGAGCCCAAACAAGTCTCTAAAAGCATGAGTTTGCAACTACTTTACTTTTGGAGAAAATTCAAAACATTCATTATTCAATAGAGCCCAATAGCAAAAATCAGGTTTTGAATGAAGAATCACATTTCTTGGTAAAATCATGCAGGATTGAAATTTTTGATGGTTTTTTACTCCTCTCAACAGCCCAAACAAGTTTCTAAAAGGATGAGTTTGCAACTACTTTACTTTTGGAGAAAATTCAAAACATTCATTATTCAATAGGGCCCAAACTATCAAAAACCAGCGGTTTCAATGAACACACATTTCTTGGTAGAATCATGCAGGACTGAAATTTTTGATGTTTTTCTACTCCTCTCATGAGCCCAAACAAGACTCTAAAAGCATGAGTTTGCAACTACTTTACTTTTGGAGAAAATTCAAAACATTCATTATTCAATAGAGCCCAATAGCAAAAATCAGGTTTTGAATGAAGAATCACATTTCTTGGTAAAATCATGCAGGATTGAAATTTTTGATGGTTTTTTACTCCTCTCAACAGCCCAAACAAGTTTCTAAAAGGATGAGTTTGCAACTACTTTACTTTTGGAGAAAATTCAAAACATTCATTATTCAATAGGGCCCAAACTATCAAAAACCAGCGGTTTGAATGAACACACATTTCTTGGTAGAATCATGCAGGACTGAAATTTTTGATGTTTTTCTACTCCTCTCATGAGCCCAAACAAGTCTCTAAAAGCATGAGTTTGCAACTACTTTACTTTTGGAGAAAATTCAAAACATTCATTATTCAATAGAGCCCAATAGCAAAAATCAGGTTTTGAATGAAGAATCACATTTCTTGGTAAAATCATGCAGGATTGAAATTTTTGATGGTTTTTTACTCCTCTCAACAGCCCAAACAAGTTTCTAAAAGGATGAGTTTGCAACTACTTTACTTTTGGAGAAAATTCAAAACATTCATTATTCAATAGGGCCCAAACTATCAAAAACCAGTGGTTTGAATGAACACACATTTCTTGGTAGAATCATGCAGGACTGAAATTTTTGATGTTTTTCTACTCCTCTCATGAGCCCAAACAAGTCTCTAAAAGCATGAGTTTGCAACTACTTTACTTTTGGAGAAAATTCAAAACATTCACTTTTCACTAGAGCCCAATAGCAAAAATCAGGTTTTGAATGAAGAATCACATTTCTTGGTAGAATCATGCTGCATTGAAATTTTTGATGGTTTTTTACTCCTCTCAACAGCCCAAACAAGTTTCTAAAAGGATGAGTTTGCAACTACTTTACTTTTGGAGAAAATTCAAAACATTCATTATTCAATAGGGCCCAAACTATCAAAAACCAGCGGTTTGAATGAACACACATTTCTTGGTAGAATCATGCAGGACTGAAATTTTTGATGTTTTTCTACTCCTCTCATGAGCCCAAACAAATCTCTAAAAGCATGAGTTTGCAACTACTTTACTTTTGGAGAAAATTCAAAACATTCATTATTCAATAGAGCCCAATAGCAAAAATCAGGTTTTGAATGAAGAATCACATTTCTTGGTAGAATCATGCAGGATTGAAATTTTTGATGGTTTTTTACTCCTCTCAACAGCCCAAACAAGTTTCTAAAAGGATGAGTTTGCAACTACTTTACTTTTGGAGAAAATTCAAAACATTCATTATTCAATAGGGCCCAAACTATCAAAAACCAGCGGTTTCAATGAACACACATTTCTTGGTAGAATCGTGCAGGACTGAAATTTTTTATGTTTTTCTACTCCTCTCATGAGCCCAAACAAGTCTCTAAAAGCATGAGTTTGCAACTACTTTACTTTTGGAGAAAATTCAAAACATTCATTATTCAATAGAGCCCAATAGCAAAAATCAGGTTTTGAATGAAGAATCACATTTCTTGGTAAAATCATGCAGGATTGAAATTTTTGATGGTTTTTTACTCCTCTCAACAGCCCAAACAAGTTTCTAAAAGGATGAGTTTGCAACTACTTTACTTTTGGAGAAAATTCAAAACATTCATTATTCAATAGGGCCCAAACTATCAAAAACCAGCGGTTTGAATGAACACACATTTCTTGGTAGAATCATGCAGGACTGAAATTTTTGATGTTTTTCTACTCCTCTCATGAGCCCAAACAAGTCTCTAAAAGCATGAGTTTGCAACTACTTTACTTTTGGAGAAAATTCAAAACATTCACTTTTCACTAGAGCCCAATAGCAAAAATCAGGTTTTGAATGAAGAATCACATTTCTTGGTAGAATCATGCTGCATTGAAATTTTTGATGGTTTATTACTCCTCTCAACAGCCCAAACAAGTTTCTAAAAGGATGAGTTTGCAACTACTTTACTTTTGGAGAAAATTCAAAACATTCATTATTCAATAGGGCCCAAACTATCAAAAACCAGTGGTTTCAATGAACACACATTTCTTGGTAGAATCATGCAGGACTGAAATTTTTGATGTTTTTCTACTCCTCTCATGAGCCCAAACAAATCTCTAAAAGCATGAGTTTGCAACTACTTTACTTTTGGAAAAAATTCAAAACATTCATTATTCAATAGAGCCCAATAGCAAAAATCAGGTTTTGAATGAAGAATCACATTTCTTGGTAAAATCATGCAGGATTGAAATTTTTGATGGTTTTTTACTCCTCTCAACAGCCCAAACAAGTTTCTAAAAGGATGAGTTTGCAACTACTTTACTTTTGGAGAAAATTCAAAACATTCATTATTCAATAGGGCCCAAACTATCAAAAACCAGCGGTTTCAATGAACACACATTTCTTGGTAGAATCATGCAGGACTGAAATTTTTGATGTTTTTCTACTCCTCTCATGAGCCCAAACAAGACTCCAAAAGCATGAGTTTGCAACTACTTTACTTTTGGAGAAAATTCAAAACATTCATTATTCAATAGAGCCCAATAGCAAAAATCAGGTTTTGAATGAAGAATCACATTTCTTGGTAGAATCATGCAGGATTGAAATTTTTGATGGTTTTTTACTCCTCTCAACAGCCCAAACAAGTTTCTAAAAGGATGAGTTTGCAACTACTTTACTTTTGGAGAAAATTCAAAACATTCATTATTCAATAGGGCCCAAACTATCAAAAACCAGCGGTTTCAATGAACACACATTTCTTGGTAGAATCATGCAGGACTGAAATTTTTGATGTTTTTCTACTCCTCTCATGAGCCCAAACAAGTCTCTAAAAGCATGAGTTTGCAACTACTTTACTTTTGGAGAAAATTCAAAACATTCATTATTCAATAGAGCCCAAAAGCAAAAATCAGGTTTTGAATGAAGAATCACATTTCTTGGTAAAATCATGCAGGATTGAAATTTTTGATGGTTTTTTACTCCTCTCAACAGCCCAAACAAGTTTCTAAAAGGATGAGTTTGCAACTACTTTACTTTTGGAGAAAATTCAAAACATTCATTATTCAATAGGGCCCAAACTATCAAAAACCAGCGGTTTCAATGAACACACATTTCTTGGTAGAATCATGCAGGACTGAAATTTTTGATGTTTTTCTACTCGTCTCATGAGCCCAAACAAGTCTCTAAAAGCATGAGTTTGCAACTACTTTACTTTTGGAGAAAATTCAAAACATTCATTATTCAATAGGGCCCAAACTATCAAAAACCAGCGGTTTCAATGAACACACATTTCTTGGTAGAATCATGCAGGACTGAAATTTTTGATGTTTTTCTACTCCTCTCATGAGCCCAAACAAGTCTCTAAAAGCATGAGTTTGCAACTACTTTACTTTTGGAGAAAATTCAAAACATTCATTATTCAATAGAGCCCAATAGCAAAAATCAGGTTTTGAATGAAGAATCACATTTCTTGGTAGAATCATGCAGGATTGAAATTTTTGATGGTTTTTTACTCCTCTCAACAGCCCAAACAAGTTTCTAAAAGGATGAGTTTGCAACTACTTTACTTTTGGAGAAAATTCAAAACATTCATTATTCAATAGGGCCCAAACTATCAAAAACCAGCGGTTTCAATGAACACACATTTCTTGGTAGAATCATGCAGGACTGAAATTTTTGATGTTTTTCTACTCCTCTCATGAGCCCAAACAAGTCTCTAAAAGCATGAGTTTGCAACTACTTTACTTTTGGAGAAAATTCAAAACATTCATTATTCAATAGAGCCCAATAGCAAAAATCAGGTTTTGAATGAAGAATCACATTTCTTGGTAAAATCATGCAGGATTGACATTTTTGATGGTTTTTTACTCCTCTCAACAGCCCAAACAAGTTTCTAAAAGGATGAGTTTGCAACTACTTTACTTTTGGAGAAAATTCAAAACATTCATTATTCAATAGGGCCCAAACTATCAAAAACCAGCGGTTTGAATGAACACACATTTCTTGGTAGAATCATGCAGGACTGAAATTTTTGATGTTTTTCTACTCCTCTCATGAGCCCAAACAAGTCTCTAAAAGCATGAGTTTGCAACTACTTTACTTTTGGAGAAAATTCAAAACATTCATTATTCAATAGGGCCCAAACTATCAAAAACCAGCGGTTTCAATGAACACACATTTCTTGGTAGAATCATGCAGGACTGAAATTTTTGATGTTTTTCTACTCCTCTCATGAGCCCAAACAAGTCTCTAAAAGCATGAGTTTGCAACTACTTTACTTTTGGAAAAAATTCAAAACATTCATTATTCAATAGAGCCCAATAGCAAAAATCAGGTTTTGAATGAAGAATCCCTTTTCTTGGTAAAATCATGCAGGATTGAAATTTTTGATGGTTTTTTACTCCTCTCAACAGCCCAAACAAGTTTCTAAAAGGATGAGTTTGCAACTACTTTACTTTTGGAGAAAATTCAAAACATTCATTATTCAATAGGGCCCAAACTATCAAAAACCAGCGGTTTCAATGAACACACATTTCTTGGTAGAATCATGCAGGACTGAAATTTTTGATGTTTTTCTACTCCTCTCATGAGCCCAAACAAGTCTCTAAAAGCATGAGTTTGCAACTACTTTACTTTTGGAGAAAATTCAAAACATTCACTATTCAATAGAGCCCAATAGCAAAAATCAGGTTTTGAATGAAGAATCGCATTTCTTGGTAAAATCATGCAGGATTGAAATTTTTGATGGTTTTTTACTCCTCTCAACAGCCCAAACAAGTTTCTAAAAGGATGAGTTTGCAACTACTTTACTTTTGGAGAAAATTCAAAACATTCATTATTCAATAGGGCCCAAACTATCAAAAACCAGCGGTTTCAATGAACACACATTTCTTGGTAGAATCATGCAGGACTGAAATTTTTGATGTTTTTCTACTCCTCTCATGAGCCCAAACAAGTCTCTAAAAGCATGAGTTTGCAACTACTTTACTTTTGGAGAAAATTCAAAACATTCATTATTCAATAGAGCCCAATAGCAAAAATCAGGTTTTGAATGAAGAATCACATTTCTTGGTAGAATCATGCAGGATTGAAATTTTTGATGGTTTTTTACTCCTCTCAACAGCCCAAACAAGTTTCTAAAAGGATGAGTTTGCAACTACTTTACTTTTGGAGAAAATTCAAAACATTCATTATTCAATAGGGCCCAAACTATCAAAAACCAGCGGTTTCAATGAACACACATTTCTTGGTAGAATCATGCAGGACTGAAATTTTTGATGTTTTTCTACTCCTCTCATGAGCCCAAACAAGTCTCTAAAAGTAAGAGTTTGCAACTACTTTACTTTTGGAGAAAATTCAAAACATTCATTATTCAATAGAGCCCAATAGCAAAAATCAGGTTTTGAATGAAGAATCACATTTCTTGGTAGAATCATGCAGGATTGAAATTTTTGATGGTTTTTTACTCCTCTCAACAGCCCAAACAAGTTTCTAAAAGGATGAGTTTGCAACTACTTTACTTTTGGAGAAAATTCAAAACATTCATTATTCAATAGGGCCCAAACTATCAAAAACCAGCGGTTTCAATGAACACACATTTCTTGGTAGAATCATGCAGGACTGAAATTTTTGATGTTTTTCTACTCCTCTCATAAGCCCAAACAAGTCTCTAAAAGCATGAGTTTGCAACTACTTTACTTTTGGAGAAAATTCAAAACATTCATTATTCAATAGAGCCCAATAGCAAAAATCATGATTTGAATGAAGAATCACATTTCTTGGTAAAATCATGCAGGATTGAAATTTTTGATGGTTTTTTACTCCTCTCAACAGCCCAAACAAGTTTCTAAAAGGATGAGTTTGCAACTACTTTACTTTTGGAGAAAATTCAAAACATTCATTATTCAATAGGGCCCAAACTATCAAAAACCAGCGGTTTCAATGAACACACATTTCTTGGTAGAATCATGCAGGACTGAAATTTTTGATGTTTTTCTACTCCTCTCATGAGCCCAAACAAGACTCTAAAAGCATGAGTTTGCAACTACTTTACTTTTGGAGAAAATTCAAAACATTCATTATTCAATAGAGCCCAATAGCAAAAATCAGGTTTTGAATGAAGAATCAAATTTCTTGGTAGAATCATGCAGGATTGAAATTTTTGATGGTTTTTTACTCCTCTCAACAGCCCAAACAAGTTTCTAAAAGGATGAGTTTGCAACTACTTTACTTTTGGAGAAAATTCAAAACATTCATTATTCAATAGGGCCCAAACTATCAAAAACCAGCGGTTTCAATGAACACACATTTCTTGGTAGAATCATGCAGGACTGAAATTTTTGATGTTTTTCTACTCCTCTCATGAGCCCAAACAAGTCTCTAAAAGCATGAGTTTGCAACTACTTTACTTTTGGAGAAAATTCAAAACATTCATTATTCAATAGAGCCCAAAAGCAAAAATCAGGTTTTGAATGAAGAATCACATTTCTTGGTAAAATCATGCAGGATTGAAATTTTTGATGGTTTTTTACTCCTCTC
The DNA here is from genome assembly GCF_039654945.1 of Dendrobates tinctorius. Taxonomy (NCBI): domain Eukaryota; kingdom Metazoa; phylum Chordata; class Amphibia; order Anura; family Dendrobatidae; genus Dendrobates; species Dendrobates tinctorius. The sequence continues at coordinate 796,631 of NW_027361944.1, forward strand.
AACAGCCCAAACAAGTTTCTAAAAGGATGAGTTTGCAACTACTTTACTTTTGGAGAAAATTCAAAACATTCATTATTCAATAGGGCCCAAACTATCAAAAACCAGCGGTTTCAATGAACACACATTTCTTGGTAGAATCATGCAGGACTGAAATTTTTGATGTTTTTCTACTCCTCTCATGAGCCCAAACAAGTCTCTAAAAGGATGAGTTTGCAACTACTTTACTTTTGGAGAAAATTCAAAACATTCATTATTCAATAGAGCCCAATAGCAAAAACCAGCGTTTTGAATGAAGAATCACATTTCTTGGTAGAATCATGCAGGATTGAAATTTTTGATGGTTTTTTACTCCTCTCAACAGCCCAAACAAGTTTCTAAAAGGATGAGTTTGCAAATACTTTACTTTTGGAGAAAATTCAAAACGTTCATTATTCAATAGGGCCCAAACTATCAAAAACCAGCGGTTTCAATGAACACACATTTCTTGGTAGAATCATGCAGGACTGAAATTTTTGATGTTTTTCTACTCCTCTCATGAGCCCAAACAAGTCTCTAAAAGCATGAGTTTGCAACTACTTTACTTTTGGAGAAAATTCAAAACATTCATTATTCAATAGAGCCCAATAGCAAAAATCAGGTTTTGAATGAAGATTCACATTTCTTGGTAGAATCATGCAGGATTGAAATTTTTGATGGTTTTTTACTCCTCTCAACAGCCCAAACAAGTTTCTAAAAGGATGAGTTTGCAACTACTTTACTTTTGGAGAAAATTCAAAACATCCATTATTCAATAGGGCCCAAACTATCAAAAACCAGCGGTTTCAATGAACACACATTTCTTGGTAGAATCATGCAGGACTGAAATTTTTGATGTTTTTCTACTCCTCTCATGAGCCCAAACAAGTCTCTAAAAGCATGAGTTTGCAACTACTTTACTTTTGGAGAAAATTCAAAACATTCATTATTCAATAGAGCCCAATAGCAAAAATCAGGTTTTGAATGAAGAATCACATTTCTTGGTAAAATCATGCAGGATTGAAATTTTTGATGGTTTTTTACTCCTCTCAACAGCCCAAACAAGTTTCTAAAAGGATGAGTTTGCAAATACTTTACTTTTGGAGAAAATTCAAAACATTCATTATTCAATAGGGCCCAAACTATCAAAAACCAGCGGTTTCAATGAACACACATTTCTTGGTAGAATCATGCAGGACTGAAATTTTTGATGTTTTTCTACTCCTTTCATGAGCCCAAACAAGTCTCTAAAAGCATGAGTTTGCAACTACTTTACTTTTGGAGAAATTTCAAAACATTCATTATTCAATAGAGCCCAATAGCAAAAACCAGCGTTTTGAATTAAGAATCACATTTCTTGGTAGAATCATGCAGGATTGAAATTTTTGATGGTTTTTTACTCCTCTCAACAGCCCAAACAAGTTTCTAAAAGGATGAGTTTGCAACTACTTTACTTTTGGAGAAAATTCAAAACATTCATTATTCAATAGGGCCCAAACTATCAAAAACCAGCGGTTTCAATGAACACACATTTCTTGGTAGAATCATGCAGGACTGAAATTTTTGATGTTTTTCTACTCCTCTCATGAGCCCAAACAAGTCTCTAAAAGCATGAGTTTGCAACTACTTTACTTTTGGAGAAAATTCAAAACATTCACTTTTCACTAGAGCCCAATAGCAAAAATCAGGTTTTGAATGAAGAATCACATTTCTTGGTAGAATCATGCTGCATTGAAATTTTTGAAGGTTTTTTACTCCTCTCAACAGCCCAAACAAGTTTCTAAAAGGATGAGTTTGCAACTACTTTACTTTTGGAGAAAATTCAAAACATTCATTATTCAATAGGGCCCAAACTATCAAAAACCAGCGGTTTCAATGAACACACATTTCTTGGTAGAATCATGCAGGACTGAAATTTTTGATGTTTTTCTACTCCTCTCATGAGCCCAAACAAGTCTCTAAAAGCATGAGTTTGCAACTACTTTACTTTTGGAGAAAATTCAAAACATTCATTATTCAATAGAGCCCAATAGCAAAAATCAGGTTTTGAATGAAGATTCACATTTCTTGGTAGAATCATGCAGGATTGAAATTTTTGATGGTTTTTTACTCCTCTCAACAGCCCAAACAAGTTTCTAAAAGGATGAGTTTGCAACTACTTTACTTTTGGAGAAAATTCAAAACATTCATTATTCAATAGGGCCCAAACTATCAAAAACCAGTGGTTTCAATGAACACACATTTCTTGGTAGAATCATGCAGGACTGAAATTTTTGATGTTTTTCTACTCCTCTCATGAGCCCAAACAAATCTCTAAAAGCATGAGTTTGCAACTACTTTACTTTTGGAAAAAATTCAAAACATTCATTATTCAATAGAGCCCAATAGCAAAAATCAGGTTTTGAATGAAGAATCACATTTCTTGGTAAAATCATGCAGGATTGAAATTTTTGATGGTTTTTTACTCCTCTCAACAGCCCAAACAAGTTTCTAAAAGGATGAGTTTGCAACTACTTTACTTTTGGAGAAAATTCAAAACATTCATTATTCAATAGGGCCCAAACTATCAAAAACCAGCGGTTTCAATGAACACACATTTCTTGGTAGAATCATGCAAGACTGAAATTTTTGATGTTTTTCTACTCCTCTCATGAGCCCAAACAAGTCTCTAAAAGCATGAGTTTGCAACTACTTTACTTTTGGAGAAAATTCAAAACATTCATTATTCAATAGAGCCCAATAGCAAAAATCAGGTTTTGAATGAAGATTCACATTTCTTGGTAGAATCATGCAGGATTGAAATTTTTGAAGGTTTTTTACTCCTCTCAACAGCCCAAACAAGTTTCTAAAAGGATGAGTTTGCAACTACTTTACTTTTGGAGAAAATTCAAAACATTCATTATTCAATAGGGCCCAAACTATCAAAAACCAGCGGTTTCAATGAACACACATTTCTTGGTAGAATCATGCAGGACTGAAATTTTTGATGTTTTTCTACTCCTCTCATGAGCCCAAACAAGTCTCTAAAAGCATGAGTTTGCAACTGCTTTACTTTTGGAGAAAATTCAAAACATTCATTATTCAATAGAGCCCAATAGCAAAAATCAGGTTTTGAATGAAGATTCACATTTCTTGGTAGAATCATGCAGGATTGAAATTTTTGATGGTTTTTTACTCCTCTCAACAGCCCAAACAAGTTTCTAAAAGGATGAGTTTGCAACTACTTTACTTTTGGAGAAAATTCAAAACATTCATTATTCAATAGGGCCCAAACTATCAAAAACCAGCGGTTTGAATGAACACACATTTCTTGGTAGAATCATGCAGGACTGAAATTTTTGATGTTTTTCTACTCCTCTCATGAGCCCAAACAAGTCTCTAAAAGCATGAGTTTGCAACTACTTTACTTTTGGAAAAAATTCAAAACATTCATTATTCAATAGAGCCCAATAGCAAAAATCAGGTTTTGAATGAAGAATCACATTTCTTGGTAAAATCATGCAGGATTGAAATTTTTGATGGTTTTTTACTCCTCTCAACAGCCCAAACAAGTTTCTAAAAGGATGAGTTTGCAACTACTTTACTTTTGGAGAAAATTCAAAACATTCATTATTCAATAGAGCCCAATAGCAAAAACCAGCGTTTTGAATGAAGAATCACATTTCTTGGTAGAATCATGCAGGATTGAAATTTTTGATGGTTTTTTACTCCTCTCAACAGCCCAAACAAGTTTCTAAAAGGATGAGTTTGCAACTACTTTACTTTTGGAGAAAATTCAAAACATTCATTATTCAATAGGGCCCAAACTATCAAAAACCAGCGGTTTCAATGAACACACATTTCTTGGTAGAATCATGCAGGACTGAAATTTTTGATGTTTTTCTACTCCTCTCATGAGCCCAAACAAGTCTCTAAAAGCATGAGTTTGCAACTACTTTACTTTTGGAGAAAATTCAAAACATTCATTATTCAATAGAGCCCAATAGCAAAAATCAGGTTTTGAATGAAGAATCACATTTCTTGGTAAAATCATGCAGGATTGAAATTTTTGATGGTTTTTTACTCCTCTCAACAGTCCAAACAAGTTTCTAAAAGGATGAGTTTGCAACTACTTTACTTTTGGAGAAAATTCAAAACATTCATTATTCAATAGGGCCCAATCTATCAAAAACCAGCGGTTTGAATGAACACACATTTCTTGGTAGAATCATGCAGGACTGAAATTTTTGATGTTTTTCTACTCCTCTCATGAGCCCAAACAAGTCTCTAAAAGCATGAGTTTGCAACTACTTTACTTTTGGAGAAAATTCAAAACATTCATTATTAAATAGAGCCCAATAGCAAAAATCATGATTTGAATGAAGAATCACATTTCTTGGTAGAATCATGCAGGATTGAAATTTTTGATGGTTTTTTACTCCTCTCAACAGCCCAAACAAGTTTCTAAAAGGATGAGTTTGCAACTACTTTACTTTTGGAGAAAATTCAAAACATTCATTATTCAATAGGGCCCAAACTATCAAAAACCAGCGGTTTCAATGAACACACATTTCTTGGTAGAATCGTGCAGGACTCACAAAGTCTCATAGAAGAACGATTTGCCTTTAACAACAATGTCTTACATAAATATCATTTAAAGTGGGCAGTGTGGAACTCAATTTATATGTAAAGTTATTAGACTGCTGTACTATATGCTTGGAGTCTGGTCTGAAAGTTATATGCTCTAGTTTCAATGTGGAGTTCTCTATTTTTTATTTCTTCCCATTTTCGCCTTGTTTTGTTACCCCTGTCCTTCCTCCTATTTATGGAAAATTCAATAAACATATTTGAAAAAGAATCGTGCAGGACTGAAATTTTTTATGTTTTTCTACTCCTCTCATGAGCCCAAACAAGTCTCTAAAAGGATGAGTTTGCAACTACTTTACTTTTGGAGAAAATTCAAAACATTCATTATTCAATAGAGCCCAATAGCAAAAACCAGCGTTTTGAATGAAGAATCACATTTCTTGGTAGAATCATGCAGGATTGAAATTTTTGATGGTTTTTTACTCCTCTCAACAGCCCAAACAAGTTTCTAAAAGGATGAGTTTGCAACTACTTTACTTTTGGAGAAAATTCAAAACATTCATTATTCAATAGGGCCCAAACTATCAAAAACCAGCGGTTTCAATGAACACACATTTCTTGGTAGAATCATGCAGGACTGAAATTTTTGATGTTTTTCTACTCCTCTCATGAGCCCAAACAAGTCTCTAAAAGCATGAGTTTGCAACTACTTTACTTTTGGAGAAAATTCAAAACATTCATTATTCAATAGAGCCCAATAGCAAAAATCAGGTTTTGAATGAAGAATCACATTTCTTGGTAAAATCATGCAGGATTGAAATTTTTGATGGTTTTTTACTCCTCTCAACAGCCCAAACAAGTTTCTAAAAGGATGAGTTTGCAACTACTTTACTTTTGGAGAAAATTCAAAACATTCATTATTCAATAGGGCCCAATCTATCAAAAACCAGCGGTTTGAATGAACACACATTTCTTGGTAGAATCATGCAGGACTGAAATTTTTGATGTTTTTCTACTCCTCTCATGAGCCCAAACAAGTCTCTAAAAGCATGAGTTTGCAACTACTTTACTTTTGGAGAAAATTCAAAACATTCACTTTTCACTAGAGCCCAATAGCAAAAATCAGGTTTTGAATGAAGAATCACATTTCTTGGTAGAATCATGCTGCATTGAAATTTTTGAAGGTTTTTTACTCCTCTCAACAGCCCAAACAAGTTTCTAAAAGGATGAGTTTGCAACTACTTTACTTTTGGAGAAAATTCAAAACATTCATTATTCAATAGGGCCCAAACTATCAAAAACCAGCGGTTTCAATGAACACACATTTCTTGGTAGAATCATGCAGGACTGAAATTTTTGATGTTTTTCTACTCCTCTCATGAGCCCAAACAAGTCTCTAAAAGCATGAGTTTGCAACTACTTTACTTTTGGAGAAAATTCAAAACATTCATTATTCAATAGAGCCCAATAGCAAAAATCAGGTTTTGAATGAAGATTCACATTTCTTGGTAGAATCATGCAGGATTGAAATTTTTGATGGTTTTTTACTCCTCTCAACAGCCCAAACAAGTTTCTAAAAGGATGAGTTTGCAACTACTTTACTTTTGGAGAAAATTCAAAACATTCATTATTCAATAGGGCCCAAACTATCAAAAACCAGCGGTTTCAATGAACACACATTTCTTGGTAGAATCATGCAGGACTGAAATTTTTGATGTTTTTCTACTCCTCTCATGAGCCCAAACAAGTCTCTAAAAGCATGAGTTTGCAACTACTTTACTTTTGGAGAAAATTCAAAACATTCATTATTCAATAGAGCCCAATAGCAAAAACCAGCGTTTTGAATGAAGAATCACATTTCTTGGTAGAATCATGCAGGATTGAAATTTTTGATGGTTTTTTACTCCTCTCAACAGCCCAAACAAGTTTCTAAAAGGATGAGTTTGCAACTACTTTACTTTTGGAGAAAATTCAAAACATTCATTATTCAATAGGGCCCAAACTATCAAAAACCAGCGGTTTCAATGAACACACATTTCTTGGTAGAATCATGCAGGACTGAAATTTTTGATGTTTTTCTACTCCTCTCATGAGCCCAAACAAGTCTCTAAAAGCATGAGTTTGCAACTACTTAACTTTTGGAGAAAATTCAAAACATTCATTATTCAATAGAGCCCAATAGCAAAAATCAGGTTTTGAATGAAGAATCACATTTCTTGGTAAAATCATGCAGGATTGAAATTTTTGATGGTTTTTTACTCCTCTCAACAGTCCAAACAAGTTTCTAAAAGGATGAGTTTGCAACTACTTTACTTTTGGAGAAAATTCAAAACATTCATTATTCAATAGGGCCCAATCTATCAAAAACCAGCGGTTTGAATGAACACACATTTCTTGGTAGAATCATGCAGGACTGAAATTTTTGATGTTTTTCTACTCCTCTCATGAGCCCAAACAAGTCTCTAAAAGCATGAGTTTGCAACTACTTTACTTTTGGAGAAAATTCAAAACATTCACTTTTCACTAGAGCCCAATAGCAAAAATCAGGTTTTGAATGAAGAATCACATTTCTTGGTAGAATCATGCTGCATTGAAATTTTTGAAGGTTTTTTACTCCTCTCAACAGCCCAAACAAGTTTCTAAAAGGATGAGTTTGCAACTACTTTACTTTTGGAGAAAATTCAAAACATTCATTATTCAATAGGGCCCAAACTATCAAAAACCAGCGGTTTCAATGAACACACATTTCTTGGTAGAATCATGCAGGACTGAAATTTTTGATGTTTTTCTACTCCTCTCATGAGCCCAAACAAGTCTCTAAAAGCATGAGTTTGCAACTACTTTACTTTTGGAGAAAATTCAAAACATTCATTATTCAATAGAGCCCAATAGCAAAAATCAGGTTTTGAATGAAGATTCACATTTCTTGGTAGAATCATGCAGGATTGATATTTTTGATGGTTTTTTACTCCTCTCAACAGCCCAAACAAGTTTCTAAAAGGATGAGTTTGCAACTACTTTACTTTTGGAGAAAATTCAAAACATTCATTATTCAATAGGGCCCAAACTATCAAAAACCAGCGGTTTCAATGAACACACATTTCTTGGTAGAATCATGCAGGACTGAAATTTTTGATGTTTTTCTACTCCTCTCATGAGCCCAAACAAGTCTCTAAAAGCATGAGTTTGCAACTACTTTACTTTTGGAAAAAATTCAAAACATTCATTATTCAATAGAGCCCAATAGCAAAAATCAGGTTTTGAATGAAGAATCACATTTCTTGGTAAAATCATGCAGGATTGAAATTTTTGATGGTTTTTTACTCCTCTCAACAGCCCAAACAAGTTTCTAAAAGGATGAGTTTGCAACTACTTTACTTTTGGAGAAAATTCAAAACATTCATTATTCAATAGGGCCCAAACTATCAAAAACCAGCGGTTTCAATGAACACACATTTCTTGGTAGAATCATGCAAGACTGAAATTTTTGATGTTTTTCTACTCCTCTCATGAGCCCAAACAAGTCTCTAAAAGCATGAGTTTGCAACTACTTTACTTTTGGAGAAAATTCAAAACATTCATTATTCAATAGAGCCCAATAGCAAAAATCAGGTTTTGAATGAAGATTCACATTTCTTGGTAGAATCATGCAGGATTGAAATTTTTGAAGGTTTTTTACTCCTCTCAACAGCCCAAACAAGTTTCTAAAAGGATGAGTTTGCAACTACTTTACTTTTGGAGAAAATTCAAAACATTCATTATTCAATAGGGCCCAAACTATCAAAAACCAGCGGTTTCAATGAACACACATTTCTTGGTAGAATCATGCAGGACTGAAGTTTTTGATGTTTTTCTACTCCTCTCATGAGCCCAAACAAGTCTCTAAAAGCATGAGTTTGCAACTGCTTTACTTTTGGAGAAAATTCAAAACATTCATTATTCAACAGAGCCCAATAGCAAAAATCAGGATTTGAATGAAGAATCACATTTCTTGGTAAAATCATGCAGGATTGAAATTTTTGATGGTTTTTTACTCCTCTCAACAACCCAAACAAGTTTCTAAAAGGATGAGTTTGCAACTACTTTACTTTTGGAGAAAATTCAAAACATTCATTATTCAATAGGGCCCAAACTATCAAAAACCAGCGGTTTCAATGAACACACATTTCTTGGTAGAATCATGCAGGACTGAAATTTTTGATGTTTTTCTACTCCTCTCATGAGCCCAAACAAGACTCTAAAAGCATGGGTTTGCAACTACTTTACTTTTGGAGAAAATTCAAAACATTCATTATTCAATAGAGCCCAATAGCAAAAATCAGGTTTTGAATGAAGAATCACATTTCTTGGTAAAATCATGCAGGATTGAAATTTTTGATGGTTTTTTACTCCTCTCAACAGCCCAAACAAGTTTCTAAAAGGATGAGTTTGCAACTACTTTACTTTTGGAGAAAATTCAAAACATTCATTATTCAATAGGGCCCAAACTATCAAAAACCAGCGGTTTGAATGAACACACATTTCTTGGTAGAATCATGCAGGACTGAAATTTTTGATGTTTTTCTACTCCTCTCATGAGCCCAAACAAGTCTCTAAAAGCATGAGTTTGCAACTACTTTACTTTTGGAGAAAATTCAAAACATTCATTATTCAATAGAGCCCAATAGCAAAAATCAGGTTTTGAATGAAGAATCACATTTCTTGGTAAAATCATGCAGGATTGAAATTTTTGATGGTTTTTTACTCCTCTCAACAGCCCAAACAAGTTTCTAAAAGGATGAGTTTGCAACTACTTTACTTTTGGAGAAAATTCAAAACATTCATTATTCAATAGGGCCCAAACTATCAAAAACCAGCGGTTTGAATGAACACACATTTCTTGGTAGAATCATGCAGGACTGAAATTTTTGATGTTTTTCTACTCCTCTCATGAGCCCAAACAAGTCTCTAAAAGCATGAGTTTGCAACTACTTTACTTTTGGAGAAAATTCAAAACATTCACTTTTCACTAGAGCCCAATAGCAAAAATCAGGTTTTGAATGAAGAATCACATTTCTTGGTAGAATCATGCTGCATTGAAATTTTTGATGGTTTTTTACTCCTCTCAACAGCCCAAACAAGTTTCTAAAAGGATGAGTTTGCAACTACTTTACTTTTGGAGAAAATTCAAAACATTCATTATTCAATAGGGCCCAAACTATCAAAAACCAGCGGTTTCAATGAACACACATTTCTTGGTAGAATCATGCAGGACTGAAATTTTTGATGTTTTTCTACTCCTCTCATGAGCCCAAACAAATCTCTAAAAGCATGAGTTTGCAACTACTTTACTTTTGGAGAAAATTCAAAACATTCATTATTCAATAGAGCCCAATAGCAAAAATCAGGTTTTGAAAGAAGATTCACATTTCTTGGTAGAATCATGCAGGATTGAAATTTTTGATGGTTTTTTACTCCTCTCAACAGCCCAAACAAGTTTCTAAAAGGATGAGTTTGCAACTACTTTACTTTTGGAGAAAATTCAAAACATTCATTATTCAATAGGGCCCAAACTATCAAAAACCTGCGGTTTCAATGAACACACATTTCTTGGTAGAATCATGCAGGACTGAAATTTTTGATGTTTTTCTACTCCTCTCATGAGCCCAAACAAGTCTCTAAAAGCATGAGTTTGCAACTACTTTACTTTTGGAAAAAATTCAAAACATTCATTATTCAATAGAGCCCAATAGCAAAAACAGGTTTTGAATGAAGAATCCCTTTTCTTGGTAAAATCATGCAGGATTGAAATTTTTGATGGTTTTTTACTCCTCTCAACAGCCCAAACAAGTTTCTAAAAGGATGAGTTTGCAACTACTTTACTTTTGGAGAAAATTCAAAACATTCATTATTCAATAGGGCCCAAACTATCAAAAACCAGCGGTTTCAATGAACACACATTTCTTGGTAGAATCATGCAGGACTGAAATTTTTGATGTTTTTCTACTCCTCTCATGAGCCCAAACAAGTCTCTAAAAGCATGAGTTTGCAACTACTTTACTTTTGGAGAAAATTCAAAACATTCACTATTCAATAGAGCCCAATAGCAAAAATCAGGTTTTGAATGAAGAATCGCATTTCTTGGTAAAATCATGCAGGATTGAAATTTTTGATGGTTTTTTACTCCTCTCAACAGCCCAAACAAGTTTCTAAAAGGATGAGTTTGCAACTACTTTACTTTTGGAGAAAATTTAAAACATTCATTATTCAATAGGGCCCAAACTATCAAAAACCAGCGGTTTCAATGAACACACATTTCTTGGTAGAATCATGCAGGACTGAAATTTTTGATGTTTTTCTACTCCTCTCATGAGCCCAAACAAGTCTCTAAAAGCATGAGTTTGCAACTATTTTACTTTTGGAGAAAATTCAAAACATTCATTATTCAATAGAGCCCAATAGCAAAAATCAGGTTTTGAATGAAGAATCACATTTCTTGGTAGAATCATGCAGGATTGAAATTTTTGATGGTTTTTTACTCCTCTCAACAGCCCAAACAAGTTTCTAAAAGGATGAGTTTGCAACTACTTTACTTTTGGAGAAAATTCAAAACATTCATTATTCAATAGGGCCCAAACTATCAAAAACCAGCGGTTTCAATGAACACACATTTCTTGGTAGAATCATGCAGGACTGAAATTTTTGATGTTTTTCTACTCCTCTCATGAGCCCAAACAAGTCTCTAAAAGCAAGAGTTTGCAACTACTTTACTTTTGGAGAAAATTCAAAACATTCATTATTCAATAGAGCCCAATAGCAAAAATCAGGTTTTGAATGAAGAATCACATTTCTTGGTAGAATCATGCAGGATTGAAATTTTTGATGGTTTTTTACTCCTCTCAACAGCCCAAACAAGTTTCTAAAAGGATGAGTTTGCAACTACTTTACTTTTGGAGAAAATTCAAAACATTCATTATTCAATAGGGCCCAAACTATCAAAAACCAGCGGTTTCAATGAACACACATTTCTTGGTAGAATCATGCAGGACTGAAATTTTTGATGTTTTTCTACTCCTCTCATAAGCCCAAACAAGTCTCTAAAAGCATGAGTTTGCAACTACTTTACTTTTGGAGAAAATTCAAAACATTCATTATTCAATAGAGCCCAATAGCAAAAATCATGATTTGAATGAAGAATCACATTTCTTGGTAAAATCATGCAGGATTGAAATTTTTGATGGTTTTTTACTCCTCTCAACAGCCCAAACAAGTTTCTAAAAGGATGAGTTTGCAACTACTTTACTTTTGGAGAAAATTCAAAACATTCATTATTCAATAGGGCCCAAACTATCAAAAACCAGCGGTTTCAATGAACACACATTTCTTGGTAGAATCATGCAGGACTGAAATTTTTGATGTTTTTCTACTCCTCTCATGAGCCCAAACAAGACTCTAAAAGCATGAGTTTGCAACTACTTTACTTTTGGAGAAAATTCAAAACATTCATTATTCAATAGAGCCCAATAGCAAAAATCAGGTTTTGAATGAAGAATCAAATTTCTTGGTAGAATCATGCAGGATTGAAATTTTTGATGGTTTTTTACTCCTCTCAACAGCCCAAACAAGTTTCTAAAAGGATGAGTTTGCAACTACTTTACTTTTGGAGAAAATTCAAAACATTCATTATTCAATAGGGCCCAAACTATCAAAAACCAGCGGTTTCAATGAACACACATTTCTTGGTAGAATCATGCAGGACTGAAATTTTTGATGTTTTTCTACTCCTCTCATGACCCCAAACAAGTCTCTAAAAGCATGAGTTTGCAACTACTTTACTTTTGGAGAAAATTCAAAACATTCATTATTCAATAGAGCCCAAAAGCAAAAATCAGGTTTTGAATGAAGAATCACATTTCTTGGTAAAATCATGCAGGATTGAAATTTTTGATGGTTTTTTACTCCTCTCAACAGCCCAAACAAGTTTCTAAAAGGATGAGTTTGCAACTACTTTACTTTTGGAGAAAATTCAAAACATTCATTATTCAATAGGGCCCAAACTATCAAAAACCAGCGGTTTCAATGAACACACATTTCTTGGTAGAATCATGCAGGACTGAAATTTTTGATGTTTTTCTACTCCTCTCATGAGCCCAAACAAGTCTCTAAAAGCATGAGTTTGCAACTACTTTACTTTTGGAGAAAATTCAAAACATTCATTATTCAATAGAGCCCAATAGCAAAAATCAGGTTTTGAATGAAGAATCACATTTCTTGGTAGAATCATGCAGGATTGAAATTTTTGATGGTTTTTTACTCCTCTCAACAGCCCAAACAAGTTTCTAAAAGGATGAGTTTGCAACTACTTTACTTTTGGAGAAAATTCAAAACATTCATTATTCAATAGGGCCCAAACTATCAAAAACCAGCGGTTTCAATGAACACACATTTCTTGGTAGAATCATGCAGGACTGAAATTTTTGATGTTTTTCTACTCCTCTCATGAGCCCAAACAAGTCTCTAAAAGCATGAGTTTGCAACTACTTTACTTTTGGAGAAAATTCAAAACATTCATTATTCAATAGAGCCCAATAGCAAAAATCAGGTTTTGAATGAAGAATCACATTTCTTGGTAAAATCATGCAGGATTGAAATTTTTGATGGTTTTTTACTCCTCTCAACAGCCCAAACAAGTTTCTAAAAGGATGAGTTTGCAACTACTTTACTTTTGGAGAAAATTCAAAACATTCATTATTCAATAGGGCCCAAACTATCAAAAACCAGCGGTTTGAATGAACACACATTTCTTGGTAGAATCATGCAGGACTGAAATTTTTGATGTTTTTCTACTCCTCTCATGAGCCCAAACAAGTCTATAAAAGCATGAGTTTGCAACTACTTTACTTTTGGAGAAAATTCAAAACATTCATTATTCAATAGGGCCCAAACTATCAAAAACCAGCGGTTTCAATGAACACACATTTCTTGGTAGAATCATGCAGGACTGAAATTTTTGATGTTTTTCTACTCCTCTCATGAGCCCAAACAAGTCTCTAAAAGCATGAGTTTGCAACTACTTTACTTTTGGAAAAAATTCAAAATATTCATTATTCAATAGAGCCCAATAGCAAAAATCAGGTTTTAATGAAGAATCCCTTTTCTTGGTAAAATCATGCAGGATTGAAATTTTTGATGGTTTTTTACTCCTCTCAACAGCCCAAACAAGTTTCTAAAAGGATGAGTTTGCAACTACTTTACTTTTGGAGAAAATTCAAAACATTCATTATTCAATAGGGCCCAAACTATCAAAAACCAGCGGTTTCAATGAACACACATTTCTTGGTAGAATCATGCAGGACTGAAATTTTTGATGTTTTTCTACTCCTCTCATGAGCCCAAACAAGTCTCTAAAAGCATGAGTTTGCAACTACTTTACTTTTGGAGAAAATTCAAAACATTCACTATTCAATAGAGCCCAATAGCAAAAATCAGGTTTTGAATGAAGAATCGCATTTCTTGGTAAAATCATGCAGGATTGAAATTTTTGATGGTTTTTTACTCCTCTCAACAGCCCAAACAAGTTTCTAAAAGGATGAGTTTGCAACTACTTTACTTTTGGAGAAAATTCAAAACATTCATTATTCAATAGGGCCCAAACAATCAAAAACCAGCGGTTTCAATGAACACACATTTCTTGGTAGAATCATGCAGGACTGAAATTTTTGATGTTTTTCTACTCCTCTCATGAGCCCAAACAAGTCTCTAAAAGCATGAGTTTGCAACTACTTTACTTTTGGAGAAAATTCAAAACATTCATTATTCAATAGAGCCCAATAGCAAAAATCAGGTTTTGAATGAAGAATCACATTTCTTGGTAGAATCATGCAGGATTGAAATTTTTGATGGTTTTTTACTCCTCTCAACAGCCCAAACAAGTTTCTAAAAGGATGAGTTTGCAACTACTTTACTTTTGGAGAAAATTCAAAACATTCATTATTCAATAGGGCCCAAACTATCAAAAACCAGCGGTTTCAATGAACACACATTTCTTGGTAGAATCATGCAGGACTGAAATTTTTGATGTTTTTCTACTCCTCTCATGAGCCCAAACAAGTCTCTAAAAGCAAGAGTTTGCAACTACTTTACTTTTGGAGAAAATTCAAAACATTCATTATTCAATAGAGCCCAATAGCAAAAATCAGGTTTTGAATGAAGAATCACATTTCTTGGTAGAATCATGCAGGATTGAAATTTTTGATGGTTTTTTACTCCTCTCAACAGCCCAAACAAGTTTCTAAAAGGATGAGTTTGCAACTACTTTACTTTTGGAGAAAATTCAAAACATTCATTATTCAATAGGGCCCAAACTATCAAAAACCAGCGGTTTCAATGAACACACATTTCTTGGTAGAATCATGCAGGACTGAAATTTTTGATGTTTTTCTACTCCTCTCATAAGCCCAAACAAGTCTCTAAAAGCATGAGTTTGCAACTACTTTACTTTTGGAGAAAATTCAAAACATTCATTATTCAATAGAGCCCAATAGCAAAAATCATGATTTGAATGAAGAATCACATTTCTTGGTAAAATCATGCAGGATTGAAATTTTTGATGGTTTTTTACTCCTCTCAACAGCCCAAACAAGTTTCTAAAAGGATGAGTTTGCAACTACTTTACTTTTGGAGAAAATTCAAAACATTCATTATTCAATAGGGCCCAAACTATCAAAAACCAGCGGTTTCAATGAACACACATTTCTTGGTAGAATCATGCAGGACTGAAATTTTTGATGTTTTTCTACTCCTCTCATGAGCCCAAACAAGACTCTAAAAGCATGAGTTTGCAACTACTTTACTTTTGGAGAAAATTCAAAACATTCATTATTCAATAGAGCCCAATAGCAAAAATCAGGTTTTGAATGAAGAATCACATTTCTTGGTAGAATCATGCAGGATTGAAATTTTTGATGGTTTTTTACTCCTCTCAACAGCCCAAACAAGTTTCTAAAAGGATGAGTTTGCAACTACTTTACTTTTGGAGAAAATTCAAAACATTCATTATTCAATAGGGCCCAAACTATCAAAAACCAGCGGTTTCAATGAACACACATTTCTTGGTAGAATCATGCAGGACTGAAATTTTTGATGTTTTTCTACTCCTCTCATGAGCCCAAACAAGTCTCTAAAAGCATGAGTTTGCAACTACTTTACTTTTGGAGAAAATTCAAAACATTCATTATTCAATAGAGCCCAAAAGCAAAAATCAGGTTTTGAATGAAGAATCACATTTCTTGGTAAAATCATGCAGGATTGAAATTTTTGATGGTTTTTTACTCCTCTCAACAGCCCAAACAAGTTTCTAAAAGGATGAGTTTGCAACTACTTTACTTTTGGAGAAAATTCAAAACATTCATTATTCAATAGGGCCCAAACTATCAAAAACCAGCGGTTTCAATGAACACACATTTCTTGGTAGAATCATGCAGGACTGAAATTTTTGATGTTTTTCTACTCCTCTCATGAGCCCAAACAAGTCTCTAAAAGGATGAGTTTGCAACTACTTTACTTTTGGAGAAAATTCAAAACATTCATTATTCAATAGAGCCCAATAGCAAAAACCAGCGTTTTGAATGAAGAATCACATTTCTTGGTAGAATCATGCAGGATTGAAATTTTTGATGGTTTTTTACTCCTCTCAACAGCCCAAACAAGTTTCTAAAAGGATGAGTTTGCAAATACTTTACTTTTGGAGAAAATTCAAAACGTTCATTATTCAATAGGGCCCAAACTATCAAAAACCAGCGGTTTCAATGAACACACATTTCTTGGTAGAATCATGCAGGACTGAAATTTTTGATGTTTTTCTACTCCTCTCATGAGCCCAAACAAGTCTCTAAAAGCATGAGTTTGCAACTACTTTACTTTTGGAGAAAATTCAAAACATTCATTATTCAATAGAGCCCAATAGCAAAAATCAGGTTTTGAATGAAGATTCACATTTCTTGGTAGAATCATGCAGGATTGAAATTTTTGATGGTTTTTTACTCCTCTCAACAGCCCAAACAAGTTTCTAAAAGGATGAGTTTGCAACTACTTTACTTTTGGAGAAAATTCAAAACATTCATTATTCAATAGGGCCCAAACTATCAAAAACCAGCGGTTTCAATGAACACACATTTCTTGGTAGAATCATGCAGGACTGAAATTTTTGATGTTTTTCTACTCCTCTCATGAGCCCAAACAAGTCTCTAAAAGCATTAGTTTGCAACTACTTTACTTTTGGAGAAAATTCAAAACATTCATTATTCAATAGAGCCCAATAGCAAAAATCAGGTTTTGAATGAAGAATCACATTTCTTGGTAAAATCATGCAGGATTGAAATTTTTGATGGTTTTTTACTCCTCTCAACAGCCCAAACAAGTTTCTAAAAGGATGAGTTTGCAACTACTTTACTTTTGGAGAAAATTCAAAACATTCATTATTCAATAGGGCCCAAACTATCAAAAACCAGCGGTTTCAATGAACACACATTTCTTGGTAGAATCATGCAGGACTGAAATTTTTGATGTTTTTCTACTCCTCTCATGAGCCCAAACAAGTCTCTAAAAGCATGAGTTTGCAACTACTTTACTTTTGGAGAAAATTCAAAACATTCATTATTCAATAGAGCCCAATAGCAAAAATCAGGTTTTGAATGAAGAATCACATTTCTTGGTAGAATCATGCAGGATTGAAATTTTTGATGGTTTTTTACTCCTCTCAACAGCCCAAACAAGTTTCTAAAAGGATGAGTTTGCAACTACTTTACTTTTGGAGAAAATTCAAAACATTCATTATTCAATAGGGCCCAAAATATCAAAAACCAGCGGTTTGAATGAACACACATTTCTTGGTAGAATCATGCAGGACTGAAATTTTTGATGTTTTTCTACTCCTCTCATGAGCCCAAACAAGTCTCTAAAAGGATGAGTTTGCAACTACTTTACTTTTGGAGAAAATTCAAAACATTCATTATTCAATAGAGCCCAATAGCAAAAATCAGGTTTTGAATGAAGAATCACATTTCTTGGTAAAATCATGCAGGATTGAAATTATTGATGGTTTTTTACTCCTCTCAACAGCCCAAACAAGTTTCTAAAAGGATGAGTTTGCAACTACTTTACTTTTGGAGAAAATTCAAAACATTCATTATTCAATAGGGCCCAAACTATCAAAAACCAGCGGTTTCAATGAACACACATTTCTTGGTAGAATCATGCAGGACTGAAATTTTTGATGTTTTTCTACTCCTCTCATGAGCCCAAACAAGTCTCTAAAAGCAAGAGTTTGCAACTACTTTACTTTTGGAGAAAATTCAAAACATTCATTATTCAATAGAGCCCAATAGCAAAAATCAGGTTTTGAATGAAGAATCACATTTCTTGGTAGAATCATGCAGGATTGAAATTTTTGATGGTTTTTTACTCCTCTCAACAGCCCAAACAAGTTTCTAAAAGGATGAGTTTGCAACTACTTTACTTTTGGAGAAAATTCAAAACATTCATTATTCAATAGGGCCCAAACTATCAAAAACCAGCGGTTTCAATGAACACACATTTCTTGGTAGAATCATGCAGGACTGAAATTTTTGATGTTTTTCTACTCCTCTCATAAGCCCAAACAAGTCTCTAAAAGCATGAGTTTGCAACTACTTTACTTTTGGAGAAAATTCAAAACATTCATTATTCAATAGAGCCCAATAGCAAAAATCATGATTTGAATGAAGAATCACATTTCTTGGTAAAATCATGCAGGATTGAAATTTTTGTTGGTTTTTTACTCCTCTCAACAGCCCAAACAAGTTTCTAAAAGGATGAGTTTGCAACTACTTTACTTTTGGAGAAAATTCAAAACATTCATTATTCAATAGGGCCCAAACTATCAAAAACCAGCGGTTTCAATGAACACACATTTCTTGGTAGAATCATGCAGGACTGAAATTTTTGATGTTTTTCTACTCCTCTCATGAGCCCAAACAAGACTCTAAAAGCATGAGTTTGCAACTACTTTACTTTTGGAGAAAATTCAAAACATTCATTATTCAATAGAGCCCAATAGCAAAAATCAGGTTTTGAATGAAGAATCAAATTTCTTGGTAGAATCATGCAGGATTGAAATTTTTGATGGTTTTTTACTCCTCTCAACAGCCCAAACAAGTTTCTAAAAGGATGAGTTTGCAACTACTTTACTTTTGGAGAAAATTCAAAACATTCATTATTCAATAGGGCCGAAACTATCAAAAACCAGCGGTTTCAATGAACACACATTTCTTGGTAGAATCATGCAGGACTGAAATTTTTGATGTTTTTCTACTCCTCTCATGAGCCCAAACAAGTCTCTAAAAGCATGAGTTTGCAACTACTTTACTTTTGGAGAAAATTCAAAACATTCATTATTCAATAGAGCCCAAAAGCAAAAATCAGGTTTTGAATGAAGAATCACATTTCTTGGTAAAATCATGCAGGATTGAAATTTTTGATGGTTTTTTACTCCTCTCAACAGCCCAAACAAGTTTCTAAAAGGATGAGTTTGCAACTACTTTACTTTTGGAGAAAATTCAAAACATTCATTATTCAATAGGGCCCAAACTATCAAAAACCAGCGGTTTCAATGAACACACATTTCTTGGTAGAATCATGCAGGACTGAAATTTTTTATGTTTTTCTACTCCTCTCATGAGCCCAAACAAGTCTCTAAAAGCATGAGTTTGCAACTACTTTACTTTTGGAGAAAATTCAAAACATTCATTATTCAATAGAGCCCAATAGCAAAAATCAGGTTTTGAATGAAGAATCACATTTCTTGGTAGAATCATGCAGGATTGAAATTTTTGATGGTTTTTTACTCCTCTCAACAGCCCAAACAAGTTTCTAAAAGGATGAGTTTGCAACTACTTTACTTTTGGAGAAAATTCAAAACATTCATTATTCAATAGGGCCCAAACTATCAAAAACCAGCGGTTTCAATGAACACACATTTCTTGGTAGAATCATGCAGGACTGAAATTTTTGATGTTTTTCTACTCCTCTCATGAGCCCAAACAAGTCTCTAAAAGCATGAGTTTGCAACTACTTTACTTTTGGAGAAAATTCAAAACATTCATTATTCAATAGAGCCCAATAGCAAAAATCAGGTTTTGAATGAAGAATCACATTTCTTGGTAAAATCATGCAGGATTGAAATTTTTGATGGTTTTTTACTCCTCTCAACAGCCCAAACAAGTTTCTAAAAGGATGAGTTTGCAACTACTTTACTTTTGGAGAAAATTCAAAACATTCATTATTCAATAGGGCCCAAACTATCAAAAACCAGCGGTTTCAATGAACACACATTTCTTGGTAGAATCATGCAGGACTGAAATTTTTGATGTTTTTCTACTCCTCTCATGAGCCCAAACAAGTCTCTAAAAGCATGAGTTTGCAACTACTTTACTTTTGGAGAAAATTCAAAACATTCATTATTCAATAGGGCCCAAACTATCAAAAACCAGCGGTTTCAATGAACACACATTTCTTGGTAGAATCATGCAGGACTGAAATTTTTGATGTTTTTCTACTCCTCTCATGAGCCCAAACAAGTCTCTAAAAGCATGAGTTTGCAACTACTTTACTTTTGGAAAAAATTCAAAACATTCGTTATTCAATAGAGCCCAAAAGCAAAAATCAGGTTTTGAATGAAGAATCCCTTTTCTTGGTAAAATCATGCAGGATTGAAATTTTTGATGGTTTTTTACTCCTCTCAACAGCCCAAACAAGTTTCTAAAAGGATGAGTTTGCAACTACTTTACTTTTGGAGAAAATTCAAAACATTCATTATTCAATAGGGCCCAAACTATCAAAAACCAGCGGTTTCAATGAACACACATTTCTTGGTAGAATCATGCAGGACTGAAATTTTTGATGTTTTTCTACTCCTCTCATGAGCCCAAACAAGTCTCTAAAAGCATGAGTTTGCAACTACTTTACTTTTGGAGAAAATTCAAAACATTCACTATTCAATAGAGCCCAATAGCAAAAATCAGGTTTTGAATGAAGAATCGCATTTCTTGGTAAAATCATGCAGGATTGAAATTTTTGATGGTTTTTTACTCCTCTCAACAGCCCAAACAAGTTTCTAAAAGGATGAGTTTGCAACTACTTTACTTTTGGAGAAAATTCAAAACATTCATTATTCAATAGGGCCCAAACTATCAAAAACCAGCGGTTTCAATGAACACACATTTCTTGGTAGAATCATGCAGGACTGAAATTTTTGATGTTTTTCTACTCCTCTCATGAGCCCAAACAAGTCTCTAAAAGCATGAGTTTGCAACTACTTTACTTTTGGAGAAAATTCAAAACATTCATTATTCAATAGAGCCCAATAGCAAAAATCAGGTTTTGAATGAAGAATCACATTTCTTGGTAGAATCATGCAGGATTGAAATTTTTGATGGTTTTTTACTCCTCTCAACAGCCCAAACAAGTTTCTAAAAGGATGAGTTTGCAACTACTTTACTTTTGGAGAAAATTCAAAACATTCATTATTCAATAGGGCCCAAACTATCAAAAACCAGCGGTTTCAATGAACACACATTTCTTGGTAGAATCATGCAGGACTGAAATTTTTGATGTTTTTCTACTCCTCTCATGAGCCCAAACAAGTCTCTAAAAGCAAGAGTTTGCAACTACTTTACTTTTGGAGAAAATTCAAAACATTCATTATTCAATAGAGCCCAATAGCAAAAATCAGGTTTTGAATGAAGAATCACATTTCTTGGTATAATCATGCAGGATTGAAATTTTTGATGGTTTTTTACTCCTCTCAACAGCCCAAACAAGTTTCTAAAAGGATGAGTTTGCAACTACTTTACTTTTGGAGAAAATTCAAAACATTCATTATTCAATAGGGCCCAAACTATCAAAAACCAGCGGTTTCAATGAACACACATTTCTTGGTAGAATCATGCAGGACTGAAATTTTTGATGTTTTTCTACTCCTCTCATAAGCCCAAACAAGTCTCTAAAAGCATGAGTTTGCAACTACTTTACTTTTGGAGAAAATTCAAAACATTCATTATTCAATAGAGCCCAATAGCAAAAATCATGATTTGAATGAAGAATCACATTTCTTGGTAAAATCATGCAGGATTGAAATTTTTGATGGTTTTTTACTCCTCTCAACAGCCCAAACAAGTTTCTAAAAGGATGAGTTTGCAACTACTTTACTTTTGGAGAAAATTCAAAACATTCATTATTCAATAGGGCCCAAACTATCAAAAACCAGCGGTTTCAATGAACACACATTTCTTGGTAGAATCATGCAGGACTGAAATTTTTGATGTTTTTCTACTCCTCTCATGAGCCCAAACAAGACTCTAAAAGCATGAGTTTGCAACTACTTTACTTTTGGAGAAAATTCAAAACATTCATTATTCAATAGAGCCCAATAGCAAAAATCAGGTTTTGAATGAAGAATCACATTTCTTGGTAGAATCATGCAGGATTGAAATTTTTGATGGTTTTTTACTCCTCTCAACAGCCCAAACAAGTTTCTAAAAGGATGAGTTTGCAACTACTTTACTTTTGGAGAAAATTCAAAACATTCATTATTCAATAGGGCCCAAACTATCAAAAACCAGCGGTTTCAATGAACACACATTTCTTGGTAGAATCATGCAGGACTGAAATTTTTGATGTTTTTCTACTCCTCTCATGAGCCCAAACAAGTCTCTAAAAGCATGAGTTTGCAACTACTTTACTTTTGGAGAAAATTCAAAACATTCATTATTCAATAGAGCCCAAAAGCAAAAATCAGGTTTTGAATGAAGAATCACATTTCTTGGTAAAATCATGCAGGATTGAAATTTTTGATGGTTTTTTACTCCTCTCAACAGCCCAAACAAGTTTCTAAAAGGATGAGTTTGCAACTACTTTACTTTTGGAGAAAATTCAAAACATTCATTATTCAATAGGGCCCAAACTATCAAAAACCAGCGGTTTCAATGAACACACATTTCTTGGTAGAATCATGCAGGACTGAAATTTTTGATGTTTTTCTACTCCTCTCATGAGCCCAAACAAGTCTCTAAAAGGATGAGTTTGCAACTACTTTACTTTTGGAGAAAATTCAAAACATTCATTATTCAATAGAGCCCAATAGCAAAAACCAGCGTTTTGAATGAAGAATCACATTTCTTGGTAGAATCATGCAGGATTGAAATTTTTGATGGTTTTTTACTCCTCTCAACAGCCCAAACAAGTTTCTAAAAGGATGAGTTTGCAAATACTTTACTTTTGGAGAAAATTCAAAACGTTCATTATTCAATAGGGCCCAAACTATCAAAAACCAGCGGTTTCAATGAACACACATTTCTTGGTAGAATCATGCAGGACTGAAATTTTTGATGTTTTTCTACTCCTCTCATGAGCCCAAACAAGTCTCTAAAAGCATGAGTTTGCAACTACTTTACTTTTGGAGAAAATTCAAAACATTCATTATTCAATAGAGCCCAATAGCAAAAATCAGGTTTTGAATGAAGATTCACATTTCTTGGTAGAATCATGCAGGATTGAAATTTTTGATGGTTTTTTACTCCTCTCAACAGCCCAAACAAGTTTCTAAAAGGATGAGTTTGCAACTACTTTACTTTTGGAGAAAATTCAAAACATTCATTATTCAATAGGGCCCAAACTATCAAAAACCAGCGGTTTCAATGAACACACATTTCTTGGTAGAATCATGCAGGACTGAAATTTTTGATGTTTTTCTACTCCTCTCATGAGCCCAAACAAGACTCTAAAAGCATGAGTTTGCAACTACTTTACTTTTGGAGAAAATTCAAAACATTCATTATTCAATAGAGCCCAATAGCAAAAATCAGGTTTTGAATGAAGAATCACATTTCTTGGTAAAATCATGCAGGATTGAAATTTTTGATGGTTTTTTACTCCTCTCAACAGCCCAAACAAGTTTCTAAAAGGATGAGTTTGCAACTACTTTACTTTTGGAGAAAATTCAAAACATTCATTATTCAATAGGGCCCAAACTATCAAAAAACAGCGGTTTGAATGAACACACATTTCTTGGTAGAATCATGCAGGACTGAAATTTTTGATGTTTTTCTACTCCTCTCATGAGCCCAAACAAGTCTCTAAAAGCATGAGTTTGCAACTACTTTACTTTTGGAGAAAATTCAAAACATTCATTATTCAATAGAGCCCAATAGCAAAAATCAGGTTTTGAATGAAGAATCACATTTCTTGGTAAAATCATGTAGGATTGAAATTTTTGATGGTTTTTTACTCCTCTCAACAGTCCAAACAAGTTTCTAAAAGGATGAGTTTGCAACTACTTTACTTTTGGAGAAAATTCAAAACATTCATTATTCAATAGGGCCCAATCTATCAAAAACCAGCGGTTTGAATGAACACACATTTCTTGGTAGAATCATGCAGGACTGAAATTTTTGATGTTTTTCTACTCCTCTCATGAGCCCAAACAAGTCTCTAAAAGCATGAGTTTGCAACTACTTTACTTTTGGAGAAAATTCAAAACATTCACTTTTCACTAGAGCCCAATAGCAAAAATCAGGTTTTGAATGAAGAATCACATTTCTTGGTAGAATCATGCTGCATTGAAATTTTTGAAGGTTTTTTACTCCTCTCAACAGCCCAAACAAGTTTCTAAAAGGATGAGTTTGCAACTACTTTACTTTTGGAGAAAATTCAAAACATTCATTATTCAATAGGGCCCAAACTATCAAAAACCAGCGGTTTCAATGAACACACATTTCTTGGTAGAATCATGCAGGACTGAAATTTTTGATGTTTTTCTACTCCTCTCATGAGCCCAAACAAGTCTCTAAAAGCATGAGTTTGCAACTACTTTACTTTTGGAGAAAATTCAAAACATTCATTATTCAATAGAGCCCAATAGCAAAAATCAGGTTTTGAATGAAGATTCACATTTCTTGGTAGAATCATGCAGGATTGAAATTTTTGATGGTTTTTTACTCCTCTCAACAGCCCAAACAAGTTTCTAAAAGGATGAGTTTGCAACTACTTTACTTTTGGAGAAAATTCAAAACATTCATTATTCAATAGGGCCCAAACTATCAAAAACCAGCGGTTTCAATGAACACACATTTCTTGGTAGAATCATGCAGGACTGAAATTTTTGATGTTTTTCTACTCCTCTCATGAGCCCAAACAAGTCTCTAAAAGCATGAGTTTGCAACTACTTTACTTTTGGAAAAAATTCAAAACATTCATTATTCAATAGAGCCCAATAGCAAAAATCAGGTTTTGAATGAAGAATCACATTTCTTGGTAAAATCATGCAGGATTGAAATTTTTGATGGTTTTTTACTCCTCTCAACAGCCCAAACAAGTTTCTAAAAGGATGAGTTTGCAACTACTTTACTTTTGGAGAAAATTCAAAACATTCATTATTCAATAGGGCCCAAACTATCAAAAACCAGCGGTTTCAATGAACACACATTTCTTGGTAGAATCATGCAGGACTGAAATTTTTGATGTTTTTCTACTCCTCTCATGAGCCCAAACAAGTCTCTAAAAGCATGAGTTTGCAACTACTTTACTTTTGGAGAAAATTCAAAACATTCATTATTCAATAGAGCCCAATAGCAAAAATCAGGTTTTGAATGAAGAATCACATTTCTTGGTAGAATCATGCAGGATTGAAATTTTTGATGGTTTTTTACTCCTCTCAACAGCCCAAACAAGTTTCTAAAAGGATGAGTTTGCAACTACTTTACTTTTGGAGAAAATTCAAAACATTCATTATTCAATAGGGCCCAAACTATCAAAAACCAGCGGTTTCAATGAACACACATTTCTTGGTAGAATCATGCAGGACTGAAATTTTTGATGTTTTTCTACTCCTCTCATGAGCCCAAACAAGTCTCTAAAAGCATGAGTTTGCAACTACTTTACTTTTGGAGAAAATTCAAAACATTCATTATTCAATAGAGCCCAATAGCAAAAATCAGGTTTTGAATGAAGAATCACATTTCTTGGTAAAATCATGCAGGATTGAAATTTTTGATGGTTTTTTACTCCTCTCAACAGCCCAAACAAGTTTCTAAAAGGATGAGTTTGCAACTACTTTACTTTTGGAGAAAATTCAAAACATTCATTATTCAATAGGGCCCAAACTATCAAAAACCAGCGGTTTGAATGAACACACATTTCTTGGTAGAATCATGCAGGACTGAAATTTTTGATGTTTTTCTACTCCTCTCATGAGCCCAAACAAGTCTATAAAAGCATGAGTTTGCAACTACTTTACTTTTGGAGAAAATTCAAAACATTCATTATTCAATAGGGCCCAAACTATCAAAAACCAGCGGTTTCAATGAACACACATTTCTTGGTAGAATCATGCAGGACTGAAATTTTTGATGTTTTTCTACTCCTCTCATGAGCCCAAACAAGTCTCTAAAAGCATGAGTTTGCAACTACTTTACTTTTGGAAAAAATTCAAAATATTCATTATTCAATAGAGCCCAATAGCAAAAATCAGGTTTTAATGAAGAATCCCTTTTCTTGGTAAAATCATGCAGGATTGAAATTTTTGATGGTTTTTTACTCCTCTCAACAGCCCAAACAAGTTTCTAAAAGGATGAGTTTGCAACTACTTTACTTTTGGAGAAAATTCAAAACATTCATTATTCAATAGGGCCCAAACTATCAAAAACCAGCGGTTTCAATGAACACACATTTCTTGGTAGAATCATGCAGGACTGAAATTTTTGATGTTTTTCTACTCCTCTCATGAGCCCAAACAAGTCTCTAAAAGCATGAGTTTGCAACTACTTTACTTTTGGAGAAAATTCAAAACATTCACTATTCAATAGAGCCCAATAGCAAAAATCAGGTTTTGAATGAAGAATCGCATTTCTTGGTAAAATCATGCAGGATTGAAATTTTTGATGGTTTTTTACTCCTCTCAACAGCCCAAACAAGTTTCTAAAAGGATGAGTTTGCAACTACTTTACTTTTGGAGAAAATTCAAAACATTCATTATTCAATAGGGCCCAAACAATCAAAAACCAGCGGTTTCAATGAACACACATTTCTTGGTAGAATCATGCAGGACTGAAATTTTTGATGTTTTTCTACTCCTCTCATGAGCCCAAACAAGTCTCTAAAAGCATGAGTTTGCAACTACTTTACTTTTGGAGAAAATTCAAAACATTCATTATTCAATAGAGCCCAATAGCAAAAATCAGGTTTTGAATGAAGAATCACATTTCTTGGTAGAATCATGCAGGATTGAAATTTTTGATGGTTTTTTACTCCTCTCAACAGCCCAAACAAGTTTCTAAAAGGATGAGTTTGCAACTACTTTACTTTTGGAGAAAATTCAAAACATTCATTATTCAATAGGGCCCAAACTATCAAAAACCAGCGGTTTCAATGAACACACATTTCTTGGTAGAATCATGCAGGACTGAAATTTTTGATGTTTTTCTACTCCTCTCATGAGCCCAAACAAGTCTCTAAAAGCAAGAGTTTGCAACTACTTTACTTTTGGAGAAAATTCAAAACATTCATTATTCAATAGAGCCCAATAGCAAAAATCAGGTTTTTAATGAAGAATCACATTTCTTGGTAGAATCATGCAGGATTGAAATTTTTGATGGTTTTTTACTCCTCTCAACAGCCCAAACAAGTTTCTAAAAGGATGAGTTTGCAACTACTTTACTTTTGGAGAAAATTCAAAACATTCATTATTCAATAGGGCCCAAACTATCAAAAACCAGCGGTTTCAATGAACACACATTTCTTGGTAGAATCATGCAGGACTGAAATTTTTGATGTTTTTCTACTCCTCTCATAAGCCCAAACAAGTCTCTAAAAGCATGAGTTTGCAACTACTTTACTTTTGGAGAAAATTCAAAACATTCATTATTCAATAGAGCCCAATAGCAAAAATCATGATTTGAATGAAGAATCACATTTCTTGGTAAAATCATGCAGGATTGAAATTTTTGATGGTTTTTTACTCCTCTCAACAGCCCAAACAAGTTTCTAAAAGGATGAGTTTGCAACTACTTTACTTTTGGAGAAAATTCAAAACATTCATTATTCAATAGGGCCCAAACTATCAAAAACCAGCGGTTTCAATGAACACACATTTCTTGGTAGAATCATGCAGGACTGAAATTTTTGATGTTTTTCTACTCCTCTCATGAGCCCAAACAAGACTCTAAAAGCATGAGTTTGCAACTACTTTACTTTTGGAGAAAATTCAAAACATTCATTATTCAATAGAGCCCAATAGCAAAAATCAGGTTTTGAATGAAGAATCACATTTCTTGGTAGAATCATGCAGGATTGAAATTTTTGATGGTTTTTTACTCCTCTCAACAGCCCAAACAAGTTTCTAAAAGGATGAGTTTGCAACTACTTTACTTTTGGAGAAAATTCAAAACATTCATTATTCAATAGGGCCCAAACTATCAAAAACCAGCGGTTTCAATGAACACACATTTCTTGGTAGAATCATGCAGGACTGAAATTTTTGATGTTTTTCTACTCCTCTCATGAGCCCAAACAAGTCTCTAAAAGCATGAGTTTGCAACTACTTTACTTTTGGAGAAAATTCAAAACATTCATTATTCAATAGAGCCCAAAAGCAAAAATCAGGTTTTGAATGAAGAATCACATTTCTTGGTAAAATCATGCAGGATTGAAATTTTTGATGGTTTTTTACTCCTCTCAACAGCCCAAACAAGTTTCTAAAAGGATGAGTTTGCAACTACTTTACTTTTGGAGAAAATTCAAAACATTCATTATTCAATAGGGCCCAAACTATCAAAAACCAGCGGTTTCAATGAACACACATTTCTTGGTAGAATCATGCAGGACTGAAATTTTTGATGTTTTTCTACTCCTCTCATGAGCCCAAACAAGTCTCTAAAAGGATGAGTTTGCAACTACTTTACTTTTGGAGAAAATTCAAAACATTCATTATTCAATAGAGCCCAATAGCAAAAACCAGCGTTTTGAATGAAGAATCACATTTCTTGGTAGAATCATGCAGGATTGAAATTTTTGATGGTTTTTTACTCCTCTCAACAGCCCAAACAAGTTTCTAAAAGGATGAGTTTGCAAATACTTTACTTTTGGAGAAAATTCAAAACGTTCATTATTCAATAGGGCCCAAACTATCAAAAACCAGCGGTTTCAATGAACACACATTTCTTGGTAGAATCATGCAGGACTGAAATTTTTGATGTTTTTCTACTCCTCTCATGAGCCCAAACAAGTCTCTAAAAGCATGAGTTTGCAACTACTTTACTTTTGGAGAAAATTCAAAACATTCATTATTCAATAGAGCCCAATAGCAAAAATCAGGTTTTGAATGAAGATTCACATTTCTTGGTAGAATCATGCAGGATTGAAATTTTTGATGGTTTTTTACTCCTCTCAACAGCCCAAACAAGTTTCTAAAAGGATGAGTTTGCAACTACTTTACTTTTGGAGAAAATTCAAAACATTCATTATTCAATAGGGCCCAAACTATCAAAAACCAGCGGTTTCAATGAACACACATTTCTTGGTAGAATCATGCAGGACTGAAATTTTTGATGTTTTTCTACTCCTCTCATGAGCCCAAACAAGTCTCTAAAAGCATTAGTTTGCAACTACTTTACTTTTGGAGAAAATTCAAAACATTCATTATTCAATAGAGCCCAATAGCAAAAATCAGGTTTTGAATGAAGAATCACATTTCTTGGTAAAATCATGCAGGATTGAAATTTTTGATGGTTTTTTACTCCTCTCAACAGCCCAAACAAGTTTCTAAAAGGATGAGTTTGCAACTACTTTACTTTTGGAGAAAATTCAAAACATTCATTATTCAATAGGGCCCAAACTATCAAAAACCAGCGGTTTCAATGAACACACATTTCTTGGTAGAATCATGCAGGACTGAAATTTTTGATGTTTTTCTACTCCTCTCATGAGCCCAAACAAGTCTCTAAAAGCATGAGTTTGCAACTACTTTACTTTTGGAGAAAATTCAAAACATTCATTATTCAATAGAGCCCAATAGCAAAAATCAGGTTTTGAATGAAGAATCACATTTCTTGGTAGAATCATGCAGGATTGAAATTTTTGATGGTTTTTTACTCCTCTCAACAGCCCAAACAAGTTTCTAAAAGGATGAGTTTGCAACTACTTTACTTTTGGAGAAAATTCAAAACATTCATTATTCAATAGGGCCCAAACTATCAAAAACCAGCGGTTTGAATGAACACACATTTCTTGGTAGAATCATGCAGGACTGAAATTTTTGATGTTTTTCTACTCCTCTCATGAGCCCAAACAAGTCTCTAAAAGGATGAGTTTGCAACTACTTTACTTTTGGAGAAAATTCAAAACATTCATTATTCAATAGAGCCCAATAGCAAAAATCAGGTTTTGAATGAAGAATCACATTTCTTGGTAGAATCATGCAGGATTGAAATTTTTGATGGTTTTTTACTCCTCTCAACAGCCCAAACAAGTTTCTAAAAGGATGAGTTTGCAACTACTTTACTTTTGGAGAAAATTCAAAACATTCATTATTCAATAGGGCCCAAACTATCAAAAACCAGCGGTTTCAATGAACACACATTTCTTGGTAGAATCATGCAGGACTGAAATTTTTGATGTTTTTCTACTCCTCTCATGAGCCCAAACAAGTCTCTAAAAGCATGAGTTTGCAACTACTTTACTTTTGGAGAAAATTCAAAACATTCATTATTCAATAGAGCCCAATAGCAAAAATCAGGTTTTGAATGAAGAATCACATTTCTTGGTAAAATCATGCAGGATTGAAATTTTTGATGGTTTTTTACTCCTCTCAACAGCCCAAACAAGTTTCTAAAAGGATGAGTTTGCAACTACTTTACTTTTGGAGAAAATTCAAAACATTCATTATTCAATAGGGCCCAAACTATCAAAAACCAGCGGTTTCAATGAACACACATTTCTTGGTAGAATCATGCAGGACTGAAATTTTTGATGTTTTTCTACTCCTCTCATGAGCCCAAACAAGTCTCTAAAAGCATGAGTTTGCAACTACTTTACTTTTGGAGAAAATTCAAAACATTCATTATTCAATAGGGCCCAAACTATCAAAAACCAGCGGTTTCAATGAACACACATTTCTTGGTAGAATCATGCAGGACTGAAATTTTTGATGTTTTTCTACTCCTCTCATGAGCCCAAACAAGTCTCTAAAAGCATGAGTTTGCAACTACTTTACTTTTGGAAAAAATTCAAAACATTCGTTATTCAATAGAGCCCAAAAGCAAAAATCAGGTTTTGAATGAAGAATCCCTTTTCTTGGTAAAATCATGCAGGATTGAAATTTTTGATGGTTTTTTACTCCTCTCAACAGCCCAAACAAGTTTCTAAAAGGATGAGTTTGCAACTACTTTACTTTTGGAGAAAATTCAAAACATTCATTATTCAATAGGGCCCAAACTATCAAAAACCAGCGGTTTCAATGAACACACATTTCTTGGTAGAATCATGCAGGACTGAAATTTTTGATGTTTTTCTACTCCTCTCATGAGCCCAAACAAGTCTCTAAAAGCATGAGTTTGCAACTACTTTACTTTTGGAGAAAATTCAAAACATTCACTATTCAATAGAGCCCAATAGCAAAAATCAGGTTTTGAATGAAGAATCGCATTTCTTGGTAAAATCATGCAGGATTGAAATTTTTGATGGTTTTTTACTCCTCTCAACAGCCCAAACAAGTTTCTAAAAGGATGAGTTTGCAACTACTTTACTTTTGGAGAAAATTCAAAACATTCATTATTCAATAGGGCCCAAACTATCAAAAACCAGCGGTTTCAATGAACACACATTTCTTGGTAGAATCATGCAGGACTGAAATTTTTGATGTTTTTCTACTCCTCTCATGAGCCCAAACAAGTCTCTAAAAGCATGAGTTTGCAACTACTTTACTTTTGGAGAAAATTCAAAACATTCATTATTCAATAGAGCCCAATAGCAAAAATCAGGTTTTGAATGAAGAATCACATTTCTTGGTAGAATCATGCAGGATTGAAATTTTTGATGGTTTTTTACTCCTCTCAACAGCCCAAACAAGTTTCTAAAAGGATGAGTTTGCAACTACTTTACTTTTGGAGAAAATTCAAAACATTCATTATTCAATAGGGCCCAAACTATCAAAAACCAGCGGTTTCAATGAACACACATTTCTTGGTAGAATCATGCAGGACTGAAATTTTTGATGTTTTTCTACTCCTCTCATGAGCCCAAACAAGTCTCTAAAAGCAAGAGTTTGCAACTACTTTACTTTTGGAGAAAATTCAAAACATTCATTATTCAATAGAGCCCAATAGCAAAAATCAGGTTTTGAATGAAGAATCACATTTCTTGGTATAATCATGCAGGATTGAAATTTTTGATGGTTTTTTACTCCTCTCAACAGCCCAAACAAGTTTCTAAAAGGATGAGTTTGCAACTACTTTACTTTTGGAGAAAATTCAAAACATTCATTATTCAATAGGGCCCAAACTATCAAAAACCAGCGGTTTCAATGAACACACATTTCTTGGTAGAATCATGCAGGACTGAAATTTTTGATGTTTTTCTACTCCTCTCATAAGCCCAAACAAGTCTCTAAAAGCATGAGTTTGCAACTACTTTACTTTTGGAGAAAATTCAAAACATTCATTATTCAATAGAGCCCAATAGCAAAAATCATGATTTGAATGAAGAATCACATTTCTTGGTAAAATCATGCAGGATTGAAATTTTTGATGGTTTTTTACTCCTCTCAACAGCCCAAACAAGTTTCTAAAAGGATGAGTTTGCAACTACTTTACTTTTGGAGAAAATTCAAAACATTCATTATTCAATAGGGCCCAAACTATCAAAAACCAGCGGTTTCAATGAACACACATTTCTTGGTAGAATCATGCAGGACTGAAATTTTTGATGTTTTTCTACTCCTCTCATGAGCCCAAACAAGACTCTAAAAGCATGAGTTTGCAACTACTTTACTTTTGGAGAAAATTCAAAACATTCATTATTCAATAGAGCCCAATAGCAAAAATCAGGTTTTGAATGAAGAATCACATTTCTTGGTAGAATCATGCAGGATTGAAATTTTTGATGGTTTTTTACTCCTCTCAACAGCCCAAACAAGTTTCTAAAAGGATGAGTTTGCAACTACTTTACTTTTGGAGAAAATTCAAAACATTCATTATTCAATAGGGCCCAAACTATCAAAAACCAGCGGTTTCAATGAACACACATTTCTTGGTAGAATCATGCAGGACTGAAATTTTTGATGTTTTTCTACTCCTCTCATGAGCCCAAACAAGTCTCTAAAAGCATGAGTTTGCAACTACTTTACTTTTGGAGAAAATTCAAAACATTCATTATTCAATAGAGCCCAAAAGCAAAAATCAGGTTTTGAATGAAGAATCACATTTCTTGGTAAAATCATGCAGGATTGAAATTTTTGATGGTTTTTTACTCCTCTCAACAGCCCAAACAAGTTTCTAAAAGGATGAGTTTGCAACTACTTTACTTTTGGAGAAAATTCAAAACATTCATTATTCAATAGGGCCCAAACTATCAAAAACCAGCGGTTTCAATGAACACACATTTCTTGGTAGAATCATGCAGGACTGAAATTTTTGATGTTTTTCTACTCCTCTCATGAGCCCAAACAAGTCTCTAAAAGGATGAGTTTGCAACTACTTTACTTTTGGAGAAAATTCAAAACATTCATTATTCAATAGAGCCCAATAGCAAAAACCAGCGTTTTGAATGAAGAATCACATTTCTTGGTAGAATCATGCAGGATTGAAATTTTTGATGGTTTTTTACTCCTCTCAACAGCCCAAACAAGTTTCTAAAAGGATGAGTTTGCAAATACTTTACTTTTGGAGAAAATTCAAAACGTTCATTATTCAATAGGGCCCAAACTATCAAAAACCAGCGGTTTCAATGAACACACATTTCTTGGTAGAATCATGCAGGACTGAAATTTTTGATGTTTTTCTACTCCTCTCATGAGCCCAAACAAGTCTCTAAAAGCATGAGTTTGCAACTACTTTACTTTTGGAGAAAATTCAAAACATTCATTATTCAATAGAGCCCAATAGCAAAAATCAGGTTTTGAATGAAGATTCACATTTCTTGGTAGAATCATGCAGGATTGAAATTTTTGATGGTTTTTTACTCCTCTCAACAGCCCAAACAAGTTTCTAAAAGGATGAGTTTGCAACTACTTTACTTTTGGAGAAAATTCAAAACATTCATTATTCAATAGGGCCCAAACTATCAAAAACCAGCGGTTTCAATGAACACACATTTCTTGGTAGAATCATGCAGGACTGAAATTTTTGATGTTTTTCTACTCCTCTCATGAGCCCAAACAAGACTCTAAAAGCATGAGTTTGCAACTACTTTACTTTTGGAGAAAATTCAAAACATTCATTATTCAATAGAGCCCAATAGCAAAAATCAGGTTTTGAATGAAGAATCACATTTCTTGGTAAAATCATGCAGGATTGAAATTTTTGATGGTTTTTTACTCCTCTCAACAGCCCAAACAAGTTTCTAAAAGGATGAGTTTGCAACTACTTTACTTTTGGAGAAAATTCAAAACATTCATTATTCAATAGGGCCCAAACTATCAAAAAACAGCGGTTTGAATGAACACACATTTCTTGGTAGAATCATGCAGGACTGAAATTTTTGATGTTTTTCTACTCCTCTCATGAGCCCAAACAAGTCTCTAAAAGCATGAGTTTGCAACTACTTTACTTTTGGAGAAAATTCAAAACATTCATTATTCAATAGAGCCCAATAGCAAAAATCAGGTTTTGAATGAAGAATCACATTTCTTGGTAAAATCATGTAGGATTGAAATTTTTGATGGTTTTTTACTCCTCTCAACAGTCCAAACAAGTTTCTAAAAGGATGAGTTTGCAACTACTTTACTTTTGGAGAAAATTCAAAACATTCATTATTCAATAGGGCCCAATCTATCAAAAACCAGCGGTTTGAATGAACACACATTTCTTGGTAGAATCATGCAGGACTGAAATTTTTGATGTTTTTCTACTCCTCTCATGAGCCCAAACAAGTCTCTAAAAGCATGAGTTTGCAACTACTTTACTTTTGGAGAAAATTCAAAACATTCACTTTTCACTAGAGCCCAATAGCAAAAATCAGGTTTTGAATGAAGAATCACATTTCTTGGTAGAATCATGCTGCATTGAAATTTTTGAAGGTTTTTTACTCCTCTCAACAGCCCAAACAAGTTTCTAAAAGGATGAGTTTGCAACTACTTTACTTTTGGAGAAAATTCAAAACATTCATTATTCAATAGGGCCCAAACTATCAAAAACCAGCGGTTTCAATGAACACACATTTCTTGGTAGAATCATGCAGGACTGAAATTTTTGATGTTTTTCTACTCCTCTCATGAGCCCAAACAAGTCTCTAAAAGCATGAGTTTGCAACTACTTTACTTTTGGAAAAAATTCAAAACATTCATTATTCAATAGAGCCCAATAGCAAAAATCAGGTTTTGAATGAAGAATCACATTTCTTGGTAAAATCATGCAGGATTGAAATTTTTGATGGTTTTTTACTCCTCTCAACAGCCCAAACAAGTTTCTAAAAGGATGAGTTTGCAACTACTTTACTTTTGGAGAAAATTCAAAACATTCATTATTCAATAGGGCCCAAACTATCAAAAACCAGCGGTTTCAATGAACACACATTTCTTGGCAGAATCATGCAAGACTGAAATTTTTGATGTTTTTCTACTCCTCTCATGAGCCCAAACAAGTCTCTAAAAGCATGAGTTTGCAACTACTTTACTTTTGGAGAAAATTCAAAACATTCATTATTCAATAGAGCCCAATAGCAAAAATCAGGTTTTGAATGAAGATTCACATTTCTTGGTAGAATCATGCAGGATTGAAATTTTTGAAGGTTTTTTACTCCTCTCAACAGCCCAAACAAGTTTCTAAAAGGATGAGTTTGCAACTACTTTACTTTTGGAGAAAATTCAAAACATTCATTATTCAATAGGGCCCAAACTATCAAAAACCAGCGGTTTCAATGAACACACATTTCTTGGTAGAATCATGCAGGACTGAAATTTTTGATGTTTTTCTACTCCTCTCATGAGCCCAAACAAGTCTCTAAAAGCATGAGTTTGCAACTGCTTTACTTTTGGAGAAAATTCAAAACATTCATTATTCAATAGAGCCCAATAGCAAAAATCAGGATTTGAATGAAGAATCACATTTCTTGGTAAAATCATGCAGGATTGAAATTTTTGATGGTTTTTTACTCCTCTCAACAGCCCAAACAAGTTTCTAAAAGGATGAGTTTGCAACTACTTTACTTTTGGAGAAAATTCAAAACATTCATTATTCAATAGGGCCCAAACTATCAAAAACCAGCGGTTTCAATGAACACACATTTCTTGGTAGAATCATGCAGGACTGAAATTTTTGATGTTTTTCTACTCCTCTCATGAGCCCAAACAAGACTCTAAAAGCATGAGTTTGCAACTACTTTACTTTTGGAGAAAATTCAAAACATTCATTATTCAATAGAGCCCAATAGCAAAAATCAGGTTTTGAATGAAGAATCACATTTCTTGGTAAAATCATGCAGGATTGAAATTTTTGATGGTTTTTTACTCCGCTCAACAGCCCAAACAAGTTTCTAAAAGGATGAGTTTGCAACTACTTTACTTTTGGAGAAAATTCAAAACATTCATTATTCAATAGGGCCCAAACTATCAAAAACCAGCGGTTTGAATGAACACACATTTCTTGGTAGAATCATGCAGGACTGAAATTTTTGATGTTTTTCTACTCCTCTCATGAGCCCAAACAAGTCTCTAAAAGCATGAGTTTGCAACTACTTTACTTTTGGAGAAAATTCAAAACATTCATTATTCAATAGAGCCCAATAGCAAAAATCAGGTTTTGAATGAAGAATCACATTTCTTGGTAAAATCATGCAGGATTGAAATTTTTGATGGTTTTTTACTCCTCTCAACAGCCCAAACAAGTTTCTAAAAGGATGAGTTTGCAACTACTTTACTTTTGGAGAAAATTCAAAACATTCATTATTCAATAGGGCCCAAACTATCAAAAACCAGCGGTTTGAATGAACACACATTTCTTGGTAGAATCATGCAGGACTGAAATTTTTGATGTTTTTCTACTCCTCTCATGAGCCCAAACAAGTCTCTAAAAGCATGAGTTTGCAACTACTTTACTTTTGGAGAAAATTCAAAACATTCATTATTCAATAGAGCCCAATAGCAAAAATCAGGTTTTGAATGAAGATTCACATTTCTTGGTAGAATCATGCAGGATTGAAATTTTTGAAGGTTTTTTACTCCTCTCAACAGCCCAAACAAGTTTCTAAAAGGATGAGTTTGCAACTACTTTACTTTTGGAGAAAATTCAAAACATTCATTATTCAATAGGGCCCAAACTATCAAAAACCAGCGGTTTCAATGAACACACATTTCTTGGTAGAATCATGCAGGACTGAAATTTTTGATGTTTTTCTACTCCTCTCATGAGCCCAAACAAGTCTCTAAAAGCATGAGTTTGCAACTGCTTTACTTTTGGAGAAAATTCAAAACATTCATTATTCAATAGAGCCCAATAGCAAAAATCAGGATTTGAATGAAGAATCACATTTCTTGGTAAAATCATGCAGGATTGAAATTTTTGATGGTTTTTTACTCCTCTCAACAGCCCAAACAAGTTTCTAAAAGGATGAGTTTGCAACTACTTTACTTTTGGAGAAAATTCAAAACATTCATTATTCAATAGGGCCCAAACTATCAAAAACCAGCGGTTTCAATGAACACACATTTCTTGGTAGAATCATGCAGGACTGAAATTTTTGATGTTTTTCTACTCCTCTCATGAGCCCAAACAAGACTCTAAAAGCATGAGTTTGCAACTACTTTACTTTTGGAGAAAATTCAAAACATTCATTATTCAATAGAGCCCAATAGCAAAAATCAGGTTTTGAATGAAGAATCACATTTCTTGGTAAAATCATGCAGGATTGAAATTTTTGATGGTTTTTTACTCCGCTCAACAGCCCAAACAAGTTTCTAAAAGGATGAGTTTGCAACTACTTTACTTTTGGAGAAAATTCAAAACATTCATTATTCAATAGGGCCCAAACTATCAAAAACCAGCGGTTTGAATGAACACACATTTCTTGGTAGAATCATGCAGGACTGAAATTTTTGATGTTTTTCTACTCCTCTCATGAGCCCAAACAAGTCTCTAAAAGCATGAGTTTGCAACTACTTTACTTTTGGAGAAAATTCAAAACATTCATTATTCAATAGAGCCCAATAGCAAAAATCAGGTTTTGAATGAAGAATCACATTTCTTGGTAAAATCATGCAGGATTGAAATTTTTGATGGTTTTTTACTCCTCTCAACAGCCCAAACAAGTTTCTAAAAGGATGAGTTTGCAACTACTTTACTTTTGGAGAAAATTCAAAACATTCATTATTCAATAGGGCCCAAACTATCAAAAACCAGCGGTTTGAATGAACACACATTTCTTGGTAGAATCATGCAGGACTGAAATTTTTGATGTTTTTCTACTCCTCTCATGAGCCCAAACAAGTCTCTAAAAGCATGAGTTTGCAACTACTTTACTTTTGGAGAAAATTCAAAACATTCATTATTCAATAGAGCCCAATAGCAAAAATCAGGTTTTGAATGAAGATTCACATTTCTTGGTAGAATCATGCAGGATTGAAATTTTTGAAGGTTTTTTACTCCTCTCAACAGCCCAAACAAGTTTCTAAAAGGATGAGTTTGCAACTACTTTACTTTTGGAGAAAATTCAAAACATTCATTATTCAATAGGGCCCAAACTATCAAAAACCAGCGGTTTCAATGAACACACATTTCTTGGTAGAATCATGCAGGACTGAAATTTTTGATGTTTTTCTACTCCTCTCATGAGCCCAAACAAGTCTCTAAAAGCATGAGTTTGCAACTGCTTTACTTTTGGAGAAAATTCAAAACATTCATTATTCAATAGAGCCCAATAGCAAAAATCAGGATTTGAATGAAGAATCACATTTCTTGGTAAAATCATGCAGGATTGAAATTTTTGATGGTTTTTTACTCCTCTCAACAGCCCAAACAAGTTTCTAAAAGGATGAGTTTGCAACTACTTTACTTTTGGAGAAAATTCAAAACATTCATTATTCAATAGGGCCCAAACTATCAAAAACCAGCGGTTTCAATGAACACACATTTCTTGGTAGAATCATGCAGGACTGAAATTTTTGATGTTTTTCTACTCCTCTCATGAGCCCAAACAAGACTCTAAAAGCATGAGTTTGCAACTACTTTAGTTTTGGAGAAAATTCAAAACATTCATTATTCAATAGAGCCCAATAGCAAAAATCAGGTTTTGAATGAAGAATCACATTTCTTGGTAAAATCATGCAGGATTGAAATTTTTGATGGTTTTTTACTCCGCTCAACAGCCCAAACAAGTTTCTAAAAGGATGAGTTTGCAACTACTTTACTTTTGGAGAAAATTCAAAACATTCATTATTCAATAGGGCCCAAACTATCAAAAACCAGCGGTTTGAATGAACACACATTTCTTGGTAGAATCATGCAGGACTGAAATTTTTGATGTTTTTCTACTCCTCTCATGAGCCCAAACAAGTCTCTAAAAGCATGAGTTTGCAACTACTTTACTTTTGGAGAAAATTCAAAACATTCATTATTCAATAGAGCCCAATAGCAAAAATCAGGTTTTGAATGAAGAATCACATTTCTTGGTAAAATCATGCAGGATTGAAATTTTTGATGGTTTTTTACTCCTCTCAACAGCCCAAACAAGTTTCTAAAAGGATGAGTTTGCAACTACTTTACTTTTGGAGAAAATTCAAAACATTCATTATTCAATAGGGCCCAAACTATCAAAAACCAGCGGTTTGAATGAACACACATTTCTTGGTAGAATCATGCAGGACTGAAATTTTTGATGTTTTTCTACTCCTCTCATGAGCC
Organism: Dendrobates tinctorius; assembly: GCF_039654945.1. NCBI lineage: Eukaryota > Metazoa > Chordata > Amphibia > Anura > Dendrobatidae > Dendrobates > Dendrobates tinctorius. The sequence goes on from NW_027361944.1 coordinate 836,326, forward strand.
CAAACAAGTCTCTAAAAGCATGAGTTTGCAACTACTTTACTTTTGGAGAAAATTCAAAACATTCATTATTCAATAGAGCCCAATAGCAAAAATCAGGTTTTGAATGAAGAATCACATTTCTTGGTAAAATCATGCAGGATTGAAATTTATTATGGTTTTTTACTCCTCTCAACAGCCCAAACAAGTTTCTAAAAGGATGAGTTTGCAACTACTTTACTTTTGGAGAAAATTCAAAACATTCATTATTCAATAGGGCCCAAACTATCAAAAACCAGCGGTTTGAATGAACACACATTTCTTGGTAGAATCATGCAGGACTGAAATTTTTGATGTTTTTCTACTCCTCTCATGAGCCCAAACAAGTCTCTAAAAGCATGAGTTTGCAACTACTTTACTTTTGGAGAAAATTCAAAACATTCACTTTTCACTAGAGCCCAATAGCAAAAATCAGGTTTTGAATGAAGAATCACATTTCTTGGTAGAATCATGCTGCATTGAAATTTTTGATGGTTTTTTACTCCTCTCAACAGCCCAAACAAGTTTCTAAAAGGATGAGTTTGCAACTACTTTACTTTTGGAGAAAATTCAAAACATTCATTATTCAATAGGGCCCAAACTATCAAAAACCAGCGGTTTGAATGAACACACATTTCTTGGTAGAATCATGCAGGACTGAAATTTTTGATGTTTTTCTACTCCTCTCATGAGCCCAAACAAATCTCTAAAAGCATGAGTTTGCAACTACTTTACTTTTGGAGAAAATTCAAAACATTCATTATTCAATAGAGCCCAATAGCAAAAATCAGGTTTTGAATGAAGAATCACATTTCTTGGTAGAATCATGCAGGATTGAAATTTTTGATGGTTTTTTACTCCTCTCAACAGCCCAAACAAGTTTCTAAAAGGATGAGTTTGCAACTACTTTACTTTTGGAGAAAATTCAAAACATTCATTATTCAATAGGGCCCAAACTATCAAAAACCAGCGGTTTCAATGAACACACATTTCTTGGTAGAATCATGCAGGACTGAAATTTTTGATGTTTTTCTACTCCTCTCATGAGCCCAAACAAGTCTCTAAAAGCATGAGTTTGCAACTACTTTACTTTTGGAAAAAATTCAAAACATTCATTATTCAATAGAGCCCAATAGCAAAAATCAGGTTTTGAATGAAGAATCACATTTCTTGGTAAAATCATGCAGGATTGAAATTTTTGATGGTTTTTTACTCCTCTCAACAGCCCAAACAAGTTTCTAAAAGGATGAGTTTGCAACTACTTTACTTTTGGAGAAAATTCAAAACATTCATTATTCAATAGGGCCCAAACTATCAAAAACCAGCGGTTTCAATGAACACACATTTCTTGGCAGAATCATGCAAGACTGAAATTTTTGATGTTTTTCTACTCCTCTCATGAGCCCAAACAAGTCTCTAAAAGCATGAGTTTGCAACTACTTTACTTTTGGAGAAAATTCAAAACATTCATTATTCAATAGAGCCCAATAGCAAAAATCAGGTTTTGAATGAAGATTCACATTTCTTGGTAGAATCATGCAGGATTGAAATTTTTGAAGGTTTTTTACTCCTCTCAACAGCCCAAACAAGTTTCTAAAAGGATGAGTTTGCAACTACTTTACTTTTGGAGAAAATTCAAAACATTCATTATTCAATAGGGCCCAAACTATCAAAAACCAGCGGTTTCAATGAACACACATTTCTTGGTAGAATCATGCAGGACTGAAATTTTTGATGTTTTTCTACTCCTCTCATGAGCCCAAACAAGTCTCTAAAAGCATGAGTTTGCAACTGCTTTACTTTTGGAGAAAATTCAAAACATTCATTATTCAATAGAGCCCAATAGCAAAAATCAGGATTTGAATGAAGAATCACATTTCTTGGTAAAATCATGCAGGATTGAAATTTTTGATGGTTTTTTACTCCTCTCAACAGCCCAAACAAGTTTCTAAAAGGATGAGTTTGCAACTACTTTACTTTTGGAGAAAATTCAAAACATTCATTATTCAATAGGGCCCAAACTATCAAAAACCAGCGGTTTCAATGAACACACATTTCTTGGTAGAATCATGCAGGACTGAAATTTTTGATGTTTTTCTACTCCTCTCATGAGCCCAAACAAGACTCTAAAAGCATGAGTTTGCAACTACTTTACTTTTGGAGAAAATTCAAAACATTCATTATTCAATAGAGCCCAATAGCAAAAATCAGGTTTTGAATGAAGAATCACATTTCTTGGTAAAATCATGCAGGATTGAAATTTTTGATGGTTTTTTACTCCGCTCAACAGCCCAAACAAGTTTCTAAAAGGATGAGTTTGCAACTACTTTACTTTTGGAGAAAATTCAAAACATTCATTATTCAATAGGGCCCAAACTATCAAAAACCAGCGGTTTGAATGAACACACATTTCTTGGTAGAATCATGCAGGACTGAAATTTTTGATGTTTTTCTACTCCTCTCATGAGCCCAAACAAGTCTCTAAAAGCATGAGTTTGCAACTACTTTACTTTTGGAGAAAATTCAAAACATTCATTATTCAATAGAGCCCAATAGCAAAAATCAGGTTTTGAATGAAGAATCACATTTCTTGGTAAAATCATGCAGGATTGAAATTTTTGATGGTTTTTTACTCCTCTCAACAGCCCAAACAAGTTTCTAAAAGGATGAGTTTGCAACTACTTTACTTTTGGAGAAAATTCAAAACATTCATTATTCAATAGGGCCCAAACTATCAAAAACCAGCGGTTTGAATGAACACACATTTCTTGGTAGAATCATGCAGGACTGAAATTTTTGATGTTTTTCTACTCCTCTCATGAGCCCAAACAAGTCTCTAAAAGCATGAGTTTGCAACTACTTTACTTTTGGAGAAAATTCAAAACATTCATTATTCAATAGAGCCCAATAGCAAAAATCAGGTTTTGAATGAAGATTCACATTTCTTGGTAGAATCATGCAGGATTGAAATTTTTGAAGGTTTTTTACTCCTCTCAACAGCCCAAACAAGTTTCTAAAAGGATGAGTTTGCAACTACTTTACTTTTGGAGAAAATTCAAAACATTCATTATTCAATAGGGCCCAAACTATCAAAAACCAGCGGTTTCAATGAACACACATTTCTTGGTAGAATCATGCAGGACTGAAATTTTTGATGTTTTTCTACTCCTCTCATGAGCCCAAACAAGTCTCTAAAAGCATGAGTTTGCAACTGCTTTACTTTTGGAGAAAATTCAAAACATTCATTATTCAATAGAGCCCAATAGCAAAAATCAGGATTTGAATGAAGAATCACATTTCTTGGTAAAATCATGCAGGATTGAAATTTTTGATGGTTTTTTACTCCTCTCAACAGCCCAAACAAGTTTCTAAAAGGATGAGTTTGCAACTACTTTACTTTTGGAGAAAATTCAAAACATTCATTATTCAATAGGGCCCAAACTATCAAAAACCAGCGGTTTCAATGAACACACATTTCTTGGTAGAATCATGCAGGACTGAAATTTTTGATGTTTTTCTACTCCTCTCATGAGCCCAAACAAGACTCTAAAAGCATGAGTTTGCAACTACTTTACTTTTGGAGAAAATTCAAAACATTCATTATTCAATAGAGCCCAATAGCAAAAATCAGGTTTTGAATGAAGAATCACATTTCTTGGTAAAATCATGCAGGATTGAAATTTTTGATGGTTTTTTACTCCTCTCAACAGCCCAAACAAGTTTCTAAAAGGATGAGTTTGCAACTACTTTACTTTTGGAGAAAATTCAAAACATTCATTATTCAATAGGGCCCAAACTATCAAAAACCAGCGGTTTGAATGAACACACATTTCTTGGTAGAATCATGCAGGACTGAAATTTTTGATGTTTTTCTACTCCTCTCATGAGCCCAAACAAGTCTCTAAAAGCATGAGTTTGCAACTACTTTACTTTTGGAGAAAATTCAAAACATTCATTATTCAATAGAGCCCAATAGCAAAAATCAGGTTTTGAATGAAGATTCACATTTCTTGGTAGAATCATGCAGGATTGAAATTTTTGAAGGTTTTTTACTCCTCTCAACAGCCCAAACAAGTTTCTAAAAGGATGAGTTTGCAACTACTTTACTTTTGGAGAAAATTCAAAACATTCATTATTCAATAGGGCCCAAACTATCAAAAACCAGCGGTTTCAATGAACACACATTTCTTGGTAGAATCATGCAGGACTGAAATTTTTGATGTTTTTCTACTCCTCTCATGAGCCCAAACAAGTCTCTAAAAGCATGAGTTTGCAACTGCTTTACTTTTGGAGAAAATTCAAAACATTCATTATTCAATAGAGCCCAATAGCAAAAATCAGGATTTGAATGAAGAATCACATTTCTTGGTAAAATCATGCAGGATTGAAATTTTTGATGGTTTTTTACTCCTCTCAACAGCCCAAACAAGTTTCTAAAAGGATGAGTTTGCAACTACTTTACTTTTGGAGAAAATTCAAAACATTCATTATTCAATAGGGCCCAAACTATCAAAAACCAGCGGTTTCAATGAACACACATTTCTTGGTAGAATCATGCAGGACTGAAATTTTTGATGTTTTTCTACTCCTCTCATGAGCCCAAACAAGTCTCTAAAAGCATGAGTTTGCAACTACTTTACTTTTGGAGAAAATTCAAAACATTCATTATTCAATAGAGCCCAATAGCAAAAATCAGGTTTTGAATGAAGAATCACATTTCTTGGTAAAATCATGCAGGATTGAAATTTTTGATGGTTTTTTACTCCTCTCAACAGCCCAAACAAGTTTCTAAAAGGATGAGTTTGCAACTACTTTACTTTTGGAGAAAATTCAAAACATTCATTATTCAATAGGGCCCAAACTATCAAAAACCAGCGGTTTGAATGAACACACATTTCTTGGTAGAATCATGCAGGACTGAAATTTTTGATGTTTTTCTACTCCTCTCATGAGCCCAAACAAGTCTCTAAAAGCATGAGTTTGCAACTACTTTACTTTTGGAGAAAATTCAAAACATTCACTTTTCACTAGAGCCCAATAGCAAAAATCAGGTTTTGAATGAAGAATCACATTTCTTGGTAGAATCATGCTGCATTGAAATTTTTGATGGTTTTTTACTCCTCTCAACAGCCCAAACAAGTTTCTAAAAGGATGAGTTTGCAACTACTTTACTTTTGGAGAAAATTCAAAACATTCATTATTCAATAGGGCCCAAACTATCAAAAACCAGCGGTTTGAATGAACACACATTTCTTGGTAGAATCATGCAGGACTGAAATTTTTGATGTTTTTCTACTCCTCTCATGAGCCCAAACAAATCTCTAAAAGCATGAGTTTGCAACTACTTTACTTTTGGAGAAAATTCAAAACATTCATTATTCAATAGAGCCCAATAGCAAAAATCAGGTTTTGAATGAAGAATCACATTTCTTGGTAGAATCATGCAGGATTGAAATTTTTGATGGTTTTTTACTCCTCTCAACAGCCCAAACAAGTTTCTAAAAGGATGAGTTTGCAACTACTTTACTTTTGGAGAAAATTCAAAACATTCATTATTCAATAGGGCCCAAACTATCAAAAACCAGCGGTTTCAATGAACACACATTTCTTGGTAGAATCGTGCAGGACTGAAATTTTTTATGTTTTTCTACTCCTCTCATGAGCCCAAACAAGTCTCTAAAAGCATGAGTTTGCAACTACTTTACTTTTGGAAAAAATTCAAAACATTCATTATTCAATAGAGCCCAATAGCAAAAATCAGGTTTTGAATGAAGAATCCCTTTTCTTGGTAAAATCATGCAGGATTGAAATTTTTGATGGTTTTTTACTCCTCTCAACAGCCCAAACAAGTTTCTAAAAGGATGAGTTTGCAACTACTTTACTTTTGGAGAAAATTCAAAACATTCATTATTCAATAGGGCCCAAACTATCAAAAACCAGCGGTTTCAATGAACACACATTTCTTGGTAGAATCATGCAGGACTGAAATTTTTGATGTTTTTCTACTCCTCTCATGAGCCCAAACAAGTCTCTAAAAGCATGAGTTTGCAACTACTTTACTTTTGGAGAAAATTCAAAACATTCACTATTCAATAGAGCCCAATAGCAAAAATCAGGTTTTGAATGAAGAATCGCATTTCTTGGTAAAATCATGCAGGATTGAAATTTTTGATGGTTTTTTACTCCTCTCAACAGCCCAAACAAGTTTCTAAAAGGATGAGTTTGCAACTACTTTACTTTTGGAGAAAATTCAAAACATTCATTATTCAATAGGGCCCAAACTATCAAAAACCAGCGGTTTCAATGAACACACATTTCTTGGTAGAATCATGCAGGACTGAAATTTTTGATGTTTTTCTACTCCTCTCATGAGCCCAAACAAGTCTCTAAAAGCATGAGTTTGCAACTACTTTACTTTTGGAGAAAATTCAAAACATTCACTTTTCACTAGAGCCCAATAGCAAAAATCAGGTTTTGAATGAAGAATCACATTTCTTGGTAGAATCATGCTGCATTGAAATTTTTGATGGTTTTTTACTCCTCTCAACAGCCCAAACAAGTTTCTAAAAGGATGAGTTTGCAACTACTTTACTTTTGGAGAAAATTCAAAACATTCATTATTCAATAGGGCCCAAACTATCAAAAACCAGCGGTTTGAATGAACACACATTTCTTGGTAGAATCATGCAGGACTGAAATTTTTGATGTTTTTCTACTCCTCTCATGAGCCCAAACAAGTCTCTAAAAGCATGAGTTTGCAACTACTTTACTTTTGGAGAAAATTCAAAACATTCATTATTCAATAGAGCCCAATAGCAAAAATCATGATTTGAATGAAGAATCACATTTCTTGGTAGAATCATGCAGGATTGAAATTTTTGATGGTTTTTTACTCCTCTCAACAGCCCAAACAAGTTTCTAAAAGGATGAGTTTGCAACTACTTTACTTTTGGAGAAAATTCAAAACATTCATTATTCAATAGGGCCCAAACTATCAAAAACCAGCGGTTTCAATGAACACACATTTCTTGGTAGAATCATGCAGGACTGAAATTTTTGATGTTTTTCTACTCCTCTCATGAGCCCAAACAAGTCTCTAAAAGCATGAGTTTGCAACTACTTTACTTTTGGAGAAAATTCAAAACATTCATTATTCAATAGAGCCCAATAGCAAAAATCAGGTTTTGAATGAAGATTCACATTTCTTGGTAGAATCATGCAGGATTGAAATTTTTTAAGGTTTTTTACTCCTCTCAACAGCCCAAACAAGTTTCTAAAAGGATGAGTTTGCAACTACTTTACTTTTGGAGAAAATTCAAAACATTCATTATTCAATAGGGCCCAAACTATCAAAAACCAGCGGTTTCAATGAACACACATTTCTTGGTAGAATCATGCAGGACTGAAATTTTTGATGTTTTTCTACTCCTCTCATGAGCCCAAACAAATCTCTAAAAGCATGAGTTTGCAACTACTTTACTTTTGGAGAAAATTCAAAACATTCATTATTCAATAGAGCCCAATAGCAAAAATCAGGTTTTGAATGAAGATTCACATTTCTTGGTAGAATCATGCAGGATTGAAATTTTTGATGGTTTTTTACTCCTCTCAACAGCCCAAACAAGTTTCTAAAAGGATGAGTTTGCAACTACTTTACTTTTGGAGAAAATTCAAAACATTCATTATTCAATAGGGCCCAAACTATCAAAAACCAGCGGTTTCAATGAACACACATTTCTTGGTAGAATCATGCAGGACTGAAATTTTTGATGTTTTTCTACTCCTCTCATGAGCCCAAACAAGTCTCTAAAAGCATGAGAGAGCAACTACTTTACTTTTGGAAAAAATTCAAAACATTCATTATTCAATAGAGCCCAATAGCAAAAATCAAGTTTTGAATGAAGAATCCCTTTTCTTGGTAAAATCATGCAGGATTGAAATTTTTGATGGTTTTTTACTCCTCTCAACAGCCCAAACAAGTTTCTAAAAGGATGAGTTTGCAACTACTTTACTTTTGGAGAAAATTCAAAACATTCATTATTCAATAGGGCCCAAACTATCAAAAACCAGCGGTTTCAATGAACACACATTTCTTGGTAGAATCATGCAGGACTGAAATTTTTGATGTTTTTCTACTCCTCTCATGAGCCCAAACAAGTCTCTAAAAGCATGAGTTTGCAACTACTTTACTTTTGGAGAAAATTCAAAACATTCACTATTCAATAGAGCCCAATAGCAAAAATCAGGTTTTGAATGAAGAATCGCATTTCTTGGTAAAATCATGCAGGATTGAAATTTTTGATGGTTTTTTACTCCTCTCAACAGCCCAAACAAGTTTCTAAAAGGATGAGTTTGCAACTACTTTACTTTTGGAGAAAATTCAAAACATTCATTATTCAATAGGGCCCAAACTATCAAAAACCAGCGGTTTCAATGAACACACATTTCTTGGTAGAATCATGCAGGACTGAAATTTTTGATGTTTTTCTACTCCTCTCATGAGCCCAAACAAGTCTCTAAAAGCATGAGTTTGCAACTACTTTACTTTTGGAGAAAATTCAAAACATTCATTATTCAATAGAGCCCAATAGCAAAAATCAGGTTTTGAATGAAGAATCACATTTCTTGGTAGAATCATGCTGCATTGAAATTTTTGATGGTTTTTTACTCCTCTCAACAGCCCAAACAAGTTTCTAAAAGGATGAGTTTGCAACTACTTTACTTTTGGAGAAAATTCAAAACATTCATTATTCAATAGGGCCCAAACTATCAAAAACCAGCGGTTTCAATGAACACACATTTCTTGGTAGAATCATGCAGGACTGAAATTTTTGATGTTTTTCTACTCCTCTCATGAGCCCAAACAAGTCTCTAAAAGCAAGAGTTTGCAACTACTTTACTTTTGGAGAAAATTCAAAACATTCATTATTCAATAGAGCCCAATAGCAAAAATCAGGTTTTGAATGAAGAATCACATTTCTTGGTAGAATCATGCAGGATTGAAATTTTTGATGGTTTTTTACTCCTCTCAACAGCCCAAACAAGTTTCTAAAAGGATGAGTTTGCAAGTACTTTACTTTTGGAGAAAATTCAAAACATTCATTATTCAATAGGGCCCAAACTATCAAAAACCAGCGGTTTCAATGAACACACATTTCTTGGTAGAATCATGCAGGACTGAAATTTTTGATGTTTTTCTACTCCTCTCATGAGCCCAAACAAGACTCTAAAAGCATGAGTTTGCAACTACTTTACTTTTGGAGAAAATTCAAAACATTCATTATTCAATAGAGCCCAATAGCAAAAATCAGGTTTTGAATGAAGAATCACATTTCTTGGTAGAATCATGCAGGATTGAAATTTTTGATGGTTTTTTACTCCTCTCAACAGCCCAAACAAGTTTCTAAAAGGATGAGTTTGCAACTACTTTACTTTTGGAGAAAATTCAAAACATTCATTATTCAATAGGGCCCAAACTATCAAAAACCAGCGGTTTCAATGAACACACATTTCTTGGTAGAATCATGCAGGACTGAAATTTTTGATGTTTTTCTACTCCTCTCATGAGCCCAAACAAGTCTCTAAAAGCATGAGTTTGCAACTACTTAACTTTTGGATAAAATTCAAAACATTCATTATTCAATAGAGCCCAAAAGCAAAAATCAGGTTTTGAATGAAGAATCACATTTCTTGGTAAAATCATGCAGGATTGAAATTTTTGATGGTTTTTTACTCCTCTCAACAGCCCAAACAAGTTTCTAAAAGGATGAGTTTGCAACTACTTTACTTTTGGAGAAAATTCAAAACATTCATTATTCAATAGGGCCCAAACTATCAAAAACCAGTGGTTTCAATGAACACACATTTCTTGGTAGAATCATGCAGGACTGAAATTTTTGATGTTTTTCTACTCCTCTCATGAGCCCAAACAAGTCTCTAAAAGCATGAGTTTGCAACTACTTTACTTTTGGAGAAAATTCAAAACATTCATTATTCAATAGAGCCCAATAGCAAAAATCAGGTTTTGAATGAAGAATCACATTTCTTGGTAGAATCATGCAGGATTGAAATTTTTGATGGTTTTTTACTCCTCTCAACAGCCCAAACAAGTTTCTAAAAGGATGAGTTTGCAACTACTTTACTTTTGGAGAAAATTCAAAACATTCATTATTCAATAGGGCCCAAAATATCAAAAACCAGCGGTTTGAATGAACACACATTTCTTGGTAGAATCATGCAGGACTGAAATTTTTGATGTTTTTCTACTCCTCTCATGAGCCCAAACAAGTCTCTAAAAGGATGAGTTTGCAACTACTTTACTTTTGGAGAAAATTCAAAACATTCATTATTCAATAGAGCCCAATAGCAAAAACCAGCGTTTTGAATGAAGAATCACATTTCTTGGTAGAATCATGCAGGATTGAAATTTTTGATGGTTTTTTACTCCTCTCAACAGCCCAAACAAGTTTCTAAAAGGATGAGTTTGCAAATACTTTACTTTTGGAGAAAATTCAAAACATTCATTATTCAATAGGGCCCAAACTATCAAAAACCAGCGGTTTCAATGAACACACATTTCTTGGTAGAATCATGCAGGACTGAAATTTTTGATGTTTTTCTACTCCTTTCATGAGCCCAAACAAGTCTCTAAAAGCATGAGTTTGCAACTACTTTACTTTTGGAGAAATTTCAAAACATTCATTATTCAATAGAGCCCAATAGCAAAAACCAGCGTTTTGAATTAAGAATCACATTTCTTGGTAGAATCATGCAGGATTGAAATTTTTGATGGTTTTTTACTCCTCTCAACAGCCCAAACAAGTTTCTAAAAGGATGAGTTTGCAACTACTTTACTTTTGGAGAAAATTCAAAACATTCATTATTCAATAGGGCCCAAACTATCAAAAACCAGCGGTTTCAATGAACACACATTTCTTGGTAGAATCATGCAGGACTGAAATTTTTGATGTTTTTCTACTCCTCTCATGAGCCCAAACAAGTCTCTAAAAGCATTAGTTTGCAACTACTTTACTTTTGGAGAAAATTCAAAACATTCATTATTCAATAGAGCCCAATAGCAAAAATCAGGTTTTGAATGAAGAATCACATTTCTTGGTAAAATCATGCAGGATTGAAATTTTTGATGGTTTTTTACTCCTCTCAACAGCCCAAACAAGTTTCTAAAAGGATGAGTTTGCAACTACTTTACTTTTGGAGAAAATTCAAAACATTCATTATTCAATAGGGCCCAAACTATCAAAAACCAGCGGTTTCAATGAACACACATTTCTTGGTAGAATCATGCAGGACTGAAATTTTTGATGTTTTTCTACTCCTCTCATGAGCCCAAACAAGTCTCTAAAAGCATGAGTTTGCAACTACTTTACTTTTGGAGAAAATTCAAAACATTCATTATTCAATAGAGCCCAATAGCAAAAATCAGGTTTTGAATGAAGAATCACATTTCTTGGTAGAATCATGCAGGATTGAAATTTTTGATGGTTTTTTACTCCTCTCAACAGCCCAAACAAGTTTCTAAAAGGATGAGTTTGCAACTACTTTACTTTTGGAGAAAATTCAAAACATTCATTATTCAATAGGGCCCAAAATATCAAAAACCAGCGGTTTGAATGAACACACATTTCTTGGTAGAATCATGCAGGACTGAAATTTTTGATGTTTTTCTACTCCTCTCATGAGCCCAAACAAGTCTCTAAAAGGATGAGTTTGCAACTACTTTACTTTTGGAGAAAATTCAAAACATTCATTATTCAATAGAGCCCAATAGCAAAAACCAGCGTTTTGAATGAAGAATCACATTTCTTGGTAGAATCATGCAGGATTGAAATTTTTGATGGTTTTTTACTCCTCTCAACAGCCCAAACAAGTTTCTAAAAGGATGAGTTTGCAAATACTTTACTTTTGGAGAAAATTCAAAACATTCATTATTCAATAGGGCCCAAACTATCAAAAACCAGCGGTTTCAATGAACACACATTTCTTGGTAGAATCATGCAGGACTGAAATTTTTGATGTTTTTCTACTCCTTTCATGAGCCCAAACAAGTCTCTAAAAGCATGAGTTTGCAACTACTTTACTTTTGGAGAAATTTCAAAACATTCATTATTCAATAGAGCCCAATAGCAAAAACCAGCGTTTTGAATTAAGAATCACATTTCTTGGTAGAATCATGCAGGATTGAAATTTTTGATGGTTTTTTACTCCTCTCAACAGCCCAAACAAGTTTCTAAAAGGATGAGTTTGCAACTACTTTACTTTTGGAGAAAATTCAAAACATTCATTATTCAATAGGGCCCAAACTATCAAAAACCAGCGGTTTCAATGAACACACATTTCTTGGTAGAATCATGCAGGACTGAAATTTTTGATGTTTTTCTACTCCTCTCATGAGCCCAAACAAGACTCTAAAAGCATGAGTTTGCAACTACTTTACTTTTGGAGAAAATTCAAAACATTCATTATTCAATAGAGCCCAATAGCAAAAATCAGGTTTTGAATGAAGAATCACATTTCTTGGTAAAATCATGCAGGATTGAAATTTTTGATGGTTTTTTACTCCTCTCAACAGCCCAAACAAGTTTCTAAAAGGATGAGTTTGCAACTACTTTACTTTTGTAGAAAATTCAAAACATTCATTATTCAATAGGGCCCAAACTATCAAAAACCAGCGGTTTGAATGAACACACATTTCTTGGTAGAATCATGCAGGACTGAAATTTTTGATGTTTTTCTACTCCTCTCATGAGCCCAAACAAGTCTCTAAAAGCATGAGTTTGCAACTACTTTACTTTTGGAGAAAATTCAAAACATTTATTATTCAATAGAGCCCAATAGCAAAAATCAGGTTTTGAATGAAGAATCACATTTCTTGGTAAAATCATGCAGGATTGAAATTTTTGATGGTTTTTTACTCTTCTCAACAGCCCAAACAAGTTTCTAAAAGGATGAGTTTGCAACTACTTTACTTTTGGAGAAAATTCAAAACATTCATTATTCAATAGGGCCCAAACTATCAAAAACCAGCGGTTTGAATGAACACACATTTCTTGGTAGAATCATGCAGGACTGAAATTTTTGATGTTTTTCTACTCCTCTCATGAGCCCAAACAAGTCTCTAAAAGCATGAGTTTGCAACTACTTTACTTTTGGAGAAAATTCAAAACATTCACTTTTCACTAGAGCCCAATAGCAAAAATCAGGTTTTGAATGAAGAATCACATTTCTTGGTAGAATCATGCTGCATTGAAATTTTTGATGGTTTTTTACTCCTCTCAACAGCCCAAACAAGTTTCTAAAAGGATGAGTTTGCAACTACTTTACTTTTGGAGAAAATTCAAAACATTCATTATTCAATAGGGCCCAAACTATCAAAAACCAGCGGTTTCAATGAACACACATTTCTTGGTAGAATCATGCAGGACTGAAATTTTTGATGTTTTTCTACTCCTCTCATGAGCCCAAACAAGTCTCTAAAAGCATGAGTTTGCAACTACTTTACTTTTGGAGAAAATTCAAAACATTCATTATTCAATAGAGCCCAATAGCAAAAATCAGGTTTTGAATGAAGATTCACATTTCTTGGTAGAATCATGCAGGATTGAAATTTTTGATGGTTTTTTACTCCTCTCAACAGCCCAAACAAGTTTCTAAAAGGATGAGTTTGCAACTACTTTACTTTTGGAGAAAATTCAAAACATTCATTATTCAATAGGGCCCAAACTATCAAAAACCAGCGGTTTCAATGAACACACATTTCTTGGTAGAATCATGCAGGACTGAAATTTTTGATGTTTTTCTACTCCTCTCATGAGCCCAAACAAGTCTCTAAAAGCATGAGTTTGCAACTACTTTACTTTTGGAAAAAATTCAAAACATTCATTATTCAATAGAGCCCAATAGCAAAAATCAGGTTTTGAATGAAGAATCCCTTTTCTTGGTAAAATCATGCAGGATTGAAATTTTTGATGGTTTTTTACTCCTCTCAACAGCCCAAACAAGTTTCTAAAAGGATGAGTTTGCAACTACTTTACTTTTGGAGAAAATTCAAAACATTCATTATTCAATAGGGCCCAAACTATCAAAAACCAGCGGTTTCAATGAACACACATTTCTTGGTAGAATCATGCAGGACTGAAATTTTTGATGTTTTTCTACTCCTCTCATGAGCCCAAACAAGTCTCTAAAAGCATGAGTTTGCAACTACTTTACTTTTGGAGAAAATTCAAATCATTCACTATTCAATAGAGCCCAATAGCAAAAATCAGGTTTTGAATGAAGAATCGCATTTCTTGGTAAAATCATGCAGGATTGAAATTTTTGATGGTTTTTTACTCCTCTCAACAGCCCAAACAAGTTTCTAAAAGGATGAGTTTGCAACTACTTTACTTTTGGAGAAAATTCAAAACATTCATTATTCAATAGGGCCCAAACTATCAAAAACCAGCGGTTTCAATGAACACACATTTCTTGGTAGAATCATGCAGGACTGAAATTTTTGATGTTTTTCTACTCCTCTCATGAGCCCAAACAAGTCTCTAAAAGCATGAGTTTGCAACTACTTTACTTTTGGAGAAAATTCAAAACATTCATTATTCAATAGAGCCCAATAGCAAAAATCAGGTTTTGAATGAAGAATCACATTTCTTGGTAGAATCATGCAGGATTGAAATTTTTGATGGTTTTTTACTCCTCTCAACAGCCCAAACAAGTTTCTAAAAGGATGAGTTTGCAAGTACTTTACTTTTGGAGAAAATTCAAAACATTCATTATTCAATAGGGCCCAAACTATCAAAAACCAGCGGTTTCAATGAACACACATTTCTTGGTAGAATCATGCAGGACTGAAATTTTTGATGTTTTTCTACTCCTCTCATGAGCCCAAACAAGTCTCTAAAAGCATGAGTTTGCAACTACTTTACTTTTGGAGAAAATTCAAAACATTCACTATTCAATAGAGCCCAATAGCAAAAATCAGGTTTTGAATGAAGAATCGCATTTCTTGGTAAAATCATGCAGGATTGAAATTTTTGATGGTTTTTTACTCCTCTCAACAGCCCAAACAAGTTTCTAAAAGGATGAGTTTGCAACTACTTTACTTTTGGAGAAAATTCAAAACATTCATTATTCAATAGGGCCCAAACTATCAAAAACCAGCGGTTTCAATGAACACACATTTCTTGGTAGAATCATGCAGGACTGAAATTTTTGATGTTTTTCTACTCCTCTCATGAGCCCAAACAAGTCTCTAAAAGCATGAGTTTGCAACTACTTTACTTTTGGAGAAAATTCAAAACATTCATTATTCAATAGAGCCCAATAGCAAAAATCAGGTTTTGAATGAAGAATCACATTTCTTGGTAGAATCATGCAGGATTGAAATTTTTGATGGTTTTTTACTCCTCTCAACAGCCCAAACAAGTTTCTAAAAGGATGAGTTTGCAAGTACTTTACTTTTGGAGAAAATTCAAAACATTCATTATTCAATAGGGCCCAAACTATCAAAAACCAGCGGTTTCAATGAACACACATTTCTTGGTAGAATCATGCAGGACTGAAATTTTTGATGTTTTTCTACTCCTCTCATGAGCCCAAACAAGTCTCTAAAAGCAAGAGTTTGCAACTACTTTACTTTTGGAGAAAATTCAAAACATTCATTATTCAATAGAGCCCAATAGCAAAAATCAGGTTTTGAATGAAGAATCACATTTCTTGGTAGAATCATGCAGGATTGAAATTTTTGATGGTTTTTTACTCCTCTCAACAGCCCAAACAAGTTTCTAAAAGGATGAGTTTGCAACTACTTTACTTTTGGAGAAAATTCAAAACATTCATTATTCAATAGGGCCCAAACTATCAAAAACCAGCGGATTCAATGAACACACATTTCTTGGTAGAATCATGTAGGACTGAAATTTTTGATGTTTTTCTACTCCTCTCATAAGCCCAAACAAGTCTCTAAAAGCATGAGTTTGCAACTACTTTACTTTTGGAGAAAATTCAAAACATTCATTATTCAATAGAGCCCAATAGCAAAAATCATGATTTGAATGAAGAATCACATTTCTTGGTAAAATCATGCAGGATTGAAATTTTTGATGGTTTTTTACTCCTCTCAACAGCCCAAACAAGTTTCTAAAAGGATGAGTTTGCAACTACTTTACTTTTGGAGAAAATTCAAAACATTCATTATTCAATAGGGCCCAAACTATCAAAAACCAGCGGTTTCAAGGAACACACATTTCTTGGTAGAATCATGCAGGACTGAAATTTTTGATGTTTTTCTACTCCTCTCATGAGCCCAAACAAGTCTCTAAAAGCATGAGTTTGCAACTACTTTACTTTTGGAGAAAATTCAAAACATTCATTATTCAATAGAGCCCAATAGCAAAAATCAGGTTTTGAATGAAGATTCACATTTCTTGGTAGAATCATGCAGGATTGAAATTTTTGATGGTTTTTTACTCCTCTCAACAGCCCAAACAAGTTTCTAAAAGGATGAGTTTGCAACTACTTTACTTTTGGAGAAAATTCAAAACATTCATTATTCAATAGGGCCCAAACTATCAAAAACCAGCGGTTTCAATGAACACACATTTCTTGGTAGAATCATGCAGGACTGAAATTTTTGATGTTTTTCTACTCCTCTCATGAGCCCAAACAAGTCTCTAAAAGCATGAGTTTGCAACTACTTTACTTTTGGAGAAAATTCAAAACATTCACTATTCAATAGAGCCCAATAGCAAAAATCAGGTTTTGAATGAAGAATCGCATTTCTTGGTAAAATCATGCAGGATTGAAATTTTTGATGGTTTTTTACTCCTATCAACAGCCCAAACAAATTTCTAAAAGGATGAGTTTGCAACTACTTTACTTTTGGAGAAAATTCAAAACATTCATTATTCAATGGGGCCCAAACTATCAAAAACCAGCGGTTTCAATGAACACACATTTCTTGGTAGAATCATGCAGGACTGAAATTTTTGATGTTTTTCTACTCCTCTCATGAGCCCAAACAAGTCTCTAAAAGCATGAGTTTGCAACTACTTTACTTTTGGAGAAAATTCAAAACATTCATTATTCAATAGAGCCCAATAGCAAAAATCAGGTTTTGAATGAAGAATCACATTTCTTGGTAGAATCATGCAGGATTGAAATTTGTGATGGTTTTTTACTCCTCTCAACAGCCCAAACAAGTTTCTAAAAGGATGAGTTTGCAACTACTTTACTTTTGGAGAAAATTCAAAACATTCATTATTCAATAGGGCCCAAACTATCAAAAACCAGCGGTTTCAATGAACACACATTTCTTGGTAGAATCATGCAGGACTGAAATTTTTGATGTTTTTCTACTCCTCTCATGAGCCCAAACAAGTCTCTAAAAGCAAGAGTTTGCAACTACTTTACTTTTGGAGAAAATTCAAACCATTCATTATTCAATAGAGCCCAATAGCAAAAATCAGGTTTTGAATGAAGAATCACATTTCTTGGTAGAATCATGCAGGATTGAAATTTTTGATGGTTTTTTACTCCTCTCAACAGCCCAAACAAGTTTCTAAAAGGATGAGTTTGCAACTACTTTACTTTTGGAGAAAATTCAAAACATTCATTATTCAATAGGGCCCAAACTATCAAAAAACAGCGGTTTCAATGAACACACATTTCTTGGTAGAATCATGCAGGACTGAAATTTTTGATGTTTTTCTACTCCTCTCATAAGCCCAAACAAGTCTCTAAAAGCATGAGTTTGCAACTACTTTACTTTTGGAGAAAATTCAAAACATTCATTATTCAATAGAGCCCAATAGCAAAAATCATGATTTGAATGAAGAATCACATTTCTTGGTAAAATCATGCAGGATTGAAATTTTTGATGGTGTTTTACTCCTCTCAACAGCCCAAACAAGTTTCTAAAAGGATGAGTTTGCAACTACTTTACTTTTGGAGAAAATTCAAAACATTCATTATTCAATAGGGCCCAAACTATCAAAAACCAGCGGTTTCAATGAACACACATTTCTTGGTAGAATCATGCAGGACTGAAATTTTTGATGTTTTTCTACTCCTCTCATGAGCCCAAACAAGACTCTAAAAGCATGAGTTTGCAACTACTTTACTTTTGGAGAAAATTCAAAACATTCATTATTCAATAGAGCCCAATAGCAAAAATCAGGTTTTGAATGAAGAATCACATTTCTTGGTAGAATCATGCAGGATTGAAATTTTTGATGGTTTTTTACTCCTCTCAACAGCCCAAACAAGTTTCTAAAAGGATGAGTTTGCAACTACTTTACTTTTGGAGAAAATTCAAAACATTCATTATTCAATAGGGCCCAAAATATCAAAAACCAGCGGTTTCAATGAACACACATTTCTTGGTAGAATCATGCAGGACTGAAATTTTTGATGTTTTTCTACTCCTCTCATGAGCCCAAACAAGTCTCTAAAAGCATGAGTTTGCAACTACTTTACTTTTGGAGAAAATTCAAAACATTCATTATTCAATAGAGCCCAAAAGCAAAAATCAGGTTTTGAATGAAGAATCACATTTCTTGGTAAAATCATGCAGGATTGAAATTTTTGATGGTTTTTTACTCCTCTCAACAGCCCAAACAAGTTTCTAAAAGGATGAGTTTGCAACTACTTTACTTTTGGAGAAAATTCAAAACATTCATTATTCAATAGGGCCCAAACTATCAAAAACCAGCGGTTTCAATGAACACACATTTCTTGGTAGAATCATGCAGGACTGAAATTTTTGATGTTTTTCTACTCCTCTCATGAGCCCAAACAAGTCTCTAAAAGCATGAGTTTGCAACTACTTTACTTTTGGAGAAAATTCAAAACATTCATTATTCAATAGAGCCCAATAGCAAAAATCAGGTTTTGAATGAAGAATCACATTTCTTGGTAAAATCATGCAGGATTGAAATTTTTGATGGTTTTTTACTCCTCTCAACAGCCCAAACAAGTTTCTAAAAGGATGAGTTTGCAACTACTTTACTTTTGGAGAAAATTCAAAACATTCATTATTCAATAGGGCCCAAACTATCAAAAACCAGAGGTTTCAATGAACACACATTTCTTGGTAGAATCATGCAGGACTGAAATTTTTGATGTTTTTCTACTCCTCTCATGAGCCCAAACAAGTCTCTAAAAGCATGAGTTTGCAACTACTTTACTTTTGGAGAAAATTCAAAACATTCACTATTCAATAGAGCCCAATAGCAAAAATCAGGTTTTGAATGAAGAATCACATTTCTTGGTAAAATCATGCAGGATTGAAATTTTTGATGGTTTTTTACTCCTCTCAACAGCCCAAACAAGTTTCTAAAAGGATGAGTTTGCAACTACTTTACTTTTGGAGAAAATTTAAAACATTCATTATTCAATAGGGCCCAAACTATCAAAAACCAGCGGTTTCAATGAACACACATTTCTTGGTAGAATCATGCAGGACTGAAATTTTTGATGTTTTTCTACTCCTCTCATGAGCCCAAACAAGTCTCTAAAAGCATGAGTTTGCAACTACTTTACTTTTGGAGAAAATTCAAAACATTCATTATTCAATAGAGCCCAATAGCAAAAATCAGGTTTTGAATGAAGAATCACATTTCTTGGTAAAATCATGCAGGATTGAAATTTTTGATGCTTTTTTACTCCTCTCAACAGCCAAAACAAGTTTCTAAAAGGATGAGTTTGCAACTACTTTACTTTTGGAGAAAATTCAAAACATTCATTATTCAATAGGGCCCAAACTATCAAAAACCAGCGGTTTGAATGAACACACATTTCTTGGTAGAATCATGCAGGACTGAAATTTTTGATGTTTTTCTACTCCTCTCATGAGCCCAAACAAGTCTCTAAAAGCATGAGTTTGCAACTACTTTACTTTTGGAGAAAATTCAAAACATTCACTTTTCACTAGAGCCCAATAGCAAAAATCAGGTTTTGAATGAAGATTCACATTTCTTGGTAGAATCATGCTGCATTGAAATTTTTGATGGTTTTTTACTCCTCTCAACAGCCCAAACAAGTTTCTAAAAGGATGAGTTTGCAACTACTTTACTTTTGGAGAAAATTCAAAACATTCATTATTCAATAGGGTCCAAACTATCAAAAACCAGCGGTTTCAATGAACACACATTTCTTGGTAGAATCATGCAGGACTGAAATTTTTGATGTTTTTCTACTCCTCTCATGAGCCCAAACAAGTCTCTAAAAGCATGAGTTTGCAACTACTTTACTTTTGGAGAAAATTCAAAACATTCATTATTCAATAGAGCCCAATAGCAAAAACCAGCGTTTTGAATTAAGAATCACATTTCTTGGTAGAATCATGCAGGATTGAAATTTTTGATGGTTTTTTACTCCTCTCAACAGCCCAAACAAGTTTCTAAAAGGATGAGTTTGCAACTACTTTACTTTTGGAGAAAATTCAAAACATTCATTATTCAATAGGGCCCAAACTATCAAAAACCAGCGGTTTGAATGAACAAACATTTCTTGGTAGAATCATGCAGGACTGAAATTTTTGATGTTTTTCTACTCCTCTCATGAGCCCAAACAAGTCTCTAAAAGCATGAGTTTGCAACTACTTTACTTTTGGAGAAAATTCAAAACATTCGTTATTCAATAGAGCCCAATAGCAAAAATCAGGTTTTGAATGAAGATTCACATTTCTTGGTAGAATCATGCAGGATTGAAATTTTTGATGGTTTTTTACTCCTCTCAACAGCCCAAACAAGTTTCTAAAAGGATGAGTTTGCAACTACTTTACTTTTGGAGAAAATTCAAAACATTCATTATTCAATAGGGCCCAAACTATCAAAAACCAGCGGTTTCAATGAACACACATTTCTTGGTAGAATCATGCAGGACTGAAATTTTTGATGTTTTTCTACTCCTCTCATGAGCCCAAACAAGTCTCTAAAAGCATGAGTTTGCAACTACTTTACTTTTGGAGAAAATTCAAAACATTCACTATTCAATAGAGCCCAATAGCAAAAATCAGGTTTTGAATGAAGAATCACATTTCTTGGTAAAATCATGCAGGATTGAAATTTTTGATGGTTTTTTACTCCTCTCAACAGCCCAAACAAGTTTCTAAAAGGATGAGTTTGCAACCACTTTACTTTTGGAGAAAATTCAAAACATTCATTATTCAATAGGGCCCAAACTATCAAAAACCAGCGGTTTCAATGAACACACATTTCTTGGTAGAATCATGCAGGACTGAAATTTTTGATGTTTTTCTACTCCTCTCATGAGCCCAAACAAGTCTCTAAAAGCATGAGTTTGCAACTACTTTACTTTTGGAGAAAATTCAAAACATTGGGGGGGCGTGGCCAGCGTCTGAGCTGAATGGAAGCCTGAGCTCTGAGCTCCTCCACAGGGCAGCCTACCAAGCGCTATTAACAAGCGATTTACAAGCCAGGACTGGCTGAAAACTTGTGGGAACCTCCATAGACACCAGCGGTGCCCCCACACTATGGATCTGCTCTGTAAAAAAGCAGAAAAAGGAAAGAAAACAGAGCGCTCTCCCCTCATGCTGAGGAGCCAAGATGGCGCCCGCCTCACAGCAGCAGCCACAGCCTGCAGCCCCAGCCTGAGCGGTACACAGCGGCAAAGGACGCCACAGCGGCTGAAGCATGCAGCATTCAAGTCAGGGGGTAAGTCTACCCCTGCCCCAGCTAAAACCGCCGCTCTGCAGGCTAATAGAAGCGCTAATTTACACATTAAAAGTAGCGCTGAGGTGAAAGGAGCGAGATCTCGCGAGAGTGACCGGGAGACAAGCGAGACTACGCAACAGATACGCAATTTGCGTAACTTAAGCAAAAATACAGCACAGCTTGTGAATTATGGTGCAGCAGCACCGCTGACCGCTGATATGGAGGAGACAAATGTATTAAGGGGTTCCTCATCCTGTCCTGACATCTCCAATGTGTCAGATACTCCTCTAACGCCATTACAGAGGGAAATGTCTCCTTTCTCAGTGACTAGCCGCAGATTTAGCAGCAGCTCAGCTGAGATGCAACAGGAATTACAAATTGAGGACTCCTGTCCTTCAGATAATCCCATACCGGAGAACATTTTACACGTTTTAACAGAGGTGGAGGCTACCAGTAATACAGCCTCAGAAATATTTATTAAAAACATGCTATGCCTTCTAGCAAAGACATTTCAGAAACAACTGGAGGGCTATAATACAAATCTCCAAAATAACATAGACGGTCTGGGCCAGAGAGTGGACCATCTTGAATCCAAAATGGAAGAATTGGTTAAATCCCATAATAATTTGATAGATGAACACTATGCCCTAGAAAAAGAGGTTGTCTTCTTAAAATCAAGGTTGATAGAGCAAGAAGACAGAAGTAGAAGGAACAACCTTAAATTCAGGGGAATACCTGAAAATGTCAAAGAGAGAGACCTTAATGCATATGTGCAAAAGATGCTCCATACAATACTTCCAGGGGCCTCTAAAGGGGACCTATTGATGGAACGTATACACAGACTCCCCAAGTCCAAATATGCCCCAGACAGAGCCCCAAGAGATGTCATTGCATATTTTCATTATTTCCTGACAAAGGAGGACATTCTGAGGAGAAGTAAGCAATCACCTATATTACCAAGGCCATACGAGGATATCAAGATTTTTGCAGACTTCTCAAAAGCTACCCTACAGAAAAGGAGAGACTTCTTTCCAATCACTGCACATCTGAGGAAACACAAGATTTTATACAGATGGGGTTTCCCTACAAAAATTCTAGTCATGAAAGAGAATACCACTTTTGCCTTGTCTAATATTGATAACTGTAAGAGTTTTTTCCAAGATTTAGGTATCCCTCCACTGGAGACTCCACCATCATCATCATTCTACAATCAAGAAAGGAATATCCCCTTGCAGCAGCAAAGACGCCTTTCCCAGTCCTGGAATACGCAAAAGAAAAGAAAATAGACTTGGTGGGTACTGACCCTGGCTTTAGGCCTGAATTTTCTCTTTTTCTCTCCCCACGTGATAACTGAGAGACATTCTCTCGGTACCATTTCTTTTGAGAAATCTAAATTTGTCTAGTTTATAAGTTTTGTTCTGTTCTAGGTTGTAACATGTTTTTGTTTACAGGCACACCAGGCACTAACAAAAAATCACTAAGGAAACCCACTGTCTTTTGGATGTATTTTCGGGTGAAATGTTCTGTTTCAGTGAATCATCTAATGCTTTTTTTCCTTCCTGACACATTATGGAATTGAGGGTACTGTCATTTAATGTAAATGGGCTCAATAGCCCATTCAAGAGATTTGCTTTGTGGAAGGAGATTAAAAAATTGAAGGCCAACATAGCAATGATACAAGAAACACACCTTCTAGAAATTGATAACACAAGACTCAAAAATAAAGACTTCCCTCAGATTTTCTTTTCTAACGCTGAGGGAAAGAAAAAAGCTGGGGTGGCCATCGCCTTCCACAAAGATTTGCCAATAGTGGTCTCAGACATATATAGGGACAGCAATGGTAGACAACTTGCTATTAATTTTACTTTGGAGGGTGTGGAATATACAGTGGTAAACGTATACACCCCTAATGTCCGGCAAATTAGCTTTCTAAATAAGGTCAAGAAGAAATTGTCCAATTTTAGTAGAGGTCACATAATCTGGGGAGGAGATTTTAATTGTATAGTTGACCCAAATACTGATTGCTCATCTGATGCCCCATATTATAGAAGCGTGAATCTGGGAAGATGGTTGGGAGATTCCAATTTGCATGACAGCTGTAAGATATTGAACTCTACCTCAAAAGAATACGCAAGATTTTGTCCACATAACAAGTCTTACACTAGGATTGATCATGTGTTCACTAGCTTCTCGCTACTAGACTCATACATAGATTTCCAGACTGGTCCTATTACATGGTCAGACCATGCCCCAATCCTACTGACCTTACATACTTCCTCCATGATCCCAAAACAATACAATTGGAGATATAGTAAATTCACTGTTGACTCCCCAGAAAACATATCATTAGCAAAGAATGTCTTAATGAACTACTTCAAAGAGAACTGTTCCCAAGAAATTACACCTGAAACATTGTGGCTAGCACACAAATGTGTCATTAGGGGTCATCTGATCCAAGTTGCTTCGAGACAAAAAAGGGCAAGAGAGAGCCAACAGAGGATGTTGTTAGAACAGATCCAAAAATTAGAATCCCAAGCTAAAGCAGACAAAAATTTTGCTAAATATAATGAATTGTACTCCCTCAGACTGGAACTTAGGAATCTCCTCATCAACTTATATGAGAAAAAGACTTTATTTAATAGGGCAGGGTTTTATGTTAATAATAATAAGTTCTCCAAAAATATGGCAAATAGGTTTAAACCCATAAATAAAAAACATCCAATCAAAAAAATAACCCAAAGCTCAAAGACTATAGAAAAACCCAAAGAGATAGCCCTAGCCTTTGAGAGCTACTATTCTAAATTATATAACATAGGAAACAATGGAGCTCATCCCTCTCCTTCACCAGAGATGATAAATAATTTTTTGGAAAAAGTAAAGCTGGGATCTTTGTCTCTAAAGCAGAAGGAGTCACTTGACGCACCCTTTACTGAGGGTGAGGTCTCTTTTGCGATGAATAATCTTAAAAATGACAAGGCTCCAGGTCCAGATGGCTTTCCTATAGAGTATTATAAAGAATTTAAAAAGGAACTCATCCCACACTTAACTAATGCCCTGAATTTTATTAAATCAGAAGGAAAGTGCAGCACAGATATGCTGAGAGCCACAATAGTGGTGATTCCCAAACCAGATAAAGATTCGACCAAAATCGAAAACTATAGGCCTATTTCTCTCCTAAATGTGGATATCAAGATCTACGCAAAAATATTAGCAAAAAGATTACAGGACGTTGTTCCATTCCTTATACATCCCGATCAAGTCGGTTTTGTAAAATCTAGGCAAACTTCAGACAGTTCTAGAAGTGTCCTGCATCACTTATCTTCATGCTACAAAAATAGGATTTCCAGTTTGTTTGTGGCTCTTGACGCTGAAAAGGCCTTTGACCGGATCAATTGGGCCTATGCCTTTACAGTATTGGAGAAAATGGGTTTTGGTGGGGAGATGATGAGAAGTATTCGAGCTTTATACTCTCGGCCATCTGCCTCTGTGCTGGTCAACAACACGATGTCAGATACATTTTTTATAACTAATGGGACAAGACAGGGATGTCCTCTATCCCCAATAATTTTTATCCTGAGCCTGGAACCTTTGGCTCAAATGATAAGGGATTCTGGTGAAGTACACGGTGTACAATTGAAAGATTCAGAGCATAAGATTAACCTCTATGCAGATGACATTATACTCACACTCACAAATCCAATTGATTCCCTGGAAAAGATATGGGATATCATAAATTTATTTGGCTCAGTTTCATACTATAAATTAAATGTAAAAAAGACTAATGTTCTATCACTTTTCCTTTCAGCCTCTACGAAACAGCAACTAAGAGACAAGTATCCCTTTAATTGGGACTGTACCAGGATACCGTACTTAGGAATTTGGCTCACAGGTAACCCCATGCATATGAGTGAGGTAAACATGGATCACCTTCTACAGTCTCTCGACCTTAAGTTGAAGGAACTGTCGAAGACCCCACCCACATGGATGGGCAGAATAGTGCTATATAAGATGTTCTGCCTACCCAAAGTCCTATTTTTATACAGGAACGTCCCTCTGCCTATATCTGTACAGTATATACAAAAACTAACACACCAGATGAATAAATTTATTTGGAACAATGGGAAACCTAGAGTGAAAAAGCGCACTCTACTTAAATCCAAGGAGAAAGGGGGGGTGGCCATACCAGATCTTGAGGCATATTATTATGCCACTATGACTGAACTGACAAAAGGCTGGTTTGTGGAACAGACAGACCTGGGGTGGCCAAATATTGAAAGGGATATGATGCCCAATAGGGAACCAGTTTTATTCATAACCTACTTCCTTCTACATAGAAGGGAAATTATGAAAATAGATAATCCCATACTTAAGGCCTCTATGTTGTGCTGGTCGTATGTATGCAAAAGAAAGACTAGCTCTTCCTCTTTTTCACTCGAGAGGTTGAGACTCCCTTATCTGTCTCCTGTCAGGACTTCTCTAAGACCTATATTTGACAGCTGGACCAAATTTCCGATCACCTTTGTAGATGACTTGATAGACAATAACAGAGTCATACCCTTTGAGTTATTAAAGAACAGATTTGGGGTTCCCAATTCGGAGTATATGACATATCTCCTACTCAAGGAAGAATACAACAAATATAAGAAATACCTTTTTAGAGTGGTTCCAATTGACCTTACTATTAACAATTTTCTATTTAATATGTCATCTAGACATAAGAGTTATCTTAGACCCTTATATAATAGCCTGACCAACAAAGACACCTTCACCAATGAAGGATGCTTTGAAAAATGGGAAACCACATTACAGAGACAGATATATGGTCCCCAGTGGATCTCCTCTCTTAAAATTGCAATCAAATCCACAAGATGTATGAATATACTAGAAACGCATTACAAATTAATTCATAGATATTACCTTACCCCAAATAGATTGAAACATTTTGGAGGGGGGGGATCTGGAATGTGTTGGCGTAACTGTGGATCTCAGGCAGATTTATTACATGTTTTTTGGGGATGCCCTATGCTGAAGTTGTACTGGTCCAGGGTGTTCGATTTGCTTTCACTCATATGCAATTGGTGTATTCAACCACAACCTGCTCTAGCCTTGTTACTAATAGACATACATAGATTTAAAAGAAATAAATTTCTGGCGGCTCATATCCTTATGTCTGCAGCCTTCCTTGTAGCGAAGGGTTGGAACAGGAAGCAACCTCCAGACATTGTCACCCTTATTTTACTGGTGGACAAACATTGTGTCTACGAGAAGATTCACTATATTAATAAAGGCTTAATTAAAATATTTGATGACAGATGGTATAAATGGATGGAACTAAAGTCTAAAATAGAAAAGGATTTCATATCCTGAACTCATATTTTATTTCTTATGGTTTATGATGTGCCAATATTTCACATATTCAAGTGCCTAAATTTACCTTTCTTTTTATTGTTTCTTTCTGGTATTATTTGTTTAATGTTTACTACATTTACTCTCAATGTTGATATACTATTGAAATGTCATCATATTGTGATGTATTCATTTTTTTTTTCTTTACATCAGTACAATAACTTACTTAGATGAGTCTGTACAAGTGTAAATTTTACATTCTGCCTACTATTCTGAAAATTCTAATAAAAATTATTGTTAAAGAAAATTCAAAACATTCATTATTCAATAGAGCACAATAGCAAAAATCAGGATTTGAATGAAGAATCACATTTCTTGGTAAAATCATGCAGGATTGAAATTTTTGATGGTTTTTTACTCCTCTCAACAGCCCAAACAAGTTTCTAAAAGGATGAGTTTGCAACTACTTTACTTTTGGAGAAAATTCAAAACATTCATTATTCAATAGGGCCCAAACTATCAAAAACCAGCGGTTTCAATGAACACACATTTCTTGGTAGAATCATGCAGGACTGAAATTTTTGATGTTTTTCTACTCCTCTCATGAGCCCAAACAAGACTCTAAAAGCATGAGTTTGCAACTACTTTACTTTTGGAGAAAATTCAAAACATTCATTATTCAATAGAGCCCAATAGCAAAAATCAGGTTTTGAATGAAGAATCACATTTCTTGGTAAAATCATGCAGGATTGAAATTTTTGATGGTTTTTTACTCCTCTCAACAGCCCAAACAAGTTTCTAAAAGGATGAGTTTGCAACTACTTTACTTTTGGAGAAAATTCAAAACATTCTTTATTCAATAGGGCCCAAACTATCAAAAACCAGCGGTTTGAATGAACACACATTTCTTGGTAGAATCATGCAGGACTGAAATTTTTGATGTTTTTCTACTCCTCTCATGAGCCCAAACAAGTCTCTAAAAGCATGAGTTTGCAACTACTTTACTTTTGGAGAAAATTCAAAACATTCATTATTCAATAGAGCCCAATAGCAAAAATCAGGTTTTGAATGAAGAATCACATTTCTTGGTAAAATCATGCAGGATTCAAATTTTTGATGGTTTTTTACTCCTCTCAACAGCCCAAACAAGTTTCTAAAAGGATGAGTTTGCAACTACTTTACTTTTGGAGAAAATTCAAAACATTCATTATTCAATAGGGCCCAAAATATCAAAAACCAGCGGTTTCAATGAACACACATTTCTTGGTAGAATCGTGCAGGACTGAAATTTTTTATGTTTTTCTACTCCTCTCATGAGCCCAAACAAGTCTCTAAAAGGATGAGTTTGCAACTACTTTACTTTTGGAGAAAATTCAAAACATTCATTATTCAATAGAGCCCAATAGCAAAAACCAGCGTTTTGAATGAAGAATCACATTTCTTGGTAGAATCATGCAGGATTGAAATTTTTGATGGTTTTTTACTCCTCTCAACAGCCCAAACAAGTTTCTAAAAGGATGAGTTTGCAACTACTTTACTTTTGGAGAAAATTCAAAACATTCATTATTCAATAGGGCCCAAACTATCAAAAACCAGCGGTTTCAATGAACACACATTTCTTGGTAGAATCATGCAGGACTGAAATTTTTGATGTTTTTCTACTCCTCTCATGAGCCCAAACAAGTCTCTAAAAGCATGAGTTTGCAACTACTTTACTTTTGGAGAAAATTCAAAACATTCATTATTCAATAGAGCCCAATAGCAAAAATCAGGTTTTGAATGAAGAATCACATTTCTTGGTAAAATCATGCAGGATTGAAATTTTTGATGGTTTTTTACTCCTCTCAACAGCCCAAACAAGTTTCTAAAAGGATGAGTTTGCAACTACTTTACTTTTGGAGAAAATTCAAAACATTCATTATTCAATAGGGCCCAAACTATCAAAAACCAGCGGTTTCAATGAACACACATTTCTTGGTAGAATCATGCAGGACTGAAATTTTTGATGTTTTTCTACTCCTCTCATGAGCCCAAACAAGTCTCTAAAAGCATGAGTTTGCAACTACTTTACTTTTGGAGAAAATTCAAAACATTCACTTTTCACTAGAGCCCAATAGCAAAAATCAGGTTTTGAATGAAGAATCACATTTCTTGGTAGAATCATGCTGCATTGAAATTTTTGATGGTTTTTTACTCCTCTCAACAGCCCAAACAAGTTTCTAAAAGGATGAGTTTGCAACTACTTTACTTTTGGAGAAAATTCAAAACATTCATTATTCAATAGGGCCCAAACTATCAAAAACCAGCGGTTTCAATGAACACACATTTCTTGGTAGAATCATGCAGGACTGAAATTTTTGATGTTTTTCTACTCCTCTCATGAGCCCAAACAAGTCTCTAAAAGCATGAGTTTGCAACTACTTTACTTTTGGAGAAAATTCAAAACATTCATTATTCAATAGAGCCCAATAGCAAAAATCAGGTTTTGAATGAAGATTCACATTTCTTGGTAGAATCATGCAGGATTGAAATTTTTGATGGTTTTTTACTCCTCTCAACAGCCCAAACAAGTTTCTAAAAGGATGAGTTTGCAACTACTTTACTTTTGGAGAAAATTCAAAACATTCATTATTCAATAGGGCCCAAACTATCAAAAACCAGCGGTTTCAATGAACACACATTTTTTGGTAGAATCATGCAGGACTGAAATTTTTGATGTTTTTCTACTCCTCTCATGAGCCCAAACAAGTCTCTAAAAGCATGAGTTTGCAACTACTTTACTTTTGGAAAAAATTCAAAACATTCATTATTCAATAGAGCCCAATAGCAAAAATCAGGTTTTGAATGAAGAATCACATTTCTTGGTAAAATCATGCAGGATTGAAATTTTTGATGGTTTTTTACTCCTCTCAACAGCCCAAACAAGTTTCTAAAAGGATGTTTGCAACTACTTTACTTTTGGAGAAAATTCAAAACATTCATTATTCAATAGGGCCCAAACTATCAAAAACCAGCGGTTTCAATGAACACACATTTCTTGGTAGAATCATGCAGGACTGAAATTTTTGATGTTTTTCTACTCCTCTCATGAGCCCAAACAAGTCTCTAAAAGCATGAGTTTGCAACTACTTTACTTTTGGAGAAAATTCAAAACATTCACTATTCAATAGAGCCCAATAGCAAAAATCAGGTTTTGAATGAAGAATCGCATTTCTTGGTAAAATCATGCAGGATTGAAATTTTTGATGGTTTTTTACTCCTCTCAACAGCCCAAACAAGTTTCTAAAAGGATGAGTTTGCAACTACTTTACTTTTGGAGAAAATTCAAAACATTCATTATTCAATAGGGCCCAAACTATCAAAAACCAGCGGTTTCAATGAACACACATTTCTTGGTAGAATCATGCAGGACTGAAATTTTTGATGTTTTTCTACTCCTCTCATGAGCCCAAACAAGTCTCTAAAAGCATGAGTTTGCAACTACTTTACTTTTGGAGAAAATTCAAAACATTCATTATTCAATAGGGCCCAAAATATCAAAAACCAGCGGATTGAATGAACACACATTTCTTGGTAGAATCGTGCAGGACTGAAATTTTTGATTTTTTTCTACTCCTCTCATGAGCCCAAACAAGTCTCTAAAAGGATGAGTTTGCAACTACTTTACTTTTGGAGAAAATTCAAAACATTCATTATTCAATAGAGCCCAATAGCAAAAACCAGCGTTTTGAATGAAGAATCACATTTCTTGGTAAAATCATGCAGGATTGAAATTTTTGATGGTTTTTTACTCCTCTCAACAGCCCAAACAAGTTTCTAAAAGGATGAGTTTGCAACTACTTTACTTTTGGAGAAAATTCAAAACATTCATTATTCAATAGGGCCCAAACTATCAAAAACCAGCGGTTTCAATGAACACACATTTCTTGGTGGAATCATGCAGGACTGAAATTTTTGATGTTTTTCTACTCCTCTCATGAGCCCAAACAAGTCTCTAAAAGCATGAGTTTGCAACTACTTTACTTTTGGAGAAAATTCAAAACATTCATTATTCAATAGAGCCCAATAGCAAAAATCAGGTTTTGAATGAAGAATCACATTTCTTGGTAAAATCATGCAGGATTGAAATTTTTGATGGTTTTTTACTCCTCTCAACAGCCCAAACAAGTTTCTAAAAGGATGAGTTTGCAACTACTTTACTTTTGGAGAAAATTCAAAACATTCATTATTCAATAGGGCCCAAACTATCAAAAACCAGCGGTTTGAATGAACACACATTTCTTGGTAGAATCATGCAGGACTGAAATTTTTGATGTTTTTCTACTCCTCTCATGAGCCCAAACAAGTCTCTAAAAGCATGAGTTTGCAACTACTTTACTTTTGGAGAAAATTCAAAACATTCATTATTCAATAGAGCCCAATAGCAAAAATCAGGTTTTGAATGAAGAATCACATTTCTTGGTAAAATCATGCAGGATTGAAATTTTTGATGGTTTTTTACTCCTCTCAACAGCCCAAACAAGTTTCTAAAAGGATGAGTTTGCAACTACTTTACTTTTGGAGAAAATTCAAAACATTCATTATTCAATAGGGCCCAAACTATCAAAAACCAGCGGTTTCAATGAACACACATTTCTTGGTAGAATCATGCAGGACTGAATTTTTTGATGTTTTTCTACTCCTCTCATGAGCCCAAACAAGTCTCTAAAAGCATGAGTTTGCAACTACTTTACTTTTGGAGAAAATTCAAAACATTCATTATTCAATAGAGCCCAATAGCAAAAATCAGGTTTTGAATGAAGAATCACATTTCTTGGTAGAATCATGCAGGATTGAAATTTTTGATGGTTTTTTACTCCTCTCAACAGCCCAAAGAAGTTTCTAAAAGGATGAGTTTGCAACTACTTTACTTTTGGAGAAAATTCAAAACATTCATTATTCAATAGGGCCCAAACTATCAAAAACCATCGGTTTCAATGAACACACATTTCTTGGTAGAATCATGCAGGACTGAAATTTTTGATGTTTTTCTACTCCTCTCATGAGCCCAAACAAGTCTCTAAAAGCATGAGTTTGCAACTACTTTACTTTTGGAAAAAATTCAAAACATTCACTATTCAATAGAGCCCAATAGCAAAAATCAGGTTTTGAATGAAGAATCGCATTTCTTGGTAAAATCATGCAGGATTGAAATTTTTGATGGTTTTTTACTCCTCTCAACAGCCCAAACAAGTTTCTAAAAGGATGAGTTTGCAACTACTTTACTTTTGGAGAAAATTCAAAACATTCATTATTCAATAGGGCCCAAACTATCAAAAACCAGCGGTTTCAATGAACACACATTTCTTGGTAGAATCATGCAGGACTGAAATTTTTGATGTTTTTCTACTCCTCTCATGAGCCCAAACAAGTCTCTAAAAGCATGAGTTTGCAACTACTTTACTTTTGGAGAAAATTCAAAACATTCATTATTCAATAGAGCCCAATAGCAAAAATCAGGTTTTGAATGAAGAATCACATTTCTTGGTAGAATCATGCAGGATTGAAATTTTTGATGGTTTTTTACTCCTCTCAACAGCCCAAACAAGTTTCTAAAAGGATGAGTTTGCAACTACTTTACTTTTGGAGAAAATTCAAAACATTCATTATTCAATAGTTCCCAAACTATCAAAAACCAGCGGTTTCAATGAACACACATTTCTTGGTAGAATCATGCAGGACTGAAATTTTTGATGTTTTTCTACTCCTCTCATGAGCCCAAACAAGTCTCTAAAAGCATGAGTTTGCAACTACTTTACTTTTGGAGAAAATTCAAAACATTCATTATTCAATAGAGCCCAATAGCAAAAATCAGGATTTGAATGAAGAATCACATTTCTTGGTAAAATCATGCAGGATTGAAATTTTTGATGGTTTTTTACTCCTCTCAACAGCCCAAACAAGTTTCTAAAAGGATGAGTTTGCAACTACTTTACTTTTGGAGAAAATTCAAAACATTCATTATTCAATAGGGCCCAAACTATCAAAAACCAGCGGTTTCAATGAACACACAATTCTTGGTAGAATCATGCAGGACTGAAATTTTTGATGTTTTTCTACTCCTCTCATGAGCCCAAACAAGTCTCTAAAAGCATGAGTTTGCAACTACTTTACTTTTGGAGAAAATTCAAAACATTCATTATTCAATAGAGCCCAATAGCAAAAATCAGGTTTTGAATGAAGAATCACATTTCTTGGTAAAATCATGCAGGATTGAAATTTTTGATGGTTTTTTACTCCTCTCAACAGCCCAAACAAGTTTCTAAAAGGATGAGTTTGCAACTACTTTACTTTTGGAGAAAATTCAAAACATTCATTATTCAATAGGGCCCAAACTATCAAAAACCAGCGGTTTCAATGAACACACATTTCTTGGTAGAATCATGCAGGACTGAAATTTTTGATGTTTTTCTACTCCTCTCATGAGCCCAAACAAGTCTCTAAAAGCATGAGTTTGCAACTACTTTACTTTTGGAGAAAATTCAAAACATTCATTATTCAATAGGGCCCAAAATATCAAAAACCAGCGGATTGAATGAACACACATTTCTTGGTAGAATCATGCAGGACTGAAATTTTTGATTTTTTTCTACTCCTCTCATGAGCCCAAACAAGTCTCTAAAAGGATGAGTTTGCAACTACTTTACTTTTGGAGAAAATTCAAAACATTCATTATTCAATAGAGCCCAATAGCAAAAACCAGCGTTTTGAATGAAGAATCACATTTCTTGGTAGAATCATGCAGGATTGAAATTTTTGATTGTTTTTTACTCCTCTCAACAGCCCAAACAAGATTCTAAAAGGATGAGTTTGCAACTACTTTACTTTTGGAGAAAATTCAAAACATTCATTATTCAATAGGGCCCAAACTATCAAAAACCAGCGGTTTCAATGAACACACATTTCTTGGTAGAATCATGCAGGACTGAAATTTTTGATGTTTTTCTACTCCTCTCATGAGCCCAAACAAGACTCTAAAAGTATGAGTTTGCAACTACTTTACTTTTGGAGAAAATTCAAAACATTCATTATTCAATAGAGCCCAATAGCAAAAATCAGGTTTTGAATGAAGAATCACATTTCTTGGTAAAATCATGCAGGATTGAAATTTTTGATGGTTTTTTACTCCTCTCAACAGCCCAAACAAGTTTCTAAAAGGATGAGTTTGCAACTACTTTACTTTTGGAGAAAATTCAAAACATTCATTATTCAATAGGGCCCAAACTATCAAAAACCAGCGGTTTGAATGAACACACATTTCTTGGTAGAATCATGCAGGACTGAAATTTTTGATGTTTTTCTACTCCTCTCATGAGCCCAAACAAGTCTCTAAAAGCATGAGTTTGCAACTACTTTACTTTTGGAGAAAATTCAAAACATTCATTATTCAATAGAGCCCAATAGCAAAAATCAGGTTTTGAATGAAGAATCACATTTCTTGGTAGAATCATGCAGGATTGAAATTTTTGATGGTTTTTTACTCCTCTCAACAGCCCAAACAAGTTTCTAAAAGGATGAGTTTGCAACTACTTTACTTTTGGAGAAAATTCAAGGGGGCGTGGTCTGGAGCTCGATGCAGCAGGTCGTGTGAGCTCTGAGCTCTTAGGAAGCCTACCTTGTTAAGCGACATAAGAAGAAAACAAGAAACATTTTACTTTCAAAATTTATTGGATTCAGGAGCTCTCCTCCCCAGGATTATTTTTATGACCTTCCTGGAGCTTCTACGTTGGATTTTTACCAAGATATGACCTTTTGAAGACTGCTGGTGGTGTGACTCAGTATTTTCCCACGCTGGCTCTCTGCAGCAGCGGCGTGTCTGGTTAGTGGAGAAGAGTGAAGCTGCCAAGGACGACGTGAGACACCTGAGGAGGCAGCCCCGGAGTCTGGCTTGAAGAGCCGATAGCGCAGAGGAGACCAACAAAAGCAGGCTTATTAAAATCTACCTGTGAATACTCTCAGTGACGCCGGTGATTAAAAGTGAAAGGAACTACGGCCAGCGCACTTAAGTGAAGGAAGGAGGAGACGCTGAAGAAAAGGCGCGAAAATCGGCCGCAGCGCCTGAAGTGTGGAGAGGCTGCTGCGGCGGTGATCATCTGACCAGTGAGAGAGACGCTACTGGAAGTCCCGGAGCCTGGTGTGAGGATCTGTCGGCTTGGCAGGGACCAGCAGCGGCTTCAAGAGAATCGGCAGCGGTGAGGGATTACAGTGACGCAGGTGAAGCAGGAGTGATCGGGTGTGAGGAGGAAGCCAAGGGTTCCGGTGGACGCTGCAGCGGCGTCAGTGTAAAGAAACAGGAGCGGGTGGATTTAATTGCCGCGGGTTTTAAATATCAGATTTTCCCGCGCTTTTTTACTGCTGCAGAGGCGCGCCTGAGTCGGGGAGGAAGAAGGCGCTGCAGAAGGGTCGCAAAATCAGCAGGAGAGACCGCGGTCACCGGTGAGTTGAGCGGTCACTACCAACGGGTTTAACATCGCCACTTGAACATAGAGACCCCGGGAAGCAGAGGAGAGGAGATCAGGAATACCGGAGGATGCTGTAGTGGCGCCAGCTGTATGAAGCAGTCATCAAGGAGTGGCAACAAATTAGAGGGAATCTCAGAAGTGGAATCAGCGAGAGGTGAAAGAGGTGAAGATTCTCGAGCAGAGACTGGTGATTCTTTTAAGCAACAGTGAGCCCAGGATAAGGAGAGGTGATCGGCAGAGCAGCGGATGGTTGACCGGAGATCCAAGTGCGGTGTTGGTGTAGGTTTGGAGAGGTAGAGAAGCTGAAGCAGAGGTCGGTGTCTTGTCGGTGTCTTATTTCATCTCTACCTGGCAACAGCAGCATCCTAGAGAGGAAGTTTACAAGAGTATCAGCAATAGAGGAATCCACAGCGAGGAGAAGAAATTTCAGCACTAAGTGAGCAGCTTCAAGGACTATCTAGTAATGTGAGCTGATGATAGTTGGTTGTTTGGCACTTATCTTCAGATCTTTGAGTGTGTTATAAGAAGGGAAGATTCTGAAGTGCACATTATCTGGTCCTAGGTGATTCGGCCTAAGAAATCTTTTAACATTGTAAATCCAGTATATCTAACACAATTTGATTTGGTATTAATTAGTATTCAACATAAATAATTATTCTGAGGACCCTTAAGAATAATTGTAACTAATATACTATAATTCAAGGGGGGGGAAAAAAAGGGAGCAGCCAAAACATTTTACTGTTTAGCCATACTTCCATAATTTGTTTGATCCCCTTAGAAATATTTGAGATTTTGAGTAGATCAAGGTTCCTATTTGGAGTCCCTCTTCTGTGGACGCTGAGGGATCTACTGGGGTATCTTCCCCCCGTGGTTCCTCTGTATCTCAGTTGGAGTGCGAAACATTCAAATTTCTGAGCCCCTATTTTTGGAGGCCCTAAACTCTGAAGTGTGATTTATTGGACTATTATTATTAATATTATTATTATTATTTCCTTATTAGAGTGTCTTTCTTTACTTACTGTTATAGTACATAATCTGCAATTAGAAGATTTGATATTATAACTCCCTTGTCATATATTATAACAAGACCTGTTTATAACTTACTGGGGTTACTATATGCTGGCCCTTTCCTGTTATTCAATCTACATTTATTTTGGTATTTCACCGTTTTAGGACTTACCATTTTATTTTGAGTCATAAATATTAGAAAAGGGCAATTCTTTTGTTGGCATAATGAGTCAAAGAGGTAACAGATCCAAACAGACAAAGGATAAACCTCATAAACCAGATGTAACAGAATTGGACGAAGCTATTTGTATTAGCCCTCCCACTACCCCTAAAAATACAAAATTCTCGATTGGACAGAAAGGGGATACTAATATGTTACGGGAATTAGATACTATCCAAACAGAAATGGATACCTCCATAAATAGGAAAACGAAAAGAGATGAGCTTAAATCGGGGAGTCAACCTATCCTCTCAGATGAAGAGGAATTCTATGAGGCCTCCCCCCTACAGAGTCCAGATAAAAGTAGACCTAGACTGGACTCTAGCATTGTTAGCGAGGATGCAAATTCTCTTACAGGCCTTGATGATTTTCAGGCCTCGGAGAAGGGGGCTTCTGAACAATATATCAAAGATATAATGCAAGCCCTTAATAGATCTTTAAAATTAACTTTGGATGAAAACACTAACCGCTTACAAGTTAAAATTGATGCAATTGATACCAGAATTGATAAAAATGTTGCCAAAATAGAGGTTTTGGAGAAAAAATCCGAGACCATTCAAAAACGACAATCTGACACTCAAAAGGAAATTATTTTTCTACGTAGCAAATTGGCCGACCTTGAGGACCGCAGTAGGAGAAACAACTTAAAACTGAGAGGTATTTCAGAGAAGATAAACCAAAATAGTTTACAAAATTATGTTAAGGAGATATTAATCAAAATTTTGCCATCTATACCGGAACCAGAACTTATGATTGATAGAATTCATAGACTCCCTCGTCCTGGATCTATACCATCTGACGTCCCTAGAGACACTATACTTAGATTCCATTTCTTCTCCACAAAAGAAAAATTCTTAAATTACCTTAGAACTAACAAACATCTCCCCCACCCTTATGATCATATTAAATCATTTGCAGACCTTTCGAAAGATACTATTCAGTCTAGGAAAAACTTTAATGAGGTGACCACTCTTTTAAGGAAGAAAGGTATGATGTATAGGTGGGGATTTCCTACCAAGCTTCTGATCAATCATGGTGGTAGGGTCTTTCCAATTTTGTCTCCACAGGAGGGTATGAATTTTCTTGATTCATTGGACAAGAGAGGAGAAACTCCGGGTTGAAGAAATATTTTTGTATTAGTTTCTTTTCTTTCACGTGGGAGGCTTCCTACGGAGATTCACGAACTTTCCCCATTTAGGAAGTTTATCTGCAAGTTGCAGTTGCTTCCTGTATTAGTGTTGCTGTTTATATGTTAATTGTTAATTGTTTTTAATTCATGGTTAAGATTTTATCTTTCAATGTTAGGGGTCTAAATAGTCCCATTAAGAGGTACTGGACATGGAGAGAGATCAAAAGAAGCAAAGCAGACATAGTCTTTCTCCAAGAAGTGAAATTAGCTAAATCAGGGCATCCCGGGATAGAACACAAGAATTTCCCTCATACATTTAAATCCTTAAATGAATCTAAAAAGGCTGGTGTGATCACTTTAATTAAAAATTCCATATCTTTTGAGCTACTCGAACAGTTTTCCGACTCAGAGGGTAGATACCTAATTTTAATATGCTTGATAGAAAACCAATTGACCACCCTAGTCAATGTTTACGCACCCAATGATGGGCAAATGCGCTATTTTAATAATCTAGACAAAAAAATACAAGAGGTTAAAAAAGGAACATTGATTGTGATTGGAGACTTTAATATTGTCCCTAACAGTGCATACGACTCCACTTCTCCCACCAGATCAGCTTTTCCGGAGTTGGGTAACTGGCTTATCAACCATGAGTATTTAGATATCTTTAGGTGTCTTAATACCTCTTCTTTGGAATATACTCATTACTCATCGGTCCACAAAACTTTTTCCAGAATAGATCTTTTTATTACGGATTCCCTTTCTATTTCCAAATTCAAAAAAATCGAGATCCTTCCCAGATCCTTTTCAGATCATACACCTGTTTTATGTGAAGTTCTACTAGGTAGGTCAACAGGTCATCATCCCTTATGGAGAGGTAACACTTCACTATTACACAAACCTGACTCAAAGAAAGAAATCGAATCTTCTATTACGAATTATTTTAAAGAAAATGACATAGATAGCATATGCCCATTTACAATTTGGAATGCCCATAAGGCAGTTATTAGAGGTACAATGACATACATTTCCTGTAAAAATAAAAAACAAAATATAAAAGATATAAACAAAATACAATTAGAGCTAAAAGAAAAAGAGGATACTCAGAAAAACTTACCCCAACCTTCTATGACTCTTCACTTGGAAATTATTAAACTTAGAACTAGATTGAGGGCGATTCTCTTTAATGAATATGAAAAATTTGCAAAAAGCATGAAATCAAATTTTTACTCCTCATTCAACAAGCCGACTAAAATTATGGCCCAAAAATTCAAAATGGATAGAATTAAAAAGAGAATCAACAAAATTAAACATAATGGTGAATCCCTAGTCAATCCGGCAGATATAGTTGATAAATTTGCGGACTATTACACCTCACTGTATAACCTTAAAGATGACCAAAGTACTCCGCAACCAAGTAAACAAAAAATTGACAAATTTCTTACGCGTCTTAATTTACCCAAACTCTCTACTCAACAATTATCATCCCTTGAGGTTCCCTTTTCAGATCTAGAGGTTTTAGAAGCCATTAAAACACTCAAAACAAAGAAATCACCGGGTCCTGATGGATTTTCAAACGACTATTATTTAACTTTTGCTTCGATATTAACTCCATACTTGACCCGGGTTTTTAATAAAGCTTCTGAAACTGGGAAATTCCCTCATGAAATGCTACAGGCCATTATATCTTTAATTCCTAAGCCTAAAGGAGATCTGGAATCTGTTAGAAATTATAGGCCTATTTCATTAATTAATACTGATGTTAAGATATACTCAAAAATAATTGCTACAAGAATGAAAAAATTCCTTCCAAACATAGTTCATAGAGACCAGTTAGGCTTTATAGGCGGTAGACAAACAAGTGATGGGACTAGGAGAGTATTTAACCTAATTAATCATATCAAAACCAAAAAGATTTCATCATTACTCCTTGCTCTAGACGCTGAGTAAGCCTTTGACAGAGTCAATTGGGAATTCTTAATCGCCACTCTAAACAAATTCGGTTTTAGTTCTAAATTAATAAATACAATAATGGCACTCTATTCATCCCCTTCTGCCAATATATATGCTAATAACCACTTATCTAAACAAATTTTGATTACCAACGGTACTAGACAAGGTTGTCCCCTTTCACCCCTACTCTTTGCTTTAATTATGGAACCCCTAGCAGAAACTATTAGATCCAACGAACTTATTGAGGGTATCCAAATCGGTGAGATACAATATAAAATAGGATTATTTGCCGATGATATTATATTAAGCCTCTCAAACCCATTAGACTCGATTAAAAGTGTCCTTCCTATTTTTGAGGAATTTTCAAGGGTATCATTTTACAGAATAAATGATACGAAATCTAAGATTTTAGATTTTTTCTTATGCACTGAAACTATTTCTAGTATTAAAAACATCACCAAATTTGATTGGGAAAAAGAAGCAATTTTATATTTAGGCATTTTCATATCTAGAAATTTTGGCAAAACAATCAAAGTAAATATGCAGAATCTTATTAAAAATACTCAAACGGAATTTAACACTTACTCCAAGCATGAAATTTCATGGGTAGGGAGGATAGTACTAGTACTGCTACTACATGTGGGGACAAATGACACCGCAAGAAACGACCTGGAAACCATCTACAGAGACTTTGAAGACTTAGGCAAGAAAGTGAAAGAACTGGGAGTGCAGGTGGTCTTCTCTTCCATCCTCCCAGTGGATGGCCATGGAACAAGGAGGTGGAATAAGATTCTGCAGGTGAACAACTGGCTATGTCGATGGTGCCGTCAGCAACGATTTGGATTTCTGGATCACGGAGTGAACTACTTATACGATGGACTACTTGCTAGAGATGGGGTGCACCTTACGAAGACTGGAAAGCATGTATTTGGAAGTCGCCTTGCTACACTTGTAAGGAGAGCTTTAAACTAGAACAACATGGGAAGGGAAGCAAAAGACCAGAAAAAGCCATACACCTGACAAATGCTATTGAGAACTCTGCTAATAGAAGTGGAAAGGAAGAACAAAGACGAAAGAATCTAATTAATAAAAATATTGGAGAAAGAGAAACCAATCACAAACTAAAATGTTTCTATACTAATGCACAAAGCATGGGCAACAAACAAGGAGAATTGGAACTACTAACACAGGAAAAGAAATATGATGTCATTGGAATCACTGAAACTTGGTGGGACGATACACATGATTGGAATACAAGACTAGAAGGATACAACTTATTTGCAAGAAACAGACTTGATAAACGAGGAGGGGGTGTTGCATTGTATGTTAGAAACGCATATATCTGCACAGAGATTGAAGCTTCAGAGACTGGGAGTTCTGTGGAAACTGTTTGGGTAAGAATACAAGGACAGAACAATGGAAAGGACACCATTGTAGGCATTTACTACAGGCCGCCTGTGCAAGCTGAAGATATGGATGAACTCTTTATGCATCAAATGGCCAAGTTCTCCAAAAAATATGACATAGTTGTCATGGGAGATTTCAACTATCCAGACATTTGTTGGGAATCTCTCTCAGGCAAAACTAACAGGTCAAGGAAATTCTTATCCTCTCTTGCTGACAACTTTATCTTCCAAAAGGTAGGGGAGAAAACAAGGGGAACTGCTACCTTGGATCTAATCCTTATAAACAGGGAGGAAATGGTTGAGGAGGTAAAAGTGGCTGGAACCCTAGGAGGTAGCGACCATGCTATTTTAGAATTTTGGATAACTAGAGGCGGAAGACCTGTGAAGACTCAGACGTCAAGGTTAGATTTCAGAAAGGCAGATTTTAAGGGATTCAGAAAGATAATTGGAGGAATCCAATGGCTGGATATCCTTAAAGACAAAAATGTCCAGGAAGGATGGGAAATCTTGAAAAA
The DNA here is from genome assembly GCF_039654945.1 of Dendrobates tinctorius. Lineage (NCBI taxonomy): Eukaryota > Metazoa > Chordata > Amphibia > Anura > Dendrobatidae > Dendrobates > Dendrobates tinctorius. The sequence goes on from NW_027361944.1 coordinate 878,108, forward strand.
TGAAATTCTCAAAGCACAGTTGTTAACAATTCCGAAAAGAGGGAAGAATAGGAAGCATTTAAGGAAACCAGGATGGGTGAACACAGAACTTAAGCACATGCTAAAAAGGAAGAAAAAAATGTTTATAAAATGGAAAGAGGGAGGCATATCTAAAGAAGAATATAATGCTGTCTGCAGAATCTGCAGGGCACAAATCAGATTAGCTAAAGCTGAAAATGAATTGAGGCTTGCAAGAGATGTCAAAAGCAATAATAAAGGATTTTGGGGATATGTCAAAAGTAAAAGAAAAGTCAAAGATGCTATAGGATTTTTACAGGATGAAAATGATGAAATGGTAAGACAGGATGTTGAGAAGGCTGAACTTTTAAATTCCTATTTTGCATCTGTTTTCTCTCAGAAAGGAAATGTAACACCAACTGTTATTCACTGTCCTATTAAGGGAATAGAAGAATCCAGGATATCTATAAACAGAAAGATAGTGAGGAAACACTTAGCTAACCTAAATGAATTCAAGTCTCCAGGTCCAGATGAATTACACCCCAGAGTACTGAAGGAGATAGCAGAAGAAATTTCTGAACCACTCTCCATAATCTTTGAAAATTCTTGGAGAACAGGAGAAGTGCCAGAAGACTGGAGAAGAGCAAATGTTGTTCCTATCTTCAAAAAGGGGAAGAAGGTGGACCCAGGCAACTATAGGCCGGTGAGTCTGACTTCTATACCAGGAAAGATCTTTGAACAAATTATTAAACAACATGTAAGTCAATACCTGGATAAGAATGAAGTGATCAAACAGAGTCAGCATGGGTTTGTAACTAATAAGTCATGTCAGACTAACTTAATTTCCTTCTATGACGGTATCACTGATTGGGTGGATCAAGGAAATGCTGTAGATATAGTATATCTTGACTTCAGCAAAGCATTTGACAAAGTCTCTCATACAATCCTTATTGAAAAAATGACTAAGTATGGAATGGACAAGGCAACTGTTAGGTGGATTCATAACTGGCTTAGTGATCGGACCCAAAGAGTGGTCGTAAATGGCTGCACATCCAGTTGGAAGAATGTGTCAAGTGGGGTACCACAGGGCTCTGTCCTGGGCCCTGTATTGTTCAACATCTTTATCAACGATTTAGATGAAGGAATTGAGGGTAAACTGATTACATTTGCTGATGACACAAAGCTAGGAGGGATAGCTAATACTAGAGAAGAGAGAGAAAGGATTCAAAAAGATTTAAATAAACTGGAGAAGTGGGCAGTAACTAACAGAATGGTTTTTAACAGGGAGAAATGCAAAGTACTACATCTGGGCAATAAAAATGAAAAAAGCATATATAGAATGGGAGGAATAGGGCTAAGTGACAGCACATGTGAAAAAGACTTGGGTATACTAATAGATCACAGACTGAATATGAGTCAACAGTGTGATGCAGCAGCAAAAAAGGCAAATGCAGTTCTAGGATGTATTAACAGAAGCATACAGTCTAGATCACGTGAAGTCATTATTTCCCTCTACTCCTCTTTGGTCAGACCTCATCTGGAATATTGTGTCCAGTTTTGGGCACCACATTTTAAAAAAGACATCAACAAACTGGAGCAAGTTCAGAAAAGAGCGACCAGAATGGTGACCGGTCTGCAAACCCTGTCTTATGAGGAAAGGTTGCAGGATTTGGGAATGTTTAGTTTGCAAAAGAGAAGACTGAGAGGAGACTTAATTGCTGTCTACAAATATCTAAAGGGCTGTCACATTGTAGAAGGCTCAACTTTATTCTCATTTGCACAAGGAAAGACTAGAAGCAATGGGATGAAACTGAATGGGAGGAGACACAGATTAGATATTAGAAAAAACTTTTTGACAGTTAGAGTGATCAATGAGTGGAACAGGCTGCCACGAGAAGTGGTGAGTTCTCCTTCAATGGAAATCTTCAAACAGAGGCTGGACAGACATCTGACTGGGATGATTTAGCGAATCCTGCTTTGAGCAGGGGGTTGGACCAGATGGCCCAGGAGGTCCCTTCCAACTCTACGATTCTATGATTCAAGCTTCTCACCCTCCCCAAGATTCTTTACATTTTTAGGTCTCTACCCCTTTCCCTTCCCCTTAAATATATTAGACAACTGCAGACCATAGTGAACAGATTTATTTCTAACAAAAAAAAAGCTAGAGTAGCATTCCTAGCTCTTACTAGAAAGAAGGATGAGGGAGGTTTGGCCCTCCCCAATTTAGTTAATTATTACTATTCGAATCTTATAACTCAGTCCTTATCATGGTTTAACCAGGTTGACTGCCCAATATGGGCAGACATAGAAAGATCATGGAACAATAACATTCCACTATCAAGACTAATTCTGGATGGGTTGGTATCTTCTAGTTGCTTAACACATCTTCCTCCAACAACCTCAGCCACATTATTAGCATGGAAATACCTAGCCAAATCTCAAATTCACACCAGTAAGGGTTCAAAGTATAAACAAATCAAAAACGTTCCTCTCAAAGTTTTTGGTTTAATTTTAGAGAGGGAAATTCCTTCTAAATGGAAACAAGCTGGTATTAAGAAGCTAGCGGATATACATGATGGTAAACAATTTACCAGCGACAATTTATTACGAACCAAATTCAATTTTACCATCAATGACTTCTACTTTTTATCTAATTTAAAAAAACTCATTAAGAAGCTTTTGAGAAAAAGAACTTTCATAACAGATTCCACTAGCTCGCTAATATGTAATCCTGGCAATAAATATTATTGGAAATCTAGAAATATATATGATTTTCTCAACTCCAATAATAATCCAGAGAAAACCACCTTTATGCTTAACTGGGAAAAGGACCTCAACGCTTCAAGAACTCAACAACAGTGGTCCAAAGCACTAAAATCAACATACTCATCTAACATCTGTGCAAATCTTCATGAGTCATATTTCAAAATCTTATCTAGATGGTATTTCACCCCCTTTAAATTAGCTAAGTTTTTTCCTGGTAGATCCCCTGAATGCTGGAGAAACTGTGGTGAAATAGGCAGCTTACTCCACATGTTCTGGGATTGTCCAAAAATCAGACCCCTGTGGTCTGAAATTTCCGATTTAATCAATCAAATCACCAAAACTAAAATTACTTTAACTCCACATAAGGCCCTGTTATCCCTTGATCTCGAGAATATTCATCCCTCATATCGCTCCATAATTATTCATCTATTCTTAATAACTAAAAATGCTATAGCACTTTTTTGGAAGGAAAACTCAGTCCCTAAAATTAGCGACATTATTGATAAAATGAATCTACATGAATCTTACGAAAAAAGCCACGCTACTGCGAATAATTACTACACAACTTATAGTAATAGATGGAAGTGTTGGACAGATTTTAACGCTTCTTAATTATCTGCTTTGGTCTCTCTCCTATTCCTAATCCAATCTGAATATCTGTATTACTGTTTACTCTAAGTAAATCCCTAACCGCATTATTGTTTGATTAAACAACGGTTAATTTTTTTGTATTAGGTATTACCTCTTATGTACTTGCAATTTTTTTTGTGACTGTACTGTTAATTTTAGATTTTATCTCAACCTATTTCATACTTGTAACATTACTGTTATATCCCCTCCCCTCCCCTTTCCCCCCCCCTCCTTCCCCCTCCCTCCTTCCTTCCTTGTCTATTTTAATAAAACAATAAAACTCATTCCGAATCCCCCTACCAGTATCATACCCAACTTACCCTATACCCACCCCTCCCCCCCCTTCTTTATTTTATGAATGTAACATCTACATTTAAAGGTTACATTAAATATTACTGTTACCTTTTAAATTTCAATAAAGTTAATTGAAAATGGAGAAAATTCAAAACATTCATTATTCAATAGGGCCCAAAATATCAAAAACCAGCGGTTTGAATGAACACACATTTCTTGGTAGAATCGTGCAGGACTGAAATTTTTTATGTTTTTCTACTCCTCTCATGAGCCCAAACAAGTCTCTAAAAGGATGAGTTTGCAACTACTTTACTTTTGGAGAAAATTCAAAACATTCATTATTCAATAGAGCCCAATAGCAAAAACTAGCGTTTTGAATGAAGAATCACATTTCTTGGTAGAATCATGCAGGATTGAAATTTTTGATGGTTTTTTACTCCTCTCAACAGCCCAAACAAGTTTCTAAAAGGATGAGTTTGCAACTACTTTACTTTTGGAGAAAATTCAAAACATTCATTATTCAATAGGGCCCAAACTATCAAAAACCAGCGGTTTGAATGAACACACATTTCTTGGTAGAATCATGCAGGACTGAAATTTTTGATGTTTTTCTACTCCTCTCATGAGCCCAAACAAGTCTCTAAAAGCATGAGTTTGCAACTACTTTACTTTTGGAAAAAATTCAAAACATTCATTATTCAATAGAGCCCAATAGCAAAAATCAGGTTTTGAATGAAGAATCACATTTCTTGGTAAAATCATGCAGGATTGAAATTTTTGATGGTTTTTTACTCCTCTCAACAGCCCAAACAAGTTTCTAAAAGGATGAGTTTGCAACTACTTTACTTTTGGAGAAAATTCAAAACATTCATTATTCAATAGGGCCCAAACTATCAAAAACCAGCGGTTTGAATGAACACACATTTCTTGGTAGAATCATGCAGGACTGAAATTTTTGATGTTTTTCTACTCCTCTCATGAGCCCAAACAAGTCTCTAAAAGCATGAGTTTGCAACTACTTTACTTTTGGAGAAAATTCAAAACATTCACTTTTCACTAGAGCCCAATAGCAAAAATCAGGTTTTGAATGAAGAATCACATTTCTTGGTAGAATCATGCTGCATTGAAATTTTTGATGGTTTTTTACTCCTCTCAACAGCCCAAACAAGTTTCTAAAAGGATGAGTTTGCAACTACTTTAATTTGGAGAAAATTCAAAACATTCATTATTCAATAGGGCCCAAACTATCAAAAACCAGCGGTTTCAATGAACACACATTTCTTGGTAGAATCATGCAGGACTGAAATTTTTGATGTTTTTCTACTCCTCTCATGAGCCCAAACAAGTCTCTAAAAGCATGAGTTTGCAACTACTTTACTTTTGGAGAAAATTCAAAACATTCATTATTCAATAGAGCCCAATAGCAAAAATCAGGTTTTGAATGAAGATTCACATTTCTTGGTAGAATCATGCAGGATTGAAATTTTTGATGGTTTTTTACTCCTATCAACAGCCCAAACAAGTTTCTAAAAGGATGAGTTTGCAACTACTTTACTTTTGGAGAAAATTCAAAACATTCATTATTCAATAGGGCCCAAACTATCAAAAACCAGCGGTTTCAATGAACACATATTTTTTGGTAGAATCATGCAGGACTGAAATTTTTGATGTTTTTCTACTCCTCTCATGAGCCCAAACAAGTCTCTAAAAGCATGAGTTTGCAAATACTTTACTTTTGGAAAAAATTCAAAACATTCATTATTCAATAGAGCCCAATAGCAAAAATCAGGTTTTGAATGAAGAATCACATTTCTTGGTAAAATCATGCAGGATTGAAATTTTTGATGGTTTTTTACTCCTCTCAACAGCCCAAACAAGTTTCTAAAAGGATGAGTTTGCAACTACTTTACTTTTGGAGAAAATTCAAAACATTCATTATTCAATAGGGCCCAAACTATCAAAAACCAGCGGTTTCAATGAACACACATTTCTTGGTAGAATCATGCAGGACTGAAATTTTTGATGTTTTTCTACTCCTCTCATGAGCCCAAACAAGACTCTAAAAGCATGAGTTTGCAACTACTTTACTTTTGGAGAAAATTCAAAACATTCATTATTCAATAGAGCCCAATAGCAAAAATCAGGTTTTGAATGAAGAATCACATTTCTTGGTAAAATCAAGCAGGATTGAAATTTTTGATGGTTTTTTACTCCTCTCAACAGCCCAAACAAGTTTCTAAAAGGATGAGTTTGCAACTACTTTACTTTTGGAGAAAATTCAAAACATTCATTATTCAATAGGGCCCAAACTATCAAAAACCAGCGGTTTGAATGAACACACATTTCTTGGTAGTATCATGCAGGACTGAAATTTTTGATGTTTTTCTACTCCTCTCATGAGCCCAAACAAGTCTCTAAAAGCATGAGTTTGCAACTACTTTACTTTTGGAGAAAATTCAAAACATTCATTATTCAATAGAGCCCAATAGCAAAAATCAGGTTTTGAATGAAGATTCACATTTCTTGGTAGAATCATGCAGGATTGAAATTTTTGATGGTTTTTTACTCCTCTCAACAGCCCAAACAAGTTTCTAAAAGGATGAGTTTGCAACTACTTTACTTTTGGAGAAAATTCAAAACATTCATTATTCAATAGGGCCCAAACTATCAAAAACCAGCGGTTTCAATGAACACATATTTTTTGGTAGAATCATGCAGGACTGAAATTTTTGATGTTTTTCTACTCCTCTCATGAGCCCAAACAAGTCTCTAAAAGCATGAGTTTGCAAATACTTTACTTTTGGAAAAAATTCAAAACATTCATTATTCAATAGAGCCCAATAGCAAAAATCAGGTTTTGAATGAAGAATCACATTTCTTGGTAAAATCATGCAGGATTGAAATTTTTGATGGTTTTTTACTCCTCTCAACAGCCCAAACAAGTTTCTAAAAGGATGAGTTTGCAACTACTTTACTTTTGGAGAAAATTCAAAACATTCATTATTCAATAGGGCCCAAACTATCAAAAACCAGCGGTTTCAATGAACACACATTTCTTGGTAGAATCATGCAGGACTGAAATTTTTGATGTTTTTCTACTCCTCTCATGAGCCCAAACAAGACTCTAAAAGCATGAGTTTGCAACTACTTTACTTTTGGAGAAAATTCAAAACATTCATTATTCAATAGAGCCCAATAGCAAAAATCAGGTTTTGAATGAAGAATCACATTTCTTGGTAAAATCAAGCAGGATTGAAATTTTTGATGGTTTTTTACTCCTCTCAACAGCCCAAACAAGTTTCTAAAAGGATGAGTTTGCAACTACTTTACTTTTGGAGAAAATTCAAAACATTCATTATTCAATAGGGCCCAAACTATCAAAAACCAGCGGTTTGAATGAACACACATTTCTTGGTAGAATCATGCAGGACTGAAATTTTTGATGTTTTTCTACTCCTCTCATGAGCCCAAACAAGTCTCTAAAAGCATGAGTTTGCAACTACTTTACTTTTGGAGAAAATTCAAAACATTCATTATTCAATAGAGCCCAATAGCAAAAATCAGGATTTGAATGAAGAATCACATTTCTTGGTAAAATCATGCAGGATTGAAATTTTTGATGGTTTTTTACTCCTCTCAACAGCCCAAACAAGTTTCTAAAAGGATGAGTTTGCAACTACTTTACTTTTGGAGAAAATTCAAAACATTCATTATTCAATAGGGCCCAAACTATCAAAAACCAGCGGTTTCAATGAACACACAATTCTTGGTAGAATCATGCAGGACTGAAATTTTTGATGTTTTTCTACTCCTCTCATGAGCCCAAACAAGTCTCTAAAAGCATGAGTTTGCAACTACTTTACTTTTGGAGAAAATTCAAAACATTCATTATTCAATAGAGCCCAATAGCAAAAATCAGGTTTTGAATGAAGAATCACATTTCTTGGTAAAATCATGCAGGATTGAAATTTTTGATGGTTTTTTACTCCTCTCAACAGCCCAAACAAGTTTCTAAAAGGATGAGTTTGCAACTACTTTACTTTTGGAGAAAATTCAAAACATTCATTATTCAATAGGGCCCAAACTATCAAAAACCAGCGGTTTCAATGAACACACATTTCTTGGTAGAATCATGCAGGACTGAAATTTTTGATGTTTTTCTACTCCTCTCATGAGCCCAAACAAGTCTCTAAAAGCATGAGTTTGCAACTACTTTACTTTTGGAGAAAATTCAAAACATTCATTATTCAATAGGGCCCAAAATATCAAAAACCAGCGGATTGAATGAACACACATTTCTTGGTAGAATCATGCAGGACTGAAATTTTTGATTTTTTTCTACTCCTCTCATGAGCCCAAACAAGTCTCTAAAAGGATGAGTTTGCAACTACTTTACTTTTGGAGAAAATTCAAAACATTCATTATTCAATAGAGCCCAATAGCAAAAACCAGCGTTTTGAATGAAGAATCACATTTCTTGGTAGAATCATGCAGGATTGAAATTTTTGATGGTTTTTTACTCCTCTCAACAGCCCAAACAAGTTTCTTAAAGGATGAGTTTGCAACTACTTTACTTTTGGAGAAAATTCAAAACATTCATTATTCAATAGGGCCCAAACTATCAAAAACCAGCGGATTGAATGAACACACAATTCTTGGTAGAATCATGCAGGACTGACATTTTTGATGTTTTTCTACTCCTCTCATGAGCCCAAACAAGTCTCTAAAAGCATGAGTTTGCAACTACTTTACTTTTGGAGAAAATTCAAAACATTCATTATTCAATAGAGCCCAATAGCAAAAATCAGGTTTTGAATGAAGAATCACATTTCTTGGTAAAATCATGCAGGATTGAAATTTTTGATGGTTTTTTACTCCTCTCAAGAGCCCAAACAAGTTTCTTAAAGGATGAGTTTGCAACTACTTTACTTTTGGAGAAAATTCAAAACATTCATTATTCAATAGGGCCCAAACTATCAAAAACCAGCGGTTTGAATGAACACACATTTCTTGGTAGAATCATGCAGGACTGAAATTTTTGATGTTTTTCTACTCCTCTCATGAGCCCAAACAAGTCTCTAAAAGCATGAGTTTGCAACTACTTTACTTTTGGAGAAAATTTAAAACATTCATTATTCAATAGAGCCCAATAGCAAAAATCAGGTTTTGAATGAAGAATCACATTTCTTGGTAAAATCATGCAGGATTGAAATTTTTGATGGTTTTTTACTCCTCTCAACAGCCCAAACAAGTTTCTAAAAGGATGAGTTTGCAACTACTTTACTTTTGGAGAAAATTCAAAACATTCATTATTCAATAGGGCCCAAACTATCAAAAACCAGCGGTTTGAATGAACACACATTTCTTGGTAGAATCATGCAGGACTGAAATTTTTGATGTTTTTCTACTCCTCTCATGAGCCCAAACAAGTCTCTAAAAGCATGAGTTTGCAACTACTTTACTTTTGGAGAAAATTCAAAACATTCATTATTCAATAGAGCCCAATAGCAAAAATCAGGTTTTGAATGAAGAATCACATTTCTTGGTAAAATCATGCAGGATTGAAATTTTTGATGGTTTTTTACTCCTCTCAACAGCCCAAACAAGTTTCTAAAAGGATGAGTTTGCAACTACTTTACTTTTGGAGAAAATTCAAAACATTCATTATTCAATAGGGCCCAAAATATCAAAAACCAGCGGTTTGAATGAACACACATTTCTTGGTAGAATCGTGCAGGACTGAAATTTTTTATGTTTTTCTACTCCTCTCATGAGCCCAAACAAGTCTCTAAAAGGATGAGTTTGCAACTACTTTACTTTTGGAGAAAATTCAAAACATTCATTATTCAATAGAGCCCAATAGCAAAAACTAGCGTTTTGAATGAAGAATCACATTTCTTGGTAGAATCATGCAGGATTGAAATTTTTGATGGTTTTTTACTCCTATCAACAGCCCAAACAAGTTTCTAAAAGGATGAGTTTGCAACTACTTTACTTTTGGAGAAAATTCAAAACATTCATTATTCAATAGGGCCCAAACTATCAAAAACCAGCGGTTTCAATGAACACACATTTCTTGGTAGAATCATGCAGGACTGAAATTTTTGATGTTTTTCTACTCCTCTCATGAGCCCAAACAAGTCTCTAAAAGCATGAGTTTGCAACTACTTTACTTTTGGAGAAAATTCAAAACATTCATTATTCAATAGAGCCCAATAGCAAAAATCAGGTTTTGAATGAAGAATCACATTTCTTGGTAAAATCATGCAGGATTGAAATTTTTGATGGTTTTTTACTCCTCTCAACAGCCCAAACAAGTTTCTAAAAGGATGAGTTTGCAACTATTTTACTTTTGGAGAAAATTCAAAACATTCATTATTCAATAGGGCCCAAACTATCAAAAACCAGCGGTTTGAATGAACACACATTTCTTGGTAGAATCATGCAGGACTGAAATTTTTGATGTTTTTCTACTCCTCTCATGAGCCCAAACAAGTCTCTAAAAGCATGAGTTTGCAACTACTTTACTTTTGGAGAAAATTCAAAACATTCACTTTTCACTAGAGCCCAATAGCAAAAATCAGGTTTTGAATGAAGAATCACATTTCTTGGTAGAATCATGCAGGATTGAAATTTTTGATGGTTTTTTACTCCTCTCAACAGCCCAAACAAGTTTCTAAAAGGATGAGTTTGCAACTACTTTACTTTTGGAGAAAATTCAAAACATTCATTATTCAATAGGGCCCAAACTATCAAAAACCAGCGGTTTCAATGAACACACATTTCTTGGTAGAATCATGCAGGACTGAAATTTTTGATGTTTTTCTACTCCTCTCATGAGCCCAAACAAGTCTCTAAAAGCATGAGTTTGCAACTACTTTACTTTTGGAGAAAATTCAAAACATTCATTATTCAATAGAGCCCAATAGCAAAAATCAGGTTTTGAATGAAGAATCACATTTCTTGGTAAAATCATGCAGGATTGAAATTTTTGATGGTTTTTTACTCCTCTCCACAGCCCAAACAAGTTTCTAAAAGGATGAGTTTGCAACTACTTTACTTTTGGAGAAAATTCAAAACATTCATTATTCAATAGGGCCCAAACTATCAAAAACCAGCGGTTTGAATGAACACACATTTCTTGGTAGAATCATGCAGGACTGAAATTTTTGATGTTTTTCTACTCCTCTCATGAGCCCAAACAAGTCTCTAAAAGCATGAGTTTGCAACTACTTTACTTTTGGAGAAAATTCAAAACATTCACTTTTCACTAGAGCCCAATAGCAAAAATCAGGTTTTGAATGAAGAATCACATTTCTTGGTAGAATCATGCTGCATTGAAATTTTTGATGGTTTTTTACTCCTCTCAACAGCCCAAACAAGTTTCTAAAAGGATGAGTTTGCAACTACTTTACTTTTGGAGAAAATTCAAAACATTCATTATTCAATAGGGCCCAAACTATCAAAAACCAGCGGTTTCAATGAACACACATTTCTTGGTAGAATCATGCAGGACTGAAATTTTTGATGTTTTTCTACTCCTCTCATGAGCCCAAACAAGTCTCTAAAAGCATGAGTTTGCAACTACTTTACTTTTGGAAAAAATTCAAAACATTCATTATTCAATAGAGCCCAATAGCAAAAATCAGGTTTTGAATGAAGAATCACATTTCTTGGTAAAATCATGCAGGATTGAAATTTTTGATGATTTTTTACTCCTCTCAACAGCCCAAACAAGTTTCTAAAAGGATGAGTTTGCAACTACTTTACTTTTGGAGAAAATTCAAAACATTCATTATTCAATAGGGCCCAAACTATCAAAAACCAGCGGTTTCAATGAACACACATTTCTTGGTAGAATCATGCAGGACTGAAATTTTTGATGTTTTTCTACTCCTCTCATGAGCCCAAACAAGACTCTAAAAGCATGAGTTTGCAACTACTTTACTTTTGGAGAAAATTCAAAACATTCATTATTCAATAGAGCCCAATAGCAAAAATCAGGTTTTGAATGAAGAATCACATTTCTTGGTAAAATCATGCAGGATTGAAATTTTTGATGGTTTTTTACTCCTCTCAACAGCCCAAACAAGTTTCTAAAAGGATGAGTTTGCAACTACTTTACTTTTGGAGAAAATTCAAAACATTCATTATTCAATAGGGCCCAAACTATCAAAAACCAGCGGTTTCAATGAACACACATTTTTTGGTAGAATCATGCAGGACTGAAATTTTTGATGTTTTTCTACTCCTCTCATGAGCCCAAACAAGTCTCTAAAAGCATGAGTTTGCAACTACTTTACTTTTGGAAAAAATTCAAAACATTCATTATTCAATAGAGCCCAATAGCAAAAATCAGGTTTTGAATGAAGAATCACATTTCTTGGTAAAATCATGCAGGATTGAAATTTTTGATGGTTTTTTACTCCTCTCAACAGCCCAAACAAGTTTCTAAAAGGATGAGTTTGCAACTACTTTACTTTTGGAGAAAATTCAAAACATTCATTATTCAATAGGGCCCAAACTATCAAAAACCAGCGGTTTCAATGAACACACATTTCTTGGTAGAATCATGCAGGACTGAAATTTTTGATGTTTTTCTACTCCTCTCATGAGCCCAAACAAGACTCTAAAAGCATGAGTTTGCAACTACTTTACTTTTGGAGAAAATTCAAAACATTCATTATTCAATAGAGCCCAATAGCAAAAATCAGGTTTTGAATGAAGAATCACATTTCTTGGTAAAATCAAGCAGGATTGAAATTTTTGATGGTTTTTTACTCCTCTCAACAGCCCAAACAAGTTTCTAAAAGGATGAGTTTGCAACTACTTTACTTTTGGAGAAAATTCAAAACATTCATTATTCAATAGGGCCCAAACTATAAAAAACCAGCGGTTTGAATGAACACACATTTCTTGGTAGAATCATGCAGGACTGAAATTTTTGATGTTTTTCTACTCCTCTCATGAGCCCAAACAAGTCTCTAAAAGCATGAGTTTGCAACTACTTTACTTTTGGAGAAAATTCAAAACATTCATTATTCAATAGAGCCCAATAGCAAAAATCAGGATTTGAATGAAGAATCACATTTCTTGGTAAAATCATGCAGGATTGAAATTTTTGATGGTTTTTTACTCCTCTCAACAGCCCAAACAAGTTTCTAAAAGGATGAGTTTGCAACTACTTTACTTTTGGAGAAAATTCAAAACATTCATTATTCAATAGGGCCCAAACTATCAAAAACCAGCGGTTTCAATGAACACACAATTCTTGGTAGAATCATGCAGGACTGAAATTTTTGATGTTTTTCTACTCCTCTCATGAGCCCAAACAAGTCTCTAAAAGCATGAGTTTGCAACTACTTTACTTTTGGAGAAAATTCAAAACATTCATTATTCAATAGAGCCCAATAGCAAAAATCAGGTTTTGAATGAAGAATCACATTTCTTGGTAAAATCATGCAGGATTGAAATTTTTGATGGTTTTTTACTCCTCTCAACAGCCCAAACAAGTTTCTAAAAGGATGAGTTTGCAACTACTTTACTTTTGGAGAAAATTCAAAACATTCATTATTCAATAGGGCCCAAACTATCAAAAACCAGCGGTTTCAATGAACACACATTTCTTGGTAGAATCATGCAGGACTGAAATTTTTGATGTTTTTCTACTCCTCTCATGAGCCCAAACCAGTCTCTAAAAGCATGAGTTTGCAACTACTTTACTTTTGGAGAAAATTCAAAACATTCATTATTCAATAGGGCCCAAAATATCAAAAACCAGCGGATTGAATGAACACACATTTCTTGGTAGAATCGTGCAGGACTGAAATTTTTGATTTTTTTCTACTCCTCTCATGAGCCCAAACAAGTCTCTAAAAGGATGAGTTTGCAACTACTTTACTTTTGGAGAAAATTCAAAACATTCATTATTCAATAGAGCCCAATAGCAAAAACCAGCGTTTTGAATGAAGAATCACATTTCTTGGTAGAATCATGCAGGATTGAAATTTTTGATGGTTTTTTACTCCTCTCAACAGCCCAAACAAGTTTCTTAAAGGATGAGTTTGCAACTACTTTACTTTTGGAGAAAATTCAAAACATTCATTATTCAATAGGGCCCAAACTATCAAAAACCAGCGGTTTCAATGAACACACATTTCTTGGTAGAATCATGCAGGACTGAAATTTTTGATGTTTTTCTACTCCTCTCATGAGCCCAAACAAGTCTCTAAAAGCATGAGTTTGCAACTACTTTACTTTTGGAGAAAATTCAAAACATTCATTATTCAATAGAGCCCAATAGCAAAAATCAGGTTTTGAATGAAGAATCACATTTCTTGGTAAAATCATGCAGGATTGAAATTTTTGATGGTTTTTTACTCCTCTCAACAGCCCAAACAAGTTTCTAAAAGGATGAGTTTGCAACTACTTTACTTTTGGAGAAAATTCAAAACATTCATTATTCAATAGGGCCCAAACTATCAAAAACCAGCGGTTTGAATGAACACACATTTCTTGGTAGAATCATGCAGGACTGAAATTTTTGATGTTTTTCTACTCCTCTCATGAGCCCAAACAAGTCTCTAAAAGCATGAGTTTGCAACTACTTTACTTTTGGAGAAAATTCAAAACATTCATTATTCAATAGAGCCCAATAGCAAAAATCAGGTTTTGAATGAAGAATCACATTTCTTGGTAAAATCATGCAGGATTGAAATTTTTGATGGTTTTTTACTCCTCTCAACAGCCCAAACAAGTTTCTAAAAGGATGAGTTTGCAACTACTTTACTTTTGGAGAAAATTCAAAACATTCTTTATTCAATAGGGCCCAAACTATCAAAAACCAGCGGTTTCAATGAACACACATTTCTTGGTAGAATCATGCAGGACTGAAATTTTTGATGTTTTTCTACTCCTCTCATGAGCCCAAACAAGTCTCTAAAAGCATGAGTTTGCAACTACTTTACTTTTGGAGAAAATTCAAAACATTCATTATTCAATAGGGCCCAAAATATCAAAAACCAGCGGATTGAATGAACACACATTTCTTGGTAGAATCGTGCAGGACTGAAATTTTTGATTTTTTTCTACTCCTCTCATGAGCCCAAACAAGTCTCTAAAAGGATGAGTTTGCAACTACTTTACTTTTGGAGAAAATTCAAAACATTCATTATTCAATAGAGCCCAATAGCAAAAACCAGCGTTTTGAATGATGAATCACATTTCTTGGTAGAATCATGCAGGATTGAAATTTTTGATGGTTTTTTACTCCTCTCAACAGCCCAAACAAGTTTCTTAAAGGATGAGTTTGCAACTACTTTACTTTTGGAGAAAATTCAAAACATTCATTATTCAATAGGGCCCAAACTATCAAAAACCAGCGGTTTCAATGAACACACATTTCTTGGTAGAATCATGCAGGACTGAAATTTTTGATGTTTTTCTACTCCTCTCATGAGCCCAAACAAGTCTCTAAAAGCATGAGTTTGCAACTACTTTACTTTTGGAGAAAATTCAAAACATTCATTATTCAATAGAGCCCAATAGCAAAAATCAGGTTTTGAATGAAGAATCACATTTCTTGGTAAAATCATGCAGGATTGAAATTTTTGATGGTTTTTTACTCCTCTCAACAGCCCAAACAAGTTTCTAAAAGGATGAGTTTGCAACTACTTTACTTTTGGAGAAAATTCAAAACATTCATTATTCAATAGGGCCCAAACTATCAAAAACCAGCGGTTTCAATGAACACACATTTCTTGGTAGAATCATGCAGGACTGAAATTTTTGATGTTTTTCTACTCCTCTCATGAGCCCAAACAAGTCTCTAAAAGCATGAGTTTGCAACTACTTTACTTTTGGAGAAAATTCAAAACATTCATTATTCAATAGAGCCCAATAGCAAAAATCAGGTTTTGAATGAAGAATCACATTTCTTGGTAAAATCATGCAGGATTGAAATTTTTGATGGTTTTTTACTCCTCTCAACAGCCCAAACAAGTTTCTAAAAGGATGAGTTTGCAACTACTTTACTTTTGGAGAAAATTCAAAACATTCATTATTCAATAGGGCCCAAACTATCAAAAACCAGCGGTTTGAATGAACACACATTTCTTGGTAGAATCATGCAGGACTGAAATTTTTGATGTTTTTCTACTCCTCTCATGAGCCCAAACAAGTATCTAAAAGCATGAGTTTGCAACTACTTTACTTTTGGAGAAAATTCAAAACATTCACTTTTCACTAGAGCCCAATAGCAAAAATCAGGTTTTGAATGAAGAATCACATTTCTTGGTAGAATCATGCAGGATTGAAATTTTTGATGGTTTTTTACTCCTCTCAACAGCCCAAACAAGTTTCTAAAAGGATGAGTTTGCAACTACTTTACTTTTGGAGAAAATTCAAAACATTCATTATTCAATAGGGCCCAAACTATCAAAAACCAGCGGTTTCAATGAACACACATTTCTTGGTAGAATCATGCAGGACTGAAATTTTTGATGTTTTTCTACTCCTCTCATGAGCCCAAACAAGTCTCTAAAAGCATGAGTTTGCAACTACTTTACTTTTGGAGAAAATTTAAAACATTCATTATTCAATAGAGCCCAATAGCAAAAATCAGGTTTTGAATGAAGAATCACATTTCTTGGTAAAATCATGCAGGATTGAAATTTTTGATGGTTTTTTACTCCTCTCAACAGCCCAAACAAGTTTCTAAAAGGATGAGTTTGCAACTACTTTACTTTTGGAGAAAATTCAAAACATTCATTATTCAATAGGGCCCAAACTATCAAAAACCAGCGGTTTGAATGAACACACATTTCTTGGTAGAATCATGCAGGACTGAAATTTTTGATGTTTTTCTACTCCTCTCATGAGCCCAAACAAGTCTCTAAAAGCATGAGTTTGCAACTACTTTACTTTTGGAGAAAATTCAAAACATTCACTTTTCACTAGAGCCCAATAGCAAAAATCAGGTTTTGAATGAAGAATCACATTTCTTGGTAGAATCATGCTGCATTGAAATTTTTGATGGTTTTTTACTCCTCTCAACAGCCCAAACAAGTTTCTAAAAGGATGAGTTTGCAACTACTTTACTTTTGGAGAAAATTCAAAACATTCATTATTCAATAGGGCCCAAACTATCAAAAACCAGCGGTTTCAATGAACACACATTTCTTGGTAGAATCATGCAGGACTGAAATTTTTGATGTTTTTCTACTCCTCTCATGAGCCCAAACAAGTCTCTAAAAGCATGAGTTTGCAACTACTTTACTTTTGGAAAAAATTCAAAACATTCGTTATTCAATAGAGCCCAATAGCAAAAATCAGGTTTTGAATGAAGAATCACATTTCTTGATAAAATCATGCAGGATTGAAATTTTTGATGGTTTTTTACTCCTCTCAACAGCCCAAACAAGTTTCTAAAAGGATGAGTTTGCAACTACTTTACTTTTGGAGAAAATTCAAAACATTCATTATTCAATAGGGCCCAAACTATCAAAAACCAGCGGTTTCAATGAACACACATTTCTTGGTAGAATCATGCAGGACTGAAATTTTTGATGTTTTTCTACTCCTCTCATGAGCCCAAACAAGTCTCTAAAAGCATGAGTTTGCAACTACTTTACTTTTGGAGAAAATTCAAAACATTCACTATTCAATAGAGCCCAATAGCAAAAATCAGGTTTTGAATGAAGAATCGCATTTCTTGGTAAAATCATGTAGGATTGAAATTTTTGATGGTTTTTTACTCCTCTCAACAGCCCAAACAAGTTTCTAAAAGGATGAGTTTGGAACTACTTTACTTTTGGAGAAAATTCAAAACATTCATTATTCAATAGGGCCCAAACTATCAAAAACCAGCGGTTTCAATGAGCACACATTTCTTGGTAGAATCATGCAGGACTGAAATTTTTGATGTTTTTCTACTCCTCTCATGAGCCCAAACAAGTCTCTAAAAGCATGAGTTTGCAACTACTTTACTTTTGGAGAAAATTCAAAACATTCATTATTCAATAGAGCCCAATAGCAAAAATCAGGTTTTGAATGAAGAATCACATTTCTTGGTAGAATCATGCAGGATTGAAATTTTTGATGGTTTTTTACTCCTCTCAACAGCCCAAACAAGTTTCTAAAAGGATGAGTTTGCAACTACTTTACTTTTGGAGAAAATTCAAAACATTCATTATTCAATAGGGCCCAAACTATCAAAAACCAGCGGTTTCAATGAACACACATTTCTTGGTAGAATCATGCAGGACTGAAATTTTTGATGTTTTTCTACTCCTCTCATGAGCCCAAACAAGTCTCTAAAAGCATGAGTTTGCAACTACTTTACTTTTGGAGAAAATTCAAAACATTCATTATTCAATAGAGCCCAATAGCAAAAATCAGGTTTTGAATGAAGAATCACATTTCTTGGTAAAATCATGCAGGATTGAAATTTTTGATGGTTTTTTACTCCTCTCAACAGCCCAAACAAGTTTCTAAAAGGATGAGTTTGCAACTACTTTACTTTTGGAGAAAATTCAAAACATTCATTATTCAATAGGGCCCAAAATATCAAAAACCAGCGGTTTGAATGAAAACACATTTCTTGGTAGAATCGTGCAGGACTGAAATTTTTTATGTTTTTCTACTCCTCTCATGAGCCCAAACAAGTCTCTAAAAGGATGAGTTTGCAACTACTTTACTTTTGGAGAAAATTCAAAACATTCATTATTCAATAGAGCCCAATAGCAAAAACTAGCGTTTTGAATGAAGAATCACATTTCTTGGTAGAATCATGCAGGATTGAAATTTTTGATGGTTTTTTACTCCTATCAACAGCCCAAACAAGTTTCTAAAAGGATGAGTTTGCAACTACTTTACTTTTGGAGAAAATTCAAAACATTCATTATTCAATAGGGCCCAAACTATCAAAAACCAGCGGTTTCAATGAACACACATTTCTTGGTAGAATCATGCAGGACTGAAATTTTTGATGTTTTTCTACTCCTCTCATGAGCCCAAACAAGTCTCTAAAAGCATGAGTTTGCAACTACTTTACTTTTGGAGAAAATTCAAAACATTCATTATTCAATAGAGCCCAATAGCAAAAATCAGGTTTTGAATGAAGAATCACATTGCTTGGTAAAATCATGCAGGATTGAAATTTTTGATGGTTTTTTACTCCTCTCAACAGCCCAAACAAGTTTCTAAAAGGATGAGTTTGCAACTACTTTACTTTTGGAGAAAATTCAAAACATTCATTATTCAATAGGGCCCAAACTATCAAAAACCAGCGGTTTGAATGAACACACATTTCTTGGTAGAATCATGCAGGACTGAAATTTTTGATGTTTTTCTACTCCTCTCATGAGCCCAAACAAGTCTCTAAAAGCATGAGTTTGCAACTACTTTACTTTTGGAGAAAATTCAAAACATTCACTTTTCACTAGAGCCCAATAGCAAAAATCAGGTTTTGAATGAAGAATCACATTTCTTGGTAGAATCATGCAGGATTGAAATTTTTGATGGTTTTTTACTCCTCTCAACAGCCCAAACAAGTTTCTAAAAGGATGAGTTTGCAACTACTTTACTTTTGGAGAAAATTCAAAACATTCATTATTCAATAGGGCCCAAACTATCAAAAACCAGCGGTTTCAATGAACACACATTTCTTGGTAGAATCATGCAGGACTGAAATTTTTGATGTTTTTCTACTCCTCTCATGAGCCCAAACAAGTCTCTAAAAGCATGAGTTTGCAACTACTTTACTTTTGGAGAAAATTCAAAACATTCATTATTCAATAGAGCCCAATAGCAAAAATCAGGTTTTGAATGAAGAATCACATTTCTTGGTAAAATCATGCAGGATTGAAATTTTTGATGGTTTTTTACTCCTCTCAACAGCCCAAACAAGTTTCTAAAAGGATGAGTTTGCAACTACTTTACTTTTGGAGAAAATTCAAAACATTCATTATTCAATAGGGCCCAAACTATCAAAAACCAGCGGTTTGAATGAACACACATTTCTTGGTAGAATCATGCAGGACTGAAATTTTTGATGTTTTTCTACTCCTCTCATGAGCCCAAACAAGTCTCTAAAAGCATGAGTTTGCAACTACTTTACTTTTGGAGAAAATTCAAAACATTCACTTTTCACTAGAGCCCAATAGCAAAAATCAGGTTTTGAATGAAGAATCACATTTCTTGGTAGAATCATGCTGCATTGAAATTTTTGATGGTTTTTTACTCCTCTCAACAGCCCAAACAAGTTTCTAAAAGGATGAGTTTGCAACTACTTTACTTTTGGAGAAAATTCAAAACATTCATTATTCAATAGGGCCCAAACTATCAAAAACCAGCGGTTTCAATGAACACACATTTCTTGGTAGAATCATGCAGGACTGAAATTTTTGATGTTTTTCTACTCCTCTCATGAGCCCAAACAAGTCTCTAAAAGCATGAGTTTGCAACTACTTTACTTTTGGAAAAAATTCAAAACATTCATTATTCAATAGAGCCCAATAGCAAAAATCAGGTTTTGAATGAAGAATCACATTTCTTGGTAAAATCATGCAGGATTGAAATTTTTGATGATTTTTTACTCCTCTCAACAGCCCAAACAAGTTTCTAAAAGGATGAGTTTGCAACTACTTTACTTTTGGAGAAAATTCAAAACATTCATTATTCAATAGGGCCCAAACTATCAAAAACCAGCGGTTTGAATGAACACACATTTCTTGGTAGAATCATGCAGGACTGAAATTTTTGATGTTTTTCTACTCCTCTCATGAGCCCAAACAAGTCTCTAAAAGCATGAGTTTGCAACTACTTTACTTTTGGAGAAAATTCAAAACATTCATTATTCAATAGAGCCCAATAGCAAAAATCAGGATTTGAATGAAGAATCACATTTCTTGGTAAAATCATGCAGGATTGAAATTTTTGATGGTTTTTTACTCCTCTCAACAGCCCAAACAAGTTTCTAAAAGGATGAGTTTGCAACTACTTTACTTTTGGAGAAAATTCAAAACATTCATTATTCAATAGGGCCCAAACTATCAAAAACCAGCGGTTTCAATGAACACACATTTCTTGGTAGAATCATGCAGGACTGAAATTTTTGATGTTTTTCTACTCCTCTCATGAGCCCAAACAAGTCTCTAAAAGCATGAGTTTGCAACTACTTTACTTTTGGAGAAAATTCAAAACATTCACTTTTCACTAGAGCCCAATAGCAAAAATCAGGTTTTGAATGAAGAATCACATTTCTTGGTAGAATCATGCTGCATTGAAATTTTTGATGGTTTTTTACTCCTCTCAACAGCCCAAACAAGTTTCTAAAAGGATGAGTTTGCAACTACTTTACTTTTGGAGAAAATTCAAAACATTCATTATTCAATAGGGCCCAAACTATCAAAAACCAGCGGTTTCAATGAACACACATTTCTTGGTAGAATCATGCAGGACTGAAATTTTTGATGTTTTTCTACTCCTCTCATGAGCCCAAACAAGTCTCTAAAAGCATGAGTTTGCAACTACTTTACTTTTGGAGAAAATTCAAAACATTCACTTTTCACTAGAGCCCAATAGCAAAAATCAGGTTTTGAATGAAGAATCACATTTCTTGGTAGAATCATGCTGCATTGAAATTTTTGATGGTTTTTTACTCCTCTCAACAGCCCAAACAAGTTTCTAAAAGGATGAGTTTGCAACTACTTTACTTTTGGAGAAAATTCAAAACATTCATTATTCAATAGGGCCCAAACTATCAAAAACCAGCGGTTTCAATGAACACACATTTCTTGGTAGAATCATGCAGGACTGAAATTTTTGATGTTTTTCTACTCCTCTCATGAGCCCAAACAAGTCTCTAAAAGCATGAGTTTGCAACTACTTTACTTTTGGAAAAAATTCAAAACATTCGTTATTCAATAGAGCCCAATAGCAAAAATCAGGTTTTGAATGAAGAATCACATTTCTTGATAAAATCATGCAGGATTGAAATTTTTGATGGTTTTTTACTCCTCTCAACAGCCCAAACAAGTTTCTAAAAGGATGAGTTTGCAACTACTTTACTTTTGGAGAAAATTCAAAACATTCATTATTCAATAGGGCCCAAACTATCAAAAACCAGCGGTTTCAATGAACACACATTTCTTGGTAGAATCATGCAGGACTGAAATTTTTGATGTTTTTCTACTCCTCTCATGAGCCCAAACAAGTCTCTAAAAGCATGAGTTTGCAACTACTTTACTTTTGGAGAAAATTCAAAACATTCACTATTCAATAGAGCCCAATAGCAAAAATCAGGTTTTGAATGAAGAATCGCATTTCTTGGTAAAATCATGCAGGATTGAAATTTTTGATGGTTTTTTACTCCTCTCAACAGCCCAAACAAGTTTCTAAAAGGATGAGTTTGGAACTACTTTACTTTTGGAGAAAATTCAAAACATTCATTATTCAATAGGGCCCAAACTATCAAAAACCAGCGGTTTCAATGAGCACACATTTCTTGGTAGAATCATGCAGGACTGAAATTTTTGATGTTTTTCTACTCCTCTCATGAGCCCAAACAAGTCTCTAAAAGCATGAGTTTGCAACTACTTTACTTTTGGAGAAAATTCAAAACATTCATTATTCAATAGAGCCCAATAGCAAAAATCAGGTTTTGAATGAAGAATCACATTTCTTGGTAGAATCATGCAGGATTGAAATTTTTGATGGTTTTTTACTCCTCTCAACAGCCCAAACAAGTTTCTAAAAGGATGAGTTTGCAACTACTTTACTTTTGGAGAAAATTCAAAACATTCATTATTCAATAGGGCCCAAACTATCAAAAACCAGCGGTTTCAATGAACACACATTTCTTGGTAGAATCATGCAGGACTGAAATTTTTGATGTTTTTCTACTCCTCTCATGAGCCCAAACAAGTCTCTAAAAGCATGAGTTTGCAACTACTTTACTTTTGGAGAAAATTCAAAACATTCACTTTTCACTAGAGCCCAATAGCAAAAATCAGGTTTTGAATGAAGAATCACATTTCTTGGTAGAATCATGCTGCATTGAAATTTTTGATGGTTTTTTACTCCTCTCAACAGCCCAAACAAGTTTCTAAAAGGATGAGTTTGCAACTACTTTACTTTTGGAGAAAATTCAAAACATTCATTATTCAATAGGGCCCAAACTATCAAAAACCAGCGGTTTGAATGAACACACATTTCTTGGTAGAATCATGCAGGACTGAAATTTTTGATGTTTTTCTACTCCTCTCATGAGCCCAAACAAGTCTCTAAAAGCATGAGTTTGCAACTACTTTACTTTTGGAGAAAATTCAAAACATTCACTTTTCACTAGAGCCCAATAGCAAAAATCAGGTTTTGAATGAAGAATCACATTTCTTGGTAGAATCATGCTGCATTGAAATTTTTGATGGTTTTTTACTCCTCTCAACAGCCCAAACAAGTTTCTAAAAGGATGAGTTTGCAACTACTTTACTTTTGGAGAAAATTCAAAACATTCATTATTCAATAGGGCCCAAACTATCAAAAACCAGCGGTTTGAATGAACACACATTTCTTGGTAGAATCATGCAGGACTGAAATTTTTGATGTTTTTCTACTCCTCTCATGAGCCCAAACAAGTCTCTAAAAGCATGAGTTTGCAACTACTTTACTTTTG
This sequence comes from Dendrobates tinctorius, assembly GCF_039654945.1. Lineage (NCBI taxonomy): Eukaryota > Metazoa > Chordata > Amphibia > Anura > Dendrobatidae > Dendrobates > Dendrobates tinctorius. The sequence continues at coordinate 901,467 of NW_027361944.1, forward strand.
GAAAAAATTCAAAACATTCGTTATTCAATAGAGCCCAATAGCAAAAATCAGGTTTTGAAAGAAGAATCACATTTCTTGATAAAATCATGCAGGATTGAAATTTTTGATGGTTTTTTACTCCTATCAACAGCCCAAACAAGTTTCTAAAAGGATGAGTTTGCAACTACTTTACTTTTGGAGAAAATTCAAAACATTCATTATTCAATAGGGCCCAAACTATCAAAAACCAGCGGTTTCAATGAACACACATTTCTTGGTAGAATCATGCAGGACTGAAATTTTTGATGTTTTTCTACTCCTCTCATGAGCCCAAACAAGTCTCTAAAAGCATGAGTTTGCAACTACTTTACTTTTGGAGAAAATTCAAAACATTCACTATTCAATAGAGCCCAATAGCAAAAATCAGGTTTTGAATGAAGAATCGCATTTCTTGGTAAAATCATGCAGGATTGAAATTTTTGATGGTTTTTTACTCCTCTCAACAGCCCAAACAAGTTTCTAAAAGGATGAGTTTGGAACTACTTTACTTTTGGAGAAAATTCAAAACATTCATTATTCAATAGGGCCCAAACTATCAAAAACCAGCGGTTTCAATGAGCACACATTTCTTGGTAGAATCATGCAGGACTGAAATTTTTGATGTTTTTCTACTCCTCTCATGAGCCCAAACAAGTCTCTAAAAGCATGAGTTTGCAACTACTTTACTTTTGGAGAAAATTCAAAACATTCATTATTCAATAGAGCCCAATAGCAAAAATCAGGTTTTGAATGAAGAATCACATTTCTTGGTAGAATCATGCAGGATTGAAATTTTTGATGGTTTTTTACTCCTCTCAACAGCCCAAACAAGTTTCTAAAAGGATGAGTTTGCAACTACTTTACTTTTGGAGAAAATTCAAAACATTCATTATTCAATAGGGCCCAAACTATCAAAAACCAGCGGTTTCAATGAACACACATTTCTTGGTAGAATCATGCAGGACTGAAATTTTTGATGTTTTTCTACTCCTCTCATGAGCCCAAACAAGTCTCTAAAAGCATGAGTTTGCAACTACTTTACTTTTGGAGAAAATTCAAAACATTCATTATTCAATAGAGCCCAATAGCAAAAATCAGGTTTTGAATGAAGAATCACATTTCTTGGTAAAATCATGCAGGATTGAAATTTTTGATGGTTTTTTACTCCTCTCAACAGCCCAAACAAGTTTCTAAAAGGATGAGTTTGCAACTACTTTACTTTTGGAGAAAATTCAAAACATTCATTATTCAATAGGGCCCAAAATATCAAAAACCAGCGGTTTGAATGAACACACATTTCTTGGTAGAATCGTGCAGGACTGAAATTTTTTATGTTTTTCTACTCCTCTCATGAGCCCAAACAAGTCTCTAAAAGGATGAGTTTGCAACTACTTTACTTTTGGAGAAAATTCAAAACATTCATTATTCAATAGAGCCCAATAGCAAAAACTAGCGTTTTGAATGAAGAATCACATTTCTTGGTAGAATCATGCAGGATTGAAATTTTTGATGGTTTTTTACTCCTATCAACAGCCCAAACAAGTTTCTAAAAGGATGAGTTTGCAACTACTTTACTTTTGGAGAAAATTCAAAACATTCATTATTCAATAGGGCCCAAACTATCAAAAACCAGCGGTTTCAATGAACACACATTTCTTGGTAGAATCATGCAGGACTGAAATTTTTGATGTTTTTCTACTCCTCTCATGAGCCCAAACAAGTCTCTAAAAGCATGAGTTTGCAACTACTTTACTTTTGGAGAAAATTCAAAACATTCATTATTCAATAGAGCCCAATAGCAAAAATCAGGTTTTGAATGAAGAATCACATTTCTTGGTAAAATCATGCAGGATTGAAATTTTTGATGGTTTTTTACTCCTCTCAACAGCCCAAACAAGTTTCTAAAAGGATGAGTTTGCAACTACTTTACTTTTGGAGAAAATTCAAAACATTCATTATTCAATAGGGCCCAAACTATCAAAAACCAGCGGTTTGAATGAACACACATTTCTTGGTAGAATCATGCAGGACTGAAATTTTTGATGTTTTTCTACTCCTCTCATGAGCCCAAACAAGTCTCTAAAAGCATGAGTTTGCAACTACTTTACTTTTGGAGAAAATTCAAAACATTCACTTTTCACTAGAGCCCAATAGCAAAAATCAGGTTTTGAATGAAGAATCACATTTCTTGGTAGAATCATGCAGGATTGAAATTTTTGATGGTTTTTTACTCCTCTCAACAGCCCAAACAAGTTTCTAAAAGGATGAGTTTGCAACTACTTTACTTTTGGAGAAAATTCAAAACATTCATTATTCAATAGGGCCCAAACTATCAAAAACCAGCGGTTTCAATGAACACACATTTCTTGGTAGAATCATGCAGGACTGAAATTTTTGATGTTTTTCTACTCCTCTCATGAGCCCAAACAAGTCTCTAAAAGCATGAGTTTGCAACTACTTTACTTTTGGAGAAAATTCAAAACATTCATTATTCAATAGAGCCCAATAGCAAAAATCAGGTTTTGAATGAAGAATCACATTTCTTGGTAAAATCATGCAGGATTGAAATTTTTGATGGTTTTTTACTCCTCTCAACAGCCCAAACAAGTTTCTAAAAGGATGAGTTTGCAACTACTTTACTTTTGGAGAAAATTCAAAACATTCATTATTCAATAGGGCCCAAACTATCAAAAACCAGCGGTTTGAATGAACACACATTTCTTGGTAGAATCATGCAGGACTGAAATTTTTGATGTTTTTCTACTCCTCTCATGAGCCCAAACAAGTCTCTAAAAGCATGAGTTTGCAACTACTTTACTTTTGGAGAAAATTCAAAACATTCACTTTTCACTAGAGCCCAATAGCAAAAATCAGGTTTTGAATGAAGAATCACATTTCTTGGTAGAATCATGCTGCATTGAAATTTTTGATGGTTTTTTACTCCTCTCAACAGCCCAAACAAGTTTCTAAAAGGATGAGTTTGCAACTACTTTACTTTTGGAGAAAATTCAAAACATTCATTATTCAATAGGGCCCAAACTATCAAAAACCAGCGGTTTCAATGAACACACATTTCTTGGTAGAATCATGCAGGACTGAAATTTTTGATGTTTTTCTACTCCTCTCATGAGCCCAAACAAGTCTCTAAAAGCATGAGTTTGCAACTACTTTACTTTTGGAGAAAATTCAAAACATTCATTATTCAATAGAGCCCAATAGCAAAAATCAGGTTTTGAATGAAGATTCACATTTCTTGGTAGAATCATGCAGGATTGAAATTTTTGATGGTTTTTTACTCCTCTCAACAGCCCAAACAAGTTTCTAAAAGGATGAGTTTGCAACTACTTTACTTTTGGAGAAAATTCAAAACATTCATTATTCAATAGGGCCCAAACTATCAAAAACCAGCGGTTTCAATGAACACACATTTTTTGGTAGAATCATGCAGGACTGAAATTTTTGATGTTTTTCTACTCCTCTCATGAGCCCAAACAAGTCTCTAAAAGCATGAGTTTGCAACTACTTTACTTTTGGAAAAAATTCAAAACATTCATTATTCAATAGAGCCCAATAGCAAAAATCAGGTTTTGAATGAAGAATCACATTTCTTGATAAAATCATGCAGGATTGAAATTTTTGATGGTTTTTTACTCCTCTCAACAGCCCAAACAAGTTTCTAAAAGGATGAGTTTGCAACTACTTTACTTTTGGAGAAAATTCAAAACATTCATTATTCAATAGGGCCCAAACTATCAAAAACCAGCGGTTTCAATGAACACACATTTCTTGGTAGAATCATGCAGGACTGAAATTTTTGATGTTTTTCTACTCCTCTCATGAGCCCAAACAAGTCTCTAAAAGCATGAGTTTGCAACTACTTTACTTTTGGAGAAAATTCAAAACATTCACTATTCAATAGAGCCCAATAGCAAAAATCAGGTTTTGAATGAAGAATCGCATTTCTTGGTAAAATCATGCAGGATTGAAATTTTTGATGGTTTTTTACTCCTCTCAACAGCCCAAACAAGTTTCTAAAAGGATGAGTTTGATACTACTTTACTTTTGGAGAAAATTCAAAACATTCATTATTCAATAGGGCCCAAACTATCAAAAACCAGCGGTTTCAATGAACACACATTTCTTGGTAGAATCATGCAGGACTGAAATTTTTGATGTTTTTCTACTCCTCTCATGAGCCCAAACAAGTCTCTAAAAGCATGAGTTTGCAACTACTTTACTTTTGGAGAAAATTCAAAACATTCATTATTCAATAGAGCCCAATAGCAAAAATCAGGTTTTGAATGAAGAATCACATTTCTTGGTAGAATCATGCAGGATTGAAATTTTTGATGGTTTTTTACTCCTCTCAACAGCCCAAACAAGTTTCTAAAAGGATGAGTTTGCAACTACTTTACTTTTGGAGAAAATTCAAAACATTCATTATTCAATAGGGCCCAAACTATCAAAAACCAGTGGTTTCAATGAACACACATTTCTTGGTAGAATCATGCAGGACTGAAATTTTTGATGTTTTTCTACTCCTCTCATGAGCCCAAACAAGTCTCTAAAAGCATGAGTTTGCAACTACTTTACTTTTGGAGAAAATTCAAAACATTCATTATTCAATAGAGCCCAATAGCAAAAATCAGGATTTGAATGAAGAATCACATTTATTGGTAAAATCATGCAGGATTGAAATTTTTGATGGTTTTTTACTCCTCTCAACAGCCCAAACAAGTTTCTAAAAGGATGAGTTTGCAACTACTTTACTTTTGGAGAAAATTCAAAACATTCATTATTCAATAGGGCCCAAACTATCAAAAACCAGCGGTTTCAATGAACACACATTTCTTGGTAGAATCATGCAGGACTGAAATTTTTGATGTTTTTCTACTCCTCTCATGAGCCCAAACAAGACTCTAAAAGCATGAGTTTGCAACTACTTTACTTTTGGAGAAAATTCAAAACATTCATTATTCAATAGAGCCCAATAGCAAAAATCAGGTTTTGAATGAAGAATCACATTTCTTGGTAAAATCATGCAGGATTGAAATTTTTGATGGTTTTTTACTCCTCTCAACAGCCCAAACAAGTTTCTAAAAGGATGAGTTTGCAACTACTTTACTTTTGGAGAAAATTCAAAACATTCATTATTCAATAGGGCCCAAACTATCAAAAACGAGCAGTTTCAATGAACACACATTTCTTGGTAGAATCATGCAGGACTGAAATTTTTGATGTTTTTCTACTCCTCTCATGAGCCCAAACAAGTCTCTAAAAGCATGAGTTTGCAACTACTTTACTTTTGGAGAAAATTCAAAACATTCATTATTCAATAGGGCCCAAAATATCAAAAACCAGCGGTTTGAATGAACACACATTTCTTGGTAGAATCGTGCAGGACTGAAATTTTTGATTTTTTTCTACTCCTCTCACGAGCCCAAACAAGCCTCTAAAAGGATGAGTTTGCAACTACTTTACTTTTGGAGAAAATTCAAAACATTCATTATTCAATAGAGCCCAATAGCAAAAACCAGCGTTTTGAATGAAGAATCACATTTCTTGGTAGAATCATGCAGGATTGAAATTTTTGATGGTTTTTTACTCCTCTCAACAGCCCAAACAAGTTTCTAAAAGGATGAGTTTGCAACTACTTTACTTTTGGAGAAAATTCAAAACATTCATTTTTCAATAGGGCCCAAACTATCAAAAACCAGCGGTTTGAATGAACACACATTTCTTGGTAGAATCATGCAGGACTGAAATTTTTGATGTTTTTCTACTCCTCTCATGAGCCCAAACAAGTCTCTAAAAGCATGAGTTTGCAACTACTTTACTTTTGGAGAAAATTCAAAACATTCATTATTCAATAGAGCCCAATAGCAAAAATCAGGTTTTGAATGAAGAATCACATTTCTTGGTAAAATCATGCAGGATTGAAATTTTTGATGGTTTTTTACTCCTCTCAACAGCCCAAACGAGTTTCTAAAAGGATGAGTTTGCAACTACTTTTCTTTTGGAGAAAATTCAAAACATTCATTATTCAATAGGGCCCAAACTATCAAAAACCAGCGGTTTCAATGAACACACATTTCTTGGTAGAATCATGCAGGACTGAAATTTTTGATGTTTTTCTACTCCTCTCATGAGCCCAAACAAGTCTCTAAAAGCATGAGTTTGCAACTACTTTACTTTTGGAGAAAATTCAAAACATTCATTATTCAATAGGGCCCAAAATATCAAAAACCAGCGGTTTGAATGAACACACATTTCTTGGTAGAATCGTGCAGGACTGAAATTTTTGATTTTTTTCTACTCCTCTCATGAGCCCAAACAAGTCTCTAAAAGGATGAGTTTGCAACTACTTTACTTTTGGAGAAAATTCAAAACATTCATTATTCAATAGAGCCCAATAGCAAAAACCAGCGTTTTGAATGAAGAATCACATTTCTTGGTAGAATCATGCAGGATTGAAATTTTTGATGGTTTTTTACTCCTCTCAACAGCCCAAACAAGTTTCTAAAAGGATGAGTTTGCAACTACTTTACTTTTGGAGAAAATTCAAAACATTCATTATTCAATAGGGCCCAAACTATCAAAAACCAGCGGTTTCAATGAACACACATTTCTTGGTAGAATCATGCAGGACTGAAATTTTTGATGTTTTTCTACTCCTCTCATGAGCCCAAACAAGACTCTAAAAGCATGAGTTTGCAACTACTTTACTTTTGGAGAAAATTCAAAACATTCATTATTCAATAGAGCCCAATAGCAAAAATCAGGTTTTGAATGAAGAATCACATTTCTTGGTAAAATCATGCAGGATTGAAATTTTTGATGGTTTTTTACTCCTCTCAACAGCCCAAACAAGTTTCTAAAAGGATGAGTTTGAAACTACTTTACTTTTGGAGAAAATTCAAAACATTCATTATTCAATAGGGCCCAAACTATCAAAAACCAGCGGTTTCAATGAACACACATTTCTTGGTAGAATCATGCAGGACTGAAATTTTTGATGTTTTTCTACTCCTCTCATGAGCCCAAACAAGTCTCTAAAAGCATGAGTTTGCAACTACTTTACTTTTGGAGAAAATTCAAAACATTCATTATTCAATAGAGCCCAATAGCAAAAATCAGGTTTTGAATGAAGAATCACATTTCTTGGTAAAATCATGCAGGATTGAAATTTTTGATGGTTTTTTACTCCTCTCAACAGCCCAAACAAGTTTCTAAAAGGATGAGTTTGCAACTACTTTACTTTTGGAGAAAATTCAAAACATTCATTATTCAATAGGGCCCAAACTATCAAAAACCAGCGGTTTGAATGAACACACATTTCTTGGTAGAATCATGCAGGACTGAAATTTTTGATGTTTTTCTACTCCTCTCATGAGCCCAAACAAGACTTTAAAAGCATGAGTTTGCAACTACTTTACTTTTGGAGAAAATTCAAAACATTCATTATTCAATAGAGCCCAATAGCAAAAATCAGGTTTTGAATGAAGATTCACATTTCTTGGTAAAATCATGCAGGATTGAAATTTTTGATGGTTTTTTACTCCTCTCAACAGCCCAAACAAGTTTCTAAAAGGATGAGTTTGCAACTACTTTACTTTTGGAGAAAATTCAAAACATTCATTATTCAATAGGGCCCAAACTATCAAAAACCAGCGGTTTCAATGAACACAGATTTTTTGGTAGAATCATGCAGGACTGAAATTTTTGATGTTTTTCTACTCCTCTCATGAGCCCAAACAAGTCTCTAAAAGCATGAGTTTGCAACTACTTTACTTTTGGAAAAAATTCAAAACATTCATTATTCAATAGAGCCCAATAGCAAAAATCAGGTTTTGAATGAAGAATCACATTTCTTGGTAAAATCATGCAGGATTGAAATTTTTGATGGTTTTTTACTCCTCTCAACAGCCCAAACAAGTTTCTAAAAGGATGAGTTTGCAACTACTTTACTTTTGGAGAAAATTCAAAACATTCATTATTCAAAAGGGCCCAAACTATCAAAAACCAGCGGTTTCAATGAACACACATTTCTTGGTAGAATCATGCATGACTGAAATTTTTGATGGTTTTCTACTCCTCTCATGAGCCCAAACAAGTCTCTAAAAGCATGAGTTTGCAACTACTTTACTTTTGGAGAAAATTCAAAACATTCACTATTCAATAGAGCCCAATAGCAAAAATCAGGTTTTGAATGAAGAATCGCATTTCTTGGTAAAATCATGCAGGATTGAAATTTTTGATGATTTTTTACTCCTCTCAACAGCCCAAACAAGTTTCTAAAAGGATGAGTTTGCAACTACTTTACTTTTGGAGAAAATTCAAAACATTCATTATTCAATAGGGCCCAAACTATCAAAAACCAGCGGTTTCAATGAACACACATTTCTTGGTAGAATCATGCAGGACTGAAATTTTTGATGTTTTTCTACTCCTCTCATGAGCCCAAACAAGACTCTAAAAGCATGAGTTTGCAACTACTTTACTTTTGGAGAAAATTCAAAACATTCATTATTCAATAGAGCCCAATAGCAAAAATCAGGTTTTGAATGAAGAATCACATTTCTTGGTAAAATCATGCAGGATTGAAATTTTTGATGGTTTTTTACTCCTCTCAACAGCCCAAACAAGTTTCTAAAAGGATGAGTTTGAAACTACTTTACTTTTGGAGAAAATTCAAAACATTCATTATTCAATAGGGCCCAAACTATCAAAAACCAGCGGTTTCAATGAACACACATTTCTTGGTAGAATCATGCAGGACTGAAATTTTTGATGTTTTTCTACTCCTCTCATGAGCCCAAACAAGTCTCTAAAAGCATGAGTTTGCAACTACTTTACTTTTGGAGAAAATTCAAAACATTCATTATTCAATAGAGCCCAATAGCAAAAATCAGGTTTTGAATGAAGAATCACATTTCTTGGTAAAATCATGCAGGATTGAAATTTTTGATGGTTTTTTACTCCTCTCAACAGCCCAAACAAGTTTCTAAAAGGATGAGTTTGCAACTACTTTACTTTTGGAGAAAATTCAAAACATTCATTATTCAATAGGGCCCAAACTATCAAAAACCAGCGGTTTCAATGAACACACATTTCTTGGTAGAATCATGCAGGACTGAAATTTTTGATGTTTTTCTACTCCTCTCATGAGCCCAAACAAGACTTTAAAAGCATGAGTTTGCAACTACTTTACTTTTGGAGAAAATTCAAAACATTCATTATTCAATAGACCCCAATAGCAAAAATCAGGTTTTGAATGAAGATTCACATTTCTTGGTAAAATCATGCAGGATTGAAATTTTTGATGGTTTTTTACTCCTCTCAACAGCCCAAACAAGTTTCTAAAAGGATGAGTTTGCAACTACTTTACTTTTGGAGAAAATTCAAAACATTCATTATTCAATAGGGCCCAAACTATCAAAAACCAGCGGTTTCAATGAACACACGTTTTTTGGTAGAATCATGCAGGACTGAAATTTTTGATGTTTTTCTACTCCTCTCATGAGCCCAAACAAGTCTCTAAAAGCATGAGTTTGCAACTACTTTACTTTTGGAAAAAATTCAAAACATTCATTATTCAATAGAGCCCAATAGCAAAAATCAGGTTTTGAATGAAGAATCACATTTCTTGGTAAAATCATGCAGGATTGAAATTTTTGATGGTTTTTTACTCCTCTCAACAGCCCAAACAAGTTTCTAAAAGGATGAGTTTGCAACTACTTTACTTTTGGAGAAAATTCAAAACATTCATTATTCAAAAGGGCCCAAACTATCAAAAACCAGCGGTTTCAATGAACACACATTTCTTGGTAGAATCATGCATGACTGAAATTTTTGATGGTTTTCTACTCCTCTCATGAGCCCAAACAAGTCTCTAAAAGCATGAGTTTGCAACTACTTTACTTTTGGAGAAAATTCAAAACATTCACTATTCAATAGAGCCCAATAGCAAAAATCAGGTTTTGAATGAAGAATCGCATTTCTTGGTAAAATCATGCAGGATTGAAATTTTTGATGATTTTTTACTCCTCTCAACAGCCCAAACAAGTTTCTAAAAGGATGAGTTTGCAACTACTTTACTTTTGGAGAAAATTCAAAACATTCATTATTCAATAGGGCCCAAACTATCAAAAACCAGCGGTTTCAATGAACACACATTTCTTGGTAGAATCATGCAGGACTGAAATTTTTGATGTTTTTCTACTCCTCTCATGAGCCCAAACAAGACTCTAAAAGCATGAGTTTGCAACTACTTTACTTTTGGAGAAAATTCAAAACATTCATTATTCAATAGAGCCCAATAGCAAAAATCAGGTTTTGAATGAAGAATCACATTTCTTGGTAAAATCATGCAGGATTGAAATTTTTGATGGTTTTTTACTCCTCTCAACAGCCCAAACAAGTTTCTAAAAGGATGAGTTTGAAACTACTTTACTTTTGGAGAAAATTCAAAACATTCATTATTCAATAGGGCCCAAACTATCAAAAACCAGCGGTTTCAATGAACACACATTTCTTGGTAGAATCATGCAGGACTGAAATTTTTGATGTTTTTCTACTCCTCTCATGAGCCCAAACAAGTCTCTAAAAGCATGAGTTTGCAACTACTTTACTTTTGGAGAAAATTCAAAACATTCATTATTCAATAGAGCCCAATAGCAAAAATCAGGTTTTGAATGAAGAATCACATTTCTTGGTAAAATCATGCAGGATTGAAATTTTTGATGGTTTTTTACTCCTCTCAACAGCCCAAACAAGTTTCTAAAAGGATGAGTTTGCAACTACTTTACTTTTGGAGAAAATTCAAAACATTCATTATTCAATAGGGCCCAAACTATCAAAAACCAGCGGTTTCAATGAACACACATTTCTTGGTAGAATCATGCAGGACTGAAATTTTTGATGTTTTTCTACTCCTCTCATGAGCCCAAACAAGACTTTAAAAGCATGAGTTTGCAACTACTTTACTTTTGGAGAAAATTCAAAACATTCATTATTCAATAGACCCCAATAGCAAAAATCAGGTTTTGAATGAAGATTCACATTTCTTGGTAAAATCATGCAGGATTGAAATTTTTGATGGTTTTTTACTCCTCTCAACAGCCCAAACAAGTTTCTAAAAGGATGAGTTTGCAACTACTTTACTTTTGGAGAAAATTCAAAACATTCATTATTCAATAGGGCCCAAACTATCAAAAACCAGCGGTTTCAATGAACACACGTTTTTTGGTAGAATCATGCAGGACTGAAATTTTTGATGTTTTTCTACTCCTCTCATGAGCCCAAACAAGTCTCTAAAAGCATGAGTTTGCAACTACTTTACTTTTGGAAAAAATTCAAAACATTCATTATTCAATAGAGCCCAATAGCAAAAATCAGGTTTTGAATGAAGAATCACATTTCTTGGTAAAATCATGCAGGATTGAAATTTTTGATGGTTTTTTACTCCTCTCAACAGCCCAAACAAGTTTCTAAAAGGATGAGTTTGCAACTACTTTACTTTTGGAGAAAATTCAAAACATTCATTATTCAAAAGGGCCCAAACTATCAAAAACCAGCGGTTTCAATGAACACACATTTCTTGGTAGAATCATGCATGACTGAAATTTTTGATGGTTTTCTACTCCTCTCATGAGCCCAAACAAGTCTCTAAAAGCATGAGTTTGCAACTACTTTACTTTTGGAGAAAATTCAAAACATTCACTATTCAATAGAGCCCAATAGCAAAAATCAGGTTTTGAATGAAGAATCGCATTTCTTGGTAAAATCATGCAGGATTGAAATTTTTGATGATTTTTTACTCCTCTCAACAGCCCAAACAAGTTTCTAAAAGGATGAGTTTGCAACTACTTTACTTTTGGAGAAAATTCAAAACATTCATTATTCAATAGGGCCCAAACTATCAAAAACCAGCGGTTTCAATGAACACACATTTCTTGGTAGAATCATGCAGGACTGAAATTTTTGATGTTTTTCTACTCCTCTCATGAGCCCAAACAAGACTCTAAAAGCATGAGTTTGCAACTACTTTACTTTTGGAGAAAATTCAAAACATTCATTATTCAATAGAGCCCAATAGCAAAAATCAGGTTTTGAATGAAGAATCACATTTCTTGGTAAAATCATGCAGGATTGAAATTTTTGATGGTTTTTTACTCCTCTCAACAGCCCAAACAAGTTTCTAAAAGGATGAGTTTGAAACTACTTTACTTTTGGAGAAAATTCAAAACATTCATTATTCAATAGGGCCCAAACTATCAAAAACCAGCGGTTTCAATGAACACACATTTCTTGGTAGAATCATGCAGGACTGAAATTTTTGATGTTTTTCTACTCCTCTCATGAGCCCAAACAAGTCTCTAAAAGCATGAGTTTGCAACTACTTTACTTTTGGAGAAAATTCAAAACATTCATTATTCAATAGAGCCCAATAGCAAAAATCAGGTTTTGAATGAAGAATCACATTTCTTGGTAAAATCATGCAGGATTGAAATTTTTGATGGTTTTTTACTCCTCTCAACAGCCCAAACAAGTTTCTAAAAGGATGAGTTTGCAACTACTTTACTTTTGGAGAAAATTCAAAACATTCATTATTCAATAGGGCCCAAACTATCAAAAACCAGCGGTTTCAATGAACACACATTTCTTGGTAGAATCATGCAGGACTGAAATTTTTGATGTTTTTCTACTCCTCTCATGAGCCCAAACAAGACTTTAAAAGCATGAGTTTGCAACTACTTTACTTTTGGAGAAAATTCAAAACATTCATTATTCAATAGACCCCAATAGCAAAAATCAGGTTTTGAATGAAGATTCACATTTCTTGGTAAAATCATGCAGGATTGAAATTTTTGATGGTTTTTTACTCCTCTCAACAGCCCAAACAAGTTTCTAAAAGGATGAGTTTGCAACTACTTTACTTTTGGAGAAAATTCAAAACATTCATTATTCAATAGGGCCCAAACTATCAAAAACCAGCGGTTTCAATGAACACACGTTTTTTGGTAGAATCATGCAGGACTGAAATTTTTGATATTTTTCTACTCCTCTCATGAGCCCAAACAAGTCTCTAAAAGCATGAGTTTGCAACTACTTTACTTTTGGAAAAAATTCAAAACATTCATTATTCAATAGAGCCCAATAGCAAAAATCAGGTTTTGAATGAAGAATCACATTTCTTGGTAAAATCATGCAGGATTGAAATTTTTGATGGTTTTTTACTCCTCTCAACAGCCCAAACAAGTTTCTAAAAGGATGAGTTTGCAACTACTTTACTTTTGGAGAAAATTCAAAACATTCATTATTCAAAAGGGCCCAAACTATCAAAAACCAGCGGTTTCAATGAACACACATTTCTTGGTAGAATCATGCATGACTGAAATTTTTGATGTTTTTCTACTCCTCTCATGAGCCCAAACAAGTCTCTAAAAGCATGAGTTTGCAACTACTTTACTTTTGGAGAAAATTCAAAACATTCACTATTCAATAGAGCCCAATAGCAAAAATCAGGTTTTGAATGAAGAATCGCATTTCTTGGTAAAATCATGCAGGATTGAAATTTTTGATGATTTTTTACTCCTCTCAACAGCCCAAACAAGTTTCTAAAAGGATGAGTTTGCAACTACTTTACTTTTGGAGAAAATTCAAAACATTCATTATTCAATAGGGCCCAAACTATCAAAAACCAGCGGTTTCAATGAACACACATTTCTTGGTAGAATCATGCAGGACTGAAATTTTTGATGTTTTTCTACTGCTCTCATGAGCCCAAACAAGACTCTAAAAGCATGAGTTTGCAACTACTTTACTTTTGGAGAAAATTCAAAACATTCATTATTCAATAGAGCCCAATAGCAAAAATCAGGTTTTGAATGAAGAATCACATTTCTTGGTAAAATCATGCAGGATTGAAATTTTTGATGGTTTTTTACTCCTCTCAACAGCCCAAACAAGTTTCTAAAAGGATGAGTTTGCAACTACTTTACTTTTGGAGAAAATTCAAAACATTCATTATTCAATAGGGCCCAAACTATCAAAAACCAGCGGTTTCAATGAACACACATTTTTTGGTAGAATCATGCAGGACTGAAATTTTTGATTTTTTTCTACTCCTCTCATGAGCCCAAACAAGTCTCTAAAAGCATGAGTTTGCAACTACTTTACTTTTGGAAAAAATTCAAAACATTCATTATTCAATAGAGCCCAATAGCAAAAATCAGGTTTTGAATGAAGAATCACATTTCTTGGTAAAATCATGCAGGATTGAAATTTTTGATGGTTTTTTACTCCTCTCAACAGCCCAAACAAGTTTCTAAAAGGATGAGTTTGCAACTACTTTACTTTTGGAGAAAATTCAAAACATTCATTATTCAACAGGGCCCAAACTATCAAAAACCAGCGGTTTCAATGAACACACATTTCTTGGTAGAATCATGCAGGACTGAAATTTTTGATGTTTTTCTACTCCTCTCATGAGCCCAAACAAGACTCTAAAAGCATGAGTTTGCAACTACTTTACTTTTGGAGAAAATTCAAAACATTCATTATTCAATAGAGCCCAATAGCAAAAATCAGGTTTTGAATGAAGAATCACATTTCTTGGTAAAATCAAGCAGGATTGAAATTTTTGATGGTTTTTTACTCCTCTCAACAGCCCAAACAAGTTTCTAAAAGGATGAGTTTGCAACTACTTTACTTTTGGAGAAAATTCAAAACATTCATTGTTCAATAGGGCCCAAACTATCAAAAACCAGCGGTTTCAATGAACACACATTTCTTGGTAGAATCATGCAGGACTGAAATTTTTGATGTTTTTCTACTCCTCTCATGAGCCCAAACAAGTCTCTAAAAGCATGAGTTTGCAACTACTTTACTTTTGGAGAAAATTCAAAACATTCACTTTTCACTAGAGCCCAATAGCAAAAATCAGGTTTTGAATGAAGAATCACATTTCTTGGTAGAATCATGCTGCATTGAAATTTTTGATGGTTTTTTACTCCTCTCAACAGCCCAAACAAGTTTCTAAAAGGATGAATTTGCAACTACTTTACTTTTGGAGAAAATTCAAAACATTCATTATTCAATAGGGCCCAAACTATCAAAAACCAGCGGTTTCAATGAACACACAATTCTTGGTAGAATCATGCAGGACTGAAATTTTTGATGTTTTTCTACTCCTCTCATGAGCCCAAACAAGTCTCTAAAAGCATGAGTTTGCAACTACTTTACTTTTGGAGAAAATTCAAAACATTCATTATTCAATAGAGCCCAATAGCAAAAATCAGGTTTTGAATGAAGAATCACATTTCTTGGTAAAATCATGCAGGATTGAAATTTTTGATGGTTTTTTACTCCTCTCAACAGCCCAAACAAGTTTCTAAAAGGATGAGTTTGCAACTACTTTACTTTTGGAGAAAATTCAAAACATTCATTATTCAATAGGGCCCAAACTATCAAAAACCAGCGGTTTCAATGAACACACATTTCTTGGTAGAATCATGCAGGACTGAAATTTTTGATGTTTTTCTACTCCTCTCATGAGCCCAAACAAGTCTCTAAAAGCATGAGTTTGCAACTACTTTACTTTTGGAGAAAATTCAAAACATTCATTATTCAATAGGGCCCAAAATATCAAAAACCAGCGGATTGAATGAACACACATTTCTTGGTAGAATCGTGCAGGACTGAAATTTTTGATTTTTTTCTACTCCTCTCATGAGCCCAAACAAGTCTCTAAAAGGATGAGTTTGCAACTACTTTACTTTTGGAGAAAATTCAAAACATTCATTATTCAATAGAGCCCAATAGCAAAAACCAGCGTTTTGAATGAAGAATCACATTTCTTGGTAGAATCATGCAGGATTGAAATTTTTGATGGTTTTTTACTCCTCTCAACAGCCCAAACAAGTTTCTAAAAGGATGAGTTTGCAACTACTTTACTTTTGGAGAAAATTCAAAACATTCATTATTCAATAGCGCCCAAACTATCAAAAACCAGCGGTTTCAATGAACACACATTTCTTGGTAGAATCATGCAGGACTGAAATTTTTGATGTTTTTCTACTCCTCTCATGAGCCCAAACAAGACTCTAAAAGCATGAGTTTGCAACTACTTTACTTTTGGAGAAAATTCAAAACATTCATTATTCAATAGAGCCCAATAGCAAAAATCAGGTTTTGAATGAAGAATCACATTTCTTGGTAAAATCATGCAGGATTGAAATTTTTGATGGTTTTTTACTCCTCTCAACAGCCCAAACAAGTTTCTTAAAGGATGAGTTTGCAACTACTTTACTTTTGGAGAAAATTCAAAACATTCATTATTCAATAGGGCCCAAACTATCAAAAACCAGCGGTTTGAATGAACACACATTTCTTGGTAGAATCATGCAGGACTGAAATTTTTGATGTTTTTCTACTCCTCTCATGAGCCCAAACAAGTCTCTAAAAGCATGAGTTTGCAACTACTTTACTTTTGGAGAAAATTCAAAACATTCATTATTCAATAGAGCCCAATAGCAAAAATCAGGTTTTGAATGAAGAATCACATTTCTTGGTAAAATCATGCAGGATTGAAATTTTTGATGGTTTTTTACTCCTCTCAACAGCCCAAACAAGTTTCTAAAAGGATGAGTTTGCAACTACTTTACTTTTGGAGAAAATTCAAAACATTCATTATTCAATAGGGCCCAAACTATCAAAAACCAGCGGTTTCAATGAACACACATTTCTTGGTAGAATCATGCAGGACTGAAATTTTTGATGTTTTTCTACTCCTCTCATGAGCCCAAACAAGTCTCTAAAAGCATGAGTTTGCAACTACTTTACTTTTGGAGAAAATTCAAAACATTCATTATTCAATAGAGCCCAATAGCAAAAATCAGGTTTTGAATGAAGAATCAAATTTCTTGGTAAAATCATGCAGGATTGAAATTTTTGATGGTTTTTTACTCCTCTCAACAGCCCAAACAAGTTTCTAAAAGGATGAGTTTGCAACTACTTTACTTTTGGAGAAAATTCAAAACATTCATTATTCAATAGGGCCCAAACTATCAAAAACCAGCGGTTTGAATGAACACACATTTCTTGGTAGAATCATGCAGGACTGAAATTTTTGATGTTTTTCTACTCCTCTCATGAGCCCAAACAAGTCTCTAAAAGCATGAGTTTGCAACTACTTTACTTTTGGAGAAAATTCAAAACATTCACTTTTCACTAGAGCCCAATAGCAAAAATCAGGTTTTGAATGAAGAATCACATTTCTTGGTAGAATCATGCAGGATTGAAATTTTTGATGGTTTTTTACTCCTCTCAACAGCCCAAACAAGTTTCTAAAAGGATGAGTTTGCAACTACTTTACTTTTGGAGAAAATTCAAAACATTCATTATTCAATAGGGCCCAAACTATCAAAAACCAGCGGTTTCAATGAACACACATTTCTTGGTAGAATCATGCAGGACTGAAATTTTTGATGTTTTTCTACTCCTCTCATGAGCCCAAACAAGTCTCTAAAAGCATGAGTTTGCAACTACTTTACTTTTGGAGAAAATTCAAAACATTCATTATTCAATAGAGCCCAATAGCAAAAATCAGGTTTTGAATGAAGAATCACATTTCTTGGTAAAATCATGCAGGATTGAAATTTTTGATGGTTTTTTACTCCTCTCAACAGCCCAAACAAGTTTCTAAAAGGATGAGTTTGCAACTACTTTACTTTTGGAGAAAATTCAAAACATTCATTATTCAATAGGGCCCAAACTATCAAAAACCAGCGGTTTGAATGAACACACATTTCTTGGTAGAATCATGCAGGACTGAAATTTTTGATGTTTTTCTACTCCTCTCATGAGCCCAAACAAGTCTCTAAAAGCATGAGTTTGCAACTACTTTACTTTTGGAGAAAATTCAAAACATTCACTTTTCACTAGAGCCCAATAGCAAAAATCAGGTTTTGAATGAAGAATCACATTTCTTGGTAGAATCATGCTGCATTGAAATTTTTGATGGTTTTTTACTCCTCTCAACAGCCCAAACAAGTTTCTAAAAGGATGAGTTTGCAACTACTTTACTTTTGGAGAAAATTCAAAACATTCATTATTCAATAGGGCCCAAACTATCAAAAACCAGCGGTTTCAATGAACACACATTTCTTGGTAGAATCATGCAGGACTGAAATTTTTGATGTTTTTCTACTCCTCTCATGAGCCCAAACAAGTCTCTAAAAGCATGAGTTTGCAACTACTTTACTTTTGGAAAAAATTCAAAACATTCATTATTCAATAGAGCCCAATAGCAAAAATCAGGTTTTGAATGAAGAATCACATTTCTTGGTAAAATCATGCAGGATTGAAATTTTTGATGATTTTTTACTCCTCTCAACAGCCCAAACAAGTTTCTAAAAGGATGAGTTTGCAACTACTTTACTTTTGGAGAAAATTCAAAACATTCATTATTCAATAGGGCCCAAACTATCAAAAACCAGCGGTTTCAATGAACACACATTTCTTGGTAGAATCATGCAGGACTGAAATTTTTGATGTTTTTCTACTCCTCTCATGAGCCCAAACAAGACTCTAAAAGCATGAGTTTGCAACTACTTTACTTTTGGAGAAAATTCAAAACATTCATTATTCAATAGAGCCCAATAGCAAAAATCAGGTTTTGAATGAAGAATCACATTTCTTGGTAAAATCATGCAGGATTGAAATTTTTGATGGTTTTTTACTCCTCTCAACAGCCCAAACAAGTTTCTAAAAGGATGAGTTTGCAACTACTTTACTTTTGGAGAAAATTCAAAACATTCATTATTCAATAGGGCCCAAACTATCAAAAACCAGCGGTTTGAATGAACACACATTTCTTGGTAGAATCATGCAGGACTGAAATTTTTGATGTTTTTCTACTCCTCTCATGAGCCCAAACAAGTCTCTAAAAGCATGAGTTTGCAACTACTTTACTTTTGGAGAAAATTCAAAACATTCATTATTCAATAGAGCCCAATAGCAAAAATCAGGATTTGAATGAAGAATCACATTTCTTGGTAAAATCATGCAGGATTGAAATTTTTGATGGTTTTTTACTCCTCTCAACAGCCCAAACAAGTTTCTAAAAGGATGAGTTTGCAACTACTTTACTTTTGGAGAAAATTCAAAACATTCATTATTCAATAGGGCCCAAACTATCAAAAACCAGCGGTTTCAATGAACACACAATTCTTGGTAGAATCATGCAGGACTGAAATTTTTGATGTTTTTCTACTCCTCTCATGAGCCCAAACAAGTCTCTAAAAGCATGAGTTTGCAACTACTTTACTTTTGGAGAAAATTCAAAACATTCATTATTCAATAGAGCCCAATAGCAAAAATCAGGTTTTGAATGAAGAATCACATTTCTTGGTAAAATCATGCAGGATTGAAATTTTTGATGGTTTTTTACTCCTCTCAACAGCCCAAACAAGTTTCTAAAAGGATGAGTTTGCAACTACTTTACTTTTGGAGAAAATTCAAAACATTCATTATTCAATAGGGCCCAAACTATCAAAAACCAGCGGTTTCAATGAACACACATTTCTTGGTAGAATCATGCAGGACTGAAATTTTTGATGTTTTTCTACTCCTCTCATGAGCCCAAACAAGTCTCTAAAAGCATGAGTTTGCAACTACTTTACTTTTGGAGAAAATTCAAAACATTCACTTTTCACTAGAGCCCAATAGCAAAAATCAGGTTTTGAATGAAGAATCACATTTCTTGGTAGAATCATGCTGCATTGAAATTTTTGATGATTTTTTACTCCTCTCAACAGCCCAAACAAGTTTCTAAAAGGATGAGTTTGCAACTACTTTACTTTTGGAGAAAATTCAAAACATTCATTATTCAATAGGGCCCAAACTATCAAAAACCAGCGGTTTCAATGAACACACATTTCTTGGTAGAATCATGCAGGACTGAAATTTTTGATGTTTTTCTACTCCTCTCATGAGCCCAAACAAGTCTCTAAAAGCATGAGTTTGCAACTACTTTACTTTTGGAGAAAATTCAAAACATTCATTATTCAATAGAGCCCAATAGCAAAAATCAGGTTTTGAATGAAGATTCACATTTCTTGGTAGAATCATGCAGGATTGAAATTTTTGATGGTTTTTTACTCCTCTCAACAGCCCAAACAAGTTTCTAAAAGGATGAGTTTGCAACTACTTTACTTTTGGAGAAAATTCAAAACATTCATTATTCAATAGGGCCCAAACTATCAAAAACCAGCGGTTTCAATGAACACACATTTTTTGGTAGAATCATGCAGGACTGAAATTTTTGATGTTTTTCTACTCCTCTCATGAGCCCAAACAAGTCTCTAAAAGCATGAGTTTGCAACTACTTTACTTTTGGAAAAAATTCAAAACATTCATTATTCAATAGAGCCCAATAGCAAAAATCAGGTTTTGAATGAAGAATCACATTTCTTGATAAAATCATGCAGGATTGAAATTTTTGATGGTTTTTTACTCCTCTCAACAGCCCAAACAAGTTTCTAAAAGGATGAGTTTGCAACTACTTTACTTTTGGAGAAAATTCAAAACATTCATTATTCAATAGGGCCCAAACTATCAAAAACCAGCGGTTTCAATGAACACACATTTCTTGGTAGAATCATGCAGGACTGAAATTTTTGATGTTTTTCTACTCCTCTCATGAGCCCAAACAAGTCTCTAAAAGCATGAGTTTGCAACTACTTTACTTTTGGAGAAAATTCAAAACATTCACTATTCAATAGAGCCCAATAGCAAAAATCAGGTTTTGAATGAAGAATCGCATTTCTTGGTAGAATCATGCAGGATTGAAATTTTTGATGGTTTTTTACTCCTCTCAACAGCCCAAACAAGTTTCTAAAAGGATGAGTTTGCAACTACTTTACTTTTGGAGAAAATTCAAAACATTCATTATTCAATAGGGCCCAAACTATCAAAAACCAGCGGTTTGAATGAACACACATTTCTTGGTAGAATCATGCAGGACTGAAATTTTTGATGTTTTTCTACTCCTCTCATGAGCCCAAACAAGTCTCTAAAATCATGAGTTTGCAACTACTTTACTTTTGGAGAAAATTCAAAACATTCACTTTTCACTAGAGCCCAATAGCAAAAATCAGGTTTTGAATGAAGAATCACATTTCTTGGTAGAATCATGCTGCATTGAAATTTTTGATGGTTTTTTACTCCTCTCAACAGCCCAAACAAGTTTCTAAAAGGATGAGTTTGCAACTACTTTACTTTTGGAGAAAATTCAAAACATTCATTATTCAATAGGGCCCAAACTATCAAAAACCAGCGGTTTCAATGAACACACATTTCTTGGTAGAATCATGCAGGACTGAAATTTTTGATGTTTTTCTACTCCTCTCATGAGCCCAAACAAGTCTCTAAAAGCATGAGTTTGCAACTACTTTACTTTTGGAAAAAATTCAAAACATTCATTATTCAATAGAGCCCAATAGCAAAAATCAGGTTTTGAATGAAGAATCACATTTCTTGGTAAAATCATGCAGGATTGAAATTTTTGATGATTTTTTACTCCGCTCAACAGCCCAAACAAGTTTCTAAAAGGATGAGTTTGCAACTACTTTACTTTTGGAGAAAATTCAAAACATTCATTATTCAATAGGGCCCAAACTATCAAAAACCAGCGGTTTCAATGAACACACATTTCTTGGTAGAATCATGCAGGACTGAAATTTTTGATGTTTTTCTACTCCTCTCATGAGCCCAAACAAGACTCTAAAAGCATGAGTTTGCAACTACTTTACTTTTGGAGAAAATTCAAAACATTCATTATTCAATAGAGCCCAATATCAAAAATCAGGTTTTGAATGAAGAATCACATTTCTTGGTAAAATCATGCAGGATTGAAATTTTTGATGGTTTTTTACTCCTCTCAACAGCCCAAACAAGTTTCTAAAAGGATGAGTTTGCAACTACTTTACTTTTGGAGAAAATTCAAAACATTCATTATTCAATAGGGCCCAAACTATCAAAAACGAGCGGTTTCAATGAACACACATTTCTTGGTAGAATCATGCAGGACTGAAATTTTTGATGTTTTTCTACTCCTCTCATGAGCCCAAACAAGTCTCTAAAAGCATGAGTTTGCAACTACTTTACTTTTGGAGAAAATTCAAAACATTCATTATTCAATAGGGCCCAAAATATCAAAAACCAGCGGTTTGAATGAACACACATTTCTTGGTAGAATCGTGCAGGACTGAAATTTTTGATTTTTTTCTACTCCTCTCACGAGCCCAAACAAGCCTCTAAAAGGATGAGTTTGCAACTACTTTACTTTTGGAGAAAATTCAAAACATTCATTATTCAATAGAGCCCAATAGCAAAAACCAGCGTTTTGAATGAAGAATCACATATCTTGGTAGAATCATGCAGGATTGAAATTTTTGATGGTTTTTTACTCCTCTCAACAGCCCAAACAAGTTTCTAAAAGGATGAGTTTGCAACTACTTTACTTTTGGAGAAAATTCAAAACATTCATTTTTCAATAGGGCCCAAACTATCAAAAACCAGCGGTTTGAATGAACACACATTTCTTGGTAGAATCATGCAGGACTGAAATTTTTGATGTTTTTCTACTCCTCTCATGAGCCCAAACAAGTCTCTAAAAGCATGAGTTTGCAACTACTTTACTTTTGGAGAAAATTCAAAACATTCATTATTCAATAGAGCCCAATAGCAAAAATCAGGTTTTGAATGAAGAATCACATTTCTTGGTAAAATCATGCAGGATTGAAATTTTTGATGGTTTTTTACTCCACTCAACA
The DNA here is from genome assembly GCF_039654945.1 of Dendrobates tinctorius. Classification (NCBI taxonomy): domain Eukaryota; kingdom Metazoa; phylum Chordata; class Amphibia; order Anura; family Dendrobatidae; genus Dendrobates; species Dendrobates tinctorius. The sequence goes on from NW_027361944.1 coordinate 924,323, forward strand.
GCCCAAACGAGTTTCTAAAAGGATGAGTTTGCAACTACTTTACTTTTGGAGAAAATTCAAAACATTCATTATTCAATAGGGCCCAAACTATCAAAAACCAGAGGTTTCAATGAACACACATTTCTTGGTAGAATCATGCAGAACTGAAATTTTTGATGTTTTTCTACTCCTCTCAAGAGCCCAAACAAGTCTCTAAAAGCATGAGTTTGCAACTACTTTACTTTTGGAGAAAATTCAAAACATTCATTATTCAATAGGGCCCAAAATATCAAAAACCAGCGGTTTGAATGAACACACATTTCTTGGTAGAATCGTGCAGGACTGAAATTTTTGATTTTTTTCTACTCCTCTCATGAGCCCAAACAAGTCTCTAAAAGGATGAGTTTGCAACTACTTTACTTTTGGAGAAAATTCAAAACATTCATTATTCAATAGAGCCCAATAGCAAAAATCAGGTTTTGAATGAAGAATCACATTTCTTGGTAAAATCATGCAGGATTGAAATTTTTGATGGTTTTTTACTCCTCTCAACAGCCCAAACAAGTTTCTAAAAGGATGAGTTTGCAACTACTTTACTTTTGGAGAAAATTCAAAACATTCATTATTCAATAGGGCCCAAACTATCAAAAACCAGCGGTTTCAATGAACACACATTTCTTGGTAGAATCATGCAGGACTGAAATTTTTGATGTTTTTCTACTCCTCTCATGAGCCCAAACAAGACTTTAAAAGCATGAGTTTGCAACTACTTTACTTTTGGAGAAAATTCAAAACATTCATTATTCAATAGAGCCCAATAGCAAAAATCAGGTTTTGAATGAAGATTCACATTTCTTGGTAAAATCATGCAGGATTGAAATTTTTGATGGTTTTTTACTCCTCTCAACAGCCCAAACAAGTTTCTAAAAGGATGAGTTTGCAACTACTTTACTTTTGGAGAAAATTCAAAACATTCATTATTCAAAAGGGCCCAAACTATCAAAAACCAGCGGTTTCAATGAACACACATTTCTTGGTAGAATCATGCATGACTGAAATTTTTGATGTTTTTCTACTCCTCTCATGAGCCCAAACAAGTCTCTAAAAGCATGAGTTTGCAACTACTTTACTTTTGGAGAAAATTCAAAACATTCACTATTCAATAGAGCCCAATAGCAAAAATCAGGTTTTGAACGAAGAATCGCATTTCTTGGTAAAATCATGCAGGATTGAAATTTTTGATGATTTTTTACTCCTCTCAACAGCCCAAACAAGTTTCTAAAAGGATGAGTTTGCAACTACTTTACTTTTGGAGAAAATTCAAAACATTCATTATTCAATAGGGCCCAAACTATCAAAAACCAGCGGTTTCAATGAACACACATTTCTTGGTAGAATCATGCAGGACTGAAATTTTTGATGTTTTTCTACTCCTCTCATGAACCCAAACAAGACTCTAAAAGCATGAGTTTGCAACTACTTTACTTTTGGAGAAAATTCAAAACATTCATTATTCAATAGAGCCCAATAGCAAAAATCAGGTTTTGAATGAAGAATCACATTTCTTGGTAAAATCATGCAGGATTGAAATTTTTGATGGTTTTTTACTCCTCTCAACAGCCCAAACAAGTTTCTAAAAGGATGAGTTTGCAACTACTTTACTTTTGGAGAAAATTCAAAACATTCATTATTCAATAGGGCCCAAACTATCAAAAACCAGCGGTTTCAATGAACACACATTTTTTGGTAGAATCATGCAGGACTGAAATTTTTGATGTTTTTCTACTCCTCTCATGAGCCCAAACAAGTCTCTAAAAGCATGAGTTTGCAACTACTTTACTTTTGGAAAAAATTCAAAACATTCATTATTCAATAGAGCCCAATAGCAAAAATCAGGTTTTGAATGAAGAATCACATTTCTTGATAAAATCATGCAGGATTGAAATTTTTGATGGTTTTTTACTCCTCTCAACAGCCCAAACAAGTTTCTAAAAGGATGAGTTTGCAACTACTTTACTTTTGGAGAAAATTCAAAACATTCATTATTCAATAGGGCCCAAACTATCAAAAACCAGCGGTTTCAATGAACACACATTTCTTGGTAGAATCATGCAGGACTGAAATTTTTGATGTTTTTCTACTCCTCTCATGAGCCCAAACAAGTCTCTAAAAGCATGAGTTTGCAACTACTTTACTTTTGGAGAAAATTCAAAACATTCACTATTCAATAGAGCCCAATAGCAAAAATCAGGTTTTGAATGAAGAATCGCATTTCTTGGTAGAATCATGCAGGATTGAAATTTTTGATGGTTTTTTACTCCTCTCAACAGCCCAAACAAGTTTCTAAAAGGATGAGTTTGCAACTACTTTACTTTTGGAGAAAATTCAAAACATTCATTATTCAATAGGGCCCAAACTATCAAAAACCAGCGGTTTGAATGAACACACATTTCTTGGTAGAATCATGCAGGACTGAAATTTTTGATGTTTTTCTACTCCTCTCATGAGCCCAAACAAGTCTCTAAAATCATGAGTTTGCAACTACTTTACTTTTGGAGAAAATTCAAAACATTCACTTTTCACTAGAGCCCAATAGCAAAAATCAGGTTTTGAATGAAGAATCACATTTCTTGGTAGAATCATGCTGCATTGAAATTTTTGATGGTTTTTTACTCCTCTCAACAGCCCAAACAAGTTTCTAAAAGGATGAGTTTGCAACTACTTTACTTTTGGAGAAAATTCAAAACATTCATTATTCAATAGGGCCCAAACTATCAAAAACCAGCGGTTTCAATGAACACACATTTCTTGGTAGAATCATGCAGGACTGAAATTTTTGATGTTTTTCTACTCCCCTCATGAGCCCAAACAAGTCTCTAAAAGCATGAGTTTGCAACTACTTTACTTTTGGAAAAAATTCAAAACATTCATTATTCAATAGAGCCCAATAGCAAAAATCAGGTTTTGAATGAAGAATCACATTTCTTGGTAAAATCATGCAGGATTGAAATTTTTGATGATTTTTTACTCCTCTCAACAGCCCAAACAAGTTTCTAAAAGGATGAGTTTGCAACTACTTTACTTTTGGAGAAAATTCAAAACATTCATTATTCAATAGGGCCCAAACTATCAAAAACCAGCGGTTTCAATGAACACACATTTCTTGGTAGAATCATGCAGGACTGAAATTTTTGATGTTTTTCTACTCCTCTCATGAGCCCAAACAAGACTCTAAAAGCATGAGTTTGCAACTACTTTACTTTTGGAGAAAATTCAAAACATTCATTATTCAATAGAGCCCAATAGCAAAAATCAGGTTTTGAATGAAGAATCACATTTCTTGGTAAAATCATGCAGGATTGAAATTTTTGATGGTTTTTTACTCCTCTCAACAGCCCAAACAAGTTTCTAAAAGGATGAGTTTGCAACTACTTTACTTTTGGAGAAAATTCAAAACATTCATTATTCAATAGGGCCCAAACTATCAAAAACGAGCGGTTTCAATGAACACACATTTCTTGGTAGAATCATGCAGGACTGAAATTTTTGATGTTTTTCTACTCCTCTCATGAGCCCAAACAAGTCTCTAAAAGCATGAGTTTGCAACTACTTTACTTTTGGAGAAAATTCAAAACATTCATTATTCAATAGGGCCCAAAATATCAAAAACCAGCGGTTTGAATGAACACACATTTCTTGGTAGAATCGTGCAGGACTGAAATTTTTGATTTTTTTCTACTCCTCTCACGAGCCCAAACAAGCCTCTAAAAGGATGAGTTTGCAACTACTTTACTTTTGGAGAAAATTCAAAACATTCATTATTCAATAGAGCCCAATAGCAAAAACCAGCGTTTTGAATGAAGAATCACATTTCTTGGTAGAATCATGCAGGATTGAAATTTTTGATGGTTTTTTACTCCTCTCAACAGCCCAAACAAGTTTCTAAAAGGATGAGTTTGCAACTACTTTACTTTTGGAGAAAATTCAAAACATTCATTTTTCAATAGGGCCCAAACTATCAAAAACCAGCGGTTTGAATGAACACACATTTCTTGGTAGAATCATGCAGGACTGAAATTTTTGATGTTTTTCTACTCCTCTCATGAGCCCAAACAAGTCTCTAAAAGCATGAGTTTGCAACTACTTTACTTTTGGAGAAAATTCAAAACATTCATTATTCAATAGAGCCCAATAGCAAAAATCAGGTTTTGAATGAAGAATCACATTTCTTGGTAAAATCATGCAGGATTGAAATTTTTGATGGTTTTTTACTCCTCTCAACAGCCCAAACGAGTTTCTAAAAGGATGAGTTTGCAACTACTTTACTTTTGGAGAAAATTCAAAACATTCATTATTCAATAGGGCCCAAACTATCAAAAACCAGCGGTTTCAATGAACACACATTTCTTGGTAGAATCATGCAGGACTGAAATTTTTGATGTTTTTCTACTCCTCTCATGAGCCCAAACAAGTCTCTAAAAGCATGAGTTTGCAACTACTTTACTTTTGGAGAAAATTCAAAACATTCATTATTCAATAGGGCCCAAAATATCAAAAACCAGCGGTTTGAATGAACACACATTTCTTGGTAGAATCGTGCAGGACTGAAATTTTTGATTTTTTTCTACTCCTCTCATGAGCCCAAACAAGTCTCTAAAAGGATGAGTTTGCAACTACTTTACTTTTGGAGAAAATTCAAAACATTCATTATTCAATAGAGCCCAATAGCAAAAACCAGCGTTTTGAATGAAGAATCACATTTCTTGGTAGAATCATGCAGGATTGAAATTTTTGATGGTTTTTTACTCCTCTCAACAGCCCAAACAAGTTTCTAAAAGGATGAGTTTGCAACTACTTTACTTTAGGAGAAAATTCAAAACATTCATTATTCAATAGGGCCCAAACTATCAAAAACCAGCGGTTTCAATGAACACACATTTCTTGGTAGAATCATGCAGGACTGAAATTTTTGATGTTTTTCTACTCCTCTCATGAGCCCAAACAAGACTCTAAAAGCATGAGTTTGCAACTACTTTACTTTTGGAGAAAATTCAAAACATTCATTATTCAATAGAGCCCAATAGCAAAAATCAGGTTTTGAATGAAGAATCACATTTCTTGGTAAAATCATGCAGGATTGAAATTTTTGATGGTTTTTTACTCCTCTCAACAGCCCAAACAAGTTTCTAAAAGGATGAGTTTGAAACTACTTTACTTTTGGAGAAAATTCAAAACATTCATTATTCAATAGGGCCCAAATTATCAAAAACCAGCGGTTTCAATGAACACACATTTCTTGGTAGAATCATGCAGGACTGAAATTTTTGATGTTTTTCTACTCCTCTCATGAGCCCAAACAAGTCTCTAAAAGCATGAGTTTGCAACTACTTTACTTTTGGAGAAAATTCAAAACATTCATTATTCAATAGAGCCCAATAGCAAAAATCAGGTTTTGAATGAAGAATCACATTTCTTGGTAAAATCATGCAGGATTGAAATTTTTGATGGTTTTTTACTCCTCTCAACAGCCCAAACAAGTTTCTAAAAGGATGAGTTTGCAACTACTTTACTTTTGGAGAAAATTCAAAACATTCATTATTCAATAGGGCCCAAACTATCAAAAACCAGCGGTTTCAATGAACACACATTTCTTGGTAGAATCATGCAGGACTGAAATTTTTGATGTTTTTCTACTCCTCTCATGAGCCCAAACAAGACTTTAAAAGCATGAGTTTGCAACTACTTTACTTTTGGAGAAAATTCAAAACATTCATTATTCAATAGAGCCCAATAGCAAAAATCAGGTTTTGAATGAAGATTCACATTTCTTGGTAAAATCATGCAGGATTGAAATTTTTGATGGTTTTTTACTCCTCTCAACAGCCCAAACAAGTTTCTAAAAGGATGAGTTTGCAACTACTTTACTTTTGGAGAAAATTCAAAACATTCATTATTCAATAGGGCCCAAACTATCAAAAACCAGCGGTTTCAATGAACACACATTTTTTGGTAGAATCATGCAGGACTGAAATTTTTGATGTTTTTCTACTCCTCTCATGAGCCCAAACAAGTCTCTAAAAGCATGAGTTTGCAACTACTTTACTTTTGGAAAAAATTCAAAACATTCATTATTCAATAGAGCCCAATAGCAAAAATCAGGTTTTGAATGAAGAATCACATTTCTTGGTAAAATCATGCAGGATTGAAATTTTTGATGGTTTTTTACTCCTCTCAACAGCCCAAACAAGTTTCTAAAAGGATGAGTTTGCAACTACTTTACTTTTGGAGAAAATTCAAAACATTCATTATTCAAAAGGGCCCAAACTATCAAAAACCAGCGGTTTCAATGAACACACATTTCTTGGTAGAATCATGCATGACTGAAATTTTTGATGTTTTTCTACTCCTCTCATGAGCCCAAACAAGTCTCTAAAAGCATGAGTTTGCAACTACTTTACTTTTGGAGAAAATTCAAAACATTCACTATTCAATAGAGCCCAATAGCAAAAATCAGGTTTTGAACGAAGAATCGCATTTCTTGGTAAAATCATGCAGGATTGAAATTTTTGATGATTTTTTACTCCTCTCAACAGCCCAAACAAGTTTCTAAAAGGATGAGTTTGCAACTACTTTACTTTTGGAGAAAATTCAAAACATTCATTATTCAATAGGGCCCAAACTATCAAAAACCAGCGGTTTCAATGAACACACATTTCTTGGTAGAATCATGCAGGACTGAAATTTTTGATGTTTTTCTACTCCTCTCATGAACCCAAACAAGACTCTAAAAGCATGAGTTTGCAACTACTTTACTTTTGGAGAAAATTCAAAACATTCATTATTCAATAGAGCCCAATAGCAAAAATCAGGTTTTGAATGAAGAATCACATTTCTTGGTAAAATCATGCAGGATTGAAATTTTTGATGGTTTTTTACTCCTCTCAACAGCCCAAACAAGTTTCTAAAAGGATGAGTTTGCAACTACTTTACTTTTGGAGAAAATTCAAAACATTCATTATTCAATAGGGCCCAAACTATCAAAAACCAGCGGTTTCAATGAACACACATTTTTTGGTAGAATCATGCAGGACTGAAATTTTTGATGTTTTTCTACTCCTCTCATGAGCCCAAACAAGTCTCTAAAAGCATGAGTTTGCAACTACTTTACTTTTGGAAAAAATTCAAAACATTCATTATTCAATAGAGCCCAATAGCAAAAATCAGGTTTTGAATGAAGAATCACATTTCTTGGTAAAATCATGCAGGATTGAAATTTTTGATGGTTTTTTACTCCTCTCAACAGCCCAAACAAGTTTCTAAAAGGATGAGTTTGCAACTACTTTACTTTTGGAGAAAATTCAAAACATTCATTATTCAATAGGGCCCAAACTATCAAAAACCAGCGGTTTGAATGAACACACATTTCTTGGTAGAATCATGCAGGACTGAAATTTTTGATGTTTTTCTACTCCTCTCATGAGCCCAAACAAGACTCTAAAAGCATGAGTTTGCAACTACTTTACTTTTGGAGAAAATTCAAAACATTCATTATTCAATAGAGCCCAATAGCAAAAATCAGGTTTTGAATGAAGAATCACATTTCTTGGTAAAATCAAGCAGGATTGAAATTTTTGATGGTTTTTTACTCCTCTCAACAGCCCAAACAAGTTTCTAAAAGGATGAGTTTGCAACTACTTTACTTTTGGAGAAAATTCAAAACATTCATTATTCAATAGGGCCCAAACTATCAAAAACCAGCGGTTTGAATGAACACACATTTCTTGGTAGAATCATGCAGGACTGAAATTTTTGATGTTTTTCTACTCCTCTCATGAGCCCAAACAAGTCTCTAAAAGCATGAGTTTGCAACTACTTTACTTTTGGAGAAAATTCAAAACATTCATTATTCAATAGAGCCCAATAGCAAAAATCAGGATTTGAATGAAGAATCACATTTCTTGGTAAAATCATGCAGGATTGAAATTTTTGATGGTTTTTTACTCCTCTCAACAGCCCAAACAAGTTTCTAAAAGGATGAGTTTGCAACTACTTTACTTTTGGAGAAAATTCAAAACATTCATTATTCAATAGGGCCCAAACTATCAAAAACCAGCGGTTTCAATGAACACACAATTCTTGGTAGAATCATGCAGGACTGAAATTTTTGATGTTTTTCTACTCCTCTCATGAGCCCAAACAAGTCTCTAAAAGCATGAGTTTGCAACTACTTTACTTTTGGAGAAAATTCAAAACATTCATTATTCAATAGAGCCCAATAGCAAAAATCAGGTTTTGAATGAAGAATCACATTTCTTGGTAAAATCATGCAGGATTGAAATTTTTGATGGTTTTTTACTCCTCTCAACAGCCCAAACAAGTTTCTAAAAGGATGAGTTTGCAACTACTTTACTTTTGGAGAAAATTCAAAACATTCATTATTCAATAGGGCCCAAACTATCAAAAACCAGCGGTTTCAATGAACACACATTTCTTGGTAGAATCATGCAGGACTGAAATTTTTGATGTTTTTCTACTCCTCTCATGAGCCCAAACAAGTCTCTAAAAGCATGAGTTTGCAACTACTTTACTTTTGGAGAAAATTCAAAACATTCATTATTCAATAGAGCCCAATAGCAAAAACCAGCGTTTTGAATGAAGAATCACATTTCTTGGTAGAATCATGCAGGATTGAAATTTTTGATGGTTTTTTACTCCTCTCAACAGCCCAAACAAGTTTCTAAAAGGATGAGTTTGCAACTACTTTACTTTTGGAGAAAATTCAAAACATTCATTATTCAATAGGGCCCAAACTATCAAAAACCAGCGGTTTCAATGAACACACATTTCTTGGTAGAATCATGCAGGACTGAAATTTTTGATGTTTTTCTACTCCTCTCATGAGCCCAAACAAGTCTCTAAAAGCATGAGTTTGCAACTACTTTACTTTTGGAGAAAATTCAAAACATTCATTATTCAATAGGGCCCAAAATATCAAAAACCAGCGGTTTGTATGAACACACATTTCTTGGTAGAATCATGCAGGACTGAAATTTTTGATGTTTTTCTACTCCTCTCATGAGCCCAAACAAGACTCTAAAAGCATGAGTTTGCAACTACTTTACTTTTGGAGAAAATTCAAAACATTCATTATTCAATAGAGCCCAATAGCAAAAATCAGGTTTTGAATGAAGAATCACATTTCTTGGTAAAATCATGCAGGATTGAAATTTTTGATGGTTTTTTACTCCTCTCAACAGCCCAAACAAGTTTCTAAAAGGATGAGTTTGCAACTACTTTACTTTTGGAGAAAATTCAAAACATTCATTATTCAATAGGGCCCAAACTATCAAAAACCAGCGGTTTCAATGAACACACATTTCTTGGTAGAATCATGCAGGACTGAAATTTTTGATGTTTTTCTACTCCTCTCATGAGCCCAAACAAGTCTCTAAAAGCATGAGTTTGCAACTACTTTACTTTTGGAGAAAATTCAAAACATTCATTATTCAATAGAGCCCAATAGCAAAAATCAGGTTTTGAATGAAGAATCACATTTCTTGGTAAAATCATGCAGGATTGAAATTTTTGATGGTTTTTTACTCCTCTCAACAGCCCAAACAAGTTTCTAAAAGGATGAGTTTGCAACTACTTTACTTTTGGAGAAAATTCAAAACATTCATTATTCAATAGGGCCCAAACTATCAAAAACCAGCGGTTTCAATGAACACACATTTCTTGGTAGAATCATGCAGGACTGAAATTTTTGATGTTTTTCTACTCCTCTCATGAGCCCAAACAAGACTTTAAAAGCATGAGTTTGCAACTACTTTACTTTTGGAGAAAATTCAAAACATTCATTATTCAATAGAGCCCAATAGCAAAAATCAGGTTTTGAATGAAGATTCACATTTCTTGGTAAAATCATGCAGGATTGAAATTTTTGATGGTTTTTTACTCCTCTCAACAGCCCAAACAAGTTTCTAAAAGGATGAGTTTGCAACTACTTTACTTTTGGAGAAAATTCAAAACATTCATTATTCAATAGGGCCCAAACTATCAAAAACCAGCGGTTTCAATGAACACACATTTTTTGGTAGAATCATGCAGGACTGAAATTTTTGATGTTTTTCTACTCCTCTCATGAGCCCAAACAAGTCTCTAAAAGCATGAGTTTGCAACTACTTTACTTTTGGAGAAAATTCAAAACATTCATTATTCAATAGAGCCCAATAGCAAAAATCAGGTTTTGAATGAAGAATCACATTTCTTGGTAAAATCATGCAGGATTGAAATTTTTGATGGTTTTTTACTCCTCTCAACAGCCCAAACAAGTTTCTAAAAGGATGAGTTTGCAACTACTTTACTTTTGGAGAAAATTCAAAACATTCATTATTCAATAGGGCCCAAACTATCAAAAACCAGCGGTTTCAATGAACACACATTTCTTGGTAGAATCATGCAGGACTGAAATTTTTGATGTTTTTCTACTCCTCTCATGAGCCCAAACAAGACTTTAAAAGCATGAGTTTGCAACTACTTTACTTTTGGAGAAAATTCAAAACATTCATTATTCAATAGAGCCCAATAGCAAAAATCAGGTTTTGAATGAAGATTCACATTTCTTGGTAAAATCATGCAGGATTGAAATTTTTGATGGTTTTTTACTCCTCTCAACAGCCCAAACAAGTTTCTAAAAGGATGAGTTTGCAACTACTTTACTTTTGGAGAAAATTCAAAACATTCATTATTCAATAGGGCCCAAACTATCAAAAACCAGCGGTTTCAATGAACACACATTTTTTGGTAGAATCATGCAGGACTGAAATTTTTGATGTTTTTCTACTCCTCTCATGAGCCCAAACAAGTCTCTAAAAGCATGAGTTTGCAACTACTTTACTTTTGGAAAAAATTCAAAACATTCATTATTCAATAGAGCCCAATAGCAAAAATCAGGTTTTGAATGAAGAATCACATTTCTTGGTAAAATCATGCAGGATTGAAATTTTTGATGGTTTTTTACTCCTCTCAACAGCCCAAACAAGTTTCTAAAAGGATGAGTTTGCAACTACTTTACTTTTGGAGAAAATTCAAAACATTCATTATTCAAAAGGGCCCAAACTATCAAAAACCAGCGGTTTCAATGAACACACATTTCTTGGTAGAATCATGCATGACTGAAATTTTTGATGTTTTTCTACTCCTCTCATGAGCCCAAACAAGTCTCTAAAAGCATGAGTTTGCAACTACTTTACTTTTGGAGAAAATTCAAAACATTCACTATTCAATAGAGCCCAATAGCAAAAATCAGGTTTTGAATGAAGAATCGCATTTCTTGGTAAAATCATGCAGGATTGAAATTTTTGATGATTTTTTACTCCTCTCAACAGCCCAAACAAGTTTCTAAAAGGATGAGTTTGCAACTACTTTACTTTTGGAGAAAATTCAAAACATTCATTATTCAATAGGGCCCAAACTATCAAAAACCAGCGGTTTCAATGAACACACATTTCTTGGTAGAATCATGCAGGACTGAAATTTTTGATGTTTTTCTACTCCTCTCATGAGCCCAAACAAGTCTCTAAAATCATGAGTTTGCAACTACTTTACTTTTGGAGAAAATTCAAAACATTCACTTTTCACTAGAGCCCAATAGCAAAAATCAGGTTTTGAATGAAGAATCACATTTCTTGGTAGAATCATGCTGCATTGAAATTTTTGATGGTTTTTTACTCCTCTCAACAGCCCAAACAAGTTTCTAAAAGGATGAGTTTGCAACTACTTTACTTTTGGAGAAAATTCAAAACATTCATTATTCAATAGGGCCCAAACTATCAAAAACCAGCGGTTTCAATGAACACACATTTCTTGGTAGAATCATGCAGGACTGAAATTTTTGATGTTTTTCTACTCCTCTCATGAGCCCAAACAAGTCTCTAAAAGCATGAGTTTGCAACTACTTTACTTTTGGAAAAAATTCAAAACATTCATTATTCAATAGAGCCCAATAGCAAAAATCAGGTTTTGAATGAAGAATCACATTTCTTGGTAAAATCATGCAGGATTGAAATTTTTGATGATTTTTTACTCCTCTCAACAGCCCAAACAAGTTTCTAAAAGGATGAGTTTGCAACTACTTTACTTTTGGAGAAAATTCAAAACATTCATTATTCAATAGGGCCCAAACTATCAAAAACCAGCGGTTTCAATGAACACACATTTCTTGGTAGAATCATGCAGGACTGAAATTTTTGATGTTTTTCTACTCCTCTCATGAGCCCAAACAAGACTCTAAAAGCATGAGTTTGCAACTACTTTACTTTTGGAGAAAATTCAAAACATTCATTATTCAATAGAGCCCAATAGCAAAAATCAGGTTTTGAATGAAGAATCACATTTCTTGGTAAAATCATGCAGGATTGAAATTTTTGATGGTTTTTTACTCCTCTCAACAGCCCAAACAAGTTTCTAAAAGGATGAGTTTGCAACTACTTTACTTTTGGAGAAAATTCAAAACATTCATTATTCAATAGGGCCCAAACTATCAAAAACGAGCGGTTTCAATGAACACACATTTCTTGGTAGAATCATGCAGGACTGAAATTTTTGATGTTTTTCTACTCCTCTCATGAGCCCAAACAAGTCTCTAAAAGCATGAGTTTGCAACTACTTTACTTTTGGAGAAAATTCAAAACATTCATTATTCAATAGGGCCCAAAATATCAAAAACCAGCGGTTTGAATGAACACACATTTCTTGGTAGAATCGTGCAGGACTGAAATTTTTGATTTTTTTCTACTCCTCTCACGAGCCCAAACAAGCCTCTAAAAGGATGAGTTTGCAACTACTTTACTTTTGGAGAAAATTCAAAACATTCATTATTCAATAGAGCCCAATAGCAAAAACCAGCGTTTTGAATGAAGAATCACATTTCTTGGTAGAATCATGCAGGATTGAAATTTTTGATGGTTTTTTACTCCTCTCAACAGCCCAAACAAGTTTCTAAAAGGATGAGTTTGCAACTACTTTACTTTTGGAGAAAATTCAAAACATTCATTTTTCAATAGGGCCCAAACTATCAAAAACCAGCGGTTTCAATGAACACACATTTCTTGGTAGAATCATGCAGGACTGAAATTTTTGATGTTTTTCTACTCCTCTCATGAGCCCAAACAAGTCTCTAAAAGCATGAGTTTGCAACTACTTTACTTTTGGAGAAAATTCAAAACATTCATTATTCAATAGAGCCCAATAGCAAAAATCAGGTTTTGAATGAAGAATCACATTTCTTGGTAAAATCATGCAGGATTGAAATTTTTGATGGTTTTTTACTCCTCTCAACAGCCCAAACGAGTTTCTAAAAGGATGAGTTTGCAACTACTTTACTTTTGGAGAAAATTCAAAACATTCATTATTCAATAGGGCCCAAACTATCAAAAACCAGCGGTTTCAATGAACACACATTTCTTGGTAGAATCATGCAGGACTGAAATTTTTGATGTTTTTCTACTCCTCTCATGAGCCCAAACAAGTCTCTAAAAGCATGAGTTTGCAACTACTTTACTTTTGGAGAAAATTCAAAACATTCATTATTCAATAGGGCCCAAAATATCAAAAACCAGCGGTTTGAATGAACACACATTTCTTGGTAGAATCGTGCAGGACTGAAATTTTTGATTTTTTTCTACTCCTCTCATGAGCCCAAACAAGTCTCTAAAAGGATGAGTTTGCAACTACTTTACTTTTGGAGAAAATTCAAAACATTCATTATTCAATAGAGCCCAATAGCAAAAACCAGCGTTTTGAATGAAGAATCACATTTCTTGGTAGAATCATGCAGGATTGAAATTTTTGATGGTTTTTTACTCCTCTCAACAGCCCAAACAAGTTTCTAAAAGGATGAGTTTGCAACTACTTTACTTTAGGAGAAAATTCAAAACATTCATTATTCAATAGGGCCCAAACTATCAAAAACCAGCGGTTTCAATGAACACACATTTCTTGGTAGAATCATGCAGGACTGAAATTTTTGATGTTTTTCTACTCCTCTCATGAGCCCAAACAAGACTCTAAAAGCATGAGTTTGCAACTACTTTACTTTTGGAGAAAATTCAAAACATTCATTATTCAATAGAGCCCAATAGCAAAAATCAGGTTTTGAATGAAGAATCACATTTCTTGGTAAAATCATGCAGGATTGAAATTTTTGATGGTTTTTTACTCCTCTCAACAGCCCAAACAAGTTTCTAAAAGGATGAGTTTGCAACTACTTTACTTTTGGAGAAAATTCAAAACATTCATTATTCAATAGGGCCCAAACTATCAAAAACCAGCGGTTTCAATGAACACACATTTCTTGGTAGAATCATGCAGGACTGAAATTTTTGATGTTTTTCTACTCCTCTCATGAGCCCAAACAAGACTTTAAAAGCATGAGTTTGCAACTACTTTACTTTTGGAGAAAATTCAAAACATTCATTATTCAATAGAGCCCAATAGCAAAAATCAGGTTTTGAATGAAGATTCACATTTCTTGGTAAAATCATGCAGGATTGAAATTTTTGATGGTTTTTTACTCCTCTCAACAGCCCAAACAAGTTTCTAAAAGGATGAGTTTGCAACCACTTTACTTTTGGAGAAAATTCAAAACATTCATTATTCAATAGGGCCCAAACTATCAAAAACCAGCGGTTTCAATGAACACACATTTTTTGGTAGAATCATGCAGGACTGAAATTTTTGATGTTTTTCTACTCCTCTCATGAGCCCAAACAAGTCTCTAAAAGCATGAGTTTGCAACTACTTTACTTTTGGAAAAAATTCAAAACATTCATTATTCAATAGAGCCCAATAGCAAAAATCAGGTTTTGAATGAAGAATCACATTTCTTGGTAAAATCATGCAGGATTGAAATTTTTGATGGTTTTTTACTCCTCTCAACAGCCCAAACAAGTTTCTAAAAGGATGAGTTTGCAACTACTTTACTTTTGGAGAAAATTCAAAACATTCATTATTCAAAAGGGCCCAAACTATCAAAAACCAGCGGTTTCAATGAACACACATTTCTTGGTAGAATCATGCATGACTGAAATTTTTGATGTTTTTCTACTCCTCTCATGAGCCCAAACAAGTCTCTAAAAGCATGAGTTTGCAACTACTTTACTTTTGGAGAAAATTCAAAACATTCACTATTCAATAGAGCCCAATAGCAAAAATCAGGTTTTGAACGAAGAATCGCATTTCTTGGTAAAATCATGCAGGATTGAAATTTTTGATGATTTTTTACTCCTCTCAACAGCCCAAACAAGTTTCTAAAAGGATGAGTTTGCAACTACTTTACTTTTGGAGAAAATTCAAAACATTCATTATTCAATAGGGCCCAAACTATCAAAAACCAGCGGTTTCAATGAACACACATTTCTTGGTAGAATCATGCAGGACTGAAATTTTTGATGTTTTTCTACTCCTCTCATGAACCCAAACAAGACTCTAAAAGCATGAGTTTGCAACTACTTTACTTTTGGAGAAAATTCAAAACATTCATTATTCAATAGAGCCCAATAGCAAAAATCAGGTTTTGAATGAAGAATCACATTTCTTGGTAAAATCATGCAGGATTGAAATTTTTGATGGTTTTTTACTCCTCTCAACAGCCCAAACAAGTTTCTAAAAGGATGAGTTTGCAACTACTTTACTTTTGGAGAAAATTCAAAACATTCATTATTCAATAGGGCCCAAACTATCAAAAACCAGCGGTTTCAATGAACACACATTTTTTGGTAGAATCATGCAGGGCTGAAATTTTTGATGTTTTTCTACTCCTCTCATGAGCCCAAACAAGTCTCTAAAAGCATGAGTTTGCAACTACTTTACTTTTGGAAAAAATTCAAAACATTCATTATTCAATAGAGCCCAATAGCAAAAATCAGGTTTTGAATGAAGAATCACATTTCTTGATAAAATCATGCAGGATTGAAATTTTTGATGGTTTTTTACTCCTCTCAACAGCCCAAACAAGTTTCTAAAAGGATGAGTTTGCAACTACTTTACTTTTGGAGAAAATTCAAAACATTCATTATTCAATAGGGCCCAAACTATCAAAAACCAGCGGTTTCAATGAACACACATTTCTTGGTAGAATCATGCAGGACTGAAATTTTTGATGTTTTTCTACTCCTCTCATGAGCCCAAACAAGTCTCTAAAAGCATGAGTTTGCAACTACTTTACTTTTGGAGAAAATTCAAAACATTCACTATTCAATAGAGCCCAATAGCAAAAATCAGGTTTTGAATGAAGAATCGCATTTCTTGGTAGAATCATGCAGGATTGAAATTTTTGATGGTTTTTTACTCCTCTCAACAGCCCAAACAAGTTTCTAAAAGGATGAGTTTGCAACTACTTTACTTTTGGAGAAAATTCAAAACATTCATTATTCAATAGGGCCCAAACTATCAAAAACCAGCGGTTTGAATGAACACACATTTCTTGGTAGAATCATGCAGGACTGAAGTTTTTGATGTTTTTCTACTCCTCTCATGAGCCCAAACAAGTCTCTAAAATCATGAGTTTGCAACTACTTTACTTTTGGAGAAAATTCAAAACATTCACTTTTCACTAGAGCCCAATAGCAAAAATCAGGTTTTGAATGAAGAATCACATTTCTTGGTAGAATCATGCTGCATTGAAATTTTTGATGGTTTTTTACTCCTCTCAACAGCCCAAACAAGTTTCTAAAAGGATGAGTTTGCAACTACTTTACTTTTGGAGAAAATTCAAAACATTCATTATTCAATAGGGCCCAAACTATCAAAAACCAGCGGTTTCAATGAACACACATTTCTTGGTAGAATCATGCAGGACTGAAATTTTTGATGTTTTTCTACTCCTCTCATGAGCCCAAACAAGTCTCTAAAAGCATGAGTTTGCAACTACTTTACTTTTGGAAAAAATTCAAAACATTCATTATTCAATAGAGCCCAATAGCAAAAATCAGGTTTTGAATGAAGAATCACATTTCTTGGTAAAATCATGCAGGATTGAAATTTTTGATGATTTTTTACTCCTCTCAACAGCCCAAACAAGTTTCTAAAAGGATGAGTTTGCAACTACTTTACTTTTGGAGAAAATTCAAAACATTCATTATTCAATAGGGCCCAAACTATCAAAAACCAGCGGTTTCAATGAACACACATTTCTTGGTAGAATCATGCAGGACTGAAATTTTTGATGTTTTTCTACTCCTCTCATGAGCCCAAACAAGACTCTAAAAGCATGAGTTTGCAACTACTTTACTTTTGGAGAAAATTCAAAACATTCATTATTCAATAGAGCCCAATAGCAAAAATCAGGTTTTGAATGAAGAATCACATTTCTTGGTAAAATCATGCAGGATTGAAATTTTTGATGGTTTTTTACTCCTCTCAACAGCCCAAACAAGTTTCTAAAAGGATGAGTTTGCAACTACTTTACTTTTGGAGAAAATTCAAAACATTCATTATTCAATAGGGCCCAAACTATCAAAAACGAGCGGTTTCAATGAACACACATTTCTTGGTAGAATCATGCAGGACTGAAATTTTTGATGTTTTTCTACTCCTCTCATGAGCCCAAACAAGTCTCTAAAAGCATGAGTTTGCAACTACTTTACTTTTGGAGAAAATTCAAAACATTCATTATTCAATAGGGCCCAAAATATCAAAAACCAGCGGTTTGAATGAACACACATTTCTTGGTAGAATCGTGCAGGACTGAAATTTTTGATTTTTTTCTACTCCTCTCACGAGCCCAAACAAGCCTCTAAAAGGATGAGTTTGCAACTACTTTACTTTTGGAGAAAATTCAAAACATTCATTATTCAATAGAGCCCAATAGCAAAAACCAGCGTTTTGAATGAAGAATCACATTTCTTGGTAGAATCATGCAGGATTGAAATTTTTGATGGTTTTTTACTCCTCTCAACAGCCCAAACAAGTTTCTAAAAGGATGAGTTTGCAACTACTTTACTTTTGGAGAAAATTCAAAACATTCATTTTTCAATAGGGCCCAAACTATCAAAAACCAGCGGTTTGAATGAACACACATTTCTTGGTAGAATCATGCAGGACTGAAATTTTTGATGTTTTTCTACTCCTCTCATGAGCCCAAACAAGTCTCTAAAAGCATGAGTTTGCAACTACTTTACTTTTGGAGAAAATTCAAAACATTCATTATTCAATAGAGCCCAATAGCAAAAATCAGGTTTTGAATGAAGAATCACATTTCTTGGTAAAATCATGCAGGATTGAAATTTTTGATGGTTTTTTACTCCTCTCAACAGCCCAAACGAGTTTCTAAAAGGATGAGTTTGCAACTACTTTACTTTTGGAGAAAATTCAAAACATTCATTATTCAATAGGGCCCAAACTATCAAAAACCAGCGGTTTCAATGAACACACATTTCTTGGTAGAATCATGCAGGACTGAAATTTTTGATGTTTTTCTACTCCTCTCATGAGCCCAAACAAGTCTCTAAAAGCATGAGTTTGCAACTACTTTACTTTTGGAGAAAATTCAAAACATTCATTATTCAATAGGGCCCAAAATATCAAAAACCAGCGGTTTGAATGAACACACATTTCTTGGTAGAATCGTGCAGGACTGAAATTTTTGATTTTTTTCTACTCCTCTCATGAGCCCAAACAAGTCTCTAAAAGGATGAGTTTGCAACTACTTTACTTTTGGAGAAAATTCAAAACATTCATTATTCAATAGAGCCCAATAGCAAAAATCAGGTTTTGAATGAAGAATCACATTTCTTGGTAAAATCATGCAGGATTGAAATTTTTGATGGTTTTTTACTCCTCTCAACAGCCCAAACAAGTTTCTAAAAGGATGAGTTTGCAACTACTTTACTTTTGGAGAAAATTCAAAACATTCATTATTCAATAGGGCCCAAACTATCAAAAACCAGCGGTTTCAATGAACACACATTTCTTGGTAGAATCATGCAGGACTGAAATTTTTGATGTTTTTCTACTCCTCTCATGAGCCCAAACAAGACTTTAAAAGCATGAGTTTGCAACTACTTTACTTTTGGAGAAAATTCAAAACATTCATTATTCAATAGAGCCCAATAGCAAAAATCAGGTTTTGAATGAAGATTCACATTTCTTGGTAAAATCATGCAGGATTGAAATTTTTGATGGTTTTTTACTCCTCTCAACAGCCCAAACAAGTTTCTAAAAGGATTAGTTTGCAACTACTTTACTTTTGGAGAAAATTCAAAACATTCATTATTCAATAGGGCCCAAACTATCAAAAACCAGCGGTTTCAATGAACACACATTTTTTGGTAGAATCATGCAGGACTGAAATTTTTGATGTTTTTCTACTCCTCTCATGAGCCCAAACAAGTCTCTAAAAGCATGAGTTTGCAACTACTTTACTTTTGGAAAAAATTCAAAACATTCATTATTCAATAGAGCCCAATAGCAAAAATCAGGTTTTGAATGAAGAATCACATTTCTTGGTAAAATCATGCAGGATTGAAATTTTTGATGATTTTTTACTCCTCTCAACAGCCCAAACAAGTTTCTAAAAGGATGAGTTTGCAACTACTTTACTTTTGGAGAAAATTCAAAACATTCATTATTCAATAGGGCCCAAACTATCAAAAACCAGCGGTTTCAATGAACACACATTTCTTGGTAGAATCATGCAGGACTGAAATTTTTGATGTTTTTCTACTCCTCTCATGAGCCCAAACAAGACTCTAAAAGCATGAGTTTGCAACTACTTTACTTTTGGAGAAAATTCAAAACATTCATTATTCAATAGAGCCCAATAGCAAAAATCAGGTTTTGAATGAAGAATCACATTTCTTGGTAAAATCATGCAGGATTGAAATTTTTGATGGTTTTTTACTCCTCTCAACAGCCCAAACAAGTTTCTAAAAGGATGAGTTTGCAACTACTTTACTTTTGGAGAAAATTCAAAACATTCATTATTCAATAGGGCCCAAACTATCAAAAACGAGCGGTTTCAATGAACACACATTTCTTGGTAGAATCATGCAGGACTGAAATTTTTGATGTTTTTCTACTCCTCTCATGAGCCCAAACAAGTCTCTAAAAGCATGAGTTTGCAACTACTTTACTTTTGGAGAAAATTCAAAACATTCATTATTCAATAGGGCCCAAAATATCAAAAACCAGCGGTTTGAATGAACACACATTTCTTGGTAGAATCGTGCAGGACTGAAATTTTTGATTTTTTTCTACTCCTCTCACGAGCCCAAACAAGCCTCTAAAAGGATGAGTTTGCAACTACTTTACTTTTGGAGAAAATTCAAAACATTCATTATTCAATAGAGCCCAATAGCAAAAACCAGCGTTTTGAATGAAGAATCACATTTCTTGGTAGAATCATGCAGGATTGAAATTTTTGATGGTTTTTTACTCCTCTCAACAGCCCAAACAAGTTTCTAAAAGGATGAGTTTGCAACTACTTTACTTTTGGAGAAAATTCAAAACATTCATTTTTCAATAGGGCCCAAACTATCAAAAACCAGCGGTTTGAATGAACACACATTTCTTGGTAGAATCATGCAGGACTGAAATTTTTGATGTTTTTCTACTCCTCTCATGAGCCCAAACAAGTCTCTAAAAGCATGAGTTTGCAACTACTTTACTTTTGGAGAAAATTCAAAACATTCATTATTCAATAGAGCCCAATAGCAAAAATCAGGTTTTGAATGAAGAATCACATTTCTTGGTAAAATCATGCAGGATTGAAATTTTTAATGGTTTTTTACTCCTCTCAACAGCCCAAACGAGTTTCTAAAAGGATGAGTTTGCAACTACTTTACTTTTGGAGAAAATTCAAAACATTCATTATTCAATAGGGCCCAAACTATCAAAAACCAGCGGTTTCAATGAACACACATTTCTTGGTAGAATCATGCAGGACTGAAATTTTTGATGTTTTTCTACTCCTCTCATGAGCCCAAACAAGTCTCTAAAAGCATGAGTTTGCAACTACTTTACTTTTGGAGAAAATTCAAAACATTCATTATTCAATAGGGCCCAAAATATCAAAAACCAGCGGTTTGAATGAACACACATTTCTTGGTAGAATCGTGCAGGACTGAAATTTTTGATTTTTTTCTACTCCTCTCATGAGCCCAAACAAGTCTCTAAAAGGATGAGTTTGCAACTACTTTACTTTTGGAGAAAATTCAAAACATTCATTATTCAATAGAGCCCAATAGCAAAAATCAGGTTTTGAATGAAGAATCACATTTCTTGGTAAAATCATGCAGGATTGAAATTTTTGATGGTTTTTTACTCCTCTCAACAGCCCAAACAAGTTTCTAAAAGGATGAGTTTGCAACTACTTTACTTTTGGAGAAAATTCAAAACATTCATTATTCAATAGGGCCCAAACTATCAAAAACCAGCGGTTTCAATGAACACACATTTCTTGGTAGAATCATGCAGGACTGAAATTTTTGATGTTTTTCTACTCCTCTCATGAGCCCAAACAAGACTTTAAAAGCATGAGTTTGCAACTACTTTACTTTTGGAGAAAATTCAAAACATTCATTATTCAATAGAGCCCAATAGCAAAAATCAGGTTTTGAATGAAGATTCACATTTCTTGGTAAAATCATGCAGGATTGAAATTTTTGATGGTTTTTTACTCCTCTCAACAGCCCAAACAAGTTTCTAAAAGGATTAGTTTGCAACTACTTTACTTTTGGAGAAAATTCAAAACATTCATTATTCAATAGGGCCCAAACTATCAAAAACCAGCGGTTTCAATGAACACACATTTTTTGGTAGAATCATGCAGGACTGAAATTTTTGATGTTTTTCTACTCCTCTCATGAGCCCAAACAAGTCTCTAAAAGCATGAGTTTGCAACTACTTTACTTTTGGAAAAAATTCAAAACATTCATTATTCAATAGAGCCCAATAGCAAAAATCAGGTTTTGAATGAAGAATCACATTTCTTGGTAAAATCATGCAGGATTGAAATTTTTGATGGTTTTTTACTCCTCTCAACAGCCCAAACAAGTTTCTAAAAGGATGAGTTTGCAACTACTTTACTTTTGGAGAAAATTCAAAACATTCATTATTCAAAAGGGCCCAAACTATCAAAAACCAGCGGTTTCAATGAACACACATTTCTTGGTAGAATCATGCATGACTGAAATTTTTGATGTTTTTCTACTCCTCTCATGAGCCCAAACAAGTCTCTAAAAGCATGAGTTTGCAACTACTTTACTTTTGGAGAAAATTCAAAACATTCACTATTCAATAGAGCCCAATAGCAAAAATCAGGTTTTGAACGAAGAATCGCATTTCTTGGTAAAATCATGCAGGATTGAAATTTTTGATGATTTTTTACTCCTCTCAACAGCCCAAACAAGTTTCTAAAAGGATGAGTTTGCAACTACTTTACTTTTGGAGAAAATTCAAAACATTCATTATTCAATAGGGCCCAAACTATCAAAAACCAGCGGTTTCAATGAACACACATTTCTTGGTAGAATCATGCAGGACTGAAATTTTTGATGTTTTTCTACTCCTCTCATGAACCCAAACAAGACTCTAAAAGCATGAGTTTGCAACTACTTTACTTTTGGAGAAAATTCAAAACATTCATTATTCAATAGAGCCCAATAGCAAAAATCAGGTTTTGAATGAAGAATCACATTTCTTGGTAAAATCATGCAGGATTGAAATTTTTGATGGTTTTTTACTCCTCTCAACAGCCCAAACAAGTTTCTAAAAGGATGAGTTTGCAACTACTTTACTTTTGGAGAAAATTCAAAACATTCATTATTCAATAGGGCCCAAACTATCAAAAACCAGCGGTTTCAATGAACACACATTTTTTGGTAGAATCATGCAGGACTGAAATTTTTGATGTTTTTCTACTCCTCTCATGAGCCCAAACAAGTCTCTAAAAGCATGAGTTTGCAACTACTTTACTTTTGGAAAAAATTCAAAACATTCATTATTCAATAGAGCCCAATAGCAAAAATCAGGTTTTGAATGAAGAATCACATTTCTTGGTAAAATCATGCAGGATTGAAATTTTTGATGGTTTTTTACTCCTCTCAACAGCCCAAACAAGTTTCTAAAAGGATGAGTTTGCAACTACTTTACTTTTGGAGAAAATTCAAAACATTCATTATTCAATAGGGCCCAAACTATCAAAAACCAGCGGTTTGAATGAACACACATTTCTTGGTAGAATCATGCAGGACTGAAATTTTTGATGTTTTTCTACTCCTCTCATGAGCCCAAACAAGACTCTAAAAGCATGAGTTTGCAACTACTTTACTTTTGGAGAAAATTCAAAACATTCATTATTCAATAGAGCCCAATAGCAAAAATCAGGTTTTGAATGAAGAATCACATTTCTTGGTAAAATCAAGCAGGATTGAAATTTTTGATGGTTTTTTACTCCTCTCAACAGCCCAAACAAGTTTCTAAAAGGATGAGTTTGCAACTACTTTACTTTTGGAGAAAATTCAAAACATTCATTATTCAATAGGGCCCAAACTATCAAAAACCAGCGGTTTGAATGAACACACATTTCTTGGTAGAATCATGCAGGACTGAAATTTTTGATGTTTTTCTACTCCTCTCATGAGCCCAAACAAGTCTCTAAAAGCATGAGTTTGCAACTACTTTACTTTTGGAGAAAATTCAAAACATTCATTATTCAATAGAGCCCAATAGCAAAAATCAGGATTTGAATGAAGAATCACATTTCTTGGTAAAATCATGCAGGATTGAAATTTTTGATGGTTTTTTACTCCTCTCAACAGCCCAAACAAGTTTCTAAAAGGATGAGTTTGCAACTACTTTACTTTTGGAGAAAATTCAAAACATTCATTATTCAATAGGGCCCAAACTATCAAAAACCAGCGGTTTCAATGAACACACAATTCTTGGTAGAATCATGCAGGACTGAAATTTTTGATGTTTTTCTACTCCTCTCATGAGCCCAAACAAGTCTCTAAAAGCATGAGTTTGCAACTACTTTACTTTTGGAGAAAATTCAAAACATTCATTATTCAATAGAGCCCAATAGCAAAAATCAGGTTTTGAATGAAGAATCACATTTCTTGGTAAAATCATGCAGGATTGAAATTTTTGATGGTTTTTTACTCCTCTCAACAGCCCAAACAAGTTTCTAAAAGGATGAGTTTGCAACTACTTTACTTTTGGAGAAAATTCAAAACATTCATTATTCAATAGGGCCCAAACTATCAAAAACCAGCGGTTTCAATGAACACACATTTCTTGGTAGAATCATGCAGGACTGAAATTTTTGATGTTTTTCTACTCCTCTCATGAGCCCAAACAAGTCTCTAAAAGCATGAGTTTGCAACTACTTTACTTTTGGAGAAAATTCAAAACATTCATTATTCAATAGGGCCCAAAATATCAAAAACCAGCGGATTGAATGAACACACATTTCTTGGTAGAATCGTGCAGGACTGAAATTTTTGATTTTTTTCTACTCCTCTCATGAGCCCAAACAAGTCTCTAAAAGGATGAGTTTGCAACTACTTTACTTTTGGAGAAAATTCAAAACATTCATTATTCAATAGAGCCCAATAGCAAAAACCAGCGTTTTGAATGAAGAATCACATTTCTTGGTAGAATCATGCAGGATTGAAATTTTTGATGGTTTTTTACTCCTCTCAACAGCCCAAACAAGTTTCTAAAAGGATGAGTTTGCAACTACTTTACTTTTGGAGAAAATTCAAAACATTCATTATTCAATAGGGCCCAAACTATCAAAAACCAGCGGTTTCAATGAACACACATTTCTTGGTAGAATCATGCAGGACTGAAATTTTTGATGTTTTTCTACTCCTCTCATGAGCCCAAACAAGTCTCTAAAAGCATGAGTTTGCAACTACTTTACTTTTGGAGAAAATTCAAAACATTCATTATTCAATAGGGCCCAAAATATCAAAAACCAGCGGTTTGTATGAACACACATTTCTTGGTAGAATCATGCAGGACTGAAATTTTTGATGTTTTTCTACTCCTCTCATGAGCCCAAACAAGACTCTAAAAGCATGAGTTTGCAACTACTTTACTTTTGGAGAAAATTCAAAACATTCATTATTCAATAGAGCCCAATAGCAAAAATCAGGTTTTGAATGAAGAATCACATTTCTTGGTAAAATCATGCAGGATTGAAATTTTTGATGGTTTTTTACTCCTCTCAACAGCCCAAACAAGTTTCTAAAAGGATGAGTTTGCAACTACTTTACTTTTGGAGAAAATTCAAAACATTCATTATTCAATAGGGCCCAAACTATCAAAAACCAGCGGTTTCAATGAACACACATTTCTTGGTAGAATCATGCAGGACTGAAATTTTTGATGTTTTTCTACTCCTCTCATGAGCCCAAACAAGTCTCTAAAAGCATGAGTTTGCAACTACTTTACTTTTGGAGAAAATTCAAAACATTCATTATTCAATAGAGCCCAATAGCAAAAATCAGGTTTTGAATGAAGAATCACATTTCTTGGTAAAATCATGCAGGATTGAAATTTTTGATGGTTTTTTACTCCTCTCAACAGCCCAAACAAGTTTCTAAAAGGATGAGTTTGCAACTACTTTACTTTTGGAGAAAATTCAAAACATTCATTATTCAATAGGGCCCAAACTATCAAAAACCAGCGGTTTCAATGAACACACATTTCTTGGTAGAATCATGCAGGACTGAAATTTTTGATGTTTTTCTACTCCTCTCATGAGCCCAAACAAGACTTTAAAAGCATGAGTTTGCAACTACTTTACTTTTGGAGAAAATTCAAAACATTCATTATTCAATAGAGCCCAATAGCAAAAATCAGGTTTTGAATGAAGATTCACATTTCTTGGTAAAATCATGCAGGATTGAAATTTTTGATGGTTTTTTACTCCTCTCAACAGCCCAAACAAGTTTCTAAAAGGATGAGTTTGCAACTACTTTACTTTTGGAGAAAATTCAAAACATTCATTATTCAATAGGGCCCAAACTATCAAAAACCAGCGGTTTCAATGAACACACATTTTTTGGTAGAATCATGCAGGACTGAAATTTTTGATGTTTTTCTACTCCTCTCATGAGCCCAAACAAGTCTCTAAAAGCATGAGTTTGCAACTACTTTACTTTTGGAGAAAATTCAAAACATTCATTATTCAATAGAGCCCAATAGCAAAAATCAGGTTTTGAATGAAGAATCACATTTCTTGGTAAAATCATGCAGGATTGAAATTTTTGATGGTTTTTTACTCCTCTCAACAGCCCAAACAAGTTTCTAAAAGGATGAGTTTGCAACTACTTTACTTTTGGAGAAAATTCAAAACATTCATTATTCAATAGGGCCCAAACTATCAAAAACCAGCGGTTTCAATGAACACACATTTCTTGGTAGAATCATGCAGGACTGAAATTTTTGATGTTTTTCTACTCCTCTCATGAGCCCAAACAAGACTTTAAAAGCATGAGTTTGCAACTACTTTACTTTTGGAGAAAATTCAAAACATTCATTATTCAATAGAGCCCAATAGCAAAAATCAGGTTTTGAATGAAGATTCACATTTCTTGGTAAAATCATGCAGGATTGAAATTTTTGATGGTTTTTTACTCCTCTCAACAGCCCAAACAAGTTTCTAAAAGGATGAGTTTGCAACTACTTTACTTTTGGAGAAAATTCAAAACATTCATTATTCAATAGGGCCCAAACTATCAAAAACCAGCGGTTTCAATGAACACACATTTTTTGGTAGAATCATGCAGGACTGAAATTTTTGATGTTTTTCTACTCCTCTCATGAGCCCAAACAAGTCTCTAAAAGCATGAGTTTGCAACTACTTTACTTTTGGAAAAAATTCAAAACATTCATTATTCAATAGAGCCCAATAGCAAAAATCAGGTTTTGAATGAAGAATCACATTTCTTGGTAAAATCATGCAGGATTGAAATTTTTGATGGTTTTTTACTCCTCTCAACAGCCCAAACAAGTTTCTAAAAGGATGAGTTTGCAACTACTTTACTTTTGGAGAAAATTCAAAACATTCATTATTCAAAAGGGCCCAAACTATCAAAAACCAGCGGTTTCAATGAACACACATTTCTTGGTAGAATCATGCATGACTGAAATTTTTGATGTTTTTCTACTCCTCTCATGAGCCCAAACAAGTCTCTAAAAGCATGAGTTTGCAACTACTTTACTTTTGGAGAAAATTCAAAACATTCACTATTCAATAGAGCCCAATAGCAAAAATCAGGTTTTGAATGAAGAATCGCATTTCTTGGTAAAATCATGCAGGATTGAAATTTTTGATGATTTTTTACTCCTCTCAACAGCCCAAACAAGTTTCTAAAAGGATGAGTTTGCAACTACTTTACTTTTGGAGAAAATTCAAAACATTCATTATTCAATAGGGCCCAAACTATCAAAAACCAGCGGTTTCAATGAACACACATTTCTTGGTAGAATCATGCAGGACTGAAATTTTTGATGTTTTTCTACTCCTCTCATGAACCCAAACAAGACTCTAAAAGCATGAGTTTGCAACTACTTTACTTTTGGAGAAAATTCAAAACATTCATTATTCAATAGAGCCCAATAGCAAAAATCAGGTTTTGAATGAAGAATCACATTTCTTGGTAAAATCATGCAGGATTGAAATTTTTGATGGTTTTTTACTCCTCTCAACAGCCCAAACAAGTTTCTAAAAGGATGAGTTTGCAACTACTTTACTTTTGGAGAAAATTCAAAACATTCATTATTCAATAGGGCCCAAACTATCAAAAACCAGCGGTTTCAATGAACACACATTTTTTGGTAGAATCATGCAGGACTGAAATTTTTGATGTTTTTCTACTCCTCTCATGAGCCCAAACAAGTCTCTAAAAGCATGAGTTTGCAACTACTTTACTTTTGGAAAAAATTCAAAACATTCATTATTCAATAGAGCCCAATAGCAAAAATCAGGTTTTGAATGAAGAATCACATTTCTTGGTAAAATCATGCAGGATTGAAATTTTTGATGGTTTTTTACTCCTCTCAACAGCCCAAACAAGTTTCTAAAAGGATGAGTTTGCAACTACTTTACTTTTGGAGAAAATTCAAAACATTCATTATTCAATAGGGCCCAAAATATCAAAAACCAGCGGATTGAATGAACACACATTTCTTGGTAGAATCGTGCAGGACTGAAATTTTTGATTTTTTTCTACTCCTCTCATGAGCCCAAACAAGTCTCTAAAAGGATGAGTTTGCAACTACTTTACTTTTGGAGAAAATTCAAAACATTCATTATTCAATAGAGCCCAATAGCAAAAACCAGCGTTTTGAATGAAGAATCACATTTCTTGGTAGAATCATGCAGGATTGAAATTTTTGATGGTTTTTTACTCCTCTCAACAGCCCAAACAAGTTTCTAAAAGGATGAGTTTGCAACTACTTTACTTTTGGAGAAAATTCAAAACATTCATTATTCAATAGGGCCCAAACTATCAAAAACCAGCGGTTTCAATGAACACACATTTCTTGGTAGAATCATGCAGGACTGAAATTTTTGATGTTTTTCTACTCCTCTCATGAGCCCAAACAAGACTCTAAAAGCAAGAGTTTGCAACTACTTTACTTTTGGAGAAAATTCAAAACATTCATTATTCAATAGAGCCCAATAGCAAAAATCAGGTTTTGAATGAAGAATCACATTTCTTGGTAAAATCATGCAGGATTGAAATTTTTGATGGTTTTTTACTCCTCTCAACAGCCCAAACAAGTTTCTTAAAGGATGAGTTTGCAACTACTTTACTTTTGGAGAAAATTCAAAACATTCATTATTCAATAGGGCCCAAACTATCAAAAACCAGCGGTTTGAATGAACACACATTTCTTGGTAGAATCATGCAGGACTGAAATTTTTGATGTTTTTCTACTCCTCTCATGAGCCCAAACAAGTCTCTAAAAGCATGAGTTTGCAACTACTTTACTTTTGGAGAAAATTCAAAACATTCATTATTCAATAGAGCCCAATAGCAAAAATCAGGTTTTGAATGAAGAATCACATTTCTTGGTAAAATCATGCAGGATTGAAATTTTTGATGGTTTTTTACTCCTCTCAACAGCCCAAACAAGTTTCTAAAAGGATGAGTTTGCAACTACTTTACTTTTGGAGAAAATTCAAAACATTCATTATTCAATAGGGCCCACACTATCAAAAACCAGCGGTTTGAATGAACACACATTTCTTGGTAGAATCATGCAGGACTGAAATTTTTGATGTTTTTCTACTCCTCTCATGAGCCCAAACAAGTTTCTAAAAGCATGAGTTTGCAACTACTTTACTTTTGGAGAAAATTCAAAACATTCATTATTCAATAGAGCCCAATAGCAAAAATCAGGTTTTGAATGAAGAATCACATTTCTTGGTAAAATCATGCAGGATTGAAATTTTTGATGGTTTTTTACTCCTCTCAACAGCCCAAACAAGTTTCTAAAAGGATGAGTTTGCAACTACTTTACTTTTGGAGAAAATTCAAAACATTCATTATTCAATAGGGCCCAAAATATCAAAAACCAGCGGTTTGAATGAACACACATTTCTTGGTAGAATCGTGCAGGACTGAAATTTTTTATGTTTTTCTACTCCTCTCATGAGCCCAAACAAGTCTCTAAAAGGATGAGTTTGCAACTACTTTACTTTTGGAGAAAATTCAAAACATTCATTATTCAATAGAGCCCAATAGCAAAAACTAGCGTTTTGAATGAAGAATCACATTTCTTGGTAGAATCATGCAGGATTGAAATTTTTGATGGTTTTTTACTCCTATCAACAGCCCAAACAAGTTTCTAAAAGGATGAGTTTGCAACTACTTTACTTTTGGAGAAAATTCAAAACATTCATTATTCAATAGGGCCCAAACTATCAAAAACCAGCGGTTTCAATGAACACACATTTCTTGGTAGAATCATGCAGGACTGAAATTTTTGATGTTTTTCTACTCCTCTCATGAGCCCAAACAAGTCTCTAAAAGCATGAGTTTGCAACTACTTTACTTTTGGAGAAAATTCAAAACATTCATTATTCAATAGAGCCCAATAGCAAAAATCAGGTTTTGAATGAAGAATCAAATTTCTTGGTAAAATCATGCAGGATTGAAATTTTTGATGGTTTTTTACTCCTCTCAACAGCCCAAACAAGTTTCTAAAAGGATGAGTTTGCAACTACTTTACTTTTGGAGAAAATTCAAAACATTCATTATTCAATAGGGCCCAAACTATCAAAAACCAGCGGTTTGAATGAACACACATTTCTTGGTAGAATCATGCAGGACTGAAATTTTTGATGTTTTTCTACTCCTCTCATGAGCCCAAACAAGTCTCTAAAAGCATGAGTTTGCAACTACTTTACTTTTGGAGAAAATTCAAAACATTCACTTTTCACTAGAGCCCAATAGCAAAAATCAGGTTTTGAATGAAGAATCACATTTCTTGGTAGAATCATGCAGGATTGAAATTTTTGATGGTTTTTTACTCCTCTCAACAGCCCAAACAAGTTTCTAAAAGGATGAGTTTGCAACTACTTTACTTTTGGAGAAAATTCAAAACATTCATTATTCAATAGGGCCCAAACTATCAAAAACCAGCGGTTTCAATGAACACACATTTCTTGGTAGAATCATGCAGGACTGAAATTTTTGATGTTTTTCTACTCCTCTCATGAGCCCAAACAAGTCTCTAAAAGCATGAGTTTGCAACTACTTTACTTTTGGAGAAAATTCAAAACATTCATTATTCAATAGAGCCCAATAGCAAAAATCAGGTTTTGAATGAAGATTCACATTTCTTGGTAAAATCATGCAGGATTGAAATTTTTGATGGTTTTTTACTCCTCTCAACAGCCCAAACAAGTTTCTAAAAGGATGAGTTTGCAACTACTTTACTTTTGGAGAAAATTCAAAACATTCATTATTCAATAGGGCCCAAACTATCAAAAACCAGCGGTTTCAATGAACACACATTTTTTGGTAGAATCATGCAGGACTGAAATTTTTGATGTTTTTCTACTCCTCTCATGAGCCCAAACAAGTCTCTAAAAGCATGAGTTTGCAACTACTTTACTTTTGGAAAAAATTCAAAACATTCATTATTCAATAGAGCCCAATAGCAAAAATCAGGTTTTGAATGAAGAATCACATTTCTTGGTAAAATCATGCAGGATTGAAATTTTTGATGGTTTTTTACTCCTCTCAACAGCCCAAACAAGTTTCTAAAAGGATGAGTTTGCAACTACTTTACTTTTGGAGAAAATTCAAAACATTCATTATTCAAAAGGGCCCAAACTATCAAAAACCAGCGGTTTCAATGAACACACATTTCTTGGTAGAATCATGCATGACTGAAATTTTTGATGTTTTTCTACTCCTCTCATGAGCCCAAACAAGTCTCTAAAAGCATGAGTTTGCAACTACTTTACTTTTGGAGAAAATTCAAAACATTCACTATTCAATAGAGCCCAATAGCAAAAATCAGGTTTTGAATGAAGAATCGCATTTCTTGGTAAAATCATGCAGGATTGAAATTTTTGATGATTTTTTACTCCTCTCAACAGCCCAAACAAGTTTCTAAAAGGATGAGTTTGCAACTACTTTACTTTTGGAGAAAATTCAAAACATTCATTATTCAATAGGGCCCAAACTATCAAAAACCAGCGGTTTCAATGAACACACATTTCTTGGTAGAATCATGCAGGACTGAAATTTTTGATGTTTTTCTACTCCTCTCATGAACCCAAACAAGACTCTAAAAGCATGAGTTTGCAACTACTTTACTTTTGGAGAAAATTCAAAACATTCATTATTCAATAGAGCCCAATAGCAAAAATCAGGTTTTGAATGAAGAATCACATTTCTTGGTAAAATCATGCAGGATTGAAATTTTTGATGGTTTTTTACTCCTCTCAACAGCCCAAACAAGTTTCTAAAAGGATGAGTTTGCAACTACTTTACTTTTGGAGAAAATTCAAAACATTCATTATTCAATAGGGCCCAAACTATCAAAAACCAGCGGTTTCAATGAACACACATTTTTTGGTAGAATCATGCAGGACTGAAATTTTTGATGTTTTTCTACTCCTCTCATGAGCCCAAACAAGTCTCTAAAAGCATGAGTTTGCAACTACTTTACTTTTGGAAAAAATTCAAAACATTCATTATTCAATAGAGCCCAATAGCAAAAATCAGGTTTTGAATGAAGAATCACATTTCTTGGTAGAATCATGCAGGATTGAAATTTTTGATGGTTTTTTACTCCTCTCAACAGCCCAAACAAGTTTCTAAAAGGATGAGTTTGCAACTACTTTACTTTTGGAGAAAATTCAAAACATTCATTATTCAATAGGGCCCAAACTATCAAAAACCAGCGGTTTCAATGAACACACATTTCTTGGTAGAATCATGCAGGACTGAAATTTTTGATGTTTTTCTACTCCTCTCATGAGCCCAAACAAGACTCTAAAAGCAAGAGTTTGCAACTACTTTACTTTTGGAGAAAATTCAAAACATTCATTATTCAATAGAGCCCAATAGCAAAAATCAGGTTTTGAATGAAGAATCACATTTCTTGGTAAAATCATGCAGGATTGAAATTTTTGATGGTTTTTTACTCCTCTCAACAGCCCAAACAAGTTTCTTAAAGGATGAGTTTGCAACTACTTTACTTTTGGAGAAAATTCAAAACATTCATTATTCAATAGGGCCCAAACTATCAAAAACCAGCGGTTTGAATGAACACACATTTCTTGGTAGAATCATGCAGGACTGAAATTTTTGATGTTTTTCTACTCCTCTCATGAGCCCAAACAAGTCTCTAAAAGCATGAGTTTGCAACTACTTTACTTTTGGAGAAAATTCAAAACATTCATTATTCAATAGAGCCCAATAGCAAAAATCAGGTTTTGAATGAAGAATCACATTTCTTGGTAAAATCATGCAGGATTGAAATTTTTGATGGTTTTTTACTCCTCTCAACAGCCCAAACAAGTTTCTAAAAGGATGAGTTTGCAACTACTTTACTTTTGGAGAAAATTCAAAACATTCATTATTCAATAGGGCCCACACTATCAAAAACCAGCGGTTTGAATGAACACACATTTCTTGGTAGAATCATGCAGGACTGAAATTTTTGATGTTTTTCTACTCCTCTCATGAGCCCAAACAAGTCTCTAAAAGCATGAGTTTGCAACTACTTTACTTTTGGAGAAAATTCAAAACATTCATTATTCAATAGAGCCCAATAGCAAAAATCAGGTTTTGAATGAAGAATCACATTTCTTGGTAAAATCATGCAGGATTGAAATTTTTGATGGTTTTTTACTCCTCTCAACAGCCCAAACAAGTTTCTAAAAGGATGAGTTTGCAACTACTTTACTTTTGGAGAAAATTCAAAACATT
The DNA here is from genome assembly GCF_039654945.1 of Dendrobates tinctorius. NCBI lineage: Eukaryota > Metazoa > Chordata > Amphibia > Anura > Dendrobatidae > Dendrobates > Dendrobates tinctorius. The sequence goes on from NW_027361944.1 coordinate 957,775, forward strand.
CATTATTCAATAGGGCCCAAAATATCAAAAACCAGCGGTTTGAATGAACACACATTTCTTGGTAGAATCGTGCAGGACTGAAATTTTTTATGTTTTTCTACTCCTCTCATGAGCCCAAACAAGTCTCTAAAAGGATGAGTTTGCAACTACTTTACTTTTGGAGAAAATTCAAAACATTCATTATTCAATAGAGCCCAATAGCAAAAACTAGCGTTTTGAATGAAGAATCACATTTCTTGGTAGAATCATGCAGGATTGAAATTTTTGATGGTTTTTTACTCCTATCAACAGCCCAAACAAGTTTCTAAAAGGATGAGTTTGCAACTACTTTACTTTTGGAGAAAATTCAAAACATTCATTATTCAATAGGGCCCAAACTATCAAAAACCAGCGGTTTCAATGAACACACATTTCTTGGTAGAATCATGCAGGACTGAAATTTTTGATGTTTTTCTACTCCTCTCATGAGCCCAAACAAGTCTCTAAAAGCATGAGTTTGCAACTACTTTACTTTTGGAGAAAATTCAAAACATTCATTATTCAATAGAGCCCAATAGCAAAAATCAGGTTTTGAATGAAGAATCAAATTTCTTGGTAAAATCATGCAGGATTGAAATTTTTGATGGTTTTTTACTCCTCTCAACAGCCCAAACAAGTTTCTAAAAGGATGAGTTTGCAACTACTTTACTTTTGGAGAAAATTCAAAACATTCATTATTCAATAGGGCCCAAACTATCAAAAACCAGCGGTTTGAATGAACACACATTTCTTGGTAGAATCATGCAGGACTGAAATTTTTGATGTTTTTCTACTCCTCTCATGAGCCCAAACAAGTCTCTAAAAGCATGAGTTTGCAACTACTTTACTTTTGGAGAAAATTCAAAACATTCACTTTTCACTAGAGCCCAATAGCAAAAATCAGGTTTTGAATGAAGAATCACATTTCTTGGTAGAATCATGCAGGATTGAAATTTTTGATGGTTTTTTACTCCTCTCAACAGCCCAAACAAGTTTCTAAAAGGATGAGTTTGCAACTACTTTACTTTTGGAGAAAATTCAAAACATTCATTATTCAATAGGGCCCAAACTATCAAAAACCAGCGGTTTCAATGAACACACATTTCTTGGTAGAATCATGCAGGACTGAAATTTTTGATGTTTTTCTACTCCTCTCATGAGCCCAAACAAGTCTCTAAAAGCATGAGTTTGCAACTACTTTACTTTTGGAGAAAATTCAAAACATTCATTATTCAATAGAGCCCAATAGCAAAAATCAGGTTTTGAATGAAGAATCACATTTCTTGGTAAAATCATGCAGGATTGAAATTTTTGATGGTTTTTTACTCCTCTCAACAGCCCAAACAAGTTTCTAAAAGGATGAGTTTGCAACTACTTTACTTTTGGAGAAAATTCAAAACATTCATTATTCAAAAGGGCCCAAACTATCAAAAACCAGCGGTTTCAATGAACACACATTTCTTGGTAGAATCATGCATGACTGAAATTTTTGATGTTTTTCTACTCCTCTCATGAGCCCAAACAAGTCTCTAAAAGCATGAGTTTGCAACTACTTTACTTTTGGAGAAAATTCAAAACATTCATTATTCAATAGAGCCCAATAGCAAAAATCAGGTTTTGAATGAAGAATCACATTTCTTGGTAAAATCATGCAGGATTGAAATTTTTGATGGTTTTTTACTCCTCTCAACAGCCCAAACAAGTTTCTAAAAGGATGAGTTTGCAACTACTTTACTTTTGGAGAAAATTCAAAACATTCATTATTCAATAGGGCCCAAAATATCAAAAACCAGCGGATTGAATGAACACACATTTCTTGGTAGAATCGTGCAGGACTGAAATTTTTGATTTTTTTCTACTCCTCTCATGAGCCCAAACAAGTCTCTAAAAGGATGAGTTTGCAACTACTTTACTTTTGGAGAAAATTCAAAACATTCATTATTCAATAGAGCCCAATAGCAAAAACCAGCGTTTTGAATGAAGAATCACATTTCTTGGTAGAATCATGCAGGATTGAAATTTTTGATGGTTTTTTACTCCTCTCAACAGCCCAAACAAGTTTCTAAAAGGATGAGTTTGCAACTACTTTACTTTTGGAGAAAATTCAAAACATTCATTATTCAATAGGGCCCAAACTATCAAAAACCAGCGGTTTCAATGAACACACATTTCTTGGTAGAATCATGCAGGACTGAAATTTTTGATGTTTTTCTACTCCTCTCATGAGCCCAAACAAGACTCTAAAAGCATGAGTTTGCAACTACTTTACTTTTGGAGAAAATTCAAAACATTCATTATTCAATAGAGCCCAATAGCAAAAATCAGGTTTTGAATGAAGAATCACATTTCTTGGTAAAATCATGCAGGATTGAAATTTTTGATGGTTTTTTACTCCTCTCAACAGCCCAAACAAGTTTCTTAAAGGATGAGTTTGCAACTACTTTACTTTTGGAGAAAATTCAAAACATTCATTATTCAATAGGGCCCAAACTATCAAAAACCAGCGGTTTGAATGAACACACATTTCTTGGTAGAATCATGCAGGACTGAAATTTTTGATGTTTTTCTACTCCTCTCATGAGCCCAAACAAGTCTCTAAAAGCATGAGTTTGCAACTACTTTACTTTTGGAGAAAATTCAAAACATTCATTATTCAATAGAGCCCAATAGCAAAAATCAGGTTTTGAATGAAGAATCACATTTCTTGGTAAAATCATGCAGGATTGAAATTTTTGATGGTTTTTTACTCCTCTCAACAGCCCAAACAAGTTTCTAAAAGGATGAGTTTGCAACTACTTTACTTTTGGAGAAAATTCAAAACATTCATTATTCAATAGGGCCCACACTATCAAAAACCAGCGGTTTGAATGAACACACATTTCTTGGTAGAATCATGCAGGACTGAAATTTTTGATGTTTTTCTACTCCTCTCATGAGCCCAAACAAGTCTCTAAAAGCATGAGTTTGCAACTACTTTACTTTTGGAGAAAATTCAAAACATTCATTATTCAATAGAGCCCAATAGCAAAAATCAGGTTTTGAATGAAGAATCACATTTCTTGGTAAAATCATGCAGGATTGAAATTTTTGATGGTTTTTTACTCCTCTCAACAGCCCAAACAAGTTTCTAAAAGGATGAGTTTGCAACTACTTTACTTTTGGAGAAAATTCAAAACATTCATTATTCAATAGGGCCCAAAATATCAAAAACCAGCGGTTTGAATGAACACACATTTCTTGGTAGAATCGTGCAGGACTGAAATTTTTTATGTTTTTCTACTCCTCTCATGAGCCCAAACAAGTCTCTAAAAGGATGAGTTTGCAACTACTTTACTTTTGGAGAAAATTCAAAACATTCATTATTCAATAGAGCCCAATAGCAAAAACTAGCGTTTTGAATGAAGAATCACATTTCTTGGTAGAATCATGCAGGATTGAAATTTTTGATGGTTTTTTACTCCTATCAACAGCCCAAACAAGTTTCTAAAAGGATGAGTTTGCAACTACTTTACTTTTGGAGAAAATTCAAAACATTCATTATTCAATAGGGCCCAAACTATCAAAAACCAGCGGTTTCAATGAACACACATTTCTTGGTAGAATCATGCAGGACTGAAATTTTTGATGTTTTTCTACTCCTCTCATGAGCCCAAACAAGTCTCTAAAAGCATGAGTTTGCAACTACTTTACTTTTGGAGAAAATTCAAAACATTCATTATTCAATAGAGCCCAATAGCAAAAATCAGGTTTTGAATGAAGAATCAAATTTCTTGGTAAAATCATGCAGGATTGAAATTTTTGATGGTTTTTTACTCCTCTCAACAGCCCAAACAAGTTTCTAAAAGGATGAGTTTGCAACTACTTTACTTTTGGAGAAAATTCAAAACATTCATTATTCAATAGGGCCCAAACTATCAAAAACCAGCGGTTTGAATCAACACACATTTCTTGGTAGAATCATGCAGGACTGAAATTTTTGATGTTTTTCTACTCCTCTCATGAGCCCAAACAAGTCTCTAAAAGCATGAGTTTGCAACTACTTTACTTTTGGAGAAAATTCAAAACATTCACTTTTCACTAGAGCCCAATAGCAAAAATCAGGTTTTGAATGAAGAATCACATTTCTTGGTAGAATCATGCAGGATTGAAATTTTTGATGGTTTTTTACTCCTCTCAACAGCCCAAACAAGTTTCTAAAAGGATGAGTTTGCAACTACTTTACTTTTGGAGAAAATTCAAAACATTCATTATTCAATAGGGCCCAAACTATCAAAAACCAGCGGTTTCAATGAACACACATTTCTTGGTAGAATCATGCAGGACTGAAATTTTTGATGTTTTTCTACTCCTCTCATGAGCCCAAACAAGTCTCTAAAAGCATGAGTTTGCAACTACTTTACTTTTGGAGAAAATTCAAAACATTCATTATTCAATAGAGCCCAATAGCAAAAATCAGGTTTTGAATGAAGAATCACATTTCTTGGTAAAATCATGCAGGATTGAAATTTTTGATGGTTTTTTACTCCTCTCAACAGCCCAAACAAGTTTCTAAAAGGATGAGTTTGCAACTACTTTACTTTTGGAGAAAATTCAAAACATTCATTATTCAAAAGGGCCCAAACTATCAAAAACCAGCGGTTTCAATGAACACACATTTCTTGGTAGAATCATGCATGACTGAAATTTTTGATGTTTTTCTACTCCTCTCATGAGCCCAAACAAGTCTCTAAAAGCATGAGTTTGCAACTACTTTACTTTTGGAGAAAATTCAAAACATTCACTATTCAATAGAGCCCAATAGCAAAAATCAGGTTTTGAATGAAGAATCGCATTTCTTGGTAAAATCATGCAGGATTGAAATTTTTGATGATTTTTTACTCCTCTCAACAGCCCAAACAAGTTTCTAAAAGGATGAGTTTGCAACTACTTTACTTTTGGAGAAAATTCAAAACATTCATTATTCAATAGGGCCCAAACTATCAAAAACCAGCGGTTTCAATGAACACACATTTCTTGGTAGAATCATGCAGGACTGAAATTTTTGATGTTTTTCTACTCCTCTCATGAACCCAAACAAGACTCTAAAAGCATGAGTTTGCAACTACTTTACTTTTGGAGAAAATTCAAAACATTCATTATTCAATAGAGCCCAATAGCAAAAATCAGGTTTTGAATGAAGAATCACATTTCTTGGTAAAATCATGCAGGATTGAAATTTTTGATGGTTTTTTACTCCTCTCAACAGCCCAAACAAGTTTCTAAAAGGATGAGTTTGCAACTACTTTACTTTTGGAGAAAATTCAAAACATTCATTATTCAATAGGGCCCAAATTATCAAAAACCAGCGGTTTCAATGAACACACATTTTTTGGTAGAATCATGCAGGACTGAAATTTTTGATGTTTTTCTACTCCTCTCATGAGCCCAAACAAGTCTCTAAAAGCATGAGTTTGCAACTACTTTACTTTTGGAAAAAATTCAAAACATTCATTATTCAATAGAGCCCAATAGCAAAAATCAGGTTTTGAATGAAGAATCACATTTCTTGGTAAAATCATGCAGGATTGAAATTTTTGATGGTTTTTTACTCCTCTCAACAGCCCAAACAAGTTTCTAAAAGGATGAGTTTGCAACTACTTTACTTTTGGAGAAAATTCAAAACATTCATTATTCAATAGGGCCCAAAATATCAAAAACCAGCGGATTGAATGAACACACATTTCTTGGTAGAATCGTGCAGGACTGAAATTTTTGATTTTTTTCTACTCCTCTCATGAGCCCAAACAAGTCTCTAAAAGGATGAGTTTGCAACTACTTTACTTTTGGAGAAAATTCAAAACATTCATTATTCAATAGAGCCCAATAGCAAAAACCAGCGTTTTGAATGAAGAATCACATTTCTTGGTAGAATCATGCAGGATTGAAATTTTTGATGGTTTTTTACTCCTCTCAACAGCCCAAACAAGTTTCTAAAAGGATGAGTTTGCAACTACTTTACTTTTGGAGAAAATTCAAAACATTCATTATTCAATAGGGCCCAAACTATCAAAAACCAGCGGTTTCAATGAACACACATTTCTTGGTAGAATCATGCAGGACTGAAATTTTTGATGTTTTTCTACTCCTCTCATGAGCCCAAACAAGACTCTAAAAGCATGAGTTTGCAACTACTTTACTTTTGGAGAAAATTCAAAACATTCATTATTCAATAGAGCCCAATAGCAAAAATCAGGTTTTGAATGAAGAATCACATTTCTTGGTAAAATCATGCAGGATTGAAATTTTTGATGGTTTTTTACTCCTCTCAACAGCCCAAACAAGTTTCTTAAAGGATGAGTTTGCAACTACTTTACTTTTGGAGAAAATTCAAAACATTCATTATTCAATAGGGCCCAAACTATCAAAAACCAGCGGTTTGAATGAACACACATTTCTTGGTAGAATCATGCAGGACTGAAATTTTTGATGTTTTTCTACTCCTCTCATGAGCCCAAACAAGTCTCTAAAAGCATGAGTTTGCAACTACTTTACTTTTGGAGAAAATTCAAAACATTCATTATTCAATAGAGCCCAATAGCAAAAATCAGGTTTTGAATGAAGAATCACATTTCTTGGTAAAATCATGCAGGATTGAAATTTTTGATGGTTTTTTACTCCTCTCAACAGCCCAAACAAGTTTCTAAAAGCATGAGTTTGCAACTACTTTACTTTTGGAGAAAATTCAAAACATTCATTATTCAATAGGGCCCACACTATCAAAAACCAGCGGTTTGAATGAACACACATTTCTTGGTAGAATCATGCAGGACTGAAATTTTTGATGTTTTTCTACTCCTCTCATGAGCCCAAACAAGTCTCTAAAAGCATGAGTTTGCAACTACTTTACTTTTGGAGAAAATTCAAAACATTCATTATTCAATAGAGCCCAATAGCAAAAATCAGGTTTTGAATGAAGAATCACATTTCTTGGTAAAATCATGCAGGATTGAAATTTTTGATGGTTTTTTACTCCTCTCAACAGCCCAAACAAGTTTCTAAAAGGATGAGTTTGCAACTACTTTACTTTTGGAGAAAATTCAAAACATTCATTATTCAATAGGGCCCAAAATATCAAAAACCAGCGGTTTGAATGAACACACATTTCTTGGTAGAATCGTGCAGGACTGAAATTTTTTATGTTTTTCTACTCCTCTCATGAGCCCAAACAAGTCTCTAAAAGGATGAGTTTGCAACTACTTTACTTTTGGAGAAAATTCAAAACATTCATTATTCAATAGAGCCCAATAGCAAAAACTAGCGTTTTGAATGAAGAATCACATTTCTTGGTAGAATCATGCAGGATTGAAATTTTTGATGGTTTTTTACTCCTATCAACAGCCCAAACAAGTTTCTAAAAGGATGAGTTTGCAACTACTTTACTTTTGGAGAAAATTCAAAACATTCATTATTCAATAGGGCCCAAACTATCAAAAACCAGCGGTTTCAATGAACACACATTTCTTGGTAGAATCATGCAGGACTGAAATTTTTGATGTTTTTCTACTCCTCTCATGAGCCCAAACAAGTCTCTAAAAGCATGAGTTTGCAACTACTTTACTTTTGGAGAAAATTCAAAACATTCATTATTCAATAGAGCCCAATAGCAAAAATCAGGTTTTGAATGAAGAATCAAATTTCTTGGTAAAATCATGCAGGATTGAAATTTTTGATGGTTTTTTACTCCTCTCAACAGCCCAAACAAGTTTCTAAAAGGATGAGTTTGCAACTACTTTACTTTTGGAGAAAATTCAAAACATTCATTATTCAATAGGGCCCAAACTATCAAAAACCAGCGGTTTGAATGAACACACATTTCTTGGTAGAATCATGCAGGACTGAAATTTTTGATGTTTTTCTACTCCTCTCATGAGCCCAAACAAGTCTCTAAAAGCATGAGTTTGCAACTACTTTACTTTTGGAGAAAATTCAAAACATTCACTTTTCACTAGAGCCCAATAGCAAAAATCAGGTTTTGAATGAAGAATCACATTTCTTGGTAGAATCATGCAGGATTGAAATTTTTGATGGTTTTTTACTCCTCTCAACAGCCCAAACAAGTTTCTAAAAGGATGAGTTTGCAACTACTTTACTTTTGGAGAAAATTCAAAACATTCATTATTCAATAGGGCCCAAACTATCAAAAACCAGCGGTTTGAATGAACACACATTTCTTGGTAGAATCATGCAGGACTGAAATTTTTGATGTTTTTCTACTCCTCTCATGAGCCCAAACAAGTCTCTAAAAGCATGAGTTTGCAACTACTTTACTTTTGGAGAAAATTCAAAACATTCATTATTCAATAGAGCCCAATAGCAAAAATTAGGTTTTGAATGAAGAATCACATTTCTTGGTAAAATCATGCAGGATTTAAATTTTTGATGGTTTTTTACTCCTCTCAACAGCCCAAACAAGTTTCTAAAAGGATGAGTTTGCAACTACTTTACTTTTGGAGAAAATTCAAAACATTCATTATTCAATAGGGCCCAAACTATCAAAAACCAGCGGTTTCAATGAACACACATTTCTTGGTAGAATCATGCAGGACTGAAATTTTTGATGTTTTTCTACTCCTCTCATGAGCCCAAACAAGACTCTAAAAGCATGAGTTTGCAACTACTTTACTTTTGGAGAAAATTCAAAACATTCATTATTCAATAGAGCCCAATAGCAAAAATCAGGTTTTGAATGAAGAATCACATTTCTTGGTAAAATCATGCAGGATTGAAATTTTTGATGGTTTTTTACTCCTCTCAACAGCCCAAACAAGTTTCTAAAAGGATGAGTTTGCAACTACTTTACTTTTGGAGAAAATTCAAAACATTCATTATTCAATAGGGCCCAAACTATCAAAAACCAGCGGTTTGAATGAACACACATTTCTTGGTAGAATCATGCAGGACTGAAATTTTTGATGTTTTTCTACTCCTCTCATGAGCCCAAACAAGTCTCTAAAAGCATGAGTTTGCAACTACTTTACTTTTGGAGAAAATTCAAAACATTCATTATTCAATAGAGCCCAATAGCAAAAATCAGGATTTGAATGAAGAATCACATTTCTTGGTAAAATCATGCAGGATTGAAATTTTTGATGGTTTTTTACTCCTCTCAACAGCCCAAACAAGTTTCTAAAAGGATGAGTTTGCAACTACTTTACTTTTGGAGAAAATTCAAAACATTCATTATTCAATAGGGCCCAAACTATCAAAAACCAGCGGTTTCAATGAACGCACAATTCTTGGTAGAATCATGCAGGACTGAAATTTTTGATGTTTTTCTACTCCTCTCATGAGCCCAAACAAGTCTCTAAAAGCATGAGTTTGCAACTACTTTACTTTTGGAGAAAATTCAAAACATTCATTATTCAATAGAGCCCAATAGCAAAAATCAGGTTTTGAATGAAGAATCACATTTCTTGGTAAAATCATGCAGGATTGAAATTTTTGATGGTTTTTTACTCCTCTCAACAGCCCAAACAAGTTTCTAAAAGGATGATTTTGCAACTACTTTACTTTTGGAGAAAATTCAAAACATTCATTATTCAATAGGGCCCAAACTATCAAAAACCAGCGGTTTCAATGAACACACATTTCTTGGTAGAATCATGCAGGACTGAAATTTTTGATGTTTTTCTACTCCTCTCATGAGCCCAAACAAGTCTCTAAAAGCATGAGTTTGCAACTACTTTACTTTTGGAGAAAATTCAAAACATTCACTTTTCACTAGAGCCCAATAGCAAAAATCAGGTTTTGAATGAAGAATCACATTTCTTGGTAGAATCATGCTGCATTGAAATTTTTGATGGTTTTTTACTCCTCTCAACAGCCCAAACAAGTTTCTAAAAGGATGAGTTTGCAACTACTTTACTTTTGGAGAAAATTCAAAACATTCATTATTCAATAGGGCCCAAACTATCAAAAACCAGCGGTTTCAATGAACACACATTTCTTGGTAGAATCATGCAGGACTGAAATTTTTGATGTTTTTCTACTCCTCTCATGAGCCCAAACAAGTATCTAAAAGCATGAGTTTGCAACTACTTTACTTTTGGAGAAAATTCAAAACATTCATTATTCAATAGAGCCCAATAGCAAAAATCAGGTTTTGAATGAAGATTCACATTTCTTGGTAGAATCATGCAGGATTGAAATTTTTGATGGTTTTTTACTCCTCTCAACAGCCCAAACAAGTTTCTAAAAGGATGAGTTTGCAACTACTTTACTTTTGGAGAAAATTCAAAACATTCATTATTCAATAGGGCCCAAACTATCAAAAACCAGCGGTTTCAATGAACACACATTTTTTGGTAGAATCATGCAGGACTGAAATTTTTGATGTTTTTCTACTCCTCTCATGAGCCCAAACAAGTCTCTAAAAGCATGAGTTTGCAACTACTTTACTTTTGGAAAAAATTCAAAACATTCATTATTCAATAGAGCCCAATAGCAAAAATCAGGTTTTGAATGAAGAATCACATTTCTTGATAAAATCATGCAGGATTGAAATTTTTGATGGTTTTTTACTCCTCTCAACAGCCCAAACAAGTTTCTAAAAGGATGAGTTTGCAACTACTTTACTTTTGCAGAAAATTCAAAACATTCATTATTCAATAGGGCCCAAACTATCAAAAACCAGCGGTTTCAATGAACACACATTTCTTGGTAGAATCATGCAGGACTGAAATTTTTGATGTTTTTCTACTCCTCTCATGAGCCCAAACAAGACTCTAAAAGCATGAGTTTGCAACTACTTTACTTTTGGAGAAAATTCAAAACATTCATTATTCAATAGAGCCCAATAGCAAAAATCAGGTTTTGAATGAAGAATCACATTTCTTGGTAAAATCATGCAGGATTGAAATTTTTGATGGTTTTTTACTCCTCTCAACAGCCCAAACAAGTTTCTAAAAGGATGAGTTTGCAACTACTTTACTTTTGGAGAAAATTCAAAACATTCATTATTCAATAGGGCCCAAACTATCAAAAACCAGCGGTTTCAATGAACACACATTTTTTGGTAGAATCATGCAGGACTGAAATTTTTGATGTTTTTCTACTCCTCTCATGAGCCCAAACAAGTCTCTAAAAGCATGAGTTTGCAACTACTTTACTTTTGGAAAAAATTCAAAACATTCATTATTCAATAGAGCCCAATAGCAAAAATCAGGTTTTGAATGAAGAATCACATTTCTTGGTAAAATCATGCAGGATTGAAATTTTTGATGGTTTTTTACTCCTCTCAACAGCCCAAACAAGTTTCTAAAAGGATGAGTTTGCAACTACTTTACTTTTGGAGAAAATTCAAAACATTCATTATTCAATAGGGCCCAAACTATCAAAAACCAGCGGTTTCAATGAACACACATTTCTTGGTAGAATCATGCAGGACTGAAATTTTTGATGTTTTTCTACTCCTCTCATGAGCCCAAACAAGACTCTAAAAGCATGAGTTTGCAACTACTTTACTTTTGGAGAAAATTCAAAACATTCATTATTCAATAGAGCCCAATAGCAAAAATCAGGTTTTGAATGAAGAATCACATTTCTTGGTAAAATCAAGCAGGATTGAAATTTTTGATGGTTTTTTACTCCTCTCAACAGCCCAAACAAGTTTCTAAAAGGATGAGTTTGCAACTACTTTACTTTTGGAGAAAATTCAAAACATTCATTATTCAATAGGGCCCAAACTATCAAAAACCAGCGGTTTGAATGAACACACATTTCTTGGTAGAATCATGCAGGACTGAAATTTTTGATGTTTTTCTACTCCTCTCATGAGCCCAAACAAGTCTCTAAAAGCATGAGTTTGCAACAACTTTACTTTTGGAGAAAATTCAAAACATTCATTATTCAATAGAGCCCAATAGCAAAAATCAGGATTTGAATGAAGAATCACATTTCTTGGTAAAATCATGCAGGATTGAAATTTTTGATGGTTTTTTACTCCTCTCAACAGCCCAAACAAGTTTCTAAAAGGATGAGTTTGCAACTACTTTACTTTTAGAGAAAATTCAAAACATTCATTATTCAATAGGGCCCAAACTATCAAAAACCAGCGGTTTCAATGAACACGCAATTCTTGGTAGAATCATGCAGGACTGAAATTTTTGATGTTTTTCTACTCCCCTCATGAGCCCAAACAAGTCTCTAAAAGCATGAGTTTGCAACTACTTTACTTTTGGAGAAAATTCAAAACATTCATTATTCAATAGGGCCCAAAATATCAAAAACCAGCGGATTGAATGAACACACATTTCTTGGTAGAATCGTGCAGGACTGAAATTTTTGATTTTTTTCTACTCCTCTCATGAGCCCAAACAAGTCTCTAAAAGGATGAGTTTGCAACTACTTTACTTTTGGAGAAAATTCAAAACATTCATTATTCAATAGAGCCCAATAGCAAAAACCAGCGTTTTGAATGAAGAATCACATTTCTTGGTAGAATCATGCAGGATTGAAATTTTTGATGGTTTTTTACTCCTCTCAACAGCCCAAACAAGTTTCTAAAAGGATGAGTTTGCAACTACTTTACTTTTGGAGAAAATTCAAAACATTCATTATTCAATAGGGCCCAAACTATCAAAAACCAGCGGTTTCAATGAACACACATTTCTTGGTAGAATCATGCAGGACTGAAATTTTTTTTGTTTTTCTACTCCTCTCATGAGCCCAAACAAGACTCTAAAAGCATGAGTTTGCAACTACTTTACTTTTGGAGAAAATTCAAAACATTCATTATTCAATAGAGCCCAATAGCAAAAATCAGGTTTTGAATGAAGAATCACATTTCTTGGTAAAATCATGCAGGATTGAAATTTTTGATGGTTTTTTACTCCTCTCAACAGCCCAAACAAGTTTCTTAAAGGATGAGTTTGCAACTACTTTACTTTTGGAGAAAATTCAAAACATTCATTATTCAATAGGGCCCAAACTATCAAAAACCAGCGGTTTGAATGAACACACATTTCTTGGTAGAATCATGCAGGACTGAAATTTTTGATGTTTTTCTACTCCTCTCATGAGCCCAAACAAGTCTCTAAAAGCATGAGTTTGCAACTACTTTACTTTTGGAGAAAATTCAAAACATTCATTATTCAATAGAGCCCAATAGCAAAAATCAGGTTTTGAATGAAGAATCACATTTCTTGGTAAAATCATGCAGGATTGAAATTTTTGATGTTTTTTTACTCCTCTCAACAGCCCAAACAAGTTTCTAAAAGGATGAGTTTGCAACTACTTTACTTTTGGAGAAAATTCAAAACATTCATTATTCAATAGGGCCCAAAATCTCAAAAACCAGCGGTTTGAATGAACACACATTTCTTGGTAGAATCGTGCAGGACTGAAATTTTTTATGTTTTTCTACTCCTCTCATGAGCCCAAACAAGTCTCTAAAAGCATGAGTTTGCAACTACTTTACTTTTGGAGAAAATTCAAAACATTCATTATTCAATAGAGCCCAATAGCAAAAATCAGGTTTTGAATGAAGAATCACATTTCTTGGTAAAATCATGCAGGATTGAAATTTTTGATGGTTTTTTACTCCTCTCAACAGCCCAAACAAGTTTCTAAAAGGATGAGTTTGCAACTACTTTACTTTTGGAGAAAATTCAAAACATTCATTATTCAATAGGGCCCAAAATATCAAAAACCAGCGGTTTGAATGAACACACATTTCTTGGTAGAATCGTGCAGGACTGAAATTTTTTATGTTTTTCTACTCCTCTCATGAGCCCAAACAAGTCTCTAAAAGGATGAGTTTGCAACTACTTTACTTTTGGAGAAAATTCAAAACATTCATTATTCAATAGAGCCCAATAGCAAAAACTAGCGTTTTGAATGAAGAATCACATTTCTTGGTAGAATCATGCAGGATTGAAATTTTTGATGGTTTTTTACTCCTATCAACAGCCCAAACAAGTTTCTAAAAGGATGAGTTTGCAACTACTTTACTTTTGGAGAAAATTCAAAACATTCATTATTCAATAGGGCCCAAACTATCAAAAACCAGCGGTTTCAATGAACACACATTTCTTGGTAGAATCATGCAGGACTGAAATTTTTGATGTTTTTCTACTCCTCTCATGAGCCCAAACAAGTCTCTAAAAGCATGAGTTTGCAACTACTTTACTTTTGGAGAAAATTCAAAACATTCATTATTCAATAGAGCCCAATAGCAAAAATCAGGTTTTGAATGAAGAATCAAATTTCTTGGTAAAATCATGCAGGATTGAAATTTTTGATGGTTTTTTACTCCTCTCAACAGCCCAAACAAGTTTCTAAAAGGATGAGTTTGCAACTACTTTACTTTTGGAGAAAATTCAAAACATTCATTATTCAATAGGGCCCAAACTATCAAAAACCAGCGGTTTGAATCAACACACATTTCTTGGTAGAATCATGCAGGACTGAAATTTTTGATGTTTTTCTACTCCTCTCATGAGCCCAAACAAGTCTCTAAAAGCATGAGTTTGCAACTACTTTACTTTTGGAGAAAATTCAAAACATTCACTTTTCACTAGAGCCCAATAGCAAAAATCAGGTTTTGAATGAAGAATCACATTTCTTGGTAGAATCATGCAGGATTGAAATTTTTGATGGTTTTTTACTCCTCTCAACAGCCCAAACAAGTTTCTAAAAGGATGAGTTTGCAACTACTTTACTTTTGGAGAAAATTCAAAACATTCATTATTCAATAGGGCCCAAACTATCAAAAACCAGCGGTTTCAATGAACACACATTTCTTGGTAGAATCATGCAGGACTGAAATTTTTGATGTTTTTCTACTCCTCTCATGAGCCCAAACAAGTCTCTAAAAGCATGAGTTTGCAACTACTTTACTTTTGGAGAAAATTCAAAACATTCATTATTCAATAGAGCCCAATAGCAAAAATCAGGTTTTGAATGAAGAATCACATTTCTTGGTAAAATCATGCAGGATTGAAATTTTTGATGGTTTTTTACTCCTCTCAACAGCCCAAACAAGTTTCTAAAAGGATGAGTTTGCAACTACTTTACTTTTGGAGAAAATTCAAAACATTCATTATTCAAAAGGGCCCAAACTATCAAAAACCAGCGGTTTCAATGAACACACATTTCTTGGTAGAATCATGCATGACTGAAATTTTTGATGTTTTTCTACTCCTCTCATGAGCCCAAACAAGTCTCTAAAAGCATGAGTTTGCAACTACTTTACTTTTGGAGAAAATTCAAAACATTCACTATTCAATAGAGCCCAATAGCAAAAATCAGGTTTTGAATGAAGAATCGCATTTCTTGGTAAAATCATGCAGGATTGAAATTTTTGATGGTTTTTTACTCCTCTCAACAGCCCAAACAAGTTTCTAAAAGGATGAGTTTGCAACTACTTTACTTTTGGAGAAAATTCAAAACATTCATTATTCAATAGGGCCCAAACTATCAAAAACCAGCGGTTTCAATGAACACACATTTCTTGGTAGAATCATGCAGGACTGAAATTTTTGATGTTTTTCTACTCCTCTCATGAGCCCAAACAAGACTCTAAAAGCATGAGTTTGCAACTACTTTACTTTTGGAGAAAATTCAAAACATTCATTATTCAATAGAGCCCAATAGCAAAAATCAGGTTTTGAATGAAGAATCACATTTCTTGGTAAAATCATGCAGGATTGAAATTTTTGATGGTTTTTTACTCCTCTCAACAGCCCAAACAAGTTTCTAAAAGGATGAGTTTGCAACTACTTTACTTTTGGAGAAAATTCAAAACATTCATTATTCAATAGGGCCCAAACTATCAAAAACCAGCGGTTTCAATGAACACACATTTTTTGGTAGAATCATGCAGGACTGAAATTTTTGATGTTTTTCTACTCCTCTCATGAGCCCAAACAAGTCTCTAAAAGCATGAGTTTGCAACTACTTTACTTTTGGAAAAAATTCAAAACATTCATTATTCAATAGAGCCCAATAGCAAAAATCAGGTTTTGAATGAAGAATCACATTTCTTGGTAAAATCATGCAGGATTGAAATTTTTGATGGTTTTTTACTCCTCTCAACAGCCCAAACAAGTTTCTAAAAGGATGAGTTTGCAACTACTTTACTTTTGGAGAAAATTCAAAACATTCATTATTCAATAGGGCCCAAACTATCAAAAACCAGCGGTTTCAATGAACACACATTTCTTGGTAGAATCATGCAGGACTGAAATTTTTGATGTTTTTCTACTCCTCTCATGAGCCCAAACAAGACTCTAAAAGCATGAGTTTGCAACTACTTTACTTTTGGAGAAAATTCAAAACATTCATTATTCAATAGAGCCCAATAGCAAAAATCAGGTTTTGAATGAAGAATCACATTTCTTGGTAAAATCAAGCAGGATTGAAATTTTTGATGGTTTTTTACTCCTCTCAACAGCCCAAACAAGTTTCTAAAAGGATGAGTTTGCAACTACTTTACTTTTGGAGAAAATTCAAAACATTCATTATTCAATAGGGCCCAAACTATCAAAAACCAGCGGTTTGAATGAACACACATTTCTTGGTAGAATCATGCAGGACTGAAATTTTTGATGTTTTTCTACTCCTCTCATGAGCCCAAACAAGTCTCTAAAAGCATGAGTTTGCAACAACTTTACTTTTGGAGAAAATTCAAAACATTCATTATTCAATAGAGCCCAATAGCAAAAATCAGGATTTGAATGAAGAATCACATTTCTTGGTAAAATCATGCAGGATTGAAATTTTTGATGGTTTTTTACTCCTCTCAACAGCCCAAACAAGTTTCTAAAAGGATGAGTTTGCAACTACTTTACTTTTAGAGAAAATTCAAAACATTCATTATTCAATAGGGCCCAAACTATCAAAAACCAGCGGTTTCAATGAACACGCAATTCTTGGTAGAATCATGCAGGACTGAAATTTTTGATGTTTTTCTACTCCTCTCATGAGCCCAAACAAGTCTCTAAAAGCATGAGTTTGCAACTACTTTACTTTTGGAGAAAATTCAAAACATTCATTATTCAATAGGGCCCAAAATATCAAAAACCAGCGGATTGAATGAACACACATTTCTTGGTAGAATCGTGCAGGACTGAAATTTTTGATTTTTTTCTACTCCTCTCATGAGCCCAAACAAGTCTCTAAAAGGATGAGTTTGCAACTACTTTACTTTTGGAGAAAATTCAAAACATTCATTATTCAATAGAGCCCAATAGCAAAAACCAGCGTTTTGAATGAAGAATCACATTTCTTGGTAGAATCATGCAGGATTGAAATTTTTGATGGTTTTTTACTCCTCTCAACAGCCCAAACAAGTTTCTAAAAGGATGAGTTTGCAACTACTTTACTTTTGGAGAAAATTCAAAACATTCATTATTCAATAGGGCCCAAACTATCAAAAACCAGCGGTTTCAATGAACACACATTTCTTGGTAGAATCATGCAGGACTGAAATTTTTTTTGTTTTTCTACTCCTCTCATGAGCCCAAACAAGACTCTAAAAGCATGAGTTTGCAACTACTTTACTTTTGGAGAAAATTCAAAACATTCATTATTCAATAGAGCCCAATAGCAAAAATCAGGTTTTGAATGAAGAATCACATTTCTTGGTAAAATCATGCAGGATTGAAATTTTTGATGGTTTTTTACTCCTCTCAACAGCCCAAACAAGTTTCTTAAAGGATGAGTTTGCAACTACTTTACTTTTGGAGAAAATTCAAAACATTCATTATTCAATAGGGCCCAAACTATCAAAAACCAGCGGTTTGAATGAACACACATTTCTTGGTAGAATCATGCAGGACTGAAATTTTTGATGTTTTTCTACTCCTCTCATGAGCCCAAACAAGTCTCTAAAAGCATGAGTTTGCAACTACTTTACTTTTGGAGAAAATTCAAAACATTCATTATTCAATAGAGCCCAATAGCAAAAATCAGGTTTTGAATGAAGAATCACATTTCTTGGTAAAATCATGCAGGATTGAAATTTTTGATGTTTTTTTACTCCTCTCAACAGCCCAAACAAGTTTCTAAAAGGATGAGTTTGCAACTACTTTACTTTTGGAGAAAATTCAAAACATTCATTATTCAATAGGGCCCAAAATCTCAAAAACCAGCGGTTTGAATGAACACACATTTCTTGGTAGAATCGTGCAGGACTGAAATTTTTTATGTTTTTCTACTCCTCTCATGAGCCCAAACAAGTCTCTAAAAGCATGAGTTTGCAACTACTTTACTTTTGGAGAAAATTCAAAACATTCATTATTCAATAGAGCCCAATAGCAAAAATCAGGTTTTGAATGAAG
Source organism: Dendrobates tinctorius (assembly GCF_039654945.1). Taxonomy (NCBI): domain Eukaryota; kingdom Metazoa; phylum Chordata; class Amphibia; order Anura; family Dendrobatidae; genus Dendrobates; species Dendrobates tinctorius. The sequence continues at coordinate 976,113 of NW_027361944.1, forward strand.
AATCACATTTCTTGGTAAAATCATGCAGGATTGAAATTTTTGATGGTTTTTTACTCCTCTCAACAGCCCAAACAAGTTTCTAAAAGGATGAGTTTGCAACTACTTTACTTTTGGAGAAAATTCAAAACATTCATTATTCAATAGGGCCCAAAATATCAAAAACCAGCGGTTTGAATGAACACACATTTCTTGGTAGAATCGTGCAGGACTGAAATTTTTTATGTTTTTCTACTCCTCTCATGAGCCCAAACAAGTCTCTAAAAGGATGAGTTTGCAACTACTTTACTTTTGGAGAAAATTCAAAACATTCATTATTCAATAGAGCCCAATAGCAAAAACTAGCGTTTTGAATGAAGAATCACATTTCTTGGTAGAATCATGCAGGATTGAAATTTCTGATGGTTTTTTACTCCTATCAACAGCCCAAACAAGTTTCTAAAAGGATGAGTTTGCAACTACTTTACTTTTGGAGAAAATTCAAAACATTCATTATTCAATAGGGCCCAAACTATCAAAAACCAGCGGTTTCAATGAACACACATTTCTTGGTAGAATCATGCAGGACTGAAATTTTTGATGTTTTTCTACTCCTCTCATGAGCCCAAACAAGTCTCTAAAAGCATGAGTTTGCAACTACTTTACTTTTGGAGAAAATTCAAAACATTCATTATTCAATAGAGCCCAATAGCAAAAATCAGGTTTTGAATGAAGAATCAAATTTCTTGGTAAAATCATGCAGGATTGAAATTTTTGATGGTTTTTTACTCCTCTCAACAGCCCAAACAAGTTTCTAAAAGGATGAGTTTGCAACTACTTTACTTTTGGAGAAAATTCAAAACATTCATTATTCAATAGGGCCCAAACTATCAAAAACCAGCGGTTTGAATCAACACACATTTCTTGGTAGAATCATGCAGGACTGAAATTTTTGATGTTTTTCTACTCCTCTCATGAGCCCAAACAAGTCTCTAAAAGCATGAGTTTGCAACTACTTTACTTTTGGAGAAAATTCAAAACATTCACTTTTCACTAGAGCCCAATAGCAAAAATCAGGTTTTGAATGAAGAATCACATTTCTTGGTAGAATCATGCAGGATTGAAATTTTTGATGGTTTTTTACTCCTCTCAACAGCCCAAACAAGTTTCTAAAAGGATGAGTTTGCAACTACTTTACTTTTGGAGAAAATTCAAAACATTCATTATTCAATAGGGCCCAAACTATCAAAAACCAGCGGTTTCAATGAACACACATTTCTTGGTAGAATCATGCAGGACTGAAATTTTTGATGTTTTTCTACTCCTCTCATGAGCCCAAACAAGTCTCTAAAAGCATGAGTTTGCAACTACTTTACTTTTGGAGAAAATTCAAAACATTCATTATTCAATAGAGCCCAATAGCAAAAATCAGGTTTTGAATGAAGAATCACATTTCTTGGTAAAATCATGCAGGATTGAAATTTTTGATGGTTTTTTACTCCTCTCAACAGCCCAAACAAGTTTCTAAAAGGATGAGTTTGCAACTACTTTACTTTTGGAGAAAATTCAAAACATTCATTATTCAAAAGGGCCCAAACTATCAAAAACCAGCGGTTTCAATGAACACACATTTCTTGGTAGAATCATGCATGACTGAAATTTTTGATGTTTTTCTACTCCTCTCATGAGCCCAAACAAGTCTCTAAAAGCATGAGTTTGCAACTACTTTACTTTTGGAGAAAATTCAAAACATTCACTATTCAATAGAGCCCAATAGCAAAAATCAGGTTTTGAATGAAGAATCGCATTTCTTGGTAAAATCATGCAGGATTGAAATTTTTGATGATTTTTTACTCCTCTCAACAGCCCAAACAAGTTTCTAAAAGGATGAGTTTGCAACTACTTTACTTTTGGAGAAAATTCAAAACATTCATTATTCAATAGGGCCCAAACTATCAAAAACCAGCGGTTTCAATGAACACACATTTCTTGGTAGAATCATGCAGGACTGAAATTTTTGATGTTTTTCTACTCCTCTCATGAACCCAAACAAGACTCTAAAAGCATGAGTTTGCAACTACTTTACTTTTGGAGAAAATTCAAAACATTCATTATTCAATAGAGCCCAATAGCAAAAATCAGGTTTTGAATGAAGAATCACATTTCTTGGTAAAATCATGCAGGATTGAAATTTTTGATGGTTTTTTACTCCTCTCAACAGCCCAAACAAGTTTCTAAAAGGATGAGTTTGCAACTACTTTACTTTTGGAGAAAATTCAAAACATTCATTATTCAATAGGGCCCAAACTATCAAAAACCAGCGGTTTCAATGAACACACATTTTTTGGTAGAATCATGCAGGACTGAAATTTTTGATGTTTTTCTACTCCTCTCATGAGCCCAAACAAGTCTCTAAAAGCATGAGTTTGCAACTACTTTACTTTTGGAAAAAATTCAAAACATTCATTATTCAATAGAGCCCAATAGCAAAAATCAGGTTTTGAATGAAGAATCACATTTCTTGGTAAAATCATGCAGGATTGAAATTTTTGATGGTTTTTTACTCCTCTCAACAGCCCAAACAAGTTTCTAAAAGGATGAGTTTGCAACTACTTTACTTTTGGAGAAAATTCAAAACATTCATTATTCAATAGGGCCCAAAATATCAAAAACCAGCGGATTGAATGAACACACATTTCTTGGTAGAATCGTGCAGGACTGAAATTTTTGATTTTTTTCTACTCCTCTCATGAGCCCAAACAAGTCTCTAAAAGGATGAGTTTGCAACTACTTTACTTTTGGAGAAAATTCAAAACATTCATTATTCAATAGAGCCCAATAGCAAAAACCAGCGTTTTGAATGAAGAATCACATTTCTTGGTAGAATCATGCAGGATTGAAATTTTTGATGGTTTTTTACTCCTCTCAACAGCCCAAACAAGTTTCTAAAAGGATGAGTTTGCAACTACTTTACTTTTGGAGAAAATTCAAAACATTCATTATTCAATAGGGCCCAAACTATCAAAAACCAGCGGTTTCAATGAACACACATTTCTTGGTAGAATCATGCAGGACTGAAATTTTTGATGTTTTTCTACTCCTCTCATGAGCCCAAACAAGACTCTAAAAGCATGAGTTTGCAACTACTTTACTTTTGGAGAAAATTCAAAACATTCATTATTCAATAGAGCCCAATAGCAAAAATCAGGTTTTGAATGAAGAATCACATTTCTTGGTAAAATCATGCAGGATTGAAATTTTTGATGGTTTTTTACTCCTCTCAACAGCCCAAACAAGTTTCTTAAAGGATGAGTTTGCAACTACTTTACTTTTGGAGAAAATTCAAAACATTCATTATTCAATAGGGCCCAAACTATCAAAAACCAGCGGTTTGAATGAACACACATTTCTTGGTAGAATCATGCAGGACTGAAATTTTTGATGTTTTTCTACTCCTCTCATGAGCCCAAACAAGTCTCTAAAAGCATGAGTTTGCAACTACTTTACTTTTGGAGAAAATTCAAAACATTCATTATTCAATAGAGCCCAATAGCAAAAATCAGGTTTTGAATGAAGAATCACATTTCTTGGTAAAATCATGCAGGATTGAAATTTTTGATGGTTTTTTACTCCTCTCAACAGCCCAAACAAGTTTCTAAAAGGATGAGTTTGCAACTACTTTACTTTTGGAGAAAATTCAAAACATTCATTATTCAATAGGGCCCACACTATCAAAAACCAGCGGTTTGAATGAACACACATTTCTTGGTAGAATCATGCAGGACTGAAATTTTTGATGTTTTTCTACTCCTCTCATGAGCCCAAACAAGTCTCTAAAAGCATGAGTTTGCAACTACTTTACTTTTGGAGAAAATTCAAAACATTCATTATTCAATAGAGCCCAATAGCAAAAATCAGGTTTTGAATGAAGAATCACATTTCTTGGTAAAATCATGCAGGATTGAAATTTTTGATGGTTTTTTACTCCTCTCAACAGCCCAAACAAGTTTCTAAAAGGATGAGTTTGCAACTACTTTACTTTTGGAGAAAATTCAAAACATTCATTATTCAATAGGGCCCAAACTATCAAAAACCAGCGGTTTGAATGAACACACATTTCTTGGTAGAATCGTGCAGGACTGAAATTTTTTATGTTTTTCTACTCCTCTCATGAGCCCAAACAAGTCTCTAAAAGGATGAGTTTGCAACTACTTTACTTTTGGAGAAAATTCAAAACATTCATTATTCAATAGAGCCCAATAGCAAAAACTAGCGTTTTGAATGAAGAATCACATTTCTTGGTAGAATCATGCAGGATTGAAATTTTTGATGGTTTTTTACTCCTATCAACAGCCCAAACAAGTTTCTAAAAGGATGAGTTTGCAACTACTTTACTTTTGGAGAAAATTCAAAACATTCATTATTCAATAGGGCCCAAACTATCAAAAACCAGCGGTTTCAATGAACACACATTTCTTGGTAGAATCATGCAGGACTGAAATTTTTGATGTTTTTCTACTCCTCTCATGAGCCCAAACAAGTCTCTAAAAGCATGAGTTTGCAACTACTTTACTTTTGGAGAAAATTCAAAACATTCATTATTCAATAGAGCCCAATAGCAAAAATCAGGTTTTGAATGAAGAATCAAATTTCTTGGTAAAATCATGCAGGATTGAAATTTTTGATGGTTTTTTACTCCTCTCAACAGCCCAAACAAGTTTCTAAAAGGATGAGTTTGCAACTACTTTACTTTTGGAGAAAATTCAAAACATTCATTATTCAATAGGGCCCAAACTATCAAAAACCAGCGGTTTGAATCAACACACATTTCTTGGTAGAATCATGCAGGACTGAAATTTTTGATGTTTTTCTACTCCTCTCATGAGCCCAAACAAGTCTCTAAAAGCATGAGTTTGCAACTACTTTACTTTTGGAGAAAATTCAAAACATTCACTTTTCACTAGAGCCCAATAGCAAAAATCAGGTTTTGAATGAAGAATCACATTTCTTGGTAGAATCATGCAGGATTGAAATTTTTGATGGTTTTTTACTCCTCTCAACAGCCCAAACAAGTTTCTAAAAGGATGAGTTTGCAACTACTTTACTTTTGGAGAAAATTCAAAACATTCATTATTCAATAGGGCCCAAACTATCAAAAACCAGCGGTTTCAATGAACACACATTTCTTGGTAGAATCATGCAGGACTGAAATTTTTGATGTTTTTCTACTCCTCTCATGAGCCCAAACAAGTCTCTAAAAGCATGAGTTTGCAACTACTTTACTTTTGGAGAAAATTCAAAACATTCATTATTCAATAGAGCCCAATAGCAAAAATCAGGTTTTGAATGAAGAATCACATTTCTTGGTAAAATCATGCAGGATTGAAATTTTTGATGGTTTTTTACTCCTCTCAACAGCCCAAACAAGTTTCTAAAAGGATGAGTTTGCAACTACTTTACTTTTGGAGAAAATTCAAAACATTCATTATTCAAAAGGGCCCAAACTATCAAAAACCAGCGGTTTCAATGTACACACATTTCTTGGTAGAATCATGCATGACTGAAATTTTTGATGTTTTTCTACTCCTCTCATGAGCCCAAACAAGTCTCTAAAAGCATGAGTTTGCAACTACTTTACTTTTGGAGAAAATTCAAAACATTCACTATTCAATAGAGCCCAATAGCAAAAATCAGGTTTTGAATGAAGAATCGCATTTCTTGGTAAAATCATGCAGGATTGAAATTTTTGATGATTTTTTACTCCTCTCAACAGCCCAAACAAGTTTCTAAAAGGATGAGTTTGCAACTACTTTACTTTTGGAGAAAATTCAAAACATTCATTATTCAATAGGGCCCAAACTATCAAAAACCAGCGGTTTCAATGAACACACATTTCTTGGTAGAATCATGCAGGACTGAAATTTTTGATGTTTTTCTACTCCTCTCATGAACCCAAACAAGACTCTAAAAGCATGAGTTTGCAACTACTTTACTTTTGGAGAAAATTCAAAACATTCATTATTCAATAGAGCCCAATAGCAAAAATCAGGTTTTGAATGAAGAATCACATTTCTTGGTAAAATCATGCAGGATTGAAATTTTTGATGGTTTTTTACTCCTCTCAACAGCCCAAACAAGTTTCTAAAAGGATGAGTTTGCAACTACTTTACTTTTGGAGAAAATTCAAAACATTCATTATTCAATAGGGCCCAAACTATCAAAAACCAGCGGTTTCAATGAACACACATTTTTTGGTAGAATCATGCAGGACTGAAATTTTTGATGTTTTTCTACTCCTCTCATGAGCCCAAACAAGTCTCTAAAAGCATGAGTTTGCAACTACTTTACTTTTGGAAAAAATTCAAAACATTCATTATTCAATAGAGCCCAATAGCAAAAATCAGGTTTTGAATGAAGAATCACATTTCTTGGTAAAATCATGCAGGATTGAAATTTTTGATGGTTTTTTACTCCTCTCAACAGCCCAAACAAGTTTCTAAAAGGATGAGTTTGCAACTACTTTACTTTTGGAGAAAATTCAAAACATTCATTATTCAATAGGGCCCAAAATATCAAAAACCAGCGGATTGAATGAACACACATTTCTTGGTAGAATCGTGCAGGACTGAAATTTTTGATTTTTTTCTACTCCTCTCATGAGCCCAAACAAGTCTCTAAAAGGATGAGTTTGCAACTACTTTACTTTTGGAGAAAATTCAAAACATTCATTATTCAATAGAGCCCAATAGCAAAAACCAGCGTTTTGAATGAAGAATCACATTTCTTGGTAGAATCATGCAGGATTGAAATTTTTGATGGTTTTTTACTCCTCTCAACAGCCCAAACAAGTTTCTAAAAGGATGAGTTTGCAACTACTTTACTTTTGGAGAAAATTCAAAACATTCATTATTCAATAGGGCCCAAACTATCAAAAACCAGCGGTTTCAATGAACACACATTTCTTGGTAGAATCATGCAGGACTGAAATTTTTGATGTTTTTCTACTCCTCTCATGAGCCCAAACAAGACTCTAAAAGCATGAGTTTGCAACTACTTTACTTTTGGAGAAAATTCAAAACATTCATTATTCAATAGAGCCCAATAGCAAAAATCAGGTTTTGAATGAAGAATCACATTTCTTGGTAAAATCATGCAGGATTGAAATTTTTGATGGTTTTTTACTCCTCTCAACAGCCCAAACAAGTTTCTTAAAGGATGAGTTTGCAACTACTTTACTTTTGGAGAAAATTCAAAACATTCATTATTCAATAGGGCCCAAACTATCAAAAACCAGCGGTTTCAATGAACACACATTTCTTGGTAGAATCATGCAGGACTGAAATTTTTGATGTTTTTCTACTCCTCTCATGAACCCAAACAAGACTCTAAAAGCATGAGTTTGCAACTACTTTACTTTTGGAGAAAATTCAAAACATTCATTATTCAATAGAGCCCAATAGCAAAAATCAGGTTTTGAATGAAGAATCACATTTCTTGGTAAAATCATGCAGGATTGAAATTTTTGATGGTTTTTTACTCCTCTCAACAGCCCAAACAAGTTTCTAAAAGGATGAGTTTGCAACTACTTTACTTTTGGAGAAAATTCAAAACATTCATTATTCAATAGGGCCCAAACTATCAAAAACCAGCGGTTTCAATGAACACACATTTTTTGGTAGAATCATGCAGGACTGAAATTTTTGATGTTTTTCTACTCCTCTCATGAGCCCAAACAAGTCTCTAAAAGCATGAGTTTGCAACTACTTTACTTTTGGAAAAAATTCAAAACATTCATTATTCAATAGAGCCCAATAGCAAAAATCAGGTTTTGAATGAAGAATCACATTTCTTGGTAAAATCATGCAGGATTGAAATTTTTGATGGTTTTTTACTCCTCTCAACAGCCCAAACAAGTTTCTAAAAGGATGAGTTTGCAACTACTTTACTTTTGGAGAAAATTCAAAACATTCATTATTCAATAGGGCCCAAAATATCAAAAACCAGCGGATTGAATGAACACACATTTCTTGGTAGAATCGTGCAGGACTGAAATTTTTGATTTTTTTCTACTCCTCTCATGAGCCCAAACAAGTCTCTAAAAGGATGAGTTTGCAACTACTTTACTTTTGGAGAAAATTCAAAACATTCATTATTCAATAGAGCCCAATAGCAAAAACCAGCGTTTTGAATGAAGAATCACATTTCTTGGTAGAATCATGCAGGATTGAAATTTTTGATGGTTTTTTACTCCTCTCAACAGCCCAAACAAGTTTCTAAAAGGATGAGTTTGCAACTACTTTACTTTTGGAGAAAATTCAAAACATTCATTATTCAATAGGGCCCAAACTATCAAAAACCAGCGGTTTCAATGAACACACATTTCTTGGTAGAATCATGCAGGACTGAAATTTTTGATGTTTTTCTACTCCTCTCATGAGCCCAAACAAGACTCTAAAAGCATGAGTTTGCAACTACTTTACTTTTGGAGAAAATTCAAAACATTCATTATTCAATAGAGCCCAATAGCAAAAATCAGGTTTTGAATGAAGAATCACATTTCTTGGTAAAATCATGCAGGATTGAAATTTTTGATGGTTTTTTACTCCTCTCAACAGCCCAAACAAGTTTCTTAAAGGATGAGTTTGCAACTACTTTACTTTTGGAGAAAATTCAAAACATTCATTATTCAATAGGGCCCAAACTATCAAAAACCAGCGGTTTGAATGAACACACATTTCTTGGTAGAATCATGCAGGACTGAAATTTTTGATGTTTTTCTACTCCTCTCATGAGCCCAAACAAGTCTCTAAAAGCATGAGTTTGCAACTACTTTACTTTTGGAGAAAATTCAAAACATTCATTATTCAATAGAGCCCAATAGCAAAAATCAGGTTTTGAATGAAGAATCACATTTCTTGGTAAAATCATGCAGGATTGAAATTTTTGATGGTTTTTTACTCCTCTCAACAGCCCAAACAAGTTTCTAAAAGGATGAGTTTGCAACTACTTTACTTTTGGAGAAAATTCAAAACATTCATTATTCAATAGGGCCCACACTATCAAAAACCAGCGGTTTGAATGAACACACATTTCTTGGTAGAATCATGCAGGACTGAAATTTTTGATGTTTTTCTACTCCTCTCATGAGCCCAAACAAGTCTCTAAAAGCATGAGTTTGCAACTACTTTACTTTTGGAGAAAATTCAAAACATTCATTATTCAATAGAGCCCAATAGCAAAAATCAGGTTTTGAATGAAGAATCACATTTCTTGGTAAAATCATGCAGGATTGAAATTTTTGATGGTTTTTTACTCCTCTCAACAGCCCAAACAAGTTTCTAAAAGGATGAGTTTGCAACTACTTTACTTTTGGAGAAAATTCAAAACATTCATTATTCAATAGGGCCCAAAATATCAAAAACCAGCGGTTTGAATGAACACACATTTCTTGGTAGAATCGTGCAGGACTGAAATTTTTTATGTTTTTCTACTCCTCTCATGAGCCCAAACAAGTCTCTAAAAGGATGAGTTTGCAACTACTTTACTTTTGGAGAAAATTCAAAACATTCATTATTCAATAGAGCCCAATAGCAAAAACTAGCGTTTTGAATGAAGAATCACATTTCTTGGTAGAATCATGCAGGATTGAAATTTTTGATGGTTTTTTACTCCTATCAACAGCCCAAACAAGTTTCTAAAAGGATGAGTTTGCAACTACTTTACTTTTGGAGAAAATTCAAAACATTCATTATTCAATAGGGCCCAAACTATCAAAAACCAGCAGTTTCAATGAACACACATTTCTTGGTAGAATCATGCAGGACTGAAATTTTTGATGTTTTTCTACTCCTCTCATGAGCCCAAACAAGTCTCTAAAAGCATGAGTTTGCAACTACTTTACTTTTGGAGAAAATTCAAAACATTCATTATTCAATAGAGCCCAATAGCAAAAATCAGGTTTTGAATGAAGAATCACATTTCTTGGTAAAATCATGCAGGATTGAAATTTTTGATGGTTTTTTACTCCTCTCAACAGCCCAAACAAGTTTCTAAAAGGATGAGTTTGCAACTACTTTACTTTTGGAGAAAATTCAAAACATTCATTATTCAATAGGGCCCAAACTATCAAAAACCAGCGGTTTGAATCAACACACATTTCTTGGTAGAATCATGCAGGACTGAAATTTTTGATGTTTTTCTACTCCTCTCATGAGCCCAAACAAGTCTCTAAAAGCATGAGTTTGCAACTACTTTACTTTTGGAGAAAATTCAAAACATTCACTTTTCACTAGAGCCCAATAGCAAAAATCAGGTATTGAATGAAGAATCACATTTCTTGGTAGAATCATGCAGGATTGAAATTTTTGATGGTTTTTTACTCCTCTCAACAGCCCAAACAAGTTTCTAAAAGGATGAGTTTGCAACTACTTTTCTTTTGGAGAAAATTCAAAACATTCATTATTCAATAGGGCCCAAACTATCAAAAACCAGCGGTTTCAATGAACACACATTTCTTGGTAGAATCATGCAGGACTGAAATTTTTGATGTTTTTCTACTCCTCTCATGAGCCCAAACAAGTCTCTAAAAGCATGAGTTTGCAACTACTTTACTTTTGGAGAAAATTCAAAACATTCATTATTCAATAGAGCCCAATAGCAAAAATCAGGTTTTGAATGAAGAATCACATTTCTTGGTAAAATCATGCAGGATTGAAATTTTTGATGGTTTTTTACTCCTCTCAACAGCCCAAACAAGTTTCTAAAAGGATGAGTTTGCAACTACTTTACTTTTGGAGAAAATTCAAAACATTCATTATTCAAAAGGGCCCAAACTATCAAAAACCAGCGGTTTCAATGAACACACATTTCTTGGTAGAATCATGCATGACTGAAATTTTTGATGTTTTTCTACTCCTCTCATGAGCCCAAACAAGTCTCTAAAAGCATGAGTTTGCAACTACTTTACTTTTGGAGAAAATTCAAAACATTCACTATTCAATAGAGCCCAATAGCAAAAATCAGGTTTTGAATGAAGAATCGCATTTCTTGGTAAAATCATGCAGGATTGAAATTTTTGATGATTTTTTACTCCTCTCAACAGCCCAAACAAGTTTCTAAAAGGATGAGTTTGCAACTACTTTACTTTTGGAGAAAATTCAAAACATTCATTATTCAATAGGGCCCAAACTATCAAAAACCAGCGGTTTCAATGAACACACATTTCTTGGTAGAATCATGCAGGACTGAAATTTTTGATGTTTTTCTACTCCTCTCATGAACCCAAACAAGACTCTAAAAGCATGAGTTTGCAACTACTTTACTTTTGGAGAAAATTCAAAACATTCATTATTCAATAGAGCCCAATAGCAAAAATCAGGTTTTGAATGAAGAATCACATTTCTTGGTAAAATCATGCAGGATTGAAATTTTTGATGGTTTTTTACTCCTCTCAACAGCCCAAACAAGTTTCTAAAAGGATGAGTTTGCAACTACTTTACTTTTGGAGAAAATTCAAAACATTCATTATTCAATAGGGCCCAAACTATCAAAAACCAGCGGTTTCAATGAACACACATTTTTTGGTAGAATCATGCAGGACTGAAATTTTTGATGTTTTTCTACTCCTCTCATGAGCCCAAACAAGTCTCTAAAAGCATGAGTTTGCAACTACTTTACTTTTGGAAAAAATTCAAAACATTCATTATTCAATAGAGCCCAATAGCAAAAATCAGGTTTTGAATGAAGAATCACATTTCTTGGTAAAATCATGCAGGATTGAAATTTTTGATGGTTTTTTACTCCTCTCAACAGCCCAAACAAGTTTCTAAAAGGATGAGTTTGCAACTACTTTACTTTTGGAGAAAATTCAAAACATTCATTATTCAATAGGGCCCAAAATATCAAAAACCAGCGGATTGAATGAACACACATTTCTTGGTAGAATCGTGCAGGACTGAAATTTTTGATTTTTTTCTACTCCTCTCATGAGCCCAAACAAGTCTCTAAAAGGATGAGTTTGCAACTACTTTACTTTTGGAGAAAATTCAAAACATTCATTATTCAATAGAGCCCAATAGCAAAAACCAGCGTTTTGAATGAAGAATCACATTTCTTGGTAGAATCATGCAGGATTGAAATTTTTGATGGTTTTTTACTCCTCTCAACAGCCCAAACAAGTTTCTAAAAGGATGAGTTTGCAACTACTTTACTTTTGGAGAAAATTCAAAACATTCATTATTCAATAGGGCCCAAACTATCAAAAACCAGCGGTTTCAATGAACACACATTTCTTGGTAGAATCATGCAGGACTGAAATTTTTGATGTTTTTCTACTCCTCTCATGAGCCCAAACAAGACTCTAAAAGCATGAGTTTGCAACTACTTTACTTTTGGAGAAAATTCAAAACATTCATTATTCAATAGAGCCCAATAGCAAAAATCAGGTTTTGAATGAAGAATCACATTTCTTGGTAAAATCATGCAGGATTGAAATTTTTGATGGTTTTTTACTCCTCTCAACAGCCCAAACAAGTTTCTTAAAGGATGAGTTTGCAACTACTTTACTTTTGGAGAAAATTCAAAACATTCATTATTCAATAGGGCCCAAACTATCAAAAACCAGCGGTTTGAATGAACACACATTTCTTGGTAGAATCATGCAGGACTGAAATTTTTGATGTTTTTCTACTCCTCTCATGAGCCCAAACAAGTCTCTAAAAGCATGAGTTTGCAACTACTTTACTTTTGGAGAAAATTCAAAACATTCATTATTCAATAGAGCCCAATAGCAAAAATCAGGTTTTGAATGAAGAATCACATTTCTTGGTAAAATCATGCAGGATTGAAATTTTTGATGGTTTTTTACTCCTCTCAACAGCCCAAACAAGTTTCTAAAAGGATGAGTTTGCAACTACTTTACTTTTGGAGAAAATTCAAAACATTCATTATTCAATAGGGCCCACACTATCAAAAACCAGCGGTTTGAATGAACACACATTTCTTGGTAGAATCATGCAGGACTGAAATTTTTGATGTTTTTCTACTCCTCTCATGAGCCCAAACAAGTCTCTAAAAGCATGAGTTTGCAACTACTTTACTTTTGGAGAAAATTCAAAACATTCATTATTCAATAGAGCCCAATAGCAAAAATCAGGTTTTGAATGAAGAATCACATTTCTTGGTAAAATCATGCAGGATTGAAATTTTTGATGGTTTTTTACTCCTCTCAACAGCCCAAACAAGTTTCTAAAAGGATGAGTTTGCAACTACTTTACTTTTGGAGAAAATTCAAAACATTCATTATTCAATAGGGCCCAAAATATCAAAAACCAGCGGTTTGAATGAACACACATTTCTTGGTAGAATCGTGCAGGACTGAAATTTTTTATGTTTTTCTACTCCTCTCATGAGCCCAAACAAGTCTCTAAAAGGATGAGTTTGCAACTACTTTACTTTTGGAGAAAATTCAAAACATTCATTATTCAATAGAGCCCAATAGCAAAAACTAGCGTTTTGAATGAAGAATCACATTTCTTGGTAGAATCATGCAGGATTGAAATTTTTGATGGTTTTTTACTCCTATCAACAGCCCAAACAAGTTTCTAAAAGGATGAGTTTGCAACTACTTTACTTTTGGAGAAAATTCAAAACATTCATTATTCAATAGGGCCCAAACTATCAAAAACCAGCGGTTTCAATGAACACACATTTCTTGGTAGAATCATGCAGGACTGAAATTTTTGATGTTTTTCTACTCCTCTCATGAGCCCAAACAAGTCTCTAAAAGCATGAGTTTGCAACTACTTTACTTTTGGAGAAAATTCAAAACATTCATTATTCAATAGAGCCCAATAGCAAAAATCAGGTTTTGAATGAAGAATCAAATTTCTTGGTAAAATCATGCAGGATTGAAATTTTTGATGGTTTTTTACTCCTCTCAACAGCCCAAACAAGTTTCTAAAAGGATGAGTTTGCAACTACTTTACTTTTGGAGAAAATTCAAAACATTCATTATTCAATAGGGCCCAAACTATCAAAAACCAGCGGTTTGAATGAACACACATTTCTTGGTAGAATCATGCAGGACTGAAATTTTTGATGTTTTTCTACTCCTCTCATGAGCCCAAACAAGTCTCTAAAAGCATGAGTTTGCAACTACTTTACTTTTGGAGAAAATTCAAAACATTCACTTTTCACTAGAGCCCAATAGCAAAAATCAGGTTTTGAATGAAGAATCACATTTCTTGGTAGAATCATGCAGGATTGAAATTTTTGATGGTTTTTTACTCCTCTCAACAGCCCAAACAAGTTTCTAAAAGGATGAGTTTGCAACTACTTTACTTTTGGAGAAAATTCAAAACATTCATTATTCAATAGGGCCCAAACTATCAAAAACCAGCGGTTTCAATGAACACACATTTCTTGGTAGAATCATGCAGGACTGAAATTTTTGATGTTTTTCTACTCCTCTCATGAGCCCAAACAAGTCTCTAAAAGCATGAGTTTGCAACTACTTTACTTTTGGAGAAAATTCAAAACATTCATTATTCAATAGAGCCCAATAGCAAAAATCAGGTTTTGAATGAAGAATCACATTTCTTGGTAAAATCATGCAGGATTTAAATTTTTGATGGTTTTTTACTCCTCTCAACAGCCCAAACAAGTTTCTAAAAGGATGAGTTTGCAACTACTTTACTTTTGGAGAAAATTCAAAACATTCATTATTCAATAGGGCCCAAACTATCAAAAACCAGCGGTTTCAATGAACACACATTTCTTGGTAGAATCATGCAGGACTGAAATTTTTGATGTTTTTCTACTCCTCTCATGAGCCCAAACAAGACTCTAAAAGCATGAGTTTGCAACTACTTTACTTTTGGAGAAAATTCAAAACATTCATTATTCAATAGAGCCCAATAGCAAAAATCAGGTTTTGAATGAAGAATCACATTTCTTGGTAAAATCATGCAGGATTGAAATTTTTGATGGTTTTTTACTCCTCTCAACAGCCCAAACAAGTTTCTAAAAGGATGAGTTTGCAACTACTTTACTTTTGGAGAAAATTCAAAACATTCATTATTCAATAGGGCCCAAACTATCAAAAACCAGCGGTTTCAATGAACACACATTTCTTGGTAGAATCATGCAGGACTGAAATTTTTGATGTTTTTCTACTCCTCTCATGAGCCCAAACAAGACTTTAAAAGCATGAGTTTGCAACTACTTTACTTTTGGAGAAAATTCAAAACATTCATTATTCAATAGAGCCCAATAGCAAAAATCAGGTTTTGAATGAAGATTCACATTTCTTGGTAAAATCATGCAGGATTGAAATTTTTGATGGTTTTTTACTCCTCTCAACAGCCCAAACAAGTTTCTAAAAGGATGAGTTTGCAACTACTTTACTTTTGGAGAAAATTCAAAACATTCATTATTCAATAGGGCCCAAACTATCAAAAACCAGCGGTTTCAATGAACACACATTTTTTGGTAGAATCATGCAGGACTGAAATTTTTGATGTTTTTCTACTCCTCTCATGAGCCCAAACAAGTCTCTAAAAGCATGAGTTTGCAACTACTTTACTTTTGGAAAAAATTCAAAACATTCATTATTCAATAGAGCCCAATAGCAAAAATCAGGTTTTGAATGAAGAATCTCATTTCTTGGTAAAATCATGCAGGATTGAAATTTTTGATGGTTTTTTACTCCTCTCAACAGCCCAAACAAGTTTCTAAAAGGATGAGTTTGCAACTACTTTACTTTTGGAGAAAATTCAAAACATTCATTATTCAAAAGGGCCCAAACTATCAAAAACCAGCGGTTTCAATGAACACACATTTCTTGGTAGAATCATGCATGACTGAAATTTTTGATGTTTTTCTACTCCTCTCATGAGCCCAAACAAGTCTCTAAAAGCATGAGTTTGCAACTACTTTACTTTTGGAGAAAATTCAAAACATTCACTATTCAATAGAGCCCAATAGCAAAAATCAGGTTTTGAATGAAGAATCGCATTTCTTGGTAAAATCATGCAGGATTGAAATTTTTGATGGTTTTTTACTCCTCTCAACAGCCCAAACAAGTTTCTAAAAGGATGAGTTTGCAACTACTTTACTTTTGGAGAAAATTCAAAACATTCATTATTCAATAGGGCCCAAACTATCAAAAACCAGCGGTTTCAATGAACACACATTTCTTGGTAGAATCATGCAGGACTGAAATTTTTGATGTTTTTCTACTCCTCTCATGAGCCCAAACAAGTCTCTAAAAGCATGAGTTTGCAACTACTTTACTTTTGGAGAAAATTCAAAACATTCACTATTCAATAGAGCCCAATAGCAAAAATCAGGTTTTGAATGAAGAATCACATTTCTTGGTAAAATCATGCAGGATTGAAATTTTTGATGGTTTTTTACTCCTCTCAAAAGCCCAAACAAGTTTCTAAAAGGATGAGTTTGCAAATACTTTACTTTTGGAGAAAATTCAAAACATTCATTATTCAATAGGGCCCAAACTATCAAAAACCAGCGGTTTCAATGAACACACATTTCTTGGTAGAATCATGCAGGACTGAAATTTTTGATGTTTTTCTACTCCTCTCATGAGCCCAAACAAGTCTCTAAAAGCATGAGTTTGCAACTACTTTACTTTTGGAGAAAATTCAAAACATTCATTATTCAATAGGGCCCAAAATATGAAAAACCAGCGGTTTGAATGAACACACATTTCTTGGTAGAATCGTGCAGGACTGAAATTTTTGATTTTTTTCTACTCCTCTCATGAGCCCAAACAAGTCTCTAAAAGGATGAGTTTGCAACTACTTTACTTTTGGAGAAAATTCAAAACATTCATTATTCAATAGAGCCCAATAGCAAAAACCAGCGTTTTGAATGAAGAATCACATTTCTTGGTAGAATCATGCAGGATTGAAATTTTTGATGGTTTTTTACTCCTCTCAACAGCCCAAACAAGTTTCTAAAAGGATGAGTTTGCAACTACTTTACTTTTGGAGAAAATTGAAAACATTCATTTTTCAATAGGGCCCAAACTATCAAAAACCAGCGGTTTGAATGAACACACATTTCTTGGTAGAATCATGCAGGACTGAAATTTTTGATGTTTTTCTACTCCTCTCATGAGCCCAAACAAGTCTCTAAAAGCATGAGTTTGCAACTACTTTACTTTTGGAGAAAATTCAAAACATTCATTATTCAATAGAGCCCAATAGCAAAAATCAGGTTTTGAATGAAGAATCACATTTCTTGGTAAAATCATGCAGGATTGAAATTTTTGATGGTTTTTACTCCTCTCAACAGCCCAAACAAGTTTCTAAAAGGATGAGTTTGAAACTACTTTACTTTTGGAGAAAATTCAAAACATTCATTATTCAATAGGGCCCAAACTATCAAAAACCAGCGGTTTCAATGAACACACATTTCTTGGTAGAATCATGCAGGACTGAAATTTTTGATGTTTTTCTACTCCTCTCATGAGCCCAAACAAGTCTCTAAAAGCATGAGTTTGCAACTACTTTACTTTTGGAGAAAATTCAAAACATTCATTATTCAATAGAGCCCAATAGCAAAAATCAGGTTTTGAATGAAGAATCACATTTCTTGGTAAAATCATGCAGGATTGAAATTTTTGATGGTTTTTTACTCCTCTCAACAGCCCAAACAAGTTTCTAAAAGGATGAGTTTGCAACTACTTTACTTTTGGAGAAAATTCAAAACATTCATTATTCAATAGGGCCCAAACTATCAAAAACCAGCGGTTTCAATGAACACACATTTCTTGGTAGAATCATGCAGGACTGAAATTTTTGATGTTTTCCTAATCCTCTCATGAGCCCAAACAAGTCTCTAAAAGCATGAGTTTGCAACTACTTTACTTTTGGAGAAAATTCAAAACATTCATTATTCAATAGAGCCCAATAGCAAAAATCAGGTTTTGAATGAAGATTCACATTTCTTGGTAGAATCATGCAGGATTGAAATTTTTGATGGTTTTTTACTCCTCTCAACAGCCCAAACAAGTTTCTAAAAGGATGAGTTTGCAACTACTTTACTTTTGGAGAAAATTCAAAACATTCATTATTCAATAGGGCCCAAACTATCAAAAACCAGCGGTTTCAATGAACACACATTTTTTGGTAGAATCATGCAGGACTGAAATTTTTGATGTTTTTCTACTCCTCTCATGAGCCCAAACAAGTCTCTAAAAGCATGAGTTTGCAACTACTTTACTTTTGGAAAAAATTCAAAACATTCATTATTCAATAGAGCCCAATAGCAAAAATCAGGTTTTGAATGAAGAATCACATTTCTTGGTAAAATCATGCAGGATTGAAATTTTTGATGGTTTTTTACTCCTCTCAACAGCCCAAACAAGTTTCTAAAAGGATGAGTTTGCAACTACTTTACTTTTGGAGAAAATTCAAAACATTCATTATTCAATAGGGCCCAAACTATCAAAAACCAGCGGTTTGAATGAACACACATTTCTTGGTAGAATCATGCAGGACTGAAATTTTTGATGTTTTTCTACTCCTCTCATGAGCCCAAACAAGTCTCTAAAAGCATGAGTTTGCAACTACTTTACTTTTGGAGAAAATTCAAAACATTCATTATTCAATAGAGCCCAATAGCAAAAATCAGGTTTTGAATGAAGAATCACATTTCTTGGTAAAATCATGCAGGATTGAAATTTTTGATGGTTTTTTACTCCTCTCAACAGCCCAAACAAGTTTCTAAAAGGATGAGTTTGAAACTACTTTACTTTTGGAGAAAATTCAAAACATTCATTATTCAATAGGGCCCAAACTATCAAAAACCAGCGGTTTCAATGAACACACATTTCTTGGTAGAATCATGCAGGACTGAAATTTTTGATGTTTTTCTACTCCTCTCATGAGCCCAAACAAGTCTCTAAAAGCATGAGTTTGCAACTACTTTACTTTTGGAGAAAATTCAAAACATTCATTATTCAATAGAGCCCAATAGCAAAAATCAGGTTTTGAATGAAGAATCACATTTCTTGGTAAAATCATGCAGGATTGAAATTTTTGATGGTTTTTTACTCCTCTCAACAGCCCAAACAAGTTTCTAAAAGGATGAGTTTGCAACTACTTTACTTTTGGAGAAAATTCAAAACATTCATTATTCAATAGGGCCCAAACTATCAAAAACCAGCGGTTTCAATGAACACACATTTCTTGGTAGAATCATGCAGGACTGAAATTTTTGATGTTTTTCTACTCCTCTCATGAGCCCAAACAAATCTCTAAAAGCATGAGTTTGCAACTACTTTACTTTTGGAGAAAATTCAAAACATTCATTATTCAATAGAGCCCAATAGCAAAAATCAGGTTTTGAATGAAGATTCACATTTCTTGGTAGAATCATGCAGGATTGAAATTTTTGATGGTTTTTTACTCCTCTCAACAGCCCAAACAAGTTTCTAAAAGGATGAGTTTGCAACTACTTTACTTTTGGAGAAAATTCAAAACATTCATTATTCAATAGGGCCCAAACTATCAAAAACCAGCCGTTTCAATGAACACACATTTTTTGGTAGAATCATGCAGGACTGAAATTTTTGATGTTTTTCTACTCCTCTCATGAGCCCAAACAAGTCTCTAAAAGCATGAGTTTGCAACTACTTTACTTTTGGAAAAAATTCAAAACATTCATTATTCAATAGAGCCCAATAGCAAAAATCAGGTTTTGAATGAAGAATCACATTTCTTGGTAAAATCATGCAGGATTGAAATTTTTGATGGTTTTTTACTCCTCTCAACAGCCCAAACAAGTTTCTAAAAGGATGAGTTTGCAACTACTTTACTTTTGGAGAAAATTCAAAACATTCATTATTCAATAGGGCCCAAACTATCAAAAACCAGCGGTTTGAATGAACACACATTTCTTGGTAGAATCATGCAGGACTGAAATATTTGATGCTTTTCTACTCCTCTCATGAGCCCAAATAAGTCTCTAAAAGCATGAGTTTGCAACTACTTTACTTTTGGAGAAAATTCAAAACATTCATTATTCAATAGAGCCCAATAGCAAAAATCAGGTTTTGAATGAAGAATCACATTTCTTGGTAGAATCATGCAGGATTGAAATTTTTGATGGTTTTTTACTCCTCTCAACAGCCCAAACAAGTTTCTAAAAGGATGAGTTTGCAACTACTTTACTTTTGGAGAAAATTCAAAACATTCATTATTCAATAGGGCCCAAACTATCAAAAATCAGCGGTTTCAATGAACACACATTTCTTGGTAGAATCATGCAGGACTGAAATTTTTGATGTTTTTCTACTCCTCTCATGAGTCCAAACAAGTCTCTAAAAGCATGAGTTTGCAACTACTTTACTTTTGGAGAAAATTCAAAACATTCACTATTCAATAGAGCCCAATAGCAAAAATCAGGTTTTGAATGAAGATTCACATTTCTTGGTAAAATCATGCAGGATTGAAATTTTTGATGGTTTTTTACTCCTCTCAACAGCCCAAACAAGTTTCTAAAAGGATGAGTTTGCAACTACTTTACTTTTGGAGAAAATTCAAAACATTCATTATTCAATAGGGCCCAAACTATCAAAAACCAGCAGTTTCAATGAACACACATTTTTTGGTAGAATCATGCAGGACTGAAATTTTTGATGTTTTTCTACTCCTCTCATGAGCCCAAACAAGTCTCTAAAAGCATGAGTTTGCAACTACTTTACTTTTGGAAAAAATTCAAAACATTCATTATTCAATAGAGCCCAATAGCAAAAATCAGGTTTTGAATGAAGAATCACATTTCTTGGTAAAACCATGCAGGATTGAAATTTTTGATGGTTTTTTACTCCTCTCAACAGCCCAAACAAGTTTCTAAAAGGATGAGTTTGCAACTACTTTACTTTTGGAGAAAATTCAAAACATTCATTATTCAAAAGGGCCCAAACTATCAAAAACCAGCGGTTTCAATGAACACACATTTCTTGGTAGAATCATGCATGACTGAAATTTTTGATGTTTTTCTACTCCTCTCATGAGCCCAAACAAGTCTCTAAAAGCATGAGTTTGCAACTACTTTACTTTTGGAGAAAATTCAAAACATTCACTATTCAATAGAGCCCAATAGCAAAAATCAGGTTTTGAATGAAGAATCGCATTTCTTGGTAAAATCATGCAGGATTGAAATTTTTGATGGTTTTTTACTCCTCTCAACAGCCCAAACAAGTTTCTAAAAGGATGAGTTTGCAACTACTTTACTTTTGGAGAAAATTCAAAACATTCATTATTCAATAGGGCCCAAACTATCAAAAACCAGCGGTTTCAATGAACACACATTTCTTGGTAGAATCATGCAGGACTGAAATTTTTGATGTTTTTCTACTCCTCTCATGAGCCCAAACAAGTCTCTAAAAGCATGAGTTTGCAACTACTTTACTTTTGGAGAAAATTCAAAACATTCATTATTCAATAGAGCCCAATAGCAAAAATCAGGTTTTGAATGAAGAATCACATTTCTTGGTAGAATCATGCAGGATTGAAATTTTTGATGGTTTTTTACTCCTCTCAACAGCCCAAACAAGTTTCTAAAAGGATGAGTTTGCAACTACTTTACTTTTGGAGAAAATTCAAAACATTCATTATTCAATAGGGCCCAAACTATCAAAAACCAGCGGTTTCAATGAACACACATTTCTTGGTAGAATCATGCAGGACTGAAATTTTTGATGTTTTTCTACTCCTCTCATGAGCCCAAACAAGTCTCTAAAAGCATGAGTTTGCAACTACTTTACTTTTGGAGAAAATTCAAAACATTCATTATTCAATAGAGCCCAATAGCAAAAATCAGGATTTGAATGAAGAATCACATTTCTTGGTAAAATCATGCAGGATTGAAATTTTTGATGGTTTTTTACTCCTCTCAACAGCCCAAACAAGTTTTTCTACTCCTCTCATGAGCCCAAACAAGGCTCTAAAAGCATGAGTTTGCAACTACTTTACTTTTGGAGAAAATTCAAAACATTCATTATTCAATAGAGCCCAATAGCAAAAATCAGGTTTTGAATGAAGAATCACATTTCTTGGTAAAATCATGCAGGATTGAAATTTTTGATGGTTTTTTACTCCTCTCAACAGCCCAAACAAGTTTCTAAAAGGATGAGTTTGCAACTACTTTACTTTTGGAGAAAATTCAAAACATTCATTATTCAATAGGGCCCAAACTATCAAAAACCAGCGGTTTGAATGAACACACATTTCTTGGTAGAATCATGCAGGACTGAAATTTTTGATGCTTTTCTACTCCTCTCATGAGCCCAAATAAGTCTCTAAAAGCATGAGTTTGCAACTACTTTACTTTTGGAGAAAATTCAAAACATTCATTATTCAATAGAGCCCAATAGCAAAAATCAGGTTTTGAATGAAGAATCACATTTCTTGGTAGAATCATGCAGGATTGAAATTTTTGATGGTTTTTTACTCCTCTCAACAGCCCAAACAAGTTTCTAAAAGGATGAGTTTGCAACTACTTTACTTTTGGAGAAAATTCAAAACATTCATTATTCAATAGGGCCCAAACTATCAAAAACCAGCGGTTTCAATGAACACACATTTCTTGGTAGAATCATGCAGGACTGAAATTTTTGATGTTTTTCTACTCCTCTCATGAGTCCAAACAAGTCTCTAAAAGCATGAGTTTGCAACTACTTTACTTTTGGAGAAAATTCAAAACATTCACTATTCAATAGAGCCCAATAGCAAAAATCAGGTTTTGAATGAAGAATCACATTTCTTGGTAAAATCATGCAGGATTGAAATTTTTGATGGTTTTTTACTCCTCTCAAAAGCCCAAACAAGTTTCTAAAAGGATGAGTTTGCAAATACTTTACTTTTGGAGAAAATTCAAAACATTCATTATTCAATAGGGCCCAAACTATCAAAAACCAGCGGTTTCAATGAACACACATTTCTTGGTAGAATCATGCAGGACTGAAATTTTTGATGTTTTTCTACTCCTCTCATGAGCCCAAACAAGTCTCTAAAAGCATGAGTTTGCAACTACTTTACTTTTGGAGAAAATTCAAAACATTCATTATTCAATAGGGCCCAAAATATCAAAAACCAGCGGTTTGAATGAACACACATTTCTTGGTAGAATCGTGCAGGACTGAAATTTTTGATTTTTTTCTACTCCTCTCATGAGCCCAAACAAGTCTCTAAAAGGATGAGTTTGCAACTACTTTACTTTTGGAGAAAATTCAAAACATTCATTATTCAATAGAGCCCAATAGCAAAAACCAGCGTTTTGAATGAAGAATCACATTTCTTGGTAGAATCATGCAGGATTGAAATTTTTGATGGTTTTTTACTCCTCTCAACAGCCCAAACAAGTTTCTAAAAGGATGAGTTTGCAACTACTTTACTTTTGGAGAAAATTCAAAACATTCATTTTTCAATAGGGCCCAAACTATCAAAAACCAGCGGTTTGAATGAACACACATTTCTTGGTAGAATCATGCAGGACTGAAATTTTTGATGTTTTTCTACTCCTCTCATGAGCCCAAACAAGTCTCTAAAAGCATGAGTTTGCAACTACTTTACTTTTGGAGAAAATTCAAAACATTCATTATTCAATAGAGCCCAATAGCAAAAATCAGGTTTTGAATGAAGAATCACATTTCTTGGTAAAATCATGCAGGATTGAAATTTTTGATGGTTTTTTACTCCTCTCAACAGCCCAAACAAGTTTCTAAAAGGATGAGTTTGAAACTACTTTACTTTTGGAGAAAATTCAAAACATTCATTATTCAATAGGGCCCAAACTATCAAAAACCAGCGGTTTCAATGAACACACATTTCTTGGTAGAATCATGCAGGACTGAAATATTTGATGTTTTTCTACTCCTCTCATGAGCCCAAACAAGTCTCTAAAAGCATGAGTTTGCAACTACTTTACTTTTGGAGAAAATTCAAAACATTCATTATTCAATAGAGCCCAATAGCAAAAATCAGGTTTTGAATGAAATATCACATTTCTTGGTAAAATCATGCAGGATTGAAATTTTTGATGGTTTTTTACTCCTCTCAACAGCCCAAACAAGTTTCTAAAAGGATGAGTTTGCAACTACTTTACTTTTGGAGAAAATTCAAAACATTCATTATTCAATAGGGCCCAAACTATCAAAAACCAGCGGTTTCAATGAACACACATTTCTTGGTAGAATCATGCAGGACTGAAATTTTTGATGTTTTTCTACTCCTCTCATGAGCCCAAACAAGACTTTAAAAGCATGAGTTTGCAACTACTTTACTTTTGGAGAAAATTCAAAACATTCATTATTCAATAGAGCCCAATAGCAAAAATCAGGTTTTGAATGAAGATTCACATTTCTTGGTAAAATCATGCAGGATTGAAATTTTTGATGGTTTTTTACTCCTCTCAACAGCCCAAACAAGTTTCTAAAAGGATGAGTTTGCAACTACTTTACTTTTGGAGAAAATTCAAAACATTCATTATTCAATAGGGCCCAAACTATCAAAAACCAGCGGTTTCAATGAACACACATTTTTTGGTAGAATCATGCAGGACTGAAATTTTTGATGTTTTTCTACTCCTCTCATGAGCCCAAACAAGTCTCTAAAAGCATGAGTTTGCAACTACTTTACTTTTGGAAAAAATTCAAAACATTCATTATTCAATAGAGCCCAATAGCAAAAATCAGGTTTTGAATGAAGAATCACATTTCTTGGTAAAATCATGCAGGATTGAAATTTTTGATGGTTTTTTACTCCTCTCAACAGCCCAAACAAGTTTCTAAAAGGATGAGTTTGCAACTACTTTACTTTTGGAGAAAATTCAAAACATTCATTATTCAAAAGGGCCCAAACTATCAAAAACCAGCGGTTTCAATGAACACACATTTCTTGGTAGAATCATGCATGACTGAAATTTTTGATGTTTTTCTACTCCTCTCATGAGCCCAAACAAGTCTCTAAAAGCATGAGTTTGCAACTACTTTACTTTTGGAGAAAATTCAAAACATTCACTATTCAATAGAGCCCAATAGCAAAAATCAGGTTTTGAATGAAGAATCGCATTTCTTGGTAAAATCATGCAGGATTGAAATTTTTGATGGTTTTTTACTCCTCTCAACAGCCCAAACAAGTTTCTAAAAGGATGAGTTTGCAACTACTTTACTTTTGGAGAAAATTCAAAACATTCATTATTCAATAGGGCCCAAACTATCAAAAACCAGCGGTTTCAATGAACACACATTTCTTGGTAGAATCATGCAGGACTGAAATTTTTGATGTTTTTCTACTCCTCTCATGAGCCCAAACAAGTCTCTAAAAGCATGAGTTTGCAACTACTTTACTTTTGGAGAAAATTCAAAACATTCACTATTCAATAGAGCCCAATAGCATAAATCAGGTTTTGAATGAAGAATCACATTTCTTGGTAAAATCATGCAGGATTGAAATTTTTGATGGTTTTTTACTCCTCTCAAAAGCCCAAACAAGTTTCTAAAAGGATGAGTTTGCAAATACTTTACTTTTGGAGAAAATTCAAAACATTCATTATTCAATAGGGCCCAAACTATCAAAAACCAGCGGTTTCAATGAACACACATTTCTTGGTAGAATCATGCAGGACTGAAATTTTTGATGTTTTTCTACTCCTCTCATGAGCCCAAACAAGTCTCTAAAAGCATGAGTTTGCAACTACTTTACTTTTGGAGAAAATTCAAAACATTCATTATTCAATAGGGCCCAAAATATCAAAAACCAGCGGTTTGAATGAACACACATTTCTTGGTAGAATCGTGCAGGACTGAAATTTTTGATTTTTTTCTACTCCTCTCATGAGCCCAAACAAGTCTCTAAAAGGATGAGTTTGCAACTACTTTACTTTTGGAGAAAATTCAAAACATTCATTATTCAATAGAGCCCAATAGCAAAAACCAGCGTTTTGAATGAAGAATCACATTTCTTGGTAGAATCATGCAGGATTGAAATTTTTGATGGTTTTTTACTCCTCTCAACAGCCCAAACAAGTTTCTAAAAGGATGAGTTTGCAACTACTTTACTTTTGGAGAAAATTCAAAACATTCATTTTTCAATAGGGCCCAAACTATCAAAAACCAGCGGTTTGAATGAACACACATTTCTTGGTAGAATCATGCAGGACTGAAATTTTTGATGTTTTTCTACTCCTCTCATGAGCCCAAACAAGACTCTAAAAGCATGAGTTTGCAACTACTTTACTTTTGGAGAAAATTCAAAACATTCATTATTCAATAGAGCTCAATAGCAAAAATCAGGTTTTGAATGAAGAATCACATTTCTTGGTAAAATCATGCAGGATTGAAATTTTTGATGGTTTTTACTCCTCTCAACAGCCCAAACAAGTTTCTAAAAGGATGAGTTTGAAACTACTTTACTTTTGGAGAAAATTCAAAACATTCATTATTCAATAGGGCCCAAACTATCAAAAACCAGCGGTTTCAATGAACACACATTTCTTGGTAGAATCATGCAGGACTGAAATTTTTGATGTTTTTCTACTCCTCTCATGAGCCCAAACAAGTCTCTAAAAGCATGAGTTTGCAACTACTTTACTTTTGGAGAAAATTCAAAACATTCATTATTCAATAGAGCCCAATAGCAAAAATCAGGTTTTGAATGAAGAATCACATTTCTTGGTAAAATCATGCAGGATTGAAATTTTTGATGGTTTTTTACTCCTCTCAACAGCCCAAACAAGTTTCTAAAAGGATGAGTTTGCAACTACTTTACTTTTGGAGAAAATTCAAAACATTCATTATTCAATAGGGCCCAAACTATCAAAAACCAGCGGTTTCAATGAACACACATTTCTTGGTAGAATCATGCAGGACTGAAATTTTTGATGTTTTTCTAATCCTCTCATGAGCCCAAACAAGTCTCTAAAAGCATGAGTTTGCAACTACTTTACTTTTGGAGAAAATTCAAAACATTCATTATTCAATAGAGCCCAATAGCAAAAATCAGGTTTTGAATGAAAATTCACATTTCTTGGTAGAATCATGCAGGATTGAAATTTTTGATGGTTTTTTACTCCTCTCAACAGCCCAAACAAGTTTCTAAAAGGATGAGTTTGCAACTACTTTACTTTTGGAGAAAATTCAAAACATTCATTATTCAATAGGGCCCAAACTATCAAAAACCAGCGGTTTCAATGAACACACATTTTTTGGTAGAATCATGCAGGACTGAAATTTTTGATGTTTTTCTACTCCTCTCATGAGCCCAAACAAGTCTCTAAAAGCATGAGTTTGCAACTACTTTACTTTTGGAAAAAATTCAAAACATTCATTATTCAATAGAGCCCAAAAGCAAAAATCAGGTTTTGAATGAAGAATCACATTTCTTGGTAAAATCATGCAGGATTGAAATTTTTGATGGTTTTTTACTCCTCTCAACAGCCCAAACAAGTTTCTAAAAGGATGAGTTTGCAACTACTTTACTTTTGGAGAAAATTCAAAACATTCATTATTCAATAGGGCCCAAACTATCAAAAACCAGCGGTTTGAATGAACACACATTTCTTGGTAGAATCATGCAGGACTGAAATTTTTGATGTTTTTCTACTCCTCTCATGAGCCCAAACAAGTCTCTAAAAGCATGAGTTTGCAACTACTTTACTTTTGGAGAAAATTCAAAACATTCATTATTCAATAGAGCCCAATAGCAAAAATCAGGTTTTGAATGAAGAATCACATTTCTTGGTAAAATCATGCAGGATTGAAATTTTTGATGGTTTTTTACTCCTCTCAACAGCCCAAACAAGTTTCTAAAAGGATGAGTTTGAAACTACTTTACTTTTGGAGAAAATTCAAAACATTCATTATTCAATAGGGCCCAAACTATCAAAAACCAGCGGTTTCAATGAACACACATTTCTTGGTAGAATCATGCAGGACTGAAATTTTTGATGTTTTTCTACTCCTCTCATGAGCCCAAACAAGTCTCTAAAAGCATGAGTTTGCAACTACTTTACTTTTGGAGAAAATTCAAAACATTCATTATTCAATAGAGCCCAATAGCAAAAATCAGGTTTTGAATGAAGAATCACATTTCTTGGTAAAATCATGCAGGATTGAAATTTTTGATGGTTTTTTACTCCTCTCAACAGCCCAAACAAGTTTCTAAAAGGATGAGTTTGCAACTACTTTACTTTTGGAGAAAATTCAAAACATTCATTATTCAATAGGGCCCAAACTATCAAAAACCAGCGGTTTCAATGAACACACATTTCTTGGTAGAATCATGCAGGACTGAAATTTTTGATGTTTTTCTACTCCTCTCATGAGCCCAAACAAGTCTCTAAAAGCATGAGTTTGCAACTACTTTACTTTTGGAGAAAATTCAAAACATTCATTATTCAATAGAGCCCAATAGCAAAAATCAGGTTTTGAATGAAGATTCACATTTCTTGGTAGAATCATGCAGGATTGAAATTTTTGATGGTTTTTTACTCCTCTCAACAGCCCAAACAAGTTTCTAAAAGGATGAGTTTGCAACTACTTTACTTTTGGAGAAAATTCAAAACATTCATTATTCAATAGGGCCCAAACTATCAAAAACCAGCGGTTTCAATGAACACACATTTTTTGGTAGAATCATGCAGGACTGAAATTTTTGATGTTTTTCTACTCCTCTCATGAGCCCAAACAAGTCTCTAAAAGCATGAGTTTGCAACTACTTTACTTTTGGAGAAAATTCAAAACATTCACTATTCAATAGAGCCCAATAGCAAAAATCAGGTTTTGAATGAAGAATCACATTTCTTGGTAAAATCATGCAGGATTGAAATTTTTGATGGTTTTTTACTCCTCTCAAAAGCCCAAACAAGTTTCTAAAAGGATGAGTTTGCAACTACTTTACTTTTGGAGAAAATTCAAAACATTCATTATTCAATAGGGCCCAAACTATCAAAAACCAGCGGTTTCAATGAACACACATTTCTTGGTAGAATCATGCAGGACTGAAATTTTTGATGTTTTTCTACTCCTCTCATGAGCCCAAACAAGTCTCTAAAAGCATGAGTTTGCAACTACTTTACTTTTGGAGACAATTCAAAACATTCATTATTCAATAGAGCCCAATAGCAAAAATCAGGTTTTGAATGAAGAATCACATTTCTTGGTAAAATCATGCAGGATTGAAATTTTTGATGGTTTTTTACTCCTCTCAACAGCCCAAACAAGTTTCTAAAAGGATGAGTTTGCAACTACTTTACTTTTGGAGAAAATTCAAAACATTCATTATTCAATAGGGCCCAAACTATCAAAAACCAGCGGTTTGAATGAACACACATTTCTTGGTAGAATCATGCAGGACTGAAATTTTTGATGTTTTTCTACTCCTCTCATGAGCCCAAACAAGTCTCTAAAAGCATGAGTTTGGGGGGCGTGGTTTGCAGGGGAAAGGGAGCAGACCTGTTTACCAGGAGCTCCTGAAAATCCCCTAATTAAGCTTGCAAAAGCTTGCTAAGAAGCGAAGATTAAGTGCCAAAACCTTATGGAATCATGCCTGGAGTGAGGAGAGAGGAGGAAGATCTGAAATTGAAGAAGAAAAAAGCTTTTTATGGACATAATGGCTCCTTGAGATCGGAGGTAGGCCTCATCTCCGTCAGAGCAGCAGACTGTAAACAAATGTCTCCGGCTGCAGCGTCGGGCCAAACAAGGAAGAAACTGGCGGCTGGAGATGCTTTAAAGAATCCCCGAGTGGCTGGCGCTCCGAAAATTACATGTGGTGTGGCCCCTGCACAGGGTGAATCGGCGCGGCAGCAGCGCTGGGAGACTGCAGGGAGAGCCGCCGCAGCAGCGCTACAGCACAGCATGGAGACACCTCCGGTGTCAGCGCGGGGATGGAGCAACGGCGCTGGGCAAGCCAAGGTGAGCTGGAGGCCAAGTGGAGTGACGGCGTCTGCAGCGGTGAAGGAGTCGGGTGGAAGAAAGGAAGCGGCGGTGATCTCTTCATTCAAGCCGGCGGTAGCAGGACATCAAAAGGACCCGGCGGTGACCAGGAAGCCGGGTGGAGCGGCGTTCTCAGCAGCGGTGAAGGAGTCGGGTGGAAGCAAGGAAGCGGCGGTGATTCCTTCATTCAGGTCGGCGGGAGCAGGACATCAAAAGGATCCGGCGGCGACCAAGAAGCCGGGTGGAGCGGCGGTCTTTGCAGCGGTGAAGGAGTCGGGTAGAAGCGAGGAAGCGGCGGTGATTTCTTCTCTCAGGCCGGCGGGAGCAGGACATCAAAAGGTTCTGGCTGCAAACAAGAAGCCGGGGGGAGCGGTGGTCTTTGCAGCGGTGAAGGAGGCGGGTGGAAGCAAAGAAGCGGCGGTGATTTTTTCACTCAAGATGGCGGGAGCAGGACATCTGAAGGATCCAGCGGCGATTAGGAAGCCGGGGGGAGAGGCGGTCTCTGCAGCGGCAAAGGAGCTGGATGGGAGCAGGAAGAAGATGGCGGCTTCATGCTTCAGGCCGGTGGGAGCTGATTATCAAATAGAATCAGCGGTGAATGGGAGACCAGGTGGAGAGACGGTTTTGGAGGTGTGTGGGAGCAAAGAACAGGCGGCGATCTTATCCTCTATGCCATCTGGAGCAGGTCATCACAGTGAGTTAACGGTTTTAAATACATCAGCAGGGGGAGTAGATCGGAGCCTGGGAGTAGCGACGGTGTCTCTTACAAAGGCTACGGGAGCAACTAGACGTTTAGGAGAAGCTTCAATGACAGGAATAGGCAAATATAACTGTCCAAGGGACATAGCAGTAATTTCACAAATGGCTGCAGGAGCAACTTGGAAATCTGGAGATGTAGAAGGGGACTTAACGGCAAAAGTAGACTTAGTAGGTAAAGGAATCATTAAAATCATGAATGACGCAGCAGCGGACTTGGCAGACAGAGTGAGAATAATAACAAATTCAGTTCCTTTTGAAATAAGAGAAAATTCTCATAATGTAGCTTTGGAGGAGGGGGATAAGGATGATCATACTGTAATCTCAAAACCATATAATTCTTGTGAGCCCTTATCTCCCATGATTGACGTTAGGCTCAGATATGATGCTCCAATGTTTATCCCTGAGAGGAATAAGCCTTGCGAAGAAGAGAAGGCAAGGAGCTGTGATTCTGATTTCTCTAAAACTAGTGTGGATCATTCCTATAATTCTTATAGTTCATTAGAAGACTTACAAACTATATACTCAGAGGACTTTCTGGAAGTGGGGTCATTCGAATCTGTAAGTAGTGAAGAACTTGTTGACACTGACTCTGAGGGACACAATTCTTCAGATTCTTTTTCGGAAGAGGGGGGAGACGTTAATTCTGATTCTGATGGACAAACGAAGGAACAATATAATACCTCCTATGTATCACTAATTGATGAGATACCGGCTTCTGATGAATATCCAACAGATGGATTTCTGGCGAAACTGTTTAAAGCTTTGATTAAATCAATAGAAATGTTAGGGGGAAAACCCACTACAGAGAAAATTTCAGAAACAACGAGCGACTTAGGATTGGACTTTAAATATGTTAAAATATCGGAGGTTTATATAAAGAAAATATTTCAAAAGTTGTTGTTTTCTTTCTTGGAAGACTCCTATTTTAAATCCACCAAAACTACAGTTTATCCTCCTCAAGATTCAAAAATAAATAACCTTCCTTACTCAAAGTTTGAGACTAAAACCAAGGATGTAACTGTGCTCGCAGAATCCGTAGAAAAAATTCAAAATGACATTGACTCCTTTAGAAGTACTTTGGCTGTATATGAAGACTTTCATAGGAAAAATAACATTAAAATCAGGGGAATTCCGGAGAAAGTCCCGTCTTTCCAACTGAAGAATTATATTTCTGAAATGATTCACCAAATTATTCCTTACACTAAAAAGGGAAATCTGATCGAAAAAGCCTTTCGAGTCCGCAGACCCCATTCGCTACCGCCTGATGTTCCTAGAGACGTCATTGTTTCATTTTATCCTAACTGGATTAGAAATAAGCTCCTGAATATTGCGGAAGAGCCACTGTTTCTCTCATCTCCATACAACCATTTATCTTTTTATAAGGACTTTTCTAAGGACACCTGGAAGAAAAGAAAATCATTTTACAATGTAACGAAGGAGCTCCGTCGTGCTGATATTTCTTATAGTTGGACTCAACATTCCGTACTTCGGGTCAAGTTTGCAGCTAAACTGATTGTCATTTCTTCCCCTGAAGATGGTGTTGAATTTTTAAAAAATATCAGAAAATTATCTTCAGCTGTTCCACCAGACCTCTCAAGACTTTCTAATGCAGATCCTAATCTTACATGAGGCATTAAGATTGCTAGGCCTTTGATAATAGTGGTGGTTTTGTTTCTTCTCTCCCTTCTCCGCAGGAAAACTTATATATTTATATATTTATATATTTGATTATTTCCAAGATTCGAGCATTAATAGTAGTACTACTTCCTTTTCTTCTCCTTGTTATACTCCAGGGTAACTTACTTATGTATAGTATAATTCAACAGATTAGTAATAAGAATAATACTTCGCTTGGTAGTTTGGAATTAAACCATTTTTTTCTTGCCTCCAAATAGGTCTTAGTACCATTTCTAATGGTACGGACGGGGCAGGTAACCATACAATTATAGTTACTAGGTTTTTTTGTAATTTTTTGTATAGAAATAGCTATCAAGCTATACTGGAAAGTTTTAATAGTGGCGATTAAAGATTATCTATGCTGTTATGTGATATAAGTATTATTATGTATGTATGCCTGTCTATTCCCCATTTGGGGTTCCTCTGTCTTCACAGAGGAAACCTTCCCTTATCCCTTTCAACTTTCCCCTTTCCTACCTTCCTTTCCTGTAAAAATTTTAAAAATTTAATAAAAATTATTGGAACATAAAAGCATGAGTTTGCAACTACTTTACTTTTGGAGAAAATTCAAAACATTCATTATTCAATAGAGCCCAATAGCAAAAATCAGGTTTTGAATGAAGAATCACATTTCTTGGTAAAATCATGCAGGATTGAAATTTTTGATGGTTTTTTACTCCTCTCAACAGCCCAAACAAGTTTCTAAAAGGATGAGTTTGCAACTACTTTACTTTTGGACAAAATTCAAAACATTCATTATTCAATAGGGCCCAAAATATCAAAAACCAGCGGTTTGAATGAACACACATTTCTTGGTAGAATCGTGCAGGACTGAAATTTTTTATGTTTTTCTACTCCTCTCATGAGCCCAAACAAGTCTCTAAAAGGATGAGTTTGCAACTACTTTACTTTTGGAGAAAATTCAAAACATTCATTATTCAATAGAGCCCAATAGCAAAAACCAGCGTTTTGAATGAAGAATCACATTTCTTGGTAGAATCATGCAGGATTGAAATTTTTGATGGTTTTTTACTCCTCTCAACAGCCCAAACAAGTTTCTAAAAGGATGAGTTTGCAACTACTTTACTTTTGGAGAAAATTCAAAACATTCATTATTCAATAGGGCCCAAACTATCAAAAACCAGCGGTTTCAATGAACACACATTTCTTGGTAGAATCATGCAGGACTGAAATTTTTGATGTTTTTCTACTCCTCTCATGAGCCCAAACAAGTCTCTAAAAGCATGAGTTTGCAACTACTTTACTTTTGGAGAAAATTCAAAACATTCATTATTCAATAAAGCCCAATAGCAAAAATCAGGTTTTGAATGAAGAATCACATTTCTTGGTAAAATCATGCAGGATTGAAATTTTTGATGGTTTTTTACTCCTCTCAACAGCCCAAACAAGTTTCTAAAAGGATGAGTTTGCAACTACTTTACTTTTGGAGAAAATTCAAAACATTCATTATTCAATAGGGCCCAAACTATCAAAAACCAGCGGTTTCAATGAACACACATTTCTTGGTAGAATCATGCAGGACTGAAATTTTTGATGTTTTTCTACTCCTCTCATGAGCCCAAACAAATCTCTAAAAGCATGAGTTTGCAACTACTTTACTTTTGGAGAAAATTCAAAACATTCACTTTTCACTAGAGCCCAATAGCAAAAATCAGGTTTTGAATGAAGAATCACATTTCTTGGTAGAATCATGCTGCATTGAAATTTTTGTTGGTTTTTTACTCCTCTCAACAGCCCAAACAAGTTTCTAAAAGGATGAGTTTGCAACTACTTTACTTTTGGAGAAAATTCAAAACATTCATTATTCAATAGGGCCCAAACTATCAAAAACCAGCGGTTTCAATGAACACACATTTCTTGGTAGAATCATGCAGGACTGAAATTTTTGATGTTTTTCTACTCCTCTCATGAGCCCAAACAAGTCTCTAAAAGCATGAGTTTGCAACTACTTTACTTTTGGAGAAAATTCAAAACATTCATTATTCAATAGAGCCCAATAGCAAAAATCAGGTTTTGAATGAAGATTCACATTTCTTGGTAGAATCATGCAGGATTGAAATTTTTGATGGTTTTTTACTCCTCTCAACAGCCCAAACAAGTTTCTAAAAGGATGAGTTTGCAACTACTTTACTTTTGGAGAAAATTCAAAACATTCATTATTCAATAGGGC
Source organism: Dendrobates tinctorius (assembly GCF_039654945.1). Lineage (NCBI taxonomy): Eukaryota > Metazoa > Chordata > Amphibia > Anura > Dendrobatidae > Dendrobates > Dendrobates tinctorius. Next base: position 1,010,678 of record NW_027361944.1, read on the forward strand.
CCAAACTATCAAAAACCAGCGGTTTCAATGAACACACATTTTTTGGTAGAATCATGCAGGACTGAAATATTTGATGTTTTTCTACTCCTCTCATGAGCCCAAACAAGTCTCTAAAAGCATGAGTTTGCAACTACTTTACTTTTGGAGAAAATTCAAAACATTCATTATTCAATAGAGCCCAATAGCAAAAATCAGGTTTTGAATGAAGAATCACATTTCTTGGTAAAATCATGCAGGATTGAAATTTTCGATGGTTTTTTACTCCTCTCAACAGCCCAAACAAGTTTCTAAAAGGATGAGTTTGCAACTACTTTACTTTTGGAGAAAATTCAAAACATTCATTATTCAATAGGGCCCAAACTATCAAAAACCAGCGGTTTCAATGAACACACATTTCTTGGTAGAATCATGCAGGACTGAAATTTTTGATGTTTTTCTACTCCTCTCATGAGCCCAAACAAGTCTCTAAAAGCATGAGTTTGCAACTACTTTACTTTTGGAGAAAATTCAAAACATTCACTATTCAATAGAGCCCAATAGCAAAAATCAGGTTTTGAATGAAGAATCGCATTTCTTGGTAAAATCATGCAGGATTGACATTTTTGATGGTTTTTTACTCCTCTCAACAGCCCAAACAAGTTTCTAAAAGGATGAGTTTGCAACTACTTTACTTTTGGAGAAAATTCAAAACATTCATTATTCAATAGGGCCCAAACTATCAAAAACCAGCGGTTTCAATGAACACACATTTCTTGGTAGAATCATGCAGGACTGAAATTTTTGATGTTTTTCTACTCCTCTCATGAGCCCAAACAAGTCTCTAAAAGCATGAGTTTGCAACTACTTTACTTTTGGAGAAAATTCAAAACATTCATTATTCAATAGAGCCCAATAGCAAAAATCAGGTTTTAAATGAAGAATCACATTTCTTGGTAGAATCATGCAGGATTGAAATTTTTGATGGTTTTTTACTCCTCTCAACAGCCCAAACAAGTTTCTAAAAGGATGAGTTTGCAACTACTTTACTTTTGGAGAAAATTCAAAACATTCATTATTCAATAGGGCCCAAACTATCAAAAACCAGCGGTTTCAATGAACACACATTTCTTGGTAGAATCATGCAGGACTGAAATTTTTGATGTTTTTCTACTCCTCTCATGAGCCCAAACAAGTCTCTAAAAGCATGAGTTTGCAACTACTTTACTTTTGGAGAAAATTCAAAACATTCATTATTCAATAGAGCCCAATAGCAAAAATCAGGATTTGAATGAAGAATCACATTTCTTGGTAAAATCATGCAGGATTGAAATTTTTGATGGTTTTTTACTCCTCTCAACAGCCCAAACAAGTTTCTAAAAGGATGAGTTTGCAACTACTTTACTTTTGGAGAAAATTCAAAACATTCATTATTCAATAGGGCCCAAACTATCAAAAACCAGCGGTTTGAATGAACACACATTTCTTGGTAGAATCATGCAGGACTGAAATTTTTGATGTTTTTCTACTCCTCTCATGAGCCCAAACAAGTCTCTAAAAGCATGAGTTTGCAACTACTTTACTTTTGGAGAAAATTCAAAACATTCATTATTCAATAGAGCCCAATAGCAAAAATCAGGTTTTGAATGAAGAATCACATTTCTTGGTAAAATCATGCAGGATTGAAATTTTTGATGGTTTTTTACTCCTCTCAACAGCCCAAACAAGTTTCTAAAAGGATGAGTTTGCAACTACTTTACTTTTGGAGAAAATTCAAAACATTCATTATTCAATAGGGCCCAAACTATCAAAAACCAGCGGTTTCAATGAACACACATTTCTTGGTAGAATCATGCAGGACTGAAATTTTTGATGTTTTTCTACTCCTCTCATGAGCCCAAACAAGACTCTAAAAGCATGAGTTTGCAACTACTTTACTTTTGGAGAAAATTCAAAAAACATTCATTATTCAATAGAGCCCAATAGCAAAAATCAGGTTTTGAATGAAGAATCACATTTCTTGGTAAAATCATGCAGGATTGAAATTTTTGATGGTTTTTTACTCCTCTCAACAGCCCAAACAAGTTTCTAAAAGGATGAGTTTGCAACTACTTTACTTTTGGAGAAAATTCAAAACATTCATTATTCAATAGGGCCCAAACTATCAAAAACCAGCGGTTTGAATGAACACACATTTCTTGGTAGAATCATGCAGGACTGAAATTTTTGATGTTTTTCTACTCCTCTCATGAGCCCAAACAAGTCTCTAAAAGCATGAGTTTGCAACTACTTTACTTTTGGAGAAAATTCAAAACATTCACTTTTCACTAGAGCCCAATAGCAAAAATCAGGTTTTGAATGAAGAATCACATTTCTTGGTAGAATCATGCTGCATTGAAATTTTTGATGGTTTTTTAATCCTCTCAACAGCCCAAACAAGTCTCTAAAAGGATGAGTTTGCAACTACTTTACTTTTGGAGAAAATTCAAAACATTCATTATTCAATAGGGCCCAAACTATCAAAAACCAGCGGTTTCAATGAACACACATTTCTTGGTAGAATCATGCAGGACTGAAATTTTTGATGTTTTTCTACTCCTCTCATGAGCCCAAATAAGTCTCTAAAAGCATGAGTTTGCAACTACTTTAATTTTGGAGAAAATTCAAAACATTCATTATTCAATAGAGCCCAATAGCAAAAATCAGGTTTTGAATGAAGAATCACATTTCTTGGTAGAATCATGCAGGATTGAAATTTTTGATGGTTTTTTACTCCTCTCAAAAGCCCAAACAAGTTTCTAAAAGGATGAGTTTGCAACTACTTTACTTTTGGAGAAAATTCAAAACATTCATTATTCAATAGGGCCCAAAATATCAAAAACCAGCGGTTTGAATGAACACACATTTCTTGGTAGAATCGTGCAGGACTGAAATTTTTTATGTTTTTCTACTCCTCTCATGAGCCCAAACAAGTCTCTAAAAGGATGAGTTTGCAACTACTTTACTTTTGGAGAAAATTCAAAACATTCATTATTCAATAGAGCCCAATAGCAAAAACCAGCGTTTTGAATGAAGAATCACATTTCTTGGTAGAATCATGCAGGATTGAAATTTTTGATGGTTTTTTACTCCTCTCAACAGCCCAAACAAGTTTCTAAAAGGATGAGTTTGCAACTACTTTACTTTTGGAGAAAATTCAAAACATTCATTATTCAATAGGGCCCAAACTATCAAAAACCAGCGGTTTCAATGAACACACATTTCTTGGTAGAATCATGCAGGACTGAAATTTTTGATGTTTTTCTACTCCTCTCATGAGCCCAAACAAGTCTCTAAAAGCATGAGTTTGCAACTACTTTACTTTTGGAGAAAATTCAAAACATTCATTATTCAATAGAGCCCAATAGCAAAAATCAGGTTTTGAATGAAGAATCACATTTCTTGGTAAAATCATGCAGGATTGAAATTTTTGATGGTTTTTTACTCCTCTCAACAGCCCAAACAAGTTTCTAAAAGGATGAGTTTGCAACTACTTTACTTTTGGAGAAAATTCAAAACATTCATTATTCAATAGGGCCCAAACTATCAAAAACCAGCGGTTTGAATGAACACACATTTCTTGGTAGAATCATGCAGGACTGAAATTTTTGATGTTTTTCTACTCCTCTCATGAGCCCAAACAAGTCTCTAAAAGCATGAGTTTGCAACTACTTTACTTTTGGAGAAAATTCAAAACATTCACTATTCAATAGAGCACAATAGCAAAAATCAGGTTTTGAATGAAGAATCGCATTTCTTGGTAAAATCATGCAGGATTGAAATTTTTGATGGTTTTTTACTCCTCTCAACAGCCCAAACAAGTTTCTAAAAGGATGAGTTTGCAACTACTTTACTTTTGGAGAAAATTCAAAACATTCATTATTCAATAGGGCCCAAACTATCAAAAACCAGCGTTTTCAATGAACACACATTTCTTGGTAGAATCATGCAGGACTGAAATTTTTGATGTTTTTCTACTCCTCTCATGAGCCCAAACAAGACTCTAAAAGCATGAGTTTGCAACTACTTTACTTTTGGAGAAAATTCAAAACATTCATTATTCAATAGAGCCCAATAGCAAAAATCAGGTTTTGAATGAAGAATCACATTTCTTGGTAGAATCATGCAGGATTGAAATTTTTGATGGTTTTTTACTCCTCTCAACAGCCCAAACAAGTTTCTAAAAGGATGACTTTGCAACTACTTTACTTTTGGAGAAAATTCAAAACATTCATTATTCAATAGGGCCCAAACTATCAAAAACCAGCGGTTTCAATGAACACACATTTCTTGGTAGAATCATGCAGGACTGAAATTTTTGATGTTTTTCTACTCCTCTCATGAGCCCAAACAAGTCTCTAAAAGCATGAGTTTGCAACTACTTTACTTTTGGAGAAAATTCAAAACATTCATTATTCAATAGAGCCCAATAGCAAAAATCAGGATTTGAATGAAGAATCACATTTCTTTGTAAAATCATGCAGGATTGAAATTTTTGATGGTTTTTTACTCCTCTCAACAGCCCAAACAAGTTTCTAAAAGGATGAGTTTGCAACTACTTTACTTTTGGAGAAAATTCAAAACATTCATTATTCAATAGGGCCCAAACTATCAAAAACCAGCGGTTTCAATGAACACACATTTCTTGGTAGAATCATGCAGGACTGAAATTTTTGATGTTTTTCTACTCCTCTCATGAGCCCAAACAAGTCTCTAAAAGCATGAGTTTGCAACTACTTTACTTTTGGAGAAAATTCAAAACATTCATTATTCAATAGAGCCCAATAGCAAAAATCAGGTTTTGAATGAAGAATCACATTTCTTGGTAAAATCATGCAGGATTGAAATTTTTGATGGTTTTTTACTCCTCTCAACAGCCCAAACAAGTTTCTAAAAGGATGAGTTTGCAACTACTTTACTTTTGGAGAAAATTCAAAACATTCATTATTCAATAGGGCCCAAACTATCAAAAACCAGCGGTTTGAATGAACACACATTTCTTGGTAGAATCATGCAGGACTGAAATTTTTGATGTTTTTCTACTCCTCTCATGAGCCCAAACAAGTCTCTAAAAGCATGAGTTTGCAACTACTTTACTTTTGGAGAAAATTCAAAACATTCACTTTTCACTAGAGCCCAATAGCAAAAATCAGGTTTTGAATGAAGAATCACATTTCTTGGTAGAATCATGCTGCATTGAAATTTTTGATGGTTTTTTACTCCTCTCAACAGCCCAAACAAGTTTCTAAAAGGATGAGTTTGCAACTACTTTACTTTTGGAGAAAATTCAAAACATTCATTATTCAATAGGGCCCAAACTATCAAAAACCAGCGGTTTCAATGAACACACATTTCTTGGTAGAATCATGCAGGACTGAAATTTTTGATGTTTTTCTACTCCTCTCATGAGCCCAAACAAGTCTCTAAAAGCATGAGTTTGCAACTACTTTACTTTTGGAGAAAATTCAAAACATTCACTATTCAATAGAGCCCAATAGCAAAAATCAGGTTTTGAATGAAGAATCGCATTTCTTGGTAAAATCATGCAGGATTGAAATTTTTGATGGTTTTTTACTCCTCTCAACAGCCCAAACAAGTTTCTAAAAGGATGAGTTTGCAACTACTTTACTTTTGGAGAAAATTCAAAACATTCATTATTCAATAGGGCCCAAACTATCAAAAACCAGCGGTTTCAATGAACACACATTTCTTGGTAGAATCATGCAGGACTGAAATTTTTGATGTTTTTCTACTCCTCTCATGAGCCCAAACAAGTCTCTAAAAGCATGAGTTTGCAACTACTTTACTTTTGGAGAAAATTCAAAACATTCATTATTCAATAGAGCCCAATAGCAAAAATCAGGTTTTGAATGAAGAATCACATTTCTTGGTAGAATCATGCAGGATTGAAATTTTTGATGGTTTTTTACTCCTCTCAACAGCCCAAACAAGTTTCTAAAAGGATGAGTTTGCAACTACTTTACTTTTGGAGAAAAATCAAAACATTCATTATTCAATAGGGCCCAAACTATCAAAAACCAGCGGTTTCAATGAACACACATTTCTTGGTAGAATCATGCAGGACTGAAATTTTTGATGTTTTTCTACTCCTCTCATGAGCCCAAACAAGTCTCTAAAAGCATGAGTTTGCAACTACTTTACTTTTGGAGAAAATTCAAAACATTCATTATTCAATAGAGCCCAATAGCAAAAATCAGGATTTGAATGAAGAATCACATTTCTTTGTAAAATCATGCAGGATTGAAATTTTTGATAGTTTTTTACTCCTCTCAACAGCCCAAACAAGTTTCTAAAAGGATGAGTTTGCAACTACTTTACTTTTGGAGAAAATTCAAAACATTCATTATTCAATAGGGCCCAAACTATCAAAAACCAGCGGTTTCAATGAACACACATTTCTTGGTAGAATCATGCAGGACTGAAATTTTTGATGTTTTTCTACTCCTCTCATGAGCCCAAACAAGTCTCTAAAAGGATGAGTTTGCAACTACTTTACTTTTGGAGAAAATTCAAAACATTCATTATTCAATAGAGCCCAATAGCAAAAATCAGGATTTGAATGAAGAATCACATTTCTTGGTAAAATCATGCAGGATTGAAATTTTTGATGGTTTTTTACTCCTCTCAACAGCCCAAACAAGTTTCTAAAAGGATGACTTTGCAACTACTTTACTTTTGGAGAAAATTCAAAACATTCATTATTCAATAGGGCCCAAAATATCAAAAACCAGCGGTTTGAATGAACACACATTTCTTGGTAGAATCATGGAGGACTGAAATTTTTGATGTTTTTCTACTCCTCTCATGAGCCCAAACAAGTCTCTAAAAGCATGAGTTTGCAACTACTTTACTTTTGGAGAAAATTCAAAACATTCATTATTCAATAGAGCCCAATAGCAAAAATCAGGTTTTGAATGAAGAATCACATTTCTTGGTAAAATCATGCAGGATTGAAATTTTTGATGGTTTTTTACTCCTCTCAACAGCCCAAACAAGTTTCTAAAAGGATGAGTTTGCAACTACTTTACTTTTGGAGAAAATTCAAAACATTCATTATTCAATAGGGCCCAAACTATCAAAAACCAGCGGTTTCAATGAACACACATTTCTTGGTAGAATCATGCAGGACTGAAATTTTTGATGTTTTTCTACTCCTCTCATGAGCCCAAACAAGACTCTAAAAGCATGAGTTTGCAACTACTTTACTTTTGGAGAAAATTCAAAAAACATTCATTATTCAATAGAGCCCAATAGCAAAAATCAGGTTTTGAATGAAGAATCACATTTCTTGGTAAAATCATGCAGGATTGAAATTTTTGATGGTTTTTTACTCCTCTCAACAGCCCAAACAAGTTTCTAAAAGGATGAGTTTGCAACTACTTTACTTTTGGAGAAAATTCAAAACATTCATTATTCAATAGGGCCCAAACTATCAAAAACCAGCGGTTTGAATGAACACACATTTCTTGGTAGAATCATGCAGGACTGAAATTTTTGATGTTTTTCTACTCCTCTCATGAGCCCAAATAAGTGTCTAAAAGCATGAGTTTGCAACTACTTTACTTTTGGAGAAAATTCAAAACATTCATTATTCAATAGAGCCCAATAGCAAAAATCAGGTTTTGAATGAAGAATCACATTTCTTGGTAGAATCATGCAGGATTGAAATTTTTGATGGTTTTTTACTCCTCTCAAAAGCCCAAACAAGTTTCTAAAAGGATGAGTTTGCAACTACTTTACTTTTGGAGAAAATTCAAAACATTCATTATTCAATAGGGCCCAAAATATCAAAAACCAGCGGTTTGAATGAACACACATTTCTTGGTAGAATCGTGCAGGACTGAAATTTTTTATGTTTTTCTACTCCTCTCATGAGCCCAAACAAGTCTCTAAAAGGATGAGTTTGCAACTACTTTACTTTTGGAGAAAATTCAAAACATTCATTATTCAATAGAGCCCAATAGCAAAAACCAGCGTTTTGAATGAAGAATCACATTTCTTGGTAGAATCATGCAGGATTGAAATTTTTGATGGTTTTTTACTCCTCTCAACAGCCCAAACAAGTTTCTAAAAGGATGACTTTGCAACTACTTTACTTTTGGAGAAAATTCAAAACATTCATTATTCAATAGGGCCCAAACTATCAAAAACCAGCGGTTTCAATGAACACACATTTCTTGGTAGAATCATGCAGGACTGAAATTTTTGATGTTTTTCTACTCCTCTCATGAGCCCAAACAAGTCTCTAAAAGCATGAGTTTGCAACTACTTTACTTTTGGAGAAAATTCAAAACATTCATTATTCAATAGAGCCCAATAGCAAAAATCAGGTTTTGAATGAAGAATCACATTTCTTGGTAAAATCATGCAGGATTGAAATTTTTGATGGTTTTTTACTCCTCTCAACAGCCCAAACAAGTTTCTAAAAGGATGAGTTTGCAACTACTTTACTTTTGGAGAAAATTCAAAACATTCATTATTCAATAGGGCCCAAACTATCAAAAACCAGCGGTTTCAATGAACACACATTTCTTGGTAGAATCATGCAGGACTGAAATTTTTGATGTTTTTCTACTCCTCTCATGAGCCCAAACAAGTCTCTAAAAGCATGAGTTTGCAACTACTTTACTTTTGGAGAAAATTCAAAACATTCACTTTTCACTAGAGCCCAATAGCAAAAATCAGGTTTTGAATGAAGAATCACATTTCTTGGTAGAATCATGCTGCATTGAAATTTTTGATGGTTTTTTACTCCTCTCAACAGCCCAAACAAGTTTCTAAAAGGATGAGTTTGCAACTACTTTACTTTTGGAGGAAATTCAAAACATTCATTATTCAATAGGGCCCAAACTATCAAAAACCAGCGGTTTCAATGAACACACATTTCTTGGTAGAATCATGCAGGACTGAAATTTTTGATGTTTTTCTACTCCTCTCATGAGCCCAAACAAGTCTCTAAAAGCATGAGTTTGCAACTACTTTACTTTTGGAGAAAATTCAAAACATTCATTATTCAATAGAGCCCAATAGCAAAAATCAGGATTTGAATGAAGAATCACATTTCTTGGTAAAATCATGCAGGATTGAAATTTTTGATGGTTTTTTACTCCTCTCAACAGCCCAAACAAGTTTCTAAAAGGATGAGTTTGCAACTACTTTACTTTTGGAGAAAATTCAAAACATTCATTATTCAATAGGGCCCAAACTATCAAAAACCAGCGGTTTCAATGAACACACATTTCTTGGTAGAATCATGCAGGACTGAAATTTTTGATGTTTTTCTACTCCTCTCATGAGCCCAAACAAGTCTCTAAAAGCATGAGTTTGCAACTACTTTACTTTTGGAGAAAATTCAAAACATTCATTATTCAATAGAGCCCAATAGCAAAAATCAGGTTTTGAATGAAGAATCACATTTCTTGGTAAAATCATGCAGGATTGAAATTTTTGATGGTTTTTTACTCCTCTCAACAGCCCAAACAAGTTTCTAAAAGGATGAGTTTGAAACTACTTTACTTTTGGAGAAAATTCAAAACATTCATTATTCAATAGGGCCCAAAATATCAAAAACCAGCGGTTTGAATGAACACACATTTCTTGGTAGAATTGTGCAGGACTGAAATTTTTTATGTTTTTCTACTCCTCTCATGAGCCCAAACAAGTCTCTAAAAGGATGAGTTTGCAACTACTTTACTTTTGGAGAAAATTCAAAACATTCACTATTCAATAGAGCCCAATAGCAAAAACCAGCGTTTTGAATGAAGAATCACATTTCTTGGTAGAATCATGCAGGATTGAAATTTTTGATGGTTTTTTACTCCTCTCAACAGCCCAAACAAGTTTCTAAAAGGATGAGTTTGCAACTACTTTACTTTTGGAGAAAATTCAAAACATTCATTATTCAATAGGGCCCAAACTATCAAAAACCAGCGGTTTCAATGAACACACATTTCTTGGTAGAATCATGCAGGACTGAAATTTTTGATGTTTTTCTACTCCTCTCATGAGCCCAAACAAGTCTCTAAAAGCATGAGTTTGCAACTACTTTACTTTTGGAGAAAATTCAAAACATTCACTATTCAATAGAGCCCAATAGCAAAAATCAGGTTTTGAATGAAGAATCGCATTTCTTGGTAAAATCATGCAGGATTGAAATTTTTGATGGTTTTTTACTCCTCTCAACAGCCCAAACATGTTTCTAAAAGGATGAGTTTGCAACTACTTTACTTTTGGAGAAAATTCAAAACATTCATTATTCAATAGGGCCCAAACTATCAAAAACCAGCGGTTTCAATGAACACACATTTCTTGGTAGAATCATGCAGGACTGAAATTTTTGATGTTTTTCTACTCCTCTCATGAGCCCAAACAAGACTCTAAAAGCATGAGTTTGCAACTACTTTACTTTTGGAGAAAATTCAAAACATTCATTATTCAATAGAGCCCAATAGCAAAAATCAGGTTTTGAATGAAGAATCACATTTCTTGGTAGAATCATGCAGGATTGAAATTTTTGATGGTTTTTTACTCCTCTCAACAGCCCAAACAAGTTTCTAAAAGGATGAGTTTGCAACTACTTTACTTTTGGAGAAAATTCAAAACATTCATTATTCAATAGGGCCCAAACTATCAAAAACCAGCGGTTTCAATGAACACACATTTCTTGGTAGAATCATGCAGGACTGAAATTTTTGATGTTTTTCTACTCCTCTCATGAGCCCAAACAAGTCTCTAAAAGCATGAGTTTGCAACTACTTTACTTTTGGAGAAAATTCAAAACATTCATTATTCAATAGAGCCCAATAGCAAAAATCAGGATTTGAATGAAGAATCACATTTCTTTGTAAAATCATGCAGGATTGAAATTTTTGATGGTTTTTTACTCCTCTCAACAGCCCAAACAAGTTTCTAAAAGGATGAGTTTGCAACTACTTTACTTTTGGAGAAAATTCAAAACATTCATTATTCAATAGGGCCCAAACTATCAAAAACCAGCGGTTTCAATGAACACACATTTCTTGGTAGAATCATGCAGGACTGAAATTTTTGATGTTTTTCTACTCTCATGAGCCCAAACAAGTCTCTAAAAGCATGAGTTTGCAACTACTTTACTTTTGGAGAAAATTCAAAACATTCATTATTCAATAGAGCCCAATAGCAAAAATCAGGTTTTGAATGAAGAATCACATTTCTTGGTAAAATCATGCAGGATTGAAATTTTTGATGGTTTTTTACTCCTCTCAACAGCCCAAACAAGTTTCTAAAAGGATGAGTTTGCAACTACTTTACTTTTGGAGAAAATTCAAAACATTCATTATTCAATAGGGCCCAAACTATCAAAAACCAGCGGTTTGAATGAACACACATTTCTTGGTAGAATCATGCAGGACTGAAATTTTTGATGTTTTTCTACTCCTCTCAAGAGCCCAAACAAGTCTCTAAAAGCATGAGTTTGCAACTACTTTACTTTTGGAGAAAATTCAAAACATTCACTTTTCACTAGAGCCCAATAGCAAAAATCAGGTTTTGAATGAAGAATCACATTTCTTGGTAGAATCATGCTGCATTGAAATTTTTGATGGTTTTTTACTCCTCTCAACAGCCCAAACAAGTTTCTAAAAGGATGAGTTTGCAACTACTTTACTTTTGGAGAAAATTCAAAACATTCATTATTCAATAGGGCCCAAACTATCAAAAACCAGCGGTTTCAATGAACACACATTTCTTGGTAGAATCATGCAGGACTGAAATTTTTGATGTTTTTCTACTCCTCTCATGAGCCCAAACAAGACTCTAAAAGCATGAGTTTGCAACTACTTTACTTTTGGAGAAAATTCAAAACATTCATTATTCAATAGAGCCCAATAGCAAAAATCAGGTTTTGAATGAAGAATCACATTTCTTGGTAGAATCATGCAGGATTGAAATTTTTGATGGTTTTTTACTCCTCTCAACAGCCCAAACAAGTTTCTAAAAGGATGAGTTTGCAACTACTTTACTTTTGGAGAAAATTCAAAACATTCATTATTCAATAGGGCCCAAACTATCAAAAACCAGCGGTTTCAATGAACACACATTTCTTGGTAGAATCATGCAGGACTGAAATTTTTGATGTTTTTCTACTCCTCTCATGAGCCCAAACAAGTCTCTAAAAGCATGAGTTTGCAACTACTTTACTTTTGGAGAAAATTCAAAACATTCATTATTCAATAGAGCCCAATAGCAAAAATCAGGATTTGAATGAAGAATCACATTTCTTTGTAAAATCATGCAGGATTGAAATTTTTGATGGTTTTTTACTCCTCTCAACAGCCCAAACAAGTTTCTAAAAGGATGAGTTTGCAACTACTTTACTTTTGGAGAAAATTCAAAACATTCATTATTCAATAGGGCCCAAACTATCAAAAACCAGCGGTTTCAATGAACACACATTTCTTGGTAGAATCATGCAGGACTGAAATTTTTGATGTTTTTCTACTCTCATGAGCCCAAACAAGTCTCTAAAAGCATGAGTTTGCAACTACTTTACTTTTGGAGAAAATTCAAAACATTCATTATTCAATAGAGCCCAATAGCAAAAATCAGGTTTTGAATGAAGAATCACATTTCTTGGTAAAATCATGCAGGATTGAAATTTTTGATGGTTTTTTACTCCTCTCAACAGCCCAAACAAGTTTCTAAAAGGATGAGTTTGCAACTACTTTACTTTTGGAGAAAATTCAAAACATTCATTATTCAATAGGGCCCAAACTATCAAAAACCAGCGGTTTGAATGAACACACATTTCTTGGTAGAATCATGCAGGACTGAAATTTTTGATGTTTTTCTACTCCTCTCATGAGCCCAAACAAGTCTCTAAAAGCATGAGTTTGCAACTACTTTACTTTTGGAGAAAATTCAAAACATTCACTTTTCACTAGAGCCCAATAGCAAAAATCAGGTTTTGAATGAAGAATCACATTTCTTGGTAGAATCATGCTGCATTGAAATTTTTGATGGTTTTTTACTCCTCTCAACAGCCCAAACAAGTTTCTAAAAGGATGAGTTTGCAACTACTTTACTTTTGGAGAAAATTCAAAACATTCATTATTCAATAGGGCCCAAACTATCAAAAACCAGCGGTTTCAATGAACACACATTTCTTGGTAGAATCATGCAGGACTGAAATTTTTGATGTTTTTCTACTCCTCTCATGAGCCCAAACAAGTCTCTAAAAGCATGAGTTTGCAACTACTTTACTTTTGGAGAAAATTCAAAACATTCATTATTCAATAGAGCCCAATAGCAAAAATCAGGATTTGAATGAAGAATCACATTTCTTTGTAAAATCATGCAGGATTGAAATTTTTGATAGTTTTTTACTCCTCTCAACAGCCCAAACAAGTTTCTAAAAGGATGAGTTTGCAACTACTTTACTTTTGGAGAAAATTCAAAACATTCATTATTCAATAGGGCCCAAACTATCAAAAACCAGCGGTTTCAATGAACACACATTTCTTGGTAGAATCATGCAGGACTGAAATTTTTGATGTTTTTCTACTCCTCTCATGAGCCCAAACAAGTCTCTAAAAGCATGAGTTTGCAACTACTTTACTTTTGGAGAAAATTCAAAACATTCACTTTTCACTAGAGCCCAATAGCAAAAATCAGGTTTTGAATGAAGAATCACATTTCTTGGTAGAATCATGCTGCATTGAAATTTTTGATGGTTTTTTACTCCTCTCAACAGCCCAAACAAGTTTCTAAAAGGATGAGTTTGCAACTACTTTACTTTTGGAGAAAATTCAAAACATTCATTATTCAATAGGGCCCAAACTATCAAAAACCAGCGGTTTCAATGAACACACATTTCTTGGTAGAATCATGCAGGACTGAAATTTTTGATGTTTTTCTACTCCTCTCATGAGCCCAAACAAGTCTCTAAAAGCAAGAGTTTGCAACTACTTTACTTTTGGAGAAAATTCAAAACATTCATTATTCAATAGAGCCCAATAGCAAAAATCAGGATTTGAATGAAGAATCACATTTCTTTGTAAAATCATGCAGGATTGAAATTTTTGATAGTTTTTTACTCCTCTCAACAGCCCAAACAAGTTTCTAAAAGGATGAGTTTGCAACTACTTTACTTTTGGAGAAAATTCAAAACATTCATTATTCAATAGGGCCCAAACTATCAAAAACCAGCGGTTTCAATGAACACACATTTCTTGGTAGAATCATGCAGGACTGAAATTTTTGATGTTTTTCTACTCCTCTCATGAGCCCAAACAAGTCTCTAAAAGCATGAGTTTGCAACTACTTTACTTTTGGAGAAAATTCAAAACATTCATTATTCAATAGAGCCCAATAGCAAAAATCAGGATTTGAATGAAGAATCACATTTCTTGGTAAAATCATGCAGGATTGAAATTTTTGATGGTTTTTTACTCCTCTCAACAGCCCAAACAAGTTTCTAAAAGGATGACTTTGCAACTACTTTACTTTTGGAGAAAATTCAAAACATTCATTATTCAATAGGGCCCAAACTATCAAAAACCAGCGGTTTGAATGAACACACATTTCTTGGTAGAATCATGCAGGACTGAAATTTTTGATGTTTTTCTACTCCTCTCATGAGCCCAAACAAGTCTCTAAAAGCATGAGTTTGCAACTACTTTACTTTTGGAGAAAATTCAAAACATTCATTATTCATTAGAGCCCAATAGCAAAAATCAGGTTTTGAATGAAGAATCACATTTCTTGGTAAAATCATGCAGGATTGAAATTTTTGATGGTTTTTTACTCCTCTCAACAGCCCAAACAAGTTTCTAAAAGGATGAGTTTGCAACTACTTTACTTTTGGAGAAAATTCAAAACATTCATTATTCAATAGGGCCCAAACTATCAAAAACCAGCGGTTTCAATGAACACACATTTCTTGGTAGAATCATGCAGGACTGAAATTTTTGATGTTTTTCTACTCCTCTCATGAGCCCAAACAAGACTCTAAAAGCATGAGTTTGCAACTACTTTACTTTTGGAGAAAATTCAAAAAACATTCATTATTCAATAGAGCCCAATAGCAAAAATCAGGTTTTGAATGAAGAATCACATTTCTTGGTAAAATCATGCAGGATTGAAATTTTTGATGGTTTTTTACTCCTCTCAACAGCCCAAACAAGTTTCTAAAAGGATGAGTTTGCAACTACTTTACTTTTGGAGAAAATTCAAAACATTCATTATTCAATAGGGCCCAAACTATCAAAAACCAGCGGTTTGAATGAACACACATTTCTTGGTAGAATCATGCAGGACTGAAATTTTTGATGTTTTTCTACTCCTCTCATGAGCCCAAATAAGTGTCTAAAAGCATGAGTTTGCAACTACTTTACTTTTGGAGAAAATTCAAAACATTCATTATTCAATAGAGCCCAATAGCAAAAATCAGGTTTTGAATGAAGAATCACATTTCTTGGTAGAATCATGCAGGATTGAAATTTTTGATGGTTTTTTACTCCTCTCAAAAGCCCAAACAAGTTTCTAAAAGGATGAGTTTGCAACTACTTTACTTTTGGAGAAAATTCAAAACATTCATTATTCAATAGGGCCCAAAATATCAAAAACCAGCGGTTTGAATGAACACACATTTCTTGGTAGAATCGTGCAGGACTGAAATTTTTTATGTTTTTCTACTCCTCTCATGAGCCCAAACAAGTCTCTAAAAGGATGAGTTTGCAACTACTTTACTTTTGGAGAAAATTCAAAACATTCATTATTCAATAGAGCCCAATAGCAAAAACCAGCGTTTTGAATGAAGAATCACATTTCTTGGTAGAATCATGCAGGATTGAAATTTTTGATGGTTTTTTACTCCTCTCAACAGCCCAAACAAGTTTCTAAAAGGATGAGTTTGCAACTACTTTACTTTTGGAGAAAATTCAAAACATTCATTATTCAATAGGGCCCAAACTATCAAAAACCAGCGGTTTCAATGAACACACATTTCTTGGTAGAATCATGCAGGACTGAA
Organism: Dendrobates tinctorius; assembly: GCF_039654945.1. NCBI lineage: Eukaryota > Metazoa > Chordata > Amphibia > Anura > Dendrobatidae > Dendrobates > Dendrobates tinctorius. The sequence continues at coordinate 1,026,723 of NW_027361944.1, forward strand.
ATTTTTGATGTTTTTCTACTCCTCTCATGAGCCCAAACAAGTCTCTAAAAGCATGAGTTTGCAACTACTTTACTTTTGGAGAAAATTCAAAACATTCACTTTTCACTAGAGCCCAATAGCAAAAATCAGGTTTTGAATGAAGAATCACATTTCTTGGTAGAATCATGCTGCATTGAAATTTTTGATGGTTTTTTACTCCTCTCAACAGCCCAAACAAGTTTCTAAAAGGATGAGTTTGCAACTACTTTACTTTTGGAGAAAATTCAAAACATTCATTATTCAATAGGGCCCAAACTATCAAAAACCAGCGGTTTGAATGAACACACATTTCTTGGTAGAATCATGCAGGACTGAAATTTTTGATGTTTTTCTACTCCTCTCATGAGCCCAAACAAGTCTCTAAAAGCATGAGTTTGCAACTACTTTACTTTTGGAGAAAATTCAAAACATTCACTATTCAATAGAGCCCAATAGCAAAAATCAGGTTTTGAATGAAGAATCGCATTTCTTGGTAAAATCATGCAGGATTGAAATTTTTGATGGTTTTTTACTCCTCTCAACAGCCCAAACAAGTTTCTAAAAGGATGAGTTTGCAACTACTTTACTTTTGGAGAAAATTCAAAACATTCATTATTCAATAGGGCCCAAACTATCAAAAACCAGCGGTTTGAATGAACACACATTTCTTGGTAGAATCATGCAGGACTGAAATTTTTGATGTTTTTCTACTCCTCTCATGAGCCCAAACAAGTCTCTAAAAGCATGAGTTTGCAACTACTTTACTTTTGGAGAAAATTCAAAACATTCATTATTCAATAGAGCCCAATAGCAAAAATCAGGTTTTGAATGAAGAATCACATTTCTTGGTAGAATCATGCAGGATTGAAATTTTTGATGGTTTTTTACTCCTCTCAACAGCCCAAACAAGTTTCTAAAAGGATGAGTTTGCAACTACTTTACTTTTGGAGAAAATTCAAAACATTCATTATTCAATAGGGCCCAAACTATCAAAAACCAGCGGTTTCAATGAACACACATTTCTTGGTAGAATCATGCAGGACTGAAATTTTTGATGTTTTTCTACTCCTCTCATGAGCCCAAACAAGTCTCTAAAAGCATGAGTTTGCAACTACTTTACTTTTGGAGAAAATTCAAAACATTCATTATTCAATAGAGCCCAATAGCAAAAATCAGGATTTGAATGAAGAATCACATTTCTTGGTAAAATCATGCAGGATTGAAATTTTTGATGGTTTTTTACTCCTCTCAACAGCCCAAACAAGTTTCTAAAAGGATGAGTTTGCAACTACTTTACTTTTGGAGAAAATTCAAAACATTCATTATTCAATAGGGCCCAAACTATCAAAAACCAGCGGTTTCAATGAACACACATTTCTTGGTAGAATCATGCAGGACTGAAATTTTTGACGTTTTTCTACTCCTCTCATGAGCCCAAACAAGTCTCTAAAAGCATGAGTTTGCAACTACTTTACTTTTGGAGAAAATTCAAAACATTCATTATTCAATAGAGCCCAATAGCAAAAATCAGGTTTTGAATGAAGAATCACATTTCTTGGTAAAATCATGCAGGATTGAAATTTTTGATGGTTTTTTACTCCTCTCAACAGCCCAAACAAGTTTCTAAAAGGATGAGTTTGCAACTACTTTACTTTTGGAGAAAATTCAAAACATTCATTATTCAATAGGGCCCAAACTATCAAAAACCAGCGGTTTGAATGAACACACATTTCTTGGTAGAATCATGCAGGACTGAAATTTTTGATGTTTTTCTACTCCTCTCATGAGCCCAAATAAGTCTCTAAAAGCATGAGTTTGCAACTACTTTACTTTTGGAGAAAATTCAAAACATTCATTATTCAATAGAGCCCAATAGCAAAAATCAGGTTTTGAATGAAGAATCACATTTCTTGGCAGAATCATGCAGGATTGAAATTTTTGATGGTTTTTTACTCCTCTCAAAAGCCCAAACAAGTTTCTAAAAGGATGAGTTTGCAACTACTTTACTTTTGGAGAAAATTCAAAACATTCATTATTCAATAGGGCCCAAAATATCAAAAACCAGCGGTTTGAATGAACACACATTTCTTGGTAGAATCGTGCAGGACTGAAATTTTTTATGTTTTTCTACTCCTCTCATGAGCCCAAACAAGTCTCTAAAAGGATGAGATTGCAACTACTTTACTTTTGGAGAAAATTCAAAACATTCATTATTCAATAGAGCCCAATAGCAAAAACCAGCGTTTTGAATGAAGAATCACATTTCTTGGTAGAATCATGCAGGATTGAAATTTTTGATGGTTTTTTACTCCTCTCAACAGCCCAAACAAGTTTCTAAAAGGATGAGTTTGCAACTACTTTACTTTTGGAGAAAATTCAAAACATTCATTATTCAATAGGGCCCAAACTATCAAAAACCAGCGGTTTCAATGAACACACATTTCTTGGTAGAATCATGCAGGACTGAAATTTTTGATGTTTTTCTACTCCTCTCATGAGCCCAAACAAGTCTCTAAAAGCATGAGTTTGCAACTACTTTACTTTTGGAGAAAATTCAAAACATTCATTATTCAATAGAGCCCAATAGCAAAAATCAGGTTTTGAATGAAGAATCACATTTCTTGGTAAAATCATGCAGGATTGAAATTTTTGATGGTTTTTTACTCCTCTCAACAGCCCAAACAAGTTTCTAAAAGGATGAGTTTGCAACTACTTTACTTTTGGAGAAAATTCAAAACATTCATTATTCAATAGGGCCCAAACTATCAAAAACCAGCGGTTTGAATGAACACACATTTCTTGGTAGAATCATGCAGGACTGAAATTTTTGATGTTTTTCTACTCCTCTCATGAGCCCAAACAAGTCTCTAAAAGCATGAGTTTGCAACTACTTTACTTTTGGAGAAAATTCAAAACATTCACTTTTCACTAGAGCCCAATAGCAAAAATCAGGTTTTGAATGAAGAATCACATTTCTTGGTAGAATCATGCTGCATTGAAATTTTTGATGGTTTTTTACTCCTCTCAACAGCCCAAACAAGTTTCTAAAAGGATGAGTTTGCAACTACTTTACTTTTGGAGAAAATTCAAAACATTCATTATTCAATAGGGCCCAAACTATCAAAAACCAGCGGTTTCAATGAACACACATTTCTTGGTAGAATCATGCAGGACTGAAATTTTTGATGTTTTTCTACTCCTCTCATGAGCCCAAACAAGTCTCTAAAAGCATGAGTTTGCAACTACTTTACTTTTGGAGAAAATTCAAAACATTCATTATTCAATAGAGCCCAATAGCAAAAATCAGGTTTTGAATGAAGATTCACATTTCTTGGTAGAATCATGCAGGATTGAAATTTTTGATGGTTTTTTACTCCTCTCAACAGCCCAAACAAGTTTCTAAAAGGATGAGTTTGCAACTACTTTACTTTTGGAGAAAATTCAAAACATTCATTATTCAATAGGGCCCAAACTATCAAAAACCAGCGGTTTCAATGAGCACACATTTTTTGGTAGAATCATGCAGGACTGAAATTTTTGATGTTTTTCTACTCCTCTCATGAGCCCAAACAAGTCTCTAAAAGCATGAGTTTGCAACTACTTTACTTTTGGAAAAAATTCAAAACATTCATTATTCAATAGAGCCCAATAGCAAAAATCAGGTTTTGAATGAAGAATCACATTTCTTGGTAAAATCATGCAGGATTGAAATTTTTGATGGTTTTTTACTCCTCTCAACAGCCCAAACAAGTTTCTAAAAGGATGAGTTTGCAACTACTTTACTTTTGGAGAAAATTCAAAACATTCATTATTCAATAGGGCCCAAACTATCAAAAACCAGCGGTTTCAATGAACACACATTTCTTGGTAGAATCATGCAGGACTGAAATTTTTGATGTTTTTCTACTCCTCTCATGAGCCCAAACAAGTCTCTAAAAGCATGAGTTTGCAACTACTTTACTTTTGGAGAAAATTCAAAACATTCATTATTCAATAGAGCCCAATAGCAAAAATCAGGATTTGAATGAAGAATCACATTTCTTGGTAAAATCATGCAGGATTGAAATTTTTGATGGTTTTTTACTCCTCTCAACAGCCCAAACAAGTTTCTAAAAGGATGAGTTTGCAACTACTTTACTTTTGGAGAAAATTCAAAACATTCATTATTCAATAGGGCCCAAACTATCAAAAACCAGCGGTTTGAATGAACACACATTTCTTGGTAGAATCATGCAGGACTGAAATTTTTGATGTTTTTCTACTCCTCTCATGAGCCCAAATAAGTCTCTAAAAGCATGAGTTTGCAACTACTTTACTTTTGGAGAAAATTCAAAACATTCATTATTCAATAGAGCCCAATAGCAAAAATCAGGTTTTGAATGAAGAATCACATTTCTTGGTAAAATCATGCAGGATTGAAATTTTTGATGGTTTTTTACTCCTCTCAACAGCCCAAACAAGTTTCTAAAAGGATGAGTTTGCAACTACTTTACTTTTGGAGAAAATTCAAAACATTCATTATTCAATAGGGCCCAAAATATCAAAAACCAGCGGTTTGAATGAACACACATTTCTTGGTAGAATCGTGCAGGACTGAAATTTTTTATGTTTTTCTACTCCTCTCATGAGCCCAAACAAGTCTCTAAAAGGATGAGTTTGGGGGGCGTGGTTTGCAGGGGCACGGGAGCAGTCGTGTTTGACAGGAGCTCCTGAGTTTCCCCTAAAAAAAGCTACTTCAAGCATACAAATAAGAAGATTCCTTCTACTTTCTTGATGTGGAAGAACTTGAGGATCATGCCTGGATCTAAAAAGATGAAGAATGAGAAGATCTTTGTTGATAAAAAGCTTTCTGAAAAGCAGAGGATCCAGCGGCCTGAAGCTGCTGAGTCATCCCTGTTGTCTGATGGGAGAAAGATGGCGGCTGCTGGGAGCTCTGTGGCAAAGAAGAAGATTGATGCTCCATCTGTGGGGAAGTCTGTTGGGTCACCCTCTATCAATCGGAGCTGCAGTAATGGACTGGGAGGCAAAGCGGTGACTCTAATCAATGATAAGAGCAGAGGCGGTGGTGCTGGCACAGCTGTGAGACAGAAGAGGAGCGTGGAAGCAGCATCGCTGGGGAAGTCCGTCGGGACACCTTCTTTCAGCCGAAGCGTGAGGAGCGGTCTAAGGGGAATAGAAGCGGTGAGGTCATCGGCAGCTGTCGGCGTCGGGAGAAGCAGTAGCGGGACCAGTGCAGCTGCGATGAAGAGGAGGAGTGCAAAGATGGTGTTGTTAGAGAAGTCTGCCGGGATGTCTTCGACCTGCAGGAGCGCGGTGAGCAGACCGCGGGGAGCAGTGGAGGAGGCGTCTTTGGCGGCAGTGGTAAACAGCATTGAAGATCCTTCATCGGCAGCGCGGGTGGCTGAGGACAGATGCCCAGGATCTGCGGCGGTGTGTTCAGCAGCAATGGGAGCAGCTAGAGGACATATGCAGGTGGCGGTGGCCGGGAGGAGAGGCAGCGCTGCACAGCCGCGGCTCCTGTGGGCACCTGAGGTGAGCAGGAACTTAGGAAACATGGCGGTGACTGCAGCGGTGGCAGGAGCAGGAGGAAGCTGGCAGGGAGGAATGAAGGAGAATCGCTTACAATCAGCGGTGTTTGGGAGTGACAGCTCAGCTTTATCAGCGCAGGGAGATGGAGATAAGAGCCAGGGGGGAACAGCAATGTATACAACAATAGCAGGAGGAGCCCAGCTACAGGGGGTGGTGATAACTTCTTCACTATATAAACCTGGCAAGACTTTCCAATCCAAGGAGATCTCTGATGACAGGCTTAGACATGATGCACCGGTTTTTGTTCCTCAGATGGGTGGAGGTGGTGATGGCATTCATGGGGAGGGGAGAGGGGAGGAGGGGAAATTCTCTGATTGTCTAAACAAAAGTATTGATAGTGAGACCTCCTCTGATCATTCATGTAGATCTACGAATTCATTGGACGGCTTAAATAATGTATATTCTGATGGATCCGTGGAGAGGATGGGGACACCTGAACGTGAGGAAAATGATTTCTCTGTTGATACGGACTCTGGGGATTACAGTCCATCAGACTCTACTCCAGAAGACTCTATCAGAGATGATAGTTTTGAATTTGGAGGAGACCATTGTACACAATTAGAGATGGATTATAATGATTCTATTACATTGCCAATAGACGAAATACCCGCTTCTGATGATTACCCTACAGAGGGTTTTATGGCTAAATTGCTAAAAGCTTTTTTGTCATCTATGGAATTATTGGGGAAAAAACCCAATACAAATAATGATTCCAAGGCAGTGATCGAACATAAAACTGAAATGACTGACCCTAACCAAGATAAAGCTTCTGAAACCTTTATAAAAAAGCTTTTTCAAAAGTCATTATCACTTTTCGCAGGGGATTATTGTCTTAATTCTACTGATATTTCTGTTACTCCATCTCTCGAATCCAAAATGGTCATACCTCCTTACTCAAAATATGAGTCCCTATGTGTCGAAGGAATTAAGAGTCTATCCACACTATCAAAATCCGTGGAAAAGGTCCAAAATGATATTGATTTTTTTAGAAGTAGCTTGGCCACATATGAAGATCTGAGAAGGAAAAATAATATCAAAATCAGGGGAATCCCTGAAACAGTCCAGAACTTCAAATTAAAAAGCTACGTTTCCTCTATGATCTGTCACGTGTTTCCAAATATTGAAAAGAGCAACTTGATTGATAAAGCTTTTAGAATCCGTAGACCTTCTTCCCTCCCTCCTGATGTGGCTAGGGATGTCATCGTCACATTCTACCCTAATTGGGTCAGAAACAAGCTTTTAAATATTTCAAAAGAGCCGTCGTTTTCTTCATCTCCTTATGCCCATTTATCCTTCTATAAAGACTTATCTAAAGACACCTGGACAAGAAGGAAATCATTTTACTCCATAACAAGCGAACTCCTCCGTGCCGGTATTCCTTATAATTGGACACAGAACTCTAATCTTCAGATTAAAAATGCATCAAAAGTGATCGTTATTTCATCACCGGATGAAGGCCACACGTTCTTAAAAGATGCTGGATTATCACCCTCTGCGATTTCTTGTGGATATCTTGAGCAACGTAAATTTGACGTTCGTCCTGATTGAGAAAGACTCAGAATTCTATCTTCAGGGGACACCACATGTCTTTAAAATATATACAATTCATGCTTGTCAATTTTAATTTTAATTTTGATTATATTTGTGACTTTTAAGGAATCTCATCTTATTTTATAGCTAATGAATGAACCGATTTGCCCTCAACGGGTCCTATGGTCACCAGGAGTGGCCCCGGACGGGACGGGCCTTCATACATTTATAGATGCTAGTCGGTTTCCTTCTATAGCATTTGCAATGTATTGTTCCTTTTTAGGTACAGCGGTAGTTATGTTATGCAAGGTTTTATACAGAGCAAGCTATGAACAAAAATTTGTTGCATTTATTTCATACCAGCTTTGATCTTTATTACTGATGGAGTCGTAGTTTATTAGTAATATAGTTACTTATTCATAGCTGATAGTGATAGGTAGTGGAAAATGCTATTATGAGGGGATGTAGACTTATTCTACGTATATCTTAGGGATAAATTCCGTAATATTATATGCAACTAATAATTACATTACCTTTAATATTGATATAATTTTGCTACTTTCTGTATGTTTGCCTGTCTATCCCCAATCTGGGGGTCTCCCTGTCTTCACAGGGGGATTTCTTTCCTATTCCTAACCCTTCCCTTCCTTCCTTCCTTTCCTGTTAAAAATTTTAAAATTTAATAAAAATTATTGGAAAATAAAAGGATGAGTTTGCAACTACTTTACTTTTGGAGAAAATTCAAAACATTCATTATTCAATAGAGCCCAATAGCAAAAACCAGCGTTTTGAATGAAGAATCACATTTCTTGGTAGAATCATGCAGGATTGAAATTTTTGATGGTTTTTTACTCCTCTCAACAGCCCAAACAAGTTTCTAAAAGGATGAGTTTGCAACTACTTTACTTTTGGAGAAAATTCAAAACATTCATTATTCAATAGGGCCCAAACTATCAAAAACCAGCGGTTTCAATGAACACACATTTCTTGGTAGAATCATGCAGGACTGAAATTTTTGATGTTTTTCTACTCCTCTCATGAGCCCAAACAAGTCTCTAAAAGCATGAGTTTGCAACTACTTTACTTTTGGAGAAAATTCAAAACATTCACTTTTCACTAGAGCCCAATAGCAAAAATCAGGTTTTGAATGAAGAATCACATTTCTTGGTAGAATCATGCTGCATTGAAATTTTTGATGGTTTTTTACTCCTCTCAACAGCCCAAACAAGTTTCTAAAAGGATGAGTTTGCAACTACTTTACTTTTGGAGAAAATTCAAAACATTCATTATTCAATAGGGCCCAAACTATCAAAAACCAGCGGTTTCAATGAACACACATTTCTTGGTAGAATCATGCAGGACTGAAATTTTTGATGTTTTTCTACTCCTCTCATGAGCCCAAACAAGACTCTAAAAGCATGAGTTTGCAACTACTTTACTTTTGGAGAAAATTCAAAACATTCATTATTCAATAGAGCCCAATAGCAAAAATCAGGTTTTGAATGAAGAATCACATTTCTTGGTAAAATCATGCAGGATTGAAATTTTTGATGGTTTTTTACTCCTCTCAACAGCCCAAACAAGTTTCTAAAAGGATGAGTTTGCAACTACTTTACTTTTGGAGAAAATTCAAAACATTCATTATTCAATAGGGCCCAAACTATCAAAAACCAGCGGTTTGAATGAACACACATTTCTTGGTAGAATCATGCAGGACTGAAATTTTTGATGTTTTTCTACTCCTCTCATGAGCCCAAATAAGTCTCTAAAAGCATGAGTTTGCAACTACTTTACTTTTGGAGAAAATTCAAAACATTCATTATTCAATAGAGCCCAATAGCAAAAATCAGGTTTTGAATGAAGAATCACATTTCTTGGTAGAATCATGCAGGATTGAAATTTTTGATGGTTTTTTACTCCTCTCAATAGCCCAAACAAGTTTCTAAAAGGATGAGTTTGCAACTACTTTACTTTTGGAGAAAATTCAAAACATTCATTATTCAATAGGGCCCAAAATATCAAAAACCAGCGGTTTGAATGAACACACATTTCTTGGTAGAATCGTGCAGGACTGAAATGTTTTGTTTTTCTACTCCGCTCATGAGCCCAAACAAGTCTCTAAAAGGATGAGTTTGCAACTACTTTACTTTTGGAGAAAATTCAAAACATTCATTATTCAATAGAGCCCAATAGCAAAAACCAGCGTTTTGAATGAAGAATCACATTTCTTGGTAGAATCATGCAGGATTGAAATTTTTGATGGTTTTTTACTCCTCTCAACAGCCCAAACAAGTTTCTAAAAGGATGAGTTTGCAACTACTTTACTTTTGGAGAAAATTCAAAACATTCATTATTCAATAGGGCCCAAACTATCAAAAACCAGCGGTTTCAATGAACACACATTTCTTGGTAGAATCATGCAGGACTGAAATTTTTGATGTTTTTCTACTCCTCTCATGAGCCCAAACAAGTCTCTAAAAGCATGAGTTTGCAACTACTTTACTTTTGGAGAAAATTCAAAACATTCATTATTCAATAGAGCCCAATAGCAAAAATCAGGTTTTGAATGAAGAATCACATTTCTTGGTAAAATCATGCAGGATTGAAATTTTTGATGGTTTTTTACTCCTCTCAACAGCCCAAACAAGTTTCTAAAAGGATGAGTTTGCAACTACTTTACTTTTGGAGAAAATTCAAAACATTCATTATTCAATAGGGCCCAAACTATCAAAAACCAGCGGTTTCAATGAACACACATTTCTTGGTAGAATCATGCAGGACTGAAATTTTTGATGTTTTTCTACTCCTCTCATGAGCCCAAACAAGTCTCTAAAAGCATGAGTTTGCAACTACTTTACTTTTGGAGAAAATTCAAAACATTCATTATTCAATAGAGCCCAATAGCAAAAATCAGGTTTTGAATGAAGAATCACATTTCTTGGTAAAATCATGCAGGATTGAAATTTTTGATGGTTTTTTACTCCTCTCAACAGCCCAAACAAGTTTCTAAAAGGATGAGTTTGCAACTACTTTACTTTTGGAGAAAATTCAAAACATTCATTATTCAATAGGGCCCAAACTATCAAAAACCAGCGGTTTGAATGAACACACATTTCTTGGTAGAATCATGCAGGACTGAAATTTTTGATGTTTTTCTACTCCTCTCATGAGCCCAAATAAGTCTCTAAAAGCATGAGTTTGCAACTACTTTACTTTTGGAGAAAATTCAAAACATTCATTATTCAATAGAGCCCAATAGCAAAAATCAGGTTTTGAATGAAGAATCACATTTCTTGGTAGAATCATGCAGGATTGAAATTTTTGATGGTTTTTTACTCCTCTCAACAGCCCAAACAAGTTTCTAAAAGGATGAGTTTGCAACTACTTTACTTTTGGAGAAAATTCAAAACATTCATTATTCAATAGGGCCCAAAATATCAAAAACCAGCGGTTTGAATGAACACACATTTCTTGGTAGAATCATGCAGGACTGAAATTTTTGATGTTTTTCTACTCCTCTCATGAGCCCAAACAAGTCTCTAAAAGCATGAGTTTGCAACTACTTTACTTTTGGAGAAAATTCAAAACATTCACTTTTCACTAGAGCCCAATAGCAAAAATCAGGTTTTGAATGAAGAATCACATTTCTTGGTAGAATCATGCTGCATTGAAATTTTTGATGGTTTTTTACTCCTCTCAACAGCCCAAACAAGTTTCTAAAAGGATGAGTTTGCAACTACTTTACTTTTGGAGAAAATTCAAAACATTCATTATTCAATAGAGCCCAATAGCAAAAATCAGGTTTTGAATGAAGAATCACATTTCTTGGTAAAATCATGCAGGATTGAAATTTTTGATGGTTTTTTACTCCTCTCAACAGCCCAAACAAGTTTCTAAAAGGATGAGTTTGCAACTACTTTACTTTTGGAGAAAATTCAAAACATTCATTATTCAATAGGGCCCAAACTATCAAAAACCAGCGGTTTCAATGAACACACATTTCTTGGTAGAATCATGCAGGACTGAAATTTTTGATGTTTTTCTACTCCTCTCATGAGCCCAAACAAGTCTCTAAAAGCATGAGTTTGCAACTACTTTACTTTTGGAGAAAATTCAAAACATTCATTATTCAATAGAGCCCAATAGCAAAAATCAGGTTTTGAATGAAGAATCACATTTCTTGGTAAAATCATGCAGGATTGAAATTTTTGATGGTTTTTTACTCCTCTCAACAGCCCAAACAAGTTTCTAAAAGGATGAGTTTGCAACTACTTTACTTTTGGAGAAAATTCAAAACATTCATTATTCAATAGGGCCCAAACTATCAAAAACCAGCGGTTTGAATGAACACACATTTCTTGGTAGAATCATGCAGGACTGAAATTTTTGATGTTTTTCTACTCCTCTCATGAGCCCAAATAAGTCTCTAAAAGCATGAGTTTGCAACTACTTTACTTTTGGAGAAAATTCAAAACATTCATTATTCAATAGAGCCCAATAGCAAAAATCAGGTTTTGAATGAAGAATCACATTTCTTGGTAGAATCATGCAGGATTGAAATTTTTGATGGTTTTTTACTCCTCTCAACAGCCCAAACAAGTTTCTAAAAGGATGAGTTTGCAACTACTTTACTTTTGGAGAAAATTCAAAACATTCATTATTCAATAGGGCCCAAAATATCAAAAACCAGCGGTTTGAATGAACACACATTTCTTGGTAGAATCATGCAGGACTGAAATTTTTGATGTTTTTCTACTCCTCTCATGAGCCTAAAAAAGTCTCTAAAAGCATGAGTTTGCAACTACTTTACTTTTGGAGAAAATTCATAACATTCACTTTTCACTAGAGCCCAATAGCAAAAATCAGGTTTTGAATGAAGAATCACATTTCTTGGTAGAATCATGCTGCATTGAAATTTTTGATGGTTTTTTACTCCTCTCAACAGCCCAAACAAGTTTCTAAAAGGATGAGTTTGCAACTACTTTACTTTTGGAGAAAATTCAAAACATTCATTATTCAATAGAGCCCAATAGCAAAAATCAGGTTTTGAATGAAGAATCACATTTCTTGGTAAAATCATGCAGGATTGAAATTTTTGATGGTTTTTTACTCCTCTCAACAGCCCAAACAAGTTTCTAAAAGGATGAGTTTGCAACTACTTTACTTTTGGAGAAAATTCAAAACATTCATTATTCAATAGGGCCCAAACTATCAAAAACCAGCGGTTTCAATGAACACACATTTCTTGGTAGAATCATGCAGGACTGAAATTTTTGATGTTTTTCTACTCCTCTCATGAGCCCAAATAAGTCTCTAAAAGCATGAGTTTGCAACTACTTTACTTTTGGAGAAAATTCAAAACATTCATTATTCAATAGAGCCCAATAGCAAAAATCAGGTTTTGAATGAAGAATCACATTTCTTGGTAGAATCATGCAGGATTGAAATTTTTGATGGTTTTTTACTCCTCTCAACAGCCCAAACAAGTTTCTAAAAGGATGAGTTTGCAACTACTTTACTTTTGGAGAAAATTCAAAACATTCATTATTCAATAGGGCCCAAAATATCAAAAACCAGCGGTTTGAATGAACACACATTTCTTGGTAGAATCATGCAGGACTGAAATTTTTGATGTTTTTCTACTCCTCTCATGAGCCCAAACAAGTCTCTAAAAGCATGAGTTTGCAACTACTTTACTTTTGGAGAAAATTCAAAACATTCACTTTTCACTAGAGCCCAATAGCAAAAATCAGGTTTTGAATGAAGAATCACATTTCTTGGTAGAATCATGCTGCATTGAAATTTTTGATGGTTTTTTACTCCTCTCAACAGCCCAAACAAGTTTCTAAAAGGATGAGTTTGCAACTACTTTACTTTTGGAGAAAATTCAAAACATTCATTATTCAATAGGGCCCAAACTATCAAAAACCAGCGGTTTCAATGAACACACATTTCTTGGTAGAATCATGCAGGACTGAAATTTTTGATGTTTTTCTACTCCTCTCATGAGCCCAAACAAGACTCTAAAAGCATGAGTTTGCAACTACTTTACTTTTGGAGAAAATTCAAAACATTCATTATTCAATAGAGCCCAATAGCAAAAATCAGGTTTTGAATGAAGAATCACATTTCTTGGTAGAATCATGCAGGATTGAAATTTTTGATGGATTTTTACTCCTCTCAATAGCCCAAACAAGTTTCTAAAAGGATGAGTTTGCAACTACTTTACTTTTGGAGAAAATTCAAAACATTCATTATTCAATAGGGCCCAAAATATCAAAAACCAGCGGTTTGAATGAACACACATTTCTTGGTAGAATCGTGCAGGACTGAAATTTTTTGTTTTTCTACTCCGCTCATGAGCCCAAACAAGTCTCTAAAAGGATGAGTTTGCAACTACTTTACTTTTGGAGAAAATTCAAAACATTCATTATTCAATAGAGCCCAATAGCAAAAACCAGCGTTTTGAATGAAGAATCACATTTCTTGGTAGAATCATGCAGGATTGAAATTTTTGATGGTTTTTTACTCCTCTCAACAGCCCAAACAAGTTTCTAAAAGGATGAGTTTGCAACTACTTTACTTTTGGAGAAAATTCAAAACATTCATTATTCAATAGGGCCCAAACTATCAAAAACCAGCGGTTTCAATGAACACACATTTCTTGGTAGAATCATGCAGGACTGAAATTTTTGATGTTTTTCTACTCCTCTCATGAGCCCAAACAAGTCTCTAAAAGCATGAGTTTGCAACTACTTTACTTTTGGAGAAAATTCAAAACATTCATTATTCAATAGATCCCAATAGCAAAAATCAGGTTTTGAATGAAGAATCACATTTCTTGGTAAAATCATGCAGGATTGAAATTTTTGATGGTTTTTTACTCCTCTCAACAGCCCAAACAAGTTTCTAAAAGGATGAGTTTGCAACTACTTTACTTTTGGAGAAAATTCAAAACATTCATTATTCAATAGGGCCCAAACTATCAAAAACCAGCGGTTTGAATGAACACACATTTCTTGGTAGAATCATGCAGGACTGACATTTTTGATGTTTTTCTACTCCTCTCATGAGCCCAAACAAGTCTCTAAAAGCATGAGTTTGCAACTACTTTACTTTTGGAGAAAATTCAAAACATTCACTTTTCACTAGAGCCCAATAGCAAAAATCAGGTTTTGAATGAAGAATCACATTTCTTGGTAGAATCATGTTGCATTGAAATTTTTGATGGTTTTTTACTCCTCTCAACAGCCCAAACAAGTTTCTAAAAGGATGAGTTTGCAACTACTTTACTTTTGGAGAAAATTCAAAACATTCATTATTCAATAGGGCCCAAACTATCAAAAACCAGCGGTTTCAATGAACACACATTTCTTGGTAGAATCATGCAGGACTGAAATTTTTGATGTTTTTCTACTCCTCTCATGAGCCCAAACAAGTCTCTAAAAGCATGAGTTTGCAACTACTTTACTTTTGGAGAAAATTCAAAACATTCACTTTTCACTAGAGCCCAATAGCAAAAATCAGGTTTTGAATGAAGAATCACATTTCTTGGTAGAATCATGCTGCATTGAAATTTTTGATGGTTTTTTACTCCTCTCAACAGCCCAAACAAGTTTCTAAAAGGATGAGTTTGCAACTACTTTACTTTTGGAGAAAATTCAAAACATTCATTATTCAATAGGGCCCAAACTATCAAAAACCAGCGGTTTCAATGAACACACATTTCTTGGTAGAATCATGCAGGACTGAAATTTTTGATGTTTTTCTACTCCTCTCATGAGCCCAAACAAGACTCTAAAAGCATGAGTTTGCAACTACTTTACTTTTGGAGAAAATTCAAAACATTCATTATTCAATAGAGCCCAATAGCAAAAATCAGGTTTTGAATGAAGAATCACATTTCTTGGTAAAATCATGCAGGATTGAAATTTTTGATGGTTTTTTACTCCTCTCAACAGCCCAAACAAGTTTCTAAAAGGATGAGTTTGCAACTACTTTACTTTTGGAGAAAATTCAAAACATTCATTATTCAATAGGGCCCAAACTATCAAAAACCAGCGGTTTGAATGAACACACATTTCTTGGTAGAATCATGCAGGACTGAAATTTTTGATGTTTTTCTACTCCTCTCATGAGCCCAAATAAGTCTCTAAAAGCATGAGTTTGCAACTACTTTACTTTTGGAGAAAATTCAAAACATTCATTATTCAATAGAGCCCAATAGCAAAAATCAGGTTTTGAATGAAGAATCACATTTCTTGGTAGAATCATGCAGGATTGAAATTTTTGATGGTTTTTTACTCCTCTCAATAGCCCAAACAAGTTTCTAAAAGGATGAGTTTGCAACTACTTTACTTTTGGAGAAAATTCAAAACATTCATTATTCAATAGGGCCCAAAATATCAAAAACCAGCGGTTTGAATGAACACACATTTCTTGGTAGAATCGTGCAGGACTGAAATGTTTTGTTTTTCTACTCCGCTCATGAGCCCAAACAAGTCTCTAAAAGGATGAGTTTGCAACTACTTTACTTTTGGAGAAAATTCAAAACATTCATTATTCAATAGAGCCCAATAGCAAAAACCAGCGTTTTGAATGAAGAATCACATTTCTTGGTAGAATCATGCAGGATTGAAATTTTTGATGGTTTTTTACTCCTCTCAACAGCCCAAACAAGTTTCTAAAAGGATGAGTTTGCAACTACTTTACTTTTGGAGAAAATTCAAAACATTCATTATTCAATAGGGCCCAAACTATCAAAAACCAGCGGTTTCAATGAACACACATTTCTTGGTAGAATCATGCAGGACTGAAATTTTTGATGTTTTTCTACTCCTCTCATGAGCCCAAACAAGTCTCTAAAAGCATGAGTTTGCAACTACTTTACTTTTGGAGAAAATTCAAAACATTCACTTTTCACTAGAGCCCAATAGCAAAAATCAGGTTTTGAATGAAGAATCACATTTCTTGGTAGAATCATGCTGCATTGAAATTTTTGATGGTTTTTTACTCCTCTCAACAGCCCAAACAAGTTTCTAAAAGGATGAGTTTGCAACTACTTTACTTTTGGAGAAAATTCAAAACATTCATTATTCAATAGGGCCCAAACTATCAAAAACCAGCGGTTTCAATGAACACACATTTCTTGGTAGAATCATGCAGGACTGAAATTTTTGATGTTTTTCTACTCCTCTCATGAGCCCAAACAAGTCTCTAAAAGCATGAGTTTGCAACTACTTTACTTTTGGAGAAAATTCAAAACATTCATTATTCAATAGAGCCCAATAGCAAAAATCAGGTTTTGAATGAAGAATCACATTTCTTGGTAAAATCATGCAGGATTGAAATTTTTGATGGTTTTTTACTCCTCTCAACAGCCCAAACAAGTTTCTAAAAGGATGAGTTTGCAACTACTTTACTTTTGGAGAAAATTCAAAACATTCATTATTCAATAGGGCCCAAACTATCAAAAACCAGCGGTTTGAATGAACACACATTTCTTGGTAGAATCATGCAGGACTGAAATTTTTGATGTTTTTCTACTCCTCTCATGAGCCCAAATAAGTCTCTAAAAGCATGAGTTTGCAACTACTTTACTTTTGGAGAAAATTCAAAACATTCATTATTCAATAGAGCCCAATAGCAAAAATCAGGTTTTGAATGAAGAATCACATTTCTTGGTAGAATCATGCAGGATTGAAATTTTTGATGGTTTTTTACTCCTCTCAACAGCCCAAACAAGTTTCTAAAAGGATGAGTTTGCAACTACTTTACTTTTGGAGAAAATTCAAAACATTCATTATTCAATAGGGCCCAAAATATCAAAAACCAGCGGTTTGAATGAACACACATTTCTTGGTAGAATCATGCAGGACTGAAATTTTTGATGTTTTTCTACTCCTCTCATGAGCCCAAACAAGTCTCTAAAAGCATGAGTTTGCAACTACTTTACTTTTGGAGAAAATTCAAAACATTCACTTTTCACTAGAGCCCAATAGCAAAAATCAGGTTTTGAATGAAGAATCACATTTCTTGGTAGAATCATGCTGCATTGAAATTTTTGATGGTTTTTTACTCCTCTCAACAGCCCAAACAAGTTTCTAAAAGGATGAGTTTGCAACTACTTTACTTTTGGAGAAAATTCAAAACATTCATTATTCAATAGAGCCCAATAGCAAAAATCAGGTTTTGAATGAAGAATCACATTTCTTGGTAAAATCATGCAGGATTGAAATTTTTGATGGTTTTTTACTCCTCTCAACAGCCCAAACAAGTTTCTAAAAGGATGAGTTTGCAACTACTTTACTTTTGGAGAAAATTCAAAACATTCATTATTCAATAGGGCCCAAACTATCAAAAACCAGCGGTTTCAATGAACACACATTTCTTGGTAGAATCATGCAGGACTGAAATTTTTGATGTTTTTCTACTCCTCTCATGAGCCCAAACAAGTCTCTAAAAGCATGAGTTTGCAACTACTTTACTTTTGGAGAAAATTCAAAACATTCATTATTCAATAGAGCCCAATAGCAAAAATCAGGTTTTGAATGAAGAATCACATTTCTTGGTAAAATCATGCAGGATTGAAATTTTTGATGGTTTTTTACTCCTCTCAACAGCCCAAACAAGTTTCTAAAAGGATGAGTTTGCAACTACTTTACTTTTGGAGAAAATTCAAAACATTCATTATTCAATAGGGCCCAAACTATCAAAAACCAGCGGTTTGAATGAACACACATTTCTTGGTAGAATCATGCAGGACTGAAATTTTTGATGTTTTTCTACTCCTCTCATGAGCCCAAACAAGTCTCTAAAAGCATGAGTTTGCAACTACTTTACTTTTGGAGAAAATTCAAAACATTCACTTTTCACTAGAGCCCAATAGCAAAAATCAGGTTTTGAATGAAGAATCACATTTCTTGGTAGAATCATGCTGCATTGAAATTTTTGATGGTTTTTTACTCCTCTCAACAGCCCAAACAAGTTTCTAAAAGGATGAGTTTGCAACTACTTTACTTTTGGAGAAAATTCAAAACATTCATTATTCAATAGGGCCCAAACTATCAAAAACCAGCGGTTTCAATGAACACACATTTCTTGGTAGAATCATGCAGGACTGAAATTTTTGATGTTTTTCTACTCCTCTCATGAGCCCAAACAAGTCTCTAAAAGCATGAGTTTGCAACTACTTTACTTTTGGAGAAAATTCAAAACATTCATTATTCAATAGAGCCCAATAGCAAAAATCAGGTTTTGAATGAAGAATCACATTTCTTGGTAAAATCATGCAGGATTGAAATTTTTGATGGTTTTTTACTCCTCTCAACAGCCCAAACAAGTTTCTAAAAGGATGAGTTTGCAACTACTTTACTTTTGGAGAAAATTCAAAACATTCATTATTCAATAGGGCCCAAACTATCAAAAACCAGCGGTTTCAATGAACACACATTTCTTGGTAGAATCATGCAGGACTGAAATTTTTGATGTTTTTCTACTCCTCTCATGAGCCCAAACAAGTCTCTAAAAGCATGAGTTTGCAACTACTTTACTTTTGGAGAAAATTCAAAACATTCATTATTCAATAGAGCCCAATAGCAAAAATCAGGTTTTGAATGAAGAATCACATTTCTTGGTAAAATCATGCAGGATTGAAATTTTTGATGGTTTTTTACTCCTCTCAACAGCCCAAACAAGTTTCTAAAAGGATGAGTTTGCAACTACTTTACTTTTGGAGAAAATTCAAAACATTCATTATTCAATAGGGCCCAAACTATCAAAAACCAGCGGTTTGAATGAACACACATTTCTTGGTAGAATCATGCAGGACTGAAATTTTTGATGTTTTTCTACTCCTCTCATGAGCCCAAATAAGTCTCTAAAAGCATGAGTTTGCAACTACTTTACTTTTGGAGAAAATTCAAAACATTCATTATTCAATAGAGCCCAATAGCAAAAATCAGGTTTTGAATGAAGAATCACATTTCTTGGTAGAATCATGCAGGATTGAAATTTTTGATGGTTTTTTACTCCTCTCAACAGCCCAAACAAGTTTCTAAAAGGATGAGTTTGCAACTACTTTACTTTTGGAGAAAATTCAAAACATTCATTATTCAATAGGGCCCAAAATATCAAAAACCAGCGGTTTGAATGAACACACATTTCTTGGTAGAATCATGCAGGACTGAAATTTTTGATGTTTTTCTACTCCTCTCATGAGCCCAAACAAGTCTCTAAAAGCATGAGTTTGCAACTACTTTACTTTTGGAGAAAATTCAAAACATTCACTTTTCACTAGAGCCCAATAGCAAAAATCAGGTTTTGAATGAAGAATCACATTTCTTGGTAGAATCATGCTGCATTGAAATTTTTGATGGTTTTTTACTCCTCTCAACAGCCCAAACAAGTTTCTAAAAGGATGAGTTTGCAACTACTTTACTTTTGGAGAAAATTCAAAACATTCATTATTCAATAGAGCCCAATAGCAAAAATCAGGTTTTGAATGAAGAATCACATTTCTTGGTAAAATCATGCAGGATTGAAATTTTTGATGGTTTTTTACTCCTCTCAACAGCCCAAACAAGTTTCTAAAAGGATGAGTTTGCAACTACTTTACTTTTGGAGAAAATTCAAAACATTCATTATTCAATAGGGCCCAAACTATCAAAAACCAGCGGTTTGAATGAACACACATTTCTTGGTAGAATCATGCAGGACTGAAATTTTTGATGTTTTTCTACTCCTCTCATGAGCCCAAACAAGTCTCTAAAAGCATGAGTTTGCAACTACTTTACTTTTGGAGAAAATTCAAAACATTCATTATTCAATAGAGCCCAATAGCAAAAATCAGGTTTTGAATGAAGAATCACATTTCTTGGTAAAATCATGCAGGATTGAAATTTTTGATGGTTTTTTACTCCTCTCAACAGCCCAAACAAGTTTCTAAAAGGATGAGTTTGCAACTACTTTACTTTTGGAGAAAATTCAAAACATTCATTATTCAATAGGGCCCAAACTATCAAAAACCAGCGGTTTGAATGAACACACATTTCTTGGTAGAATCATGCAGGACTGAAATTTTTGATGTTTTTCTACTCCTCTCATGAGCCCAAACAAGTCTCTAAAAGCATGAGTTTGCAACTACTTTACTTTTGGAGAAAATTCAAAACATTCATTATTCAATAGAGCCCAATAGCAAAAATCAGGTTTTGAATGAAGAATCACATTTCTTGGTAGAATCATGCAGGATTGAAATTTTTGATGGTTTTTTACTCCTCTCAACAGCCCAAACAAGTTTCTAAAAGGATGAGTTTGCAACTACTTTACTTTTGGAGAAAATTCAAAACATTCATTATTCAATAGGGCCCAAAATATCAAAAACCAGCGGTTTGAATGAACACACATTTCTTGGTAGAATCATGCAGGACTGAAATTTTTGATGTTTTTCTACTCCTCTCATGAGCCCAAACAAGTCTCTAAAAGCATGAGTTTGCAACTACTTTACTTTTGGAGAAAATTCAAAACATTCACTTTTCACTAGAGCCCAATAGCAAAAATCAGGTTTTGAATGAAGAATCACATTTCTTGGTAGAATCATGCTGCATTGAAATTTTTGATGGTTTTTTACTCCTCTCAACAGCCCAAACAAGTTTCTAAAAGGATGAGTTTGCAACTACTTTACTTTTGGAGAAAATTCAAAACATTCATTATTCAATAGAGCCCAATAGCAAAAATCAGGTTTTGAATGAAGAATCACATTTCTTGGTAAAATCATGCAGGATTGAAATTTTTGATGGTTTTTTACTCCTCTCAACAGCCCAAACAAGTTTCTAAAAGGATGAGTTTGCAACTACTTTACTTTTGGAGAAAATTCAAAACATTCATTATTCAATAGGGCCCAAACTATCAAAAACCAGCGGTTTCAATGAACACACATTTCTTGGTAGAATCATGCAGGACTGAAATTTTTGATGTTTTTCTACTCCTCTCATGAGCCCAAACAAGTCTCTAAAAGCATGAGTTTGCAACTACTTTACTTTTGGAGAAAATTCAAAACATTCATTATTCAATAGAGCCCAATAGCAAAAATCAGGTTTTGAATGAAGAATCACATTTCTTGGTAAAATCATGCAGGATTGAAATTTTTGATGGTTTTTTACTCCTCTCAACAGCCCAAACAAGTTTCTAAAAGGATGAGTTTGCAACTACTTTACTTTTGGAGAAAATTCAAAACATTCATTATTCAATAGGGCCCAAACTATCAAAAACCAGCGGTTTGAATGAACACACATTTCTTGGTAGAATCATGCAGGACTGAAATTTTTGATGTTTTTCTACTCCTCTCATGAGCCCAAATAAGTCTCTAAAAGCATGAGTTTGCAACTACTTTACTTTTGGAGAAAATTCAAAACATTCATTATTCAATAGAGCCCAATAGCAAAAATCAGGTTTTGAATGAAGAATCACATTTCTTGGTAGAATCATGCAGGATTGAAATTTTTGATGGTTTTTTACTCCTCTCAACAGCCCAAACAAGTTTCTAAAAGGATGAGTTTGCAACTACTTTACTTTTGGAGAAAATTCAAAACATTCATTATTCAATAGGGCCCAAAATATCAAAAACCAGCGGTTTGAATGAACACACATTTCTTGGTAGAATCATGCAGGACTGAAATTTTTGATGTTTTTCTACTCCTCTCATGAGCCCAAACAAGTCTCTAAAAGCATGAGTTTGCAACTACTTTACTTTTGGAGAAAATTCAAAACATTCACTTTTCACTAGAGCCCAATAGCAAAAATCAGGTTTTGAATGAAGAATCACATTTCTTGGTAGAATCATGCTGCATTGAAATTTTTGATGGTTTTTTACTCCTCTCAACAGCCCAAACAAGTTTCTAAAAGGATGAGTTTGCAACTACTTTACTTTTGGAGAAAATTCAAAACATTCATTATTCAATAGGGCCCAAACTATCAAAAACCAGCGGTTTCAATGAACACACATTTCTTGGTAGAATCATGCAGGACTGAAATTTTTGATGTTTTTCTACTCCTCTCATGAGCCCAAACAAGACTCTAAAAGCATGAGTTTGCAACTACTTTACTTTTGGAGAAAATTCAAAACATTCATTATTCAATAGAGCCCAATAGCAAAAATCAGGTTTTGAATGAAGAATCACATTTCTTGGTAGAATCATGCAGGATTGAAATTTTTGATGGATTTTTACTCCTCTCAATAGCCCAAACAAGTTTCTAAAAGGATGAGTTTGCAACTACTTTACTTTTGGAGAAAATTCAAAACATTCATTATTCAATAGGGCCCAAAATATCAAAAACCAGCGGTTTGAATGAACACACATTTCTTGGTAGAATCGTGCAGGACTGAAATTTTTTGTTTTTCTACTCCGCTCATGAGCCCAAACAAGTCTCTAAAAGGATGAGTTTGCAACTACTTTACTTTTGGAGAAAATTCAAAACATTCATTATTCAATAGAGCCCAATAGCAAAAACCAGCGTTTTGAATGAAGAATCACATTTCTTGGTAGAATCATGCAGGATTGAAATTTTTGA
The DNA here is from genome assembly GCF_039654945.1 of Dendrobates tinctorius. Classification (NCBI taxonomy): domain Eukaryota; kingdom Metazoa; phylum Chordata; class Amphibia; order Anura; family Dendrobatidae; genus Dendrobates; species Dendrobates tinctorius. The sequence continues at coordinate 1,049,427 of NW_027361944.1, forward strand.
TGGTTTTTTACTCCTCTCAACAGCCCAAACAAGTTTCTAAAAGGATGAGTTTGCAACTACTTTACTTTTGGAGAAAATTCAAAACATTCATTATTCAATAGGGCCCAAACTATCAAAAACCAGCGGTTTCAATGAACACACATTTCTTGGTAGAATCATGCAGGACTGAAATTTTTGATGTTTTTCTACTCCTCTCATGAGCCCAAACAAGTCTCTAAAAGCATGAGTTTGCAACTACTTTACTTTTGGAGAAAATTCAAAACATTCATTATTCAATAGAGCCCAATAGCAAAAATCAGGTTTTGAATGAAGAATCACATTTCTTGGTAAAATCATGCAGGATTGAAATTTTTGATGGTTTTTTACTCCTCTCAACAGCCCAAACAAGTTTCTAAAAGGATGAGTTTGCAACTACTTTACTTTTGGAGAAAATTCAAAACATTCATTATTCAATAGGGCCCAAACTATCAAAAACCAGCGGTTTGAATGAACACACATTTCTTGGTAGAATCATGCAGGACTGACATTTTTGATGTTTTTCTACTCCTCTCATGAGCCCAAACAAGTCTCTAAAAGCATGAGTTTGCAACTACTTTACTTTTGGAGAAAATTCAAAACATTCACTTTTCACTAGAGCCCAATAGCAAAAATCAGGTTTTGAATGAAGAATCACATTTCTTGGTAGAATCATGTTGCATTGAAATTTTTGATGGTTTTTTACTCCTCTCAACAGCCCAAACAAGTTTCTAAAAGGATGAGTTTGCAACTACTTTACTTTTGGAGAAAATTCAAAACATTCATTATTCAATAGGGCCCAAACTATCAAAAACCAGCGGTTTCAATGAACACACATTTCTTGGTAGAATCATGCAGGACTGAAATTTTTGATGTTTTTCTACTCCTCTCATGAGCCCAAACAAGTCTCTAAAAGCATGAGTTTGCAACTACTTTACTTTTGGAGAAAATTCAAAACATTCATTATTCAATAGAGCCCAATAGCAAAAATCAGGTTTTGAATGAAGATTCACATTTCTTGGTAGAATCATGCAGGATTGAAATTTTTGATGGTTTTTTACTCCTCTCAACAGCCCAAACAAGTTTCTAAAAGGATGAGTTTGCAACTACTTTACTTTTGGAGAAAATTCAAAACATTCATTATTCAATAGGGCCCAAACTATTAAAAACCAGCGGTTTCAATGAACACACATTTTTTGGTAGAATCATGCAGGACTGAAATTTTTGATGTTTTTCTACTCCTCTCATGAGCCCAAACAAGTCTCTAAAAGCATGAGTTTGCAACTACTTTACTTTTGGAAAAAATTCAAAACATTCATTATTCAATAGAGCCCAATAGCAAAAATCAGGTTTTGAATGAAGAATCACATTTCTTGGTAAAATCATGCAGGATTGAAATTTTTGATGGTTTTTTACTCCTCTCAACAGCCCAAACAAGTTTCTAAAAGGATGAGTTTGCAACTACTTTACTTTTGGAGAAAATTCAAAACATTCATTATTCAATAGGGCCCAAACTATCAAAAACCAGCGGTTTCAATGAACACACATTTCTTGGTAGAATCATGCAGGACTGAAATTTTTGATGTTTTTCTACTCCTCTCATGAGCCCAAACAAGTCTCTAAAAGCATGAGTTTGCAACTACTTTACTTTTGGAGAAAATTCAAAACATTCACTATTCAATAGAGCCCAATAGCAAAAATCAGGTTTTGAATGAAGAATCGCATTTCTTGGTAAAATCATGCAGGATTGAAATTTTTGATGGTTTTTTACTCCTCTCAACAGCCCAAACAAGTTTCTAAAAGGATGAGTTTGCAACTACTTTACTTTTGGAGAAAATTCAAAACATTCATTATTCAATAGGGCCCAAACTATCAAAAACCAGCGGTTTCAATGAACACACATTTCTTGGTAGAATCATGCAGGACTGAAATTTTTGATGTTTTTCTACTCCTCTCATGAGCCCAAACAAGTCTCTAAAAGCATGAGTTTGCAACTACTTTACTTTTGGAGAAAATTCAAAACATTCATTATTCAATAGAGCCCAATAGCAAAAATCAGGTTTTGAATGAAGAATCACATTTCTTGGTAAAATCATGCAGGATTGAAATTTTTGATGGTTTTTTACTCCTCTCAACAGCCCAAACAAGTTTCTAAAAGGATGAGTTTGCAACTACTTTACTTTTGGAGAAAATTCAAAACATTCATTATTCAATAGGGCCCAAACTATCAAAAACCAGCGGTTTCAATGAACACACATTTCTTGGTAGAATCATGCAGGACTGAAATTTTTGATGTTTTTCTACTCCTCTCATGAGCCCAAACAAGTCTCTAAAAGCATGAGTTTGCAACTACTTTACTTTTGGAGAAAATTCAAAACATTCATTATTCAATAGAGCCCAATAGCAAAAATCAGGTTTTGAATGAAGAATCACATTTCTTGGTAAAATCATGCAGGATTGAAATTTTTGATGGTTTTTTACTCCTCTCAACAGCCCAAACAAGTTTCTAAAAGGATGAGTTTGCAACTACTTTACTTTTGGAGAAAATTCAAAACATTCATTATTCAATAGGGCCCAAACTATCAAAAACCAGCGGTTTGAATGAACACACATTTCTTGGTAGAATCATGCAGGACTGAAATTTTTGATGTTTTTCTACTCCTCTCATGAGCCCAAATAAGTCTCTGAAAGCATGAGTTTGCAACTACTTTACTTTTGGAGAAAATTCAAAACATTCATTATTCAATAGAGCCCAATAGCAAAAATCAGGTTTTGAATGAAGAATCACATTTCTTGGTAGAATCATGCAGGATTGAAATTTTTGATGGTTTTTTACTCCTCTCAACAGCCCAAACAAGTTTCTAAAAGGATGAGTTTGCAACTACTTTACTTTTGGAGAAAATTCAAAACATTCATTATTCAATAGGGCCCAAAATATCAAAAACCAGCGGTTTGAATGAACACACATTTCTTGGTAGAATCATGCAGGACTGAAATTTTTGATGTTTTTCTACTCCTCTCATGAGCCCAAACAAGTCTCTAAAAGCATGAGTTTGCAACTACTTTACTTTTGGAGAAAATTCAAAACATTCACTTTTCACTAGAGCCCAATAGCAAAAATCAGGTTTTGAATGAAGAATCACATTTCTTGGTAGAATCATGCTGCATTGAAATTTTTGATGGTTTTTTACTCCTCTCAACAGCCCAAACAAGTTTCTAAAAGGATGAGTTTGCAACTACTTTACTTTTGGAGAAAATTCAAAACATTCATTATTCAATAGGGCCCAAACTATCAAAAACCAGCGGTTTCAATGAACACACATTTCTTGGTAGAATCATGCAGGACTGAAATTTTTGATGTTTTTCTACTCCTTTCATGAGCCCAAACAAGACTCTAAAAGCATGAGTTTGCAACTACTTTACTTTTGGAGAAAATTCAAAACATTCATTATTCAATAGAGCCCAATAGCAAAAATCAGGTTTTGAATGAAGAATCACATTTCTTGGTAGAATCATGCAGGATTGAAATTTTTGATGGTTTTTTACTCCTCTCAACAGCCCAAACAAGTTTCTAAAAGGATGAGTTTGCAACTACTTTACTTTTGGAGAAAATTCAAAACATTCATTATTCAATAGGGCCCAAAATATCAAAAATAAGCGGTTTGAATGAACACACATTTCTTGGTAGAATCGTGCAGGACTGAAATTTTTTATGTTTTTCTACTCCGCTCATGAGCCCAAACAAGTCTCTAAAAGGATGAGTTTGCAACTACTTTACTTTTGGAGAAAATTCAAAACATTCATTATTCAATAGAGCCCAATAGCAAAAACCAGCGTTTTGAATGAAGAATCACATTTCTTGGTAGAATCATGCAGGATTATAATTTTTGATGGTTTTTTACTCCTCTCAACAGCCCAAACAAGTTTCTAAAGGGATGAGTTTGCAACTACTTTACTTTTGGAGAAAATTCAAAACATTCATTATTCAATAGGGCCCAAACTATCAAAAACCAGCGGTTTCAATGAACACACATTTCTTGGTAGAATCATGCAGGACTGAAATTTTTGATGTTTTTCTACTCCTCTCATGAGCCCAAACAAGTCTCAAAAAGCATGAGTTTGCAACTACTTTACTTTTGGAGAAAATTCACAACATTCATTATTCAATAGAGCCCAATAGCAAAAATCAGGTTTTGAATGAAGAATCACATTTCTTGGTAAAATCATGCAGGATTGAAATTTTTGATGGTTTTTTACTCCTCTCAACAGCCCAAACAAGTTTCTAAAAGGATGAGTTTGCAACTACTTTACTTTTGGAGAAAATTCAAAACATTCATTATTCAATAGGGCCCAAACTATCAAAAACCAGCGGTTTGAATGAACACACATTTCTTGGTAGAATCATGCAGGACTGAAATTTTTGATGTTTTTCTACTCCTCTCATGAGCCCAAACAAGTCTCTAAAAGCATGAGTTTGCAACTACTTTACTTTTGGAGAAAATTCAAAACATTCAATTTTCACTAGAGCCCAATAGCAAAAATCAGGTTTTGAATGAAGAATCACATTTCTTGGTAGAATCATGCTGCATTGAAATTTTTGATGGTTTTTTACTCCTCTCAACAGCCCAAACAAGTTTCTAAAAGGATGAGTTTGCAACTACTTTACTTTTGGAGAAAATTCAAAACATTCATTATTCAATAGGGCCCAAACTATGAAAAACCAGCGGTTTCAATGAACACACATTTCTTGGTAGAATCATGCAGGACTGAAATTTTTGATGTTTTTCTACTCCTCTCATGAGCCCAAACAAGTCTCTAAAAGCATGAGTTTGCAACTACTTTACTTTTGGAGAAAATTCAAAACATTCATTATTCAATAGGGCCCAAATTATCAAAAACCAGCGGTTTGAATGAACACACATTTCTTGGTAGAATCGTGCAGGACTGAAATTTTTGATTTTTTCTACTCCTCTCATGAGCCCAAACAAGTCTCTAAAAGGATGAGTTTGCAACTACTTTACTTTTGGAGAAAATTCAAAACATTCATTATTCAATAGAGCCCAATAGCAAAAACCAGCGTTTTGAATGAAGAATCACATTTCTTGGTAGAATCATGCAGGATTGAAATTTTTGATGGTTTTTTACTCCTCTCAATAGCCCAAACAAGTTTCTAAAAGGATGAGTTTGCAACTACTTTACTTTTGGAGAAAATTCAAAACATTCATTATTCAATAGGGCCCAAACTATCAAAAACCAGCGGTTTCAATGAACACACATTTCTTGGTAGAATCATGCAGGACTGAAATTTTTGATGTTTTTCTACTCCTCTCATGAGCCCAAACAAGTCTCTAAAAGCATGAGTTTGCAACTACTTTACTTTTGGAGAAAATTCAAAACATTCATTATTCAATAGAGCCCAATAGCAAAAATCAGGTTTTGAATGAAGAATCACATTTCTTGGTAAAATCATGCAGGATTGAAATTTTTGATGGTTTTTTACTCCTCTCAACAGCCCAAACAAGTTTCTAAAAGGATGAGTTTGCAACTACTTTACTTTTGGAGAAAATTCAAAACATTCATTATTCAATAGGGCCCAAACTATCAAAAACCAGCGGTTTCAATGAACACACATTTCTTGGTAGAATCATGCAGGACTGAAATTTTTGATGTTTTTCTACTCCTCTCATGAGCCCAAACAAGTCTCTAAAAGCATGAGTTTGCAACTACTTTACTTTTGGAGAAAATTCAAAACATTCATTATTCAATAGAGCCCAATAGCAAAAATCAGGTTTTGAATGAAGAATCACATTTCTTGGTAAAATCATGCAGGATTGAAATTTTTGATGGTTTTTTACTCCTCTCAACAGCCCAAACAAGTTTCTAAAAGGATGAGTTTGCAACTACTTTACTTTTGGAGAAAATTCAAAACATTCATTATTCAATAGGGCCCAAACTATCAAAAACCAGCGGTTTGAATGAACACACATTTCTTGGTAGAATCATGCAGGACTGAAATTTTTGATGTTTTTCTACTCCTCTCATGAGCCCAAATAAGTCTCTAAAAGCATGAGTTTGCAACTACTTTACTTTTGGAGAAAATTCAAAACATTCATTATTCAATAGAGCCCAATAGCAAAAATCAGGTTTTGAATGAAGAATCACATTTCTTGGTAGAATCATGCAGGATTGAAATTTTTGATGGTTTTTTACTCCTCTCAACAGCCCAAACAAGTTTCTAAAAGGATGAGTTTGCAACTACTTTACTTTTGGAGAAAATTCAAAACATTCATTATTCAATAGGGCCCAAAATATCAAAAACCAGCGGTTTGAATGAACACACATTTCTTGGTAGAATCATGCAGGACTGAAATTTTTGATGTTTTTCTACTCCTCTCATGAGCCCAAACAAGTCTCTAAAAGCATGAGTTTGCAACTACTTTACTTTTGGAGAAAATTCAAAACATTCACTTTTCACTAGAGCCCAATAGCAAAAATCAGGTTTTGAATGAAGAATCACATTTCTTGGTAGAATCATGCTGCATTGAAATTTTTGATGGTTTTTTACTCCTCTCAACAGCCCAAACAAGTTTCTAAAAGGATGAGTTTGCAACTACTTTACTTTTGGAGAAAATTCAAAACATTCATTATTCAATAGAGCCCAATAGCAAAAATCAGGTTTTGAATGAAGAATCACATTTCTTGGTAAAATCATGCAGGATTGAAATTTTTGATGGTTTTTTACTCCTCTCAACAGCCCAAACAAGTTTCTAAAAGGATGAGTTTGCAACTACTTTACTTTTGGAGAAAATTCAAAACATTCATTATTCAATAGGGCCCAAACTATCAAAAACCAGCGGTTTGAATGAACACACATTTCTTGGTAGAATCATGCAGGACTGAAATTTTTGATGTTTTTCTACTCCTCTCATGAGCCCAAACAAGTCTCTAAAAGCATGAGTTTGCAACTACTTTACTTTTGGAGAAAATTCAAAACATTCATTATTCAATAGAGCCCAATAGCAAAAATCAGGTTTTGAATGAAGAATCACATTTCTTGGTAAAATCATGCAGGATTGAAATTTTTGATGGTTTTTTACTCCTCTCAACAGCCCAAACAAGTTTCTAAAAGGATGAGTTTGCAACTACTTTACTTTTGGAGAAAATTCAAAACATTCATTATTCAATAGGGCCCAAACTATCAAAAACCAGCGGTTTGAATGAACACACATTTCTTGGTAGAATCATGCAGGACTGAAATTTTTGATGTTTTTCTACTCCTCTCATGAGCCCAAACAAGTCTCTAAAAGCATGAGTTTGCAACTACTTTACTTTTGGAGAAAATTCAAAACATTCATTATTCAATAGAGCCCAATAGCAAAAATCAGGTTTTGAATGAAGAATCACATTTCTTGGTAGAATCATGCAGGATTGAAATTTTTGATGGTTTTTTACTCCTCTCAACAGCCCAAACAAGTTTCTAAAAGGATGAGTTTGCAACTACTTTACTTTTGGAGAAAATTCAAAACATTCATTATTCAATAGGGCCCAAAATATCAAAAACCAGCGGTTTGAATGAACACACATTTCTTGGTAGAATCATGCAGGACTGAAATTTTTGATGTTTTTCTACTCCTCTCATGAGCCCAAACAAGTCTCTAAAAGCATGAGTTTGCAACTACTTTACTTTTGGAGAAAATTCAAAACATTCACTTTTCACTAGAGCCCAATAGCAAAAATCAGGTTTTGAATGAAGAATCACATTTCTTGGTAGAATCATGCTGCATTGAAATTTTTGATGGTTTTTTACTCCTCTCAACAGCCCAAACAAGTTTCTAAAAGGATGAGTTTGCAACTACTTTACTTTTGGAGAAAATTCAAAACATTCATTATTCAATAGAGCCCAATAGCAAAAATCAGGTTTTGAATGAAGAATCACATTTCTTGGTAAAATCATGCAGGATTGAAATTTTTGATGGTTTTTTACTCCTCTCAACAGCCCAAACAAGTTTCTAAAAGGATGAGTTTGCAACTACTTTACTTTTGGAGAAAATTCAAAACATTCATTATTCAATAGGGCCCAAACTATCAAAAACCAGCGGTTTCAATGAACACACATTTCTTGGTAGAATCATGCAGGACTGAAATTTTTGATGTTTTTCTACTCCTCTCATGAGCCCAAACAAGTCTCTAAAAGCATGAGTTTGCAACTACTTTACTTTTGGAGAAAATTCAAAACATTCATTATTCAATAGAGCCCAATAGCAAAAATCAGGTTTTGAATGAAGAATCACATTTCTTGGTAGAATCATGCTGCATTGAAATTTTTGATGGTTTTTTACTCCTCTCAACAGCCCAAACAAGTTTCTAAAAGGATGAGTTTGCAACTACTTTACTTTTGGAGAAAATTCAAAACATTCATTATTCAATAGGGCCCAAACTATCAAAAACCAGCGGTTTCAATGAACACACATTTCTTGGTAGAATCATGCAGGACTGAAATTTTTGATGTTTTTCTACTCCTCTCATGAGCCCAAACAAGACTCTAAAAGCATGAGTTTGCAACTACTTTACTTTTGGAGAAAATTCAAAACATTCATTATTCAATAGAGCCCAATAGCAAAAATCAGGTTTTGAATGAAGAATCACATTTCTTGGTAGAATCATGCAGGATTGAAATTTTTGATGGATTTTTACTCCTCTCAATAGCCCAAACAAGTTTCTAAAAGGATGAGTTTGCAACTACTTTACTTTTGGAGAAAATTCAAAACATTCATTATTCAATAGGGCCCAAAATATCAAAAACCAGCGGTTTGAATGAACACACATTTCTTGGTAGAATCGTGCAGGACTGAAATTTTTTGTTTTTCTACTCCGCTCATGAGCCCAAACAAGTCTCTAAAAGGATGAGTTTGCAACTACTTTACTTTTGGAGAAAATTCAAAACATTCATTATTCAATAGAGCCCAATAGCAAAAACCAGCGTTTTGAATGAAGAATCACATTTCTTGGTAGAATCATGCAGGATTGAAATTTTTGATGGTTTTTTACTCCTCTCAACAGCCCAAACAAGTTTCTAAAAGGATGAGTTTGCAACTACTTTACTTTTGGAGAAAATTCAAAACATTCATTATTCAATAGGGCCCAAACTATCAAAAACCAGCGGTTTCAATGAACACACATTTCTTGGTAGAATCATGCAGGACTGAAATTTTTGATGTTTTTCTACTCCTCTCATGAGCCCAAACAAGTCTCTAAAAGCATGAGTTTGCAACTACTTTACTTTTGGAGAAAATTCAAAACATTCATTATTCAATAGAGCCCAATAGCAAAAATCAGGTTTTGAATGAAGAATCACATTTCTTGGTAAAATCATGCAGGATTGAAATTTTTGATGGTTTTTTACTCCTCTCAACAGCCCAAACAAGTTTCTAAAAGGATGAGTTTGCAACTACTTTACTTTTGGAGAAAATTCAAAACATTCATTATTCAATAGGGCCCAAACTATCAAAAACCAGCGGTTTGAATGAACACACATTTCTTGGTAGAATCATGCAGGACTGACATTTTTGATGTTTTTCTACTCCTCTCATGAGCCCAAACAAGTCTCTAAAAGCATGAGTTTGCAACTACTTTACTTTTGGAGAAAATTCAAAACATTCACTTTTCACTAGAGCCCAATAGCAAAAATCAGGTTTTGAATGAAGAATCACATTTCTTGGTAGAATCATGTTGCATTGAAATTTTTGATGGTTTTTTACTCCTCTCAACAGCCCAAACAAGTTTCTAAAAGGATGAGTTTGCAACTACTTTACTTTTGGAGAAAATTCAAAACATTCATTATTCAATAGGGCCCAAACTATCAAAAACCAGCGGTTTCAATGAACACACATTTCTTGGTAGAATCATGCAGGACTGAAATTTTTGATGTTTTTCTACTCCTCTCATGAGCCCAAACAAGTCTCTAAAAGCATGAGTTTGCAACTACTTTACTTTTGGAGAAAATTCAAAACATTCATTATTCAATAGAGCCCAATAGCAAAAATCAGGTTTTGAATGAAGATTCACATTTCTTGGTAGAATCATGCAGGATTGAAATTTTTGATGGTTTTTTACTCCTCTCAACAGCCCAAACAAGTTTCTAAAAGGATGAGTTTGCAACTACTTTACTTTTGGAGAAAATTCAAAACATTCATTATTCAATAGGGCCCAAACTATTAAAAACCAGCGGTTTCAATGAACACACATTTTTTGGTAGAATCATGCAGGACTGAAATTTTTGATGTTTTTCTACTCCTCTCATGAGCCCAAACAAGTCTCTAAAAGCATGAGTTTGCAACTACTTTACTTTTGGAAAAAATTCAAAACATTCATTATTCAATAGAGCCCAATAGCAAAAATCAGGTTTTGAATGAAGAATCACATTTCTTGGTAAAATCATGCAGGATTGAAATTTTTGATGGTTTTTTACTCCTCTCAACAGCCCAAACAAGTTTCTAAAAGGATGAGTTTGCAACTACTTTACTTTTGGAGAAAATTCAAAACATTCATTATTCAATAGGGCCCAAACTATCAAAAACCAGCGGTTTCAATGAACACACATTTCTTGGTAGAATCATGCAGGACTGAAATTTTTGATGTTTTTCTACTCCTCTCATGAGCCCAAACAAGTCTCTAAAAGCATGAGTTTGCAACTACTTTACTTTTGGAGAAAATTCAAAACATTCATTATTCAATAGAGCCCAATAGCAAAAATCAGGTTTTGAATGAAGAATCACATTTCTTGGTAAAATCATGCAGGATTGAAATTTTTGATGGTTTTTTACTCCTCTCAACAGCCCAAACAAGTTTCTAAAAGGATGAGTTTGCAACTACTTTACTTTTGGAGAAAATTCAAAACATTCATTATTCAATAGGGCCCAAACTATCAAAAACCAGCGGTTTGAATGAACACACATTTCTTGGTAGAATCATGCAGGACTGAAATTTTTGATGTTTTTCTACTCCTCTCATGAGCCCAAATAAGTCTCTGAAAGCATGAGTTTGCAACTACTTTACTTTTGGAGAAAATTCAAAACATTCATTATTCAATAGAGCCCAATAGCAAAAATCAGGTTTTGAATGAAGAATCACATTTCTTGGTAGAATCATGCAGGATTGAAATTTTTGATGGTTTTTTACTCCTCTCAACAGCCCAAACAAGTTTCTAAAAGGATGAGTTTGCAACTACTTTACTTTTGGAGAAAATTCAAAACATTCATTATTCAATAGGGCCCAAAATATCAAAAACCAGCGGTTTGAATGAACACACATTTCTTGGTAGAATCATGCAGGACTGAAATTTTTGATGTTTTTCTACTCCTCTCATGAGCCCAAACAAGTCTCTAAAAGCATGAGTTTGCAACTACTTTACTTTTGGAGAAAATTCAAAACATTCACTTTTCACTAGAGCCCAATAGCAAAAATCAGGTTTTGAATGAAGAATCACATTTCTTGGTAGAATCATGCTGCATTGAAATTTTTGATGGTTTTTTACTCCTCTCAACAGCCCAAACAAGTTTCTAAAAGGATGAGTTTGCAACTACTTTACTTTTGGAGAAAATTCAAAACATTCATTATTCAATAGGGCCCAAACTATCAAAAACCAGCGGTTTCAATGAACACACATTTCTTGGTAGAATCATGCAGGACTGAAATTTTTGATGTTTTTCTACTCCTTTCATGAGCCCAAACAAGACTCTAAAAGCATGAGTTTGCAACTACTTTACTTTTGGAGAAAATTCAAAACATTCATTATTCAATAGAGCCCAATAGCAAAAATCAGGTTTTGAATGAAGAATCACATTTCTTGGTAGAATCATGCAGGATTGAAATTTTTGATGGTTTTTTACTCCTCTCAACAGCCCAAACAAGTTTCTAAAAGGATGAGTTTGCAACTACTTTACTTTTGGAGAAAATTCAAAACATTCATTATTCAATAGGGCCCAAAATATCAAAAATAAGCGGTTTGAATGAACACACATTTCTTGGTAGAATCGTGCAGGACTGAAATTTTTTATGTTTTTCTACTCCGCTCATGAGCCCAAACAAGTCTCTAAAAGGATGAGTTTGCAACTACTTTACTTTTGGAGAAAATTCAAAACATTCATTATTCAATAGAGCCCAATAGCAAAAACCAGCGTTTTGAATGAAGAATCACATTTCTTGGTAGAATCATGCAGGATTATAATTTTTGATGGTTTTTTACTCCTCTCAACAGCCCAAACAAGTTTCTAAAGGGATGAGTTTGCAACTACTTTACTTTTGGAGAAAATTCAAAACATTCATTATTCAATAGGGCCCAAACTATCAAAAACCAGCGGTTTCAATGAACACACATTTCTTGGTAGAATCATGCAGGACTGAAATTTTTGATGTTTTTCTACTCCTCTCATGAGCCCAAACAAGTCTCAAAAAGCATGAGTTTGCAACTACTTTACTTTTGGAGAAAATTCACAACATTCATTATTCAATAGAGCCCAATAGCAAAAATCAGGTTTTGAATGAAGAATCACATTTCTTGGTAAAATCATGCAGGATTGAAATTTTTGATGGTTTTTTACTCCTCTCAACAGCCCAAACAAGTTTCTAAAAGGATGAGTTTGCAACTACTTTACTTTTGGAGAAAATTCAAAACATTCATTATTCAATAGGGCCCAAACTATCAAAAACCAGCGGTTTGAATGAACACACATTTCTTGGTAGAATCATGCAGGACTGAAATTTTTGATGTTTTTCTACTCCTCTCATGAGCCCAAACAAGTCTCTAAAAGCATGAGTTTGCAACTACTTTACTTTTGGAGAAAATTCAAAACATTCAATTTTCACTAGAGCCCAATAGCAAAAATCAGGTTTTGAATGAAGAATCACATTTCTTGGTAGAATCATGCTGCATTGAAATTTTTGATGGTTTTTTACTCCTCTCAACAGCCCAAACAAGTTTCTAAAAGGATGAGTTTGCAACTACTTTACTTTTGGAGAAAATTCAAAACATTCATTATTCAATAGGGCCCAAACTATGAAAAACCAGCGGTTTCAATGAACACACATTTCTTGGTAGAATCATGCAGGACTGAAATTTTTGATGTTTTTCTACTCCTCTCATGAGCCCAAACAAGTCTCTAAAAGCATGAGTTTGCAACTACTTTACTTTTGGAGAAAATTCAAAACATTCATTATTCAATAGGGCCCAAATTATCAAAAACCAGCGGTTTGAATGAACACACATTTCTTGGTAGAATCGTGCAGGACTGAAATTTTTGATTTTTTCTACTCCTCTCATGAGCCCAAACAAGTCTCTAAAAGGATGAGTTTGCAACTACTTTACTTTTGGAGAAAATTCAAAACATTCATTATTCAATAGAGCCCAATAGCAAAAACCAGCGTTTTGAATGAAGAATCACATTTCTTGGTAGAATCATGCAGGATTGAAATTTTTGATGGTTTTTTACTCCTCTCAATAGCCCAAACAAGTTTCTAAAAGGATGAGTTTGCAACTACTTTACTTTTGGAGAAAATTCAAAACATTCATTATTCAATAGGGCCCAAACTATCAAAAACCAGCGGTTTCAATGAACACACATTTCTTGGTAGAATCATGCAGGACTGAAATTTTTGATGTTTTTCTACTCCTCTCATGAGCCCAAACAAGACTCTAAAAGCATGAGTTTGCAACTACTTTACTTTTGGAGAAAATTCAAAACATTCATTATTCAATAGAGCCCAATAGCAAAAATCAGGTTTTGAATGAAGAATCACATTTCTTGGTAAAATCATGCAGGATTGAAATTTTTGATGGTTTTTTACTCCTCTCAACAGCCCAAACAAGTTTCTAAAAGGATGAGTTTGCAACTACTTTACTTTTGGAGAAAATTCAAAACATTCATTATTCAATAGGGCCCAAACTATCAAAAACCAGTGGTTTGAATGAACACACATTTCTTGGTAGAATCATGCAGGACTGAAATTTTTGATGTTTTTCTACTCCTCTCATGAGCCCAAACAAGTCTCTAAAAGCATGAGTTTGCAACTACTTTACTTTTGGAGAAAATTCAAAACATTCATTATTCAATAGAGCCCAATAGCAAAAATCAGGTTTTGAATGAAGAATCACATTTCTTGGTAAAATCATGCAGGATTGAAATTTTTGATGGTTTTTTACTCCTCTCAACAGCCCAAACAAGTTTCTAAAAGGATGAGTTTGCAACTACTTTACTTTTGGAGAAAATTCAAAACATTCATTATTCAATAGGGCCCAAACTATCAAAAACCAGCGGTTTCAATGAACACACATTTCTTGGTAGAATCATGCAGGACTGAAATTTTTGATGTTTTTCTACTCCTCTCATGAGCCCAAACAAGTCTCTAAAAGCATGAGTTTGCAACTACTTTACTTTTGGAGAAAATTCAAAACATTCATTATTCAATAGAGCCCAATAGCAAAAATCAGGTTTTGAATGAAGAATCACATTTCTTGGTAGAATCATGCAGGATTGAAATTTTTGATGGCTTTTTACTCCTCTCAACAGCCCAAACAAGTTTCTAAAAGGATGAGTTTGCAACTACTTTACTTTTGGAGAAAATTCAAAACATTCATTATTCAATAGGGCCCAAACTATCAAAAACCAGCGGTTTGAATGAACACACATTTCTTGGTAGAATCATGCAGGACTGAAATTTTTGATGTTTTTCTACTCCTCTCATGAGCCCAAACAAGTCTCTAAAAGCATGAGTTTGCAACTACTTTACTTTTGGAGAAAATTCAAAACATTCATTATTCAATAGAGCCCAATAGCAAAAACCAAGGTTTTGAATGAAGAATCACATTTCTTGGTAGAATCATGCAGGATTGAAATTTTTGATGGTTTTTTACTCCTCTCAACAGCCCAAACAAGTTTCTAAAAGGATGAGTTTGCAACTACTTTACTTTTGGAGAAAATTCAAAACATTCATTATTCAATAGGGCCCAAACTATCAAAAACCAGCGGTTTCAATGAACACACACTTTTTGGTAGAATCATGCAGGACTGAAATTTTTGATGTTTTTCTACTCCTCTCATGAGCCCAAACAAGTCTCTAAAAGCATGAGTTTGCAACTACTTTACTTTTGGAAAAAATTCAAAACATTCATTATTCAATAGAGCCCAATAGCAAAAATCAGGTTTTGAATGAAGAATCACATTTCTTGGTAAAATCATGCAGGATTGAAATTTTTGATGGTTTTTTACTCCTCTCAACAGCCCAAACAAGTTTCTAAAAGGATGAGTTTGCAACTACTTTAATTTTGTAGAAAATTCAAAACATTCATTATTCAATAGGGCCCAAACTATCAAAAACCAGCGGTTTCAATGAACACACATTTCTCGGTAGAATCATGCAGGACTGAAATTTTTGATGTTTTTCTACTCCTCTCATGAGCCCAAACAAGTCTCTAAAAGCATGAGTTTGCAACTTCTTTACTTTTAGAGAAAATTCAAAACATTCACTATTCAATAGAGCCCAATAGCAAAAATCAGGTTTTGAATGAAGAATCGCATTTCTTGGTAAAGTCATGCAGGATTGAAATTTTTGATGGTTTTTTACTCCTCTCAACAGCCCAAACAAGTTTCTAAAAGGATGAGTTTGCAACTACTTTACTTTTGGAGAAAATTCAAAACATTCATTATTCAATAGGGCCCAAACTATCAAAAACCAGCGGTTTGAATGAACACACATTTCTTGGTAGAATCATGCAGGACTGAAATTTTTGATGTTTTTCTACTCCTCTCATGAGCCCAAATAAGTCTCTAAAAGCATGAGTTTGCAACTACTTTACTTTTGGAGAAAATTCAAAACATTCATTATTCAATAGAGCCCAATAGCAAAAATCAGGTTTTGAATGAAGAATCACATTTCTTGGTAGAATCATGCAGGATTGAAATTTTTGATGGTTTTTTACTCCTCTCAACAGCCCAAACAAGTTTCTAAAAGGATGAGTTTGCAACTACTTTACTTTTGGAGAAAATTCAAAACATTCATTATTCAATAGGGCCCAAAATATCAAAAACCAGCGGTTTGAATGAACACACATTTCTTGGTAGAATCGTGCAGGACTGACATTTTTTATGTTTTTCTACTCCTCTCATGAGCCCAAACAAGTCTCTAAAAGGATGAGTTTGCAACTACTTTACTTTTGGAGAAAATTCAAAACATTCATTATTCAATAGAGCCCAATAGCAAAAACCAGCGTTTTGAATGAAGAATCACATTTCTTGGTAGAATCATGCAGGATTGAAATTTTTGATGGTTTTTTACTCCTCTCAACAGCCCAAACAAGTTTCTAAAAGGATGAGTTTGCAACTACTTTACTTTTGGAGAAAATTCAAAACATTCATTATTCAATAGGGCCCAAAATATCAAAAACCAGCGGTTTGAATGAACACACATTTCTTGGTAGAATCGTGCAGGACTGTAATTTTTTGTTTTTCTACTCCTCTCATGAGCCCAGACAAGTCTCTAAAAGGATGAGTTTGCAACTACTTTACTTTTGGAGAAAATTCAAAACATTCATTATTCAATAGAGCCCAATAGCAAAAACCAGCGTTTTGAATGAAGAATCACATTTCTTGGTAGAATCATGCAGGATTGAAATATTTGATGGTTTTTTACTCCTCTCAACAGCCCAAACAAGTTTCTAAAAGGATGAGTTTGCAACTACTTTACTTTTGGAGAAAATTCAAAACATTCATTATTCAGTAGGGCCCAAACTATCAAAAACCAGCGATTTCAATGAACACACATTTCTTGGTAGAATCATGCAGGACTGAAATTTTTGATGTTTTTCTACTCCTCTCATGAGCCCAAACAAGTCTCTTAAAGCATGAGTTTGCAACTACTTTACTTTTGGAGAAAATTCAAAACATTCATTATTCAATAGAGCCCAATAGCAAAAATCAGGTTTTGAATGAAGAATCACATTTCTTGGTAGAATCATGCAGGATTGAAATTTTTGATGGTTTTTTACTCCTCTCAACAGCCCAAACAAGTTTCTAAAAGGATGAGTTTGCAACTACTTTACTTTTGGAGAAAATTCAAAACATTCATTATTCAATAGGGCCCAAAATATCAAAAACCAGCGGTTTGAATGAACACACATTTCTTGGTAGAATCGTGCAGGACTGAAATTTTTTATATTTTTCTACTCCTCTCATGAGCCCAGACAAGTCTCTAAAAGGATGAGTTTGCAACTACTTTACTTTTGGAGAAAATTCAAAACATTCATTATTCAATAGAGCCCAATAGCAAAAACCAGCGTTTTGAATGAAGAATCACATTTCTTGGTAGAATCATGCAGGATTGAAATTTTTGATGGTTTTTTACTCCTCTCAACAGCCCAAACAAGTTTCTAAAAGGATGAGTTTGCAACTACTTTACTTTTGGAGAAAATTCAAAACATTCATTATTCAGTAGGGCCCAAACTATCAAAAACCAGCGGTTTCAATGAACACACATTTCTTGGTAGAATCATGCAGGACTGAAATTTTTGATGTTTTTCTACTCCTCTCATGAGCCCAAACAAGTCTCTAAAAGCATGAGTTTGCAACTACTTTACTTTTGGAGAAAATTCAAAACATTCATTATTCAATAGAGCCCAATAGCAAAAATCAGGTTTTGAATGAAGAATCACATTTCTTGGTAGAATCATGCAGGATTGAAATTTTTGATGGTTTTTTACTCCTCTCAACAGCCCAAACAAGTTTCTAAAAGGATGAGTTTGCAACTGCTTTACTTTTGGAGAAAATTCAAAACATTCATTATTCAATAGGGCCCAAACTATCAAAAACCAGCGGTTTGAATGAACACACATTTCTTGGTAGAATCATGCAGGACTGAAATTTTTGATGTTTTTCTACTCCTCTCATGAGCCCAAACAAGTCTCTAAAAGCATGAGTTTGCAACTACTTTACTTTTGGAGAAAATTCAAAACATTCATTATTCAATAGAGCCCAATAGCAAAAATCAGGTTTTGAATGAAGAATCACATTTCTTGGTAGAATCATGCAGGATTGAAATTTTTGATGGTTTTTTACTCCTCTCAACAGCCCAAACAAGTTTCTAAAAGGATGAGTTTGCAACTACTTTACTTTTGGAGAAAATTCAAAACATTCATTATTCAATAGGGCCCAAAATATCAAAAACCAGCGGTTTGAATGAACACACATTTCTTGGTAGAATCGTGCAGGACTGAAATTTTTTATGTTTTTCTACTCCTCTCATGAGCCCAAACAAGTCTCTAAAAGGATGAGTTTGCAACTACTTTACTTTTGGAGAAAATTCAAAACATTCATTATTCAATAGAGCCCAATAGCAAAAACCAGCGTTTTGAATGAAGAATCACATTTCTTGGTAGAATCATGCAGGATTGAAATTTTTGATGGTTTTTTACTCCTCTCAACAGCCCAAACAAGTTTCTAAAAGGATGAGTTTGCAACTACTTTACTTTTGGAGAAAATTCAAAACATTCATTATTCAATAGGGCCCAAACTATCAAAAACCAGCGGTTTCAATGAACACACATTTCTTGGTAGAATCATGCAGGACTGACATTTTTGATGTTTTTCTACTCCTCTCATGAGCCCAAACAAGTCTCTAAAAGCATGAGTTTGCAACTACTTTACTTTTGGAGAAAATTCAAAACATTCACTTTTCACTAGAGCCCAATAGCAAAAATCAGGTTTTGAATGAAGAATCACATTTCTTGGTAGAATCATGTTGCATTGAAATTTTTGATGGTTTTTTACTCCTCTCAACAGCCCAAACAAGTTTCTAAAAGGATGAGTTTGCAACTACTTTACTTTTGGAGAAAATTCAAAACATTCATTATTCAATAGGGCCCAAACTATCAAAAACCAGCGGTTTCAATGAACACACATTTCTTGGTAGAATCATGCAGGACTGAAATTTTTGATGTTTTTCTACTCCTCTCATGAGCCCAAACAAGTCTCTAAAAGCATGAGTTTGCAACTACTTTACTTTTGGAGAAAATTCAAAACATTCATTATTCAATAGAGCCCAATAGCAAAAATCAGGTTTTGAATGAAGATTCACATTTCTTGGTAGAATCATGCAGGATTGAAATTTTTGATGGTTTTTTACTCCTCTCAACAGCCCAAACAAGTTTCTAAAAGGATGAGTTTGCAACTACTTTACTTTTGGAGAAAATTCAAAACATTCATTATTCAATAGGGCCCAAACTATTAAAAACCAGCGGTTTCAATGAACACACATTTTTTGGTAGAATCATGCAGGACTGAAATTTTTGATGTTTTTCTACTCCTCTCATGAGCCCAAACAAGTCTCTAAAAGCATGAGTTTGCAACTACTTTACTTTTGGAAAAAATTCAAAACATTCATTATTCAATAGAGCCCAATAGCAAAAATCAGGTTTTGAATGAAGAATCACATTTCTTGGTAAAATCATGCAGGATTGAAATTTTTGATGGTTTTTTACTCCTCTCAACAGCCCAAACAAGTTTCTAAAAGGATGAGTTTGCAACTACTTTACTTTTGGAGAAAATTCAAAACATTCATTATTCAATAGGGCCCAAACTATCAAAAACCAGCGGTTTCAATGAACACACATTTCTTGGTAGAATCATGCAGGACTGAAATTTTTGATGTTTTTCTACTCCTCTCATGAGCCCAAACAAGTCTCTAAAAGCATGAGTTTGCAACTACTTTACTTTTGGAGAAAATTCAAAACATTCATTATTCAATAGGGCCCAAAATATCAAAAACCAGCGGTTTGAATGAACACACATTTCTTGGTAGAATCGTGCAGGACTGAAATTTTTGATTTTTTTCTACTCCTCTCATGAGCCCAAACAAGTCTCTAAAAGGATGAGTTTGCAACTACTTTACTTTTGGAGAAAATTCAAAACATTCATTATTCAATAGAGCCCAATAGCAAAAACCAGCGTTTTGAATGAAGAATCACATTTCTTGGTAGAATCATGCAGGATTGAAATTTTTGATGGTTTTTTACTCCTCTCAATAGCCCAAACAAGTTTCTAAAAGGATGAGTTTGCAACTACTTTACTTTTGGAGAAAATTCAAAACATTCATTATTCAATAGGGCCCAAACTATCAAAAACCAGCGGTTTCAATGAACACACATTTCTTGGTAGAATCATGCAGGACTGAAATTTTTGATGTTTTTCTACTCCTCTCATGAGCCCAAACAAGACTCTAAAAGCATGAGTTTGCAACTACTTTACTTTTGGAGAAAATTCAAAACATTCATTATTCAATAGAGCCCAATAGCAAAAATCAGGTTTTGAATGAAGAATCACATTTCTTGGTAAAATCATGCAGGATTGAAATTTTTGATGGTTTTTTACTCCTCTCAACAGCCCAAACAAGTTTCTAAAAGGATGAGTTTGCAACTACTTTACTTTTGGAGAAAATTCAAAACATTCATTATTCAATAGGGCCCAAACTATCAAAAACCAGCGGTTTGAATGAACACACATTTCTTGGTAGAATCATGCAGTACTGAAATTTTTGATGTTTTTCTACTCCTCTCATGAGCCCAAACAAGTCTCTAAAAGCATGAGTTTGCAACTACTTTACTTTTGGAGAAAATTCAAAACATTCATTATTCAATAGAGCCCAATAGCAAAAATCAGGTTTTGAATGAAGAATCACATTTCTTGGTAAAATCATGCAGGATTGAAATTTTTGATGGTTTTTTACTCCTCTCAACAGCCCAAACAAGTTTCTAAAAGGATGAGTTTGCAACTACTTTACTTTTGGAGAAAATTCAAAACATTCATTATTCAATAGGGCACAAACTATCAAAAACCAGCGGTTTCAATGAACACACATTTCTTGGTAGAATCATGCAGGACTGAAATTTTTGATGTTTTTCTACTCCTCTCATGAGCCCAAACAAGTCTCTAAAAGCATGAGTTTGCAACTACTTTACTTTTGGAGAAAATTCAAAACATTCATTATTCAATAGAGCCCAATAGCAAAAATCAGGTTTTGAATGAAGAATCACATTTCTTGGTAAAATCATGCAGGATTGAAATTTTTGATGGTTTTTTACTCCTCTCAACAGCCCAAACAAGTTTCTAAAAGGATGAGTTTGCAACTACTTTACTTTTGGAGAAAATTCAAAACATTCATTATTCAATAGGGCCCAAACTATCAAAAACCAGCGGTTTCAATGAACACACATTTCTTGGTAGAATCATGCAGGACTGAAATTTTTGATGTTTTTCTACTCCTCTCATGAGCCCAAACAAGTCTCTAAAAGCATGAGTTTGCAACTACTTTACTTTTGGAGAAAATTCAAAACATTCATTATTCAATAGAGCCCAATAGCAAAAATCAGGTTTTGAATGAAGAATCACATTTCTTGGTAGAATCATGCAGGATTGAAATTTTTGATGGTGTTTTACTCCTCTCAACAGCCCAAACAAGTTTCTAAAAGGATGAGTTTGCAACTACTTTACTTTTGGAGAAAATTCAAAACATTCATTATTCAATAGGGCCCAAACTATCAAAAACCAGCGGTTTCAATGAACACACATTTCTTGGTAGAATCATGCAGGACTGAAATTTTTGATGTTTTTCTACTCCTCTCATGAGCCCAAACAAGACTCTAAAAGCATGAGTTTGCAACTACTTTACTTTTGGAGAAAATTCAAAACATTCATTATTCAATAGAGCCCAATAGCAAAAATCAGGTTTTGAATGAAGAATCACATTTCTTGGTAAAATCATGCAGGATTGAAATTTTTGATGGTTTTTTACTCCTCTCAACAGCCCAAACAAGTTTCTAAAAGGATGAGTTTGCAACTACTTTACTTTTGGAGAAAATTCAAAACATTCATTATTCAATAGGGCCCAAACTATCAAAAACCAGCGGTTTGAATGAACACACATTTCTTGGTAGAATCATGCAGGACTGAAATTTTTGATGTTTTTCTACTCCTCTCATGAGCCCAAACAAGTCACTAAAAGCATGAGTTTGCAACTACTTTACTTTTGGAGAAAATTCAAAACATTCATTATTCAATAGAGCCCAATAGCAAAAACCAGCGTTTTGAATGAAGAATCACATTTCTTGGTAGAATCATGCAGGATTGAAATTTTTGATGGTTTTTTAACTCCTCTCAACAGCCCAAACAAGTTTCTAAAAGGATGAGTTTGCAACTACTTTACTTTTGGAGAAAATTCAAAACATTCATTATTCAGTAGGGCCCAAACTATCAAAAACCAGCGGTTTCAATGAACACACATTTCTTGGTAGAATCATGCAGGACTGAAATTTTTGATGTTTTTCTACTCCTCTCATGAGCCCAAACAAGTCTCTAAAAGCATGAGTTTGCAACTACTTTACTTTTGGAGAAAATTCAAAACATTCATTATTCAATAGGGCCTAAACTATCAAAAACCAGTGGTTTCAATGAACACACAATTTTTGGTATAATCATGCAGGACTGAAATTTTTGATGTTTTTCTACTCCTCTCATGAGCGCAAACAAGTCTCTAAAAGCATGAGTTTGCAACTACTTTACTTTTGGAGAAAATTCAAAACATTCATTATTCAATAGAGCCCAATAGCAAAAATCAGGTTTTGAATGAAGAATCACATTTCTTGGTAAAATCATGCAGGATTGAAATTTTTGATGGTTTTTTACTCCTCTCAACAGCCCAAACAAGTTTCTGAAAGGATGAGTTTGCAACTACTTTACTTTTGGAGAAAATTCAAAACATTCATTATTCAATAGGGCCCAAACTATCAAAAACCAGCGGTTTGAATGAACACACATTTCTTGGTAGAATCATGCAGGACTGAAATTTTTGATGTTTTTCTACTCCTCTCATGAGCCCAAACAAGTCTCTAAAAGCATGAGTTTGCAACTACTTTACTTTTGGAGAAAATTCAAAACATTCATTATTCAATAGGGCCCAAAATATCAAAAACCAGCGGTTTGAATGAACACACATTTCTTGGTAGAATCGTGCAGGACTGAAATTTTTGATTTTTTTCTACTCCTCTCATGAGCCCAAACAAGTCTCTAAAAGGATGAGTTTGCAACTACTTTACTTTTGGAGAAAATTCAAAACATTCATTATTCAATAGAGCCCAATAGCAAAAACCAGCGTTTTGAATGAAAAATCACATTTCTTGGTAGAATCATGCAGGATTGAAATTTTTGATGGTTTTTTACTCCTCTCAACAGCCCAAACAAGTTTCTAAAAGGATGAGTTTGCAACTACTTTACTTTTGGAGAAAATTCAAAACATTCATTATTCAATAGGGCCCAAACTATCAAAAACCAGCGGTTTCAATGAACACACATTTCTTGGTAGAATCATGCAGGACTGAAATTTTTGATGTTTTTCTACTCCTCTCATGAGCCCAAACAAGTCTCTAAAAGCATGAGTTTGCAACTACTTTACTTTTGGAGAAAATTCAAAACATTCATTATTCAATAGAGCCCAATAGCAAAAATCAGGTTTTGAATGAAGAATCACATTTCTTGGTAGAATCAGGCAGGATTGAAATTTTTGATGGTTTTTTACTCCTCTCAACAGCCCAAACAAGTTTCTAAAAGGATGAGTTTGCAACTACTTTACTTTTGGAGAAAATTCAAAACATTCATTATTCAATAGGGCCCAAAATATCAAAAACCAGCGGTTTGAATGAACACACATTTCTTGGTAGAATCGTGCAGGACTGTAATTTTTTGTTTTTCTACTCCTCTCATGAGCCCAGACAAGTCTCTAAAAGGATGAGTTTGCAACTACTTTACTTTTGGAGAAAATTCAAAACATTCATTATTCAATAGAGCCCAATAGCAAAAACCAGCGTTTTGAATGAAGAATCACATTTCTTGGTAGAATCATGCAGGATTGAAATATTTGATGGTTTTTTACTCCTCTCAACAGCCCAAACAAGTTTCTAAAAGGATGAGTTTGCAACTACTTTACTTTTGGAGAAAAT
This sequence comes from Dendrobates tinctorius, assembly GCF_039654945.1. Taxonomy (NCBI): domain Eukaryota; kingdom Metazoa; phylum Chordata; class Amphibia; order Anura; family Dendrobatidae; genus Dendrobates; species Dendrobates tinctorius. Next base: position 1,073,476 of record NW_027361944.1, read on the forward strand.
TCAAAACATTCATTATTCAGTAGGGCCCAAACTATCAAAAACCAGCGATTTCAATGAACACACATTTCTTGGTAGAATCATGCAGGACTGAAATTTTTGATGTTTTTCTACTCCTCTCATGAGCCCAAACAAGTCTCTAAAAGCATGAGTTTGCAACTACTTTACTTTTGGAGAAAATTCAAAACATTCATTATTCAATAGAGCCCAATAGCAAAAATCAGGTTTTGAATGAAGAATCACATTTCTTGGTAGAATCATGCAGGATTGAAATTTTTGATGGTTTTTTACTCCTCTCAACAGCCCAAACAAGTTTCTAAAAGGATGAGTTTGCAACTACTTTACTTTTGGAGAAAATTCAAAACATTCATTATTCAATAGGGCCCAAAATATCAAAAACCAGCGGTTTGAATGAACACACATTTCTTGGTAGAATCGTGCAGGACTGAAATTTTTTATATTTTTCTACTCCTCTCATGAGCCCAGACAAGTCTCTAAAAGGATGAGTTTGCAACTACTTTACTTTTGGAGAAAATTCAAAACATTCATTATTCAATAGAGCCCAATAGCAAAAACCAGCGTTTTGAATGAAGAATCACATTTCTTGGTAGAATCATGCAGGATTGAAATTTTTGATGGTTTTTTACTCCTCTCAACAGCCCAAACAAGTTTCTAAAAGGATGAGTTTGCAACTACTTTACTTTTGGAGAAAATTCAAAACATTCATTATTCAGTAGGGCCCAAACTATCAAAAACCAGCGGTTTCAATGAACACACATTTCTTGGTAGAATCATGCAGGACTGAAATTTTTGATGTTTTTCTACTCCTCTCATGAGCTCAAACAAGTCTCTAAAAGCATGAGTTTGCAACTACTTTACTTTTGGAGAAAATTCAAAACATTCATTATTCAATAGAGCCCAATAGCAAAAATCAGGTTTTGAATGAAGAATCACATTTCTTGGTAGAATCATGCAGGATTGAAATTTTTGATGGTTTTTTACTCCTCTCAACAGCCCAAACAAGTTTCTAAAAGGATGAGTTTGCAACTGCTTTACTTTTGGAGAAAATTCAAAACATTCATTATTCAATAGGGCCCAAACTATCAAAAACCAGCGGTTTGAATGAACACACATTTCTTGGTAGAATCATGCAGGACTGAAATTTTTGATGTTTTTCTACTCCTCTCATGAGCCCAAACAAGTCTCTAAAAGCATGAGTTTGCAACTACTTTACTTTTGGAGAAAATTCAAAACATTCATTATTCAATAGAGCCCAATAGCAAAAATCAGGTTTTGAATGAAGAATCACATTTCTTGGTAGAATCATGCAGGATTGAAATTTTTGATGGTTTTTTACTCCTCTCAACAGCCCAAACAAGTTTCTAAAAGGATGAGTTTGCAACTACTTTACTTTTGGAGAAAATTCAAAACATTCATTATTCAATAGGGCCCAAAATATCAAAAACCAGCGGTTTGAATGAACACACATTTCTTGGTAGAATCGTGCAGGACTGAAATTTTTTATGTTTTTCTACTCCTCTCATGAGCCCAAACAAGTCTCTAAAAGGATGAGTTTGCAACTACTTTACTTTTGGAGAAAATTCAAAACATTCATTATTCAATAGAGCCCAATAGCAAAAACCAGCGTTTTGAATGAAGAATCACATTTCTTGGTAGAATCATGCAGGATTGAAATTTTTGATGGTTTTTTACTCCTCTCAACAGCCCAAACAAGTTTCTAAAAGGATGAGTTTGCAACTACTTTACTTTTGGAGAAAATTCAAAACATTCATTATTCAATAGGGCCCAAACTATCAAAAACCAGCGGTTTCAATGAACACACATTTCTTGGTAGAATCATGCAGGACTGAAATTTTTGATGTTTTTCTACTCCTCTCATGAGCCCAAACAAGTCTCTAAAAGCATGAGTTTGCAACTACTTTACTTTTGGAGAAAATTCAAAACATTCATTATTCAATAGAGCCCAATAGCAAAAATCAGGTTTTGAATGAAGAATCACATTTCTTGGTAAAATCATGCAGGATTGAAATTTTTGATGGTTTTTTACTCCTCTCAACAGCCCAAACAAGTTTCTAAAAGGATGAGTTTGCAACTACTTTACTTTTGGAGAAAATTCAAAACATTCATTATTCAATAGGGCCCAAACTATCAAAAACCAGCGGTTTCAATGAACACACATTTCTTGGTAGAATCATGCAGGACTGAAATTTTTGATGTTTTTCTACTCCTCTCATGAGCCCAAACAAGTCTCTAAAAGCATGAGTTTGCAACTACTTTACTTTTGGAGAAAATTCAAAACATTCATTATTCAATAGGGCCCAAAATATCAAAAACCAGCGGTTTGAATGAACACACATTTCTTGGTAGAATCGTGCAGGACTGAAATTTTTGATTTTTTTCTACTCCTCTCATGAGCCCAAACAAGTCTCTAAAAGGATGAGTTTGCAACTACTTTACTTTTGGAGAAAATTCAAAACATTCATAATTCAATAGAGCCCAATAGCAAAAACCAGCGTTTTGAATGAAGAATCACATTTCTTGGTAGAATCATGCAGGATTGAAATTTTTGATGGTTTTTTAACTCCTCTCAACAGCCCAAACAAGTTTCTAAAAGGATGAGTTTGCAACTACTTTACTTTTGGAGAAAATTCAAAACATTCATTATTCAGTAGGGCCCAAACTATCAAAAACCAGCGGTTTCAATGAACACACATTTCTTGGTAGAATCATGCAGGACTGAAATTTTTGATGTTTTTCTACTCCTCTCATGAGCCCAAACAAGTCTCTAAAAGCATGAGTTTGCAACTACTTTACTTTTGGAGAAAATTCAAAACATTCATTATCCAATAGAGCTCAATAGCAAAAATCAGGTTTTGAATGAAGAATCACATTTCTTGGTAGAATCATGCAGGATTGAAATTTTTGATGGTTTTTTACTCCTCTCAACAGCCCAAACAAGTTTCTAAAAGGATGAGTTTGCAACTGCTTTACTTTTGGAGAAAATTCAAAACATTCATTATTCAATAGGGCCCAAACTATCAAAAACCAGCGGTTTGAATGAACACACATTTCTTGGTAGAATCATGCAGGACTGAAATTTTTGATGTTTTTCTACTCCTCTCATGAGCCCAAACAAGACTCTAAAAGCATGAGTTTGCAACTACTTTACTTTTGGAGAAAATTCAAAACATTCATTATTCAATAGAGCCCAATAGCAAAAATCAGGTTTTGAATGAAGAATCACATTTCTTGGTAGAATCATGCAGGATTGAAATTTTTGATGGTTTTTTTACTCCTCTCAACAGCCCAAACAAGTTTCTAAAAGGATGAGTTTGCAACTACTTTACTTTTGGAGAAAATTCAAAACATTCATTATTCAATAGGGCCCAAAATATCAAAAACCAGCGGTTTGAATGTACACACATTTCTTGGTAGAATCGTGCAGGACTGAAATTTTTTATGTTTTTCTACTCCTCTCATGAGCCCAAACAAGTCTCTAAAAGGATGAGTTTGCAACTACTTTACTTTTGGAGAAAATTCAAAACATTCATTATTCAATAGAGCCCAATAGCAAAAACCAACGTTTTGAATGAAGAATCACATTTCTTGGTAGAATCATGCAGGATTGAAATTTTTGATGGTTTTTTACTCCTCTCAACAGCCCAAACAAGTTTCTAAAAGGATGAGTTTGCAACTACTTTACTTTTGGAGAAAATTCAAAACATTCATTATTCAATAGGGCCCAAACTATCAAAAACCAGCGGTTTCAATGAACACACATTTCTTGGTAGAATCATGCAGGACTGAAATTTTTGATGTTTTTCTACTCCTCTCATGAGCCCAAACAAGTCTCTAAAAGCATGAGTTTGCAACTACTTTACTTTTGGAGAAAATTCAAAACATTCACTATTCAATAGAGCCCAATAGCAAAAATCAGGTTTTGAATGAAGAATCACATTTCTTGGTAAAATCATGCAGGATTGATATTTTTGATGGTTTTTTGCTCCTCTCAACAGCCCAAACAAGTTTCTAAAAGGATGAGTTTGCAACTACTTTACTTTTGGAGAAAATTCAAAACATTCATTATTCAATAGGGCCCAAACTATCAAAAACCAGCGGTTTCAATGAACACACATTTCTTGGTAGAATCATGCAGGACTGAAATTTTTGATGTTTTTCTACTCCTCTCATGAGCCCAAACAAGTCTCTAAAAGCATGAGTTTGCAACTACTTTACTTTTGGAGAAAATTCAAAACATTCACTATTCAATAGAGCCCAATAGCAAAAATCAGGTTTTGAATGAAGAATCACATTTCTTGGTAAAATCATGCAGGATTGAAATTTTTGATGGTTTTTTACTCCTCTCAACAGCCCAAACAAGTTTCTAAAAGGATGAGTTTGCAACTACTTTACTTTTGGAGAAAATTCAAAACATTCATTATTCAATAGGGCCCAAACTATCAAAAACCAGCGGTTTCAATGAACACACATTTCTTGGTAGAATCATGCAGGACTGAAATTTTTGATGTTTTTCTACTCCTCTCATGAGCCCAAACAAGTCTCTAAAAGCATGAGTTTGCAACTACTTTACTTTTGGAGAAAATTCAAAACATTCATTATTCAATAGAGCCCAATAGCAAAAATCAGGTTTTGAATGAAGAATCACACTTCTTGGTAGAATCATGCAGGATTGAAATTTTTGATGGTTTTTTACTCCTCTCAACAGCCCAAACAAGTTTCTAAAAGGATGAGTTTGCAACTACTTTACTTTTGGAGAAAATTCAAAACATTCATTATTCAATAGGGCCCAAAATATCAAAAACCAGCGGTTTGAATGAACACACATTTCTTGGTAGAATCGTGCAGGACTGAAATTTTTTATGTTTTTCTACTCCTCTCATGAGCCCAGACAAGTCTCTAAAAGGATGAGTTTGCAACTACTTTACTTTTGGAGAAAATTCAAAACATTCATTATTCAATAGAGCCCAATAGCAAAAACCAGCGTTTTGAATGAAGAATCACATTTCTTGGTAGAATCATGCAGGATTGAAATTTTTGATGGTTTTTTACTCCTCTCAACAGCCCAAACAAGTTTCTAAAAGGATGAGTTTGCAACTACTTTACTTTTGGAGAAAATTCAAAACATTCATTATTCAGTAGGGCCCAAACTATCAAAAACCAGCGGTTTCAATGAACACACATTTCTTGGTAGAATCATGCAGGACTGAAATTTTTGATGTTTTTCTACTCCTCTCATGAGCCCAAACAAGTCTCTAAAAGCATGAGTTTGCAACTACTTTACTTTTGGAGAAAATTCAAAACATTCATTATTCAATAGAGCCCAATAGCAAAAATCAGGTTTTGAATGAAGAATCACATTTCTTGGTAGAATCATGCAGGATTGAAATTTTTGATGGTTTTTTACTCCTCTCAACAGCCCAAACAAGTTTCTAAAAGGATGAGTTTGCAACTGCTTTACTTTTGGAGAAAATTCAAAACATTCATTATTCAATAGGGCCCAAAATATCAAAAACCAGCGGTTTGAATGAACACACATTTCTTGGTAGAATCGTGCAGGACTGAAATTTTTTATGTTTTTCTACTCCTCTCATGAGCCCAAACAAGTCTCTAAAAGGATGAGTTTGCAACTACTTTACTTTTGGAGAAAATTCAAAACATTCATTATTCAATAGAGCCCAAAAGCAAAAACCAGCGTTTTGAATGAAGAATCACATTTCTTGGTAGAATCATGCAGGATTGAAATTTTTGATGGTTTTTTACTCCTCTCAACAGCCCAAACAAGTTTCTAAAAGGATGAGTTTGCAACTACTTTACTTTTGGAGAAAATTCAAAACATTCATTATTCAATAGGGCCCAAACTATCAAAAACCAGCGGTTTCAATGAACACACATTTCTTGGTAGAATCATGCAGGACTGAAATTTTTGATGTTTTTCTACTCCTCTCATGAGCCCAAGCAAGTCTCTAAAAGCATGAGTTTGCAACTACTTTACTTTTGGAGAAAATTCAAAACATTCACTATTCAATAGAGCCCAATAGCAAAAATCAGGTTTTGAATGAAGAATCACATTTCTTGGTAAAATCATGCAGGATTGATATTTTTGATGGTTTTTTGCTCCTCTCAACAGCCCAAACAAGTTTCTAAAAGGATGAGTTTGCAACTACTTTACTTTTGGAGAAAATTCAAAACATTCATTATTCAATAGGGCCCAAACTATCAAAAACCAGCGGTTTCAATGAACACACATTTCTTGGTAGAATCATGCAGGACTGAAATTTTTGATGTTTTTCTACTCCTCTCATGAGCCCAAACAAGTCTCTAAAAGCATGAGTTTGCAACTACTTTACTTTTGGAGAAAATTCAAAACATTCACTATTCAATAGAGCCCAATAGCAAAAATCAGGTTTTGAATGAAGAATCACATTTCTTGGTAAAATCATGCAGGATTGAAATTTTTGATGGTTTTTTACTCCTCTCAACAGCCCAAACAAGTTTCTAAAAGGATGAGTTTGCAACTACTTTACTTTTGGAGAAAATTCAAAACATTCATTATTCAATAGGGCCCAAACTATCAAAAACCAGCGGTTTCAATGAACACACATTTCTTGGTAGAATCATGCAGGACTGAAATTTTTGATGTTTTTCTACTCCTCTCATGAGCCCAAACAAGTCTCTAAAAGCATGAGTTTGCAACTACTTTACTTTTGGAGAAAATTCAAAACATTCATTATTCAATAGAGCCCAATAGCAAAAATCAGGTTTTGAATGAAGAATCACATTTCTTGGTAGAATCATGCAGGATTGAAATTTTTGATGGTTTTTTACTCCTCTCAACAGCCCCAACAAGTTTCTAAAAGGATGAGTTTGCAACTACTTTACTTTTGGAGAAAATTCAAAACATTCATTATTCAATAGGGCCCAAAATATCAAAAACCAGCGGTTTGAATGAACACACATTTCTTGGTAGAATCGTGCAGGACTGAAATTTTTTATGTTTTTCTACTCCTCTCATGAGCCCAGACAAGTCTCTAAAAGGATGAGTTTGCAACTACTTTACTTTTGGAGAAAATTCAAAACATTCATTATTCAATAGAGCCCAATAGCAAAAACCAGCGTTTTGAATGAAGAATCACATTTCTTGGTAGAATCATGCAGGATTGAAATTTTTGATGGTTTTTTACTCCTCTCAACAGCCCAAACAAGTTTCTAAAAGGATGAGTTTGCAACTACTTTACTTTTGGAGAAAATTCAAAACATTCATTATTCAGTAGGGCCCAAACTATCAAAAACCAGCGGTTTCAATGAACACACATTTCTTGGTAGAATCATGCAGGACTGAAATTTTTGATGTTTTTCTACTCCTCTCATGAGCCCAAACAAGTCTCTAAAAGCATGAGTTTGCAACTACTTTACTTTTGGAGAAAATTCAAAACATTCATTATTCAATAGAGCCCATTAGCAAAAATCAGGTTTTGAATGAAGAATCACATTTCTTGGTAGAATCATGCAGGATTGAAATTTTTGATGGTTTTTTACTCCTCTCAACAGCCCAAACAAGTTTCTAAAAGGATGAGTTTGCAACTGCTTTACTTTTGGAGAAAATTCAAAACATTCATTATTCAATAGGGCCCAAACTATCAAAAACCAGCGGTTTGAATGAACACACATTTCTTGGTAGAATAATGCAGGACTGAAATTTTTGATGTTTTTCTACTCCTCTCATGAGCCCAAACAAGTCTCTAAAAGCATGAGTTTGCAACTACTTTACTTTTGGAGAAAATTCAAAACATTCATTATTCAATAGAGCCCAATAGCAAAAATCAGGTTTTGAATGAAGAATCACATTTCTTGGTAGAATCATGCAGGATTGAAATTTTTGATGCTTTTTTACTCCTCTCAACAGCCCAAACAAGTTTCTAAAAGGATGAGTTTGCAACTACTTTACTTTTGGAGAAAATTCAAAACATTCATTATTCAATAGGGCCCAAAATATCAAAAACCAGCGGTTTGAATGAACACACATTTCTTGGTAGAATCGTGCAGGACTGAAATTTTTTATGTTTTTCTACTCCTCTCATGAGCCCAAACAAGTCTCTAAAAGGATGAGTTTGCAACTACTTTACTTTTGGAGAAAATTCAAAACATTCATTATTCAATAGAGCCCAATAGCAAAAACCAGCGTTTTGAATGAAGAATCACATTTCTTGGTAGAATCATGCAGGATTGAAATTTTTGATGGTTTTTTACTCCTCTCAACAGCCCAAACAAGTTTCTAAAAGGATGAGTTTGCAACTACTTTACTTTTGGAGAAAATTCAAAACATTCATTATTCAATAGGGCCCAAACTATCAAAAACCAGCGGTTTGAATGAACACACATTTCTTGGTAGAATCATGCAGGACTGAAATTTTTGATGTTTTTCTACTCCTCTCATGAGCCCAAACAAGTCTCTAAAAGCATGAGTTTGCAACTACTTTACTTTTGGAGAAAATTCAAAACATTCATTATTCAATAGAGCCCAATAGCAAAAATCAGGTTTTGAATGAAGAATCACATTTCTTGGTAAAATCATGCAGGATTGAAATTTTTGATGGTTTTTTACTCCTCTCAACAGCCCAAACAAGTTTCTAAAAGGATGAGTTTGCAACTACTTTACTTTTGGAGAAAATTCAAAACATTCATTATTCAATAGGGCCCAAACTATCAAAAACCAGCGGTTTCAATGAACACACATTTCTTGGTAGAGTCATGCAGGACTGAAATTTTTGATGTTTTTCTACTCCTCTCATGAGCCCAAACAAGTCTCTAAAAGCATGAGTTTGCAACTACTTTACTTTTGGAGAAAATTCAAAACATTCACTTTTCACTAGAGCCCAATAGCAAAAATCAGGTTTTGAATGAAGAATCACATTTCTTGGTAGAATCATGCAGGATTGAAATTTTTGATGGTTTTTTACTCCTCTCAACAGCCCAAACAAGTTTCTAAAAGGATGAGTTTGCAACTACTTTACTTTTGGAGAAAATTCAAAACATTCATTATTCAATAGGGCCCAAACTATCAAAAACCAGCGGTTTCAATGAACACACATTTCTTGGTAGAATCATGCAGGACTGAAATTTTTGATGTTTTTCTACTCCTCTCATGAGCCCAAACAAGTCTCTAAAAGCATGAGTTTGCAACTACTTTACTTTTGGAAAAAATTCAAAACATTCATTATTCAATAGAGCACAATAGCAAAAATCAGGTTTTGAATGAAGAATCACATTTCTTGGTAAAATCATGCAGGATTGAAATTTTTGATGGTTTTTTACTCCTCTCAACAGCCCAAACAAGTTTCTAAAAGGATGAGTTTGCAACTACTTTACTTTTGGAGAAAATTCAAAACATTCATTATTCAATAGGGCCCAAACTATCAAAAACCAGCGGTTTCAATGAACACACATTTCTTGGTAGAATCATGCAGGACTGAAATTTTTGATGTTTTTCTACTCCTCTCATGAGCCCAAACAAGTCTCTAAAAGCATGAGTTTGCAACTACTTTACTTTTGGAGAAAATTCAAAACATTCACTATTCAATAGAGCCCAATAGCAAAAATCAGGTTTTGAATGAAGAATCGCATTTCTTGGTAAAATCATGCAGGATTGAAATTTTTGATGGTTTTTTACTCCTCTCAACAGCCCAAACAAGTTTCTAAAAGGATGAGTTTGCAACTACTTTACTTTTGGAGAAAATTCAAAACATTCATTATTCAATAGGGCCCAAACTATCAAAAACCAGCGGTTTCAATGAACACACATTTCTTGGTAGAATCATGCAGGACTGAAATTTTTGATGTTTTTCTACTCCTCTCATGAGCCCAAACAAGTCTCTAAAAGCATGAGTTTGCAACTACTTTACTTTTGGAGAAAATTCAAAACATTCATTATTCAATAGAGCCCAATAGCAAAAATCAGGTTTTGAATGAAGAATCACATTTCTTGGTAGAATCATGCAGGATTGAAATTTTTGATGGTTTTTTACTCCTCTCAACAGCCCAAACAAGTTTCTAAAAGGATGAGTTTGCAACTACTTTACTTTTGGAGAAAATTCAAAACATTCATTATTCAATAGGGCCCAAACTATCAAAAACCAGCGGTTTCAATGAACACACATTTCTTGGTAGAATCATGCAGGACTGAAATTTTTGATGTTTTTCTACTCCTCTCATGAGCCCAAACAAGTCTCTAAAAGCATGAGTTTGCAACTACTTTACTTTTGGAGAAAATTCAAAACATTCATTATTCAATAGAGCCCAATAGCAAAAATCAGGATTTGAATGAAGAATCACATTTCTTGGTAAAATCATGCAGTATTGAAATTTTTGATGGTTTTTTACTCCTCTCAACAGCCCAAACAAGTTTCTAAAAGGATGAGTTTGCAACTACTTTACTTTTGGAGAAAATTCAAAACATTCATTATTCAATAGGGCCCAAACTATCAAAAACCAGCGGTTTCAATGAACACACATTTCTTGGTAGAATCATGCAGGACTGAAATTTTTGATGTTTTTCTACTCCTCTCATGAGCCCAAACAAGACTCTAAAAGCATGAGTTTGGGGGGGGCGTGGTTTGCAGGGGCCAGGAGCAGACGTGCTTTGCAAGAGCTCCTGAGATTCCCCTAAAGAAGCTACCTAAAGCCTACAAACAAGTGGACTTTTTGCAACAATTTGCTGTGGAAGACTTGTAAGAACATGCCTGACACTCAAGAAACGAAGAAAAAGAAGAATCCTGTGGATAAAAAGGCTCCTGCAGCATCGGGATACAAGCGGCCTGAAACTGCTGTGTCATCCCCGCTGTCTGGCTGGAGGAAGATGGCGACTGCAGGGAAGCCTGTGGCAAAGAAGAAGATTGAAGCAACGCCGCTGTGGAGACCTGCCGGGTCACAATCAACAAACCGGAGCATTAGACATGAACAAGGAAGAAAGGAGGTGATGTCATCATCGGCTGTCAGCAGCGGGAAGAGAAGCGGCGGCAAGGGAGCAGCGGCGGAGCAGAAGAGGAACATGACAGATGAAGCGGTGACATCGTTTCATGCTGCTGGGAAGAAGAGAGGCTGCGGGGTCGCCGCGGCAACGGAGAAGCTGAAGAACAAAGCGGTGAAGCTTGTCGGGGCCCTGCTGGGTGGACGCGATGCTGAAGGAAGTGGTGAGGATGGAGGAAGCAGAGCGGCCATGGCGGCGGTGATGTCATCGGAGGAGGAAGTCGCGGTCCTGCTTTCTTTGTCTGCGGCCCCGGCGGCGGCTGGAGGGAAGACCCGGGAGACCGGCGGTGAATCTGGTGATGGGCGCAGTGAGGTGTCAGGCGCCCTGGATCATAAGTTGGCACATCATGCAGCGGGTGAGGAGATTTTCACCGCTCCCCATGGAGCAGCTGAGGAAAGCTATCAGCGGCAGCCCAGCAGCAGGAATTCCCCCATCATTATGGTCCAGACATTGGATGATGAGCTTCAGGGGAAGAGTCGGGAGACCGCGGCGGCTTCAGACTCTGGAAGGCTGTGGAGCGAAGAAGTCTCAGCGGCTTCATCACAGAGAGAGTCCCGTGGGGAGCCCTCACTAAGATGTGATGCGCCTGTGTTTGTGCCTAAGACACAGGCAAGACCTGGCCTTCAGATGATGAAAGTGGCACCTCAGGTAGCGACGATTGAAGGGAAAATGACAGGGGCGCATTCTGGAAATCTGGACTTGGAGGACAATGCTATATATCAGATATCAGCTTTGGTAAGCAAACCCTCACAACCTGTTCATATAATCCCTTTGGGCAATACTAAATTTCCAAATGAGTTAGATAAGCGGGGTGGGGTATGCGGAGACCAATCTAATATAGGGGAGGTACACAGGAACATTTATAAAAATAAGAATAAACCGTACCAGAAAACTGTTGGGGGTCCTGATGCTGCAAATAACTATATACAGATAAATGAGTCTGAATCTATGTCTTTTATAAAAGATGGAGGTTTGCATTTGGGAGTGCTGAATGGGGGAGATTCTCCTCCTAATCTTTTTAACCCTACTCTACAAGTCACTAATTTTAACGCTAAAGACCCAGATTTAGTTCATCAAACTACTATGCATTTTTTGAATGGGACTTCCAAAGAGTCTCTTGTAAGCGAAGGCTCTCTTAATTCATTGGAGGGTCTGGAAAGTGTATACTCAGGGGATTTTTATGTGGATATGGGATCATTTGAAAATAGTGAAAGTGACTCCTTCAGCAATAATTCAGATGAGATTCATTCTATATCTTCATCTTCAAATTCGGGCATGACTGAGTTGAGTCATGAGAAATCTTATATGAATCATGAGCAGTCTTTCTCTAACCCATTATCCATAGATGAGATTCCAGCATCTGATAATTACCCTACAGAGGGGTTCATGGCGAAAATGTTTATAGCTCTTATAAATTCAGTTGAAACCTCTAGAAGGATCGATCTGAATATATCATGTGATCCCAAAATCCAGCTGTCTGATTACAACCAGACAGATAAACATGAAGCTTCTGAAATTTTTATCAAAAAGCTTTTTAAAGACACTTCAATAATACTAACCGATGATACCCGTTCAACTTATTCAACTCATTCAACTTCTTCAAATTCTTCAAGGGTTTCTGGGTCTTATTCTCATGATATAAAGATACCTGGTTCTACTAAAATCGATAGTGACATATTACAATTAGGCAACTCACAAACGCTATCCCTTGTTTCAGACTCATTGAATAAAATTAAAAGGGACATTGCTTCTTTTAACTCCACTCTGGCCAACTATGAGGATTTTAAAAGGAAAAATAATGTTAAGATACGTGGGATCCCTGAATCTGTTCAGACCTCCCAGTTAAAGAGCTATATATCTTCAATGGTCACCTATTTGTTTCCCAACACTAATGAGAACTATCTGATTGAAAAAACGTTTCGCATACGCAGACCACCTACACTTCCGCAAGACTTAGCAAGGGATGTTATTGTCTCGTTTTGTCCAAACTGGATAAGGAATGCGCTCCTCAGAATGTCTAAAGAATCAAAATTCGAGTCTTCCCCCTACAGTCACTTATCTTTCTTCAAGGACTTATCAAAAAACACCCTGCAAAAAAGGAAAACATTCTCCTCTACTACACGGGAACTTTTGCGCACCGGGATACCATATTATTGGTCTCAATCTTCGACTCTCCTTGTGAAATTTGCAACAAAATTAATCCCTATTTCCTCTCCAGATGAAGGGACTGACTTCTTAGAAAGCGTCGGAATTGCACTTTCCAGGATTCCACAGGAAATCTCTTCTTTAAATACGGACTATCATCCTGATTGAAAGAATTGTATCTTTATAGTCTACTTACTTATTGTATTCCACGTTTATAACATTCTGGAATTGAACCGGACTTTCCCCCCAATCGGTCTTAGGGCCACCACTAGGTGACCCGGACGGGGCAGGTTACTATACTTATTATAATCTACCTTATATATAGAATGTTCACTAATTGACACATTGGAGGCGAACAAGAATAATTGTTTTTGTTTTCAGGTATTAATACGAAGATGTCTACATCACTACTTATTGTTGAGAAATTAAGCAACAGGCTGGCTATGTTGAATTTGTAGCATTTCTTCGCTTACACAGATAAGCGAATGTTACTGCATATTTTTATGTACTGGTATATTTCTTACTGTTAGTTAATTCGGATGATAATTTAAAGAATCTTTGTATTTTTGAAAGGTTGATACATAAGACTATGTGGTCTCTGATGTGTAATGTATATTGCCTGTCTACTCCCCCACTTGGGGGATTTCCCTGTCTTCACAGGGTAATTTTTTCCCTTCCCTATCCCTTTATTTTTTGTATCCCCCCCTTCCCTCAAAAATTTTGAAACTTTAATAAAGATTATTGGAACATAAAAGCATGAGTTTGCAACTACTTTACTTTTGGAGAAAATTCAAAACATTCATTATTCAATAGAGCCCAATAGCAAAAATCAGGTTTTGAATGAAGAATCACATTTCTTGGTAAAATCATGCAGGATTGAAATTTTTGATGGTTTTTTACTCCTCTCAACAGCCCAAACAAGTTTCTAAAAGGATGAGTTTGCAACTACTTTACTTTTGGAGAAAATTCAAAACATTCATTATTCAATAGGGCCCAAAATATCAAAAACCAGCGGTTTGAATAAACACACATTTCTTGGTAGAATCGTGCAGGACTGAAATTTTTTATGTTTTTCTACTCCTCTCATGAGCCCAAACAAGTCTCTAAAAGGATGAGTTTGCAACTACTTTACTTTTGGAGAAAATTCAAAACATTCACTTTTCACTAGAGCCCAATAGCAAAAATCAGGTTTTGAATGAAGAATCACATTTCTTGGTAGAATCATGCTGCATTGAAATTTTTGATGGTTTTTTACTCCTCTCAACAGCCCAAACAAGTTTCTAAAAGGATGAGTTTGCAACTACTTTACTTTTGGAGAAAATTCAAAACATTCATTATTCAATAGGGCCCAAACTATCAAAAACCAGCGGTTTCAATGAACACACATTTCTTGGTAGAATCATGCAGGACTAAAATTTTTGATGTTTTTCTACTCCGCTCATGAGCCCAAACAAGTCTCTAAAAGCATGAGTTTGCAACTACTTTACTTTTGGAGAAAATTCAAAACATTCATTATTCAATAGAGCCCAATAGCAAAAATCAGGTTTTGAATGAAGATTCACATTTCTTGGTAGAATCATGCAGGATTGAAATTTTTGATGGTTTTTTACTCCTCTCAACAGCCCAAACAAGTTTCTAAAAGGATGAGTTTGCAACTACTTTACTTTTGGAGAAAATTCAAAACATTCATTATTCAATAGGGCCCAAACTATCAAAAACCAGCGGTTTCAATGAACACACATTTCTTGGTAGAATCATGCAGGACTGAAATTTTTGATGTTTTTCTACTCCTCTCATGAGCCCAAACAAGACTCTAAAAGCATGAGTTTGCAACTACTTTACTTTTGGAGAAAATTCAAAACTTTCATTATTCAATAGAGCCCAATAGCAAAAATCAGGTTTTGAATGAAGAATCACATTTCTTGGTAAAATCATGCAGGATTGAAATTTTTGATGGTTTTTTACTCCTCTCAACAGCCCAAACAAGTTTCTAAAAGGATGAGTTTGCAACTACTTTACTTTTGGAGAAAATTCAAAACATTCATTATTCAATAGGGCCCAAACTATCAAAAACCAGCGGTTTCAATGAACACACATTTCTTGGTAGAATCATGCAGGACTGAAATTTTTGATGTTTTTCTACTCCTCTCATGAGCCCAAACAAGTCTCTAAAAGCATGAGTTTGCAACTACTTTACTTTTGGAGAAAATTCAAAACATTCATTATTCAATAGAGCCCAATAGCAAAAATCAGGTTTTGAATGAAGAATCACATTTCTTGGTAAAATCATGCAGGATTGAAATTTTTGATGGTTTTTTACTCCTCTCAACAGCCCAAACAAGTTTCTAAAAGGATGAGTTTGCAACTACTTTACTTTTGGAGAAAATTCAAAACATTCATTATTCAATAGGGCCCAAACTATCAAAAACCAGCGGTTTCAATGAACACACATTTCTTGGTAGAATCATGCAGGACTGAAATTTTTGATGTTTTTCTACTCCTCTCATGAGCCCAAACAAGTCTCTAAAAGCATGAGTTTGCAACTACTTTACTTTTGGAGAAAATTCAAAACATTCATTATTCAATAGAGCCCAATATCAAAAATCAGGTTTTGAATGAAGATTCACATTTCTTGGTAGAATCATGCAGGATTGAAATTTTTGATGGTTTTTTACTCCTCTCAACAGCCCAAACAAGTTTCTAAAAGGATGAGTTTGCAACTACTTTACTTTTGGAGAAAATTCAAAACATTCATTATTCAATAGGGCCCAAACTATCAAAAACCAGCGGTTTCAATGAACACACATTTCTTGGTAGAATCATGCAGGACTAAAATTTTTGATGTTTTTCTACTCCTCTCATGAGCCCAAACAAGTCTCTAAAAGCATGAGTTTGCAACTACTTTACTTTTGGAAAAAATTCAAAACATTCATTATTCAATAGAGCCCAATAGCAAAAATCAGGTTTTGAATGAAGAATCACATTTCTTGGTAAAATCATGCAGGATTGAAATTTTTGATGGTTTTTTACTCCTCTCAACAGCCCAAACAAGTTTCTAAAAGGATGAGTTTGCAACTACTTTACTTTTGGAGAAAATTCAAAACATTCATTATTCAATAGGGCCCAAACTATCAAAAACCAGCGGTTTCAATGAACACACATTTCTTGGTAGAATCATGCAGGACTGAAATTTTTGATGTTTTTCTACTCCTCTCATGAGCCCAAACAAGTCTCTAAAAGCATGAGTTTGCAACGACTTTACTTTTGGAGAAAATTCAAAACATTCACTATTCAATAGAGCCCAATAGCAAAAATCAGGTTTTGAATGAAGAATCGCATTTCTTTGTAAAATCATGCAGGATTGAAATTTTTGATGGTTTTTTACTCCTCTCAACAGCCCAAACAAGTTTCTAAAAGGATGAGTTTGCAACTACTTTACTTTTGGAGAAAATTCAAAACATTCATTATTCAATAGGGCCCAAACTATCAAAAACCAGCGGTTTCAATGAACACACATTTCTTGGTAGAATCATGCAGGACTGAAATTTTTGATGTTTTTCTACTCCTCTCATGAGCCCAAACAAGTCTCTAAAAGCATGAGTTTGCAACTACTTTACTTTTGGAGAAAATTCAAAACATTCATTATTCAATAGAGCCCAATAGCAAAAATCAGGTTTTGAATGAAGAATCACATTTCTTGGTAGAATCATGCAGGATTGAAATTTTTGATGGTTTTTTACTCCTCTCAACAGCTCAAACAAGTTTCTAAAAGGATGAGTTTGCAACTACTTTACTTTTGGAGAAAATTCAAAACATTCATTATTCAATAGGGCCCAAACTATCAAAAACCAGCGGTTTCAATGAACACACATTTCTTGGTAGAATCATGCAGGACTGAAATTTTTGATGTTTTTCTACTCCTCTCATGAGCCCAAACAAGTCTCTAAAAGCATGAGTTTGCAACTACTTTACTTTTGGAGAAAATTCAAAACATTCATTATTCAATAGAGCCCAATAGCAAAAATCAGGATTTGAATGAAGAATCACATTTCTTGGTAAAATCATGCAGGATTGAAATTTTTGATGGTTTTTTACTCCTCTCAACAGCCCAAACAAGTTTCTAAAAGGATGAGTTTGCAACTACTTTACTTTTGGAGAAAATTCAAAACATTCATTATTCAATAGGGCCCAAACTATCAAAAACCAGCGGTTTCAATGAACACACATTTCTTGGTAGAATCATGCAGGACTGAAATTTTTGATGTTTTTCTACTCCTCTCATGAGCCCAAACAAGTCTCTAAAAGCATGAGTTTGCAACTACTTTACTTTTGGAGAAAATTCAAAACATTCATTATTCAATAGAGCCCAATAGCAAAAATCAGGTTTTGAATGAAGAATCACATTTCTTGGTAAAATCATGCAGGATTGAAATTTTTGATGGTTTTTTACTCCTCTCAACAGCCCAAACAAGTTTCTAAAAGGATGAGTTTGCAACTACTTTACTTTTGGAGAAAATTCAAAACATTCATTATTCAATAGGGCCCAAACTATCAAAAACCAGCGGTATGAATGAACACACATTTCTTGGTAGAATCATGCAGGACTGAAATTTTTGATGTTTTTCTACTCCTCTCATGAGCCCAAACAAGTCTCTAAAAGCATGAGTTTGCAACTACTTTACTTTTGGAGAAAATTCAAAACATTCACTTTTCACTAGAGCCCAATAGCAAAAATCAGGTTTTGAATGAAGAATCACATTTCTTGGTAGAATCATGCTGCATTGAAATTTTTGATGGTTTTTTACTCCTCTCAACAGCCCAAACAAGTTTCTAAAAGGATGAGTTTGCAACTACTTTACTTTTGGAGAAAATTCAAAACATTCATTATTCAATAGGGCCCAAACTATCAAAAACCAGCGGTTTCAATGAACACACATTTCTTGGTAGAATCATGCAGGACTGAAATTTTTGATGTTTTTCTACTCCTCTCATGAGCCCAAACAAGACTCTAAAAGCATGAGTTTGCAACTACTTTACTTTTGGAGAAAATTCAAAACATTCATTATTCAATAGAGCCCAATAGCAAAAATCAGGTTTTGAATGAAGAATCACATTTCTTGGTAAAATCATGCAGGATTGAAATTTTTGATGGTTTTTTACTCCTCTCAACAGCCCAAACAAGTTTCTAAAAGGATGAGTTTGCAACTACTTTACTTTTGGAGAAAATTCAAAACATTCATTATTCAATAGGGCCCAAACTATCAAAAACCAGCGGTTTCAATGAACACACATTTCTTGGTAGAATCATGCAGGACTGAAATTTTTGATGTTTTTCTACTCCTCTCATGAGCCCAAACAAGTCTCTAAAAGCATGAGTTTGCAACTACTTTACTTTTGGAGAAAATTCAAAACATTCATTATTCAATAGAGCCCAATAGCAAAAATCAGGATTTGAATGAAGAATCACATTTCTTGGTAAAATCATGCAGGATTGAAATTTTTGATGGTTTTTTACTCCTCTCAACAGCCCAAACAAGTTTCTAAAAGGATGAGTTTGCAACTACTTTACTTTTGGAGAAAATTCAAAACATTCATTATTCAATAGGGCCCAAACTATCAAAAACCAGCGGTTTGAATGAACACACATTTCTTGGTAGAATCATGCAGGACTGAAATTTTTGATGTTTTTCTACTCCTCTCATGAGCCCAAACAAGTCTCTAAAAGCATGAGTTTGCAACTACTTTACTTTTGGAGAAAATTCAAAACATTCATTATTCAATAGAGCCCAATAGCAAAAATCAGGTTTTGAATGAAGAATCACATTTCTTGGTAAAATCATGCAGGATTGAAATTTTTGATGGTTTTTTACTCCTCTCAACAGCCCAAACAAGTTTCTAAAAGGATGAGTTTGCAACTACTTTACTTTTGGAGAAAATTCAAAACATTCATTATTCAATAGGGCCCAAACTATCAAAAACCAGCGGTATGAATGAACACACATTTCTTGGTAGAATCATGCAGGACTGAAATTTTTGATGTTTTTCTACTCCTCTCATGAGCCCAAACAAGTCTCTAAAAGCATGAGTTTGCAACTACTTTACTTTTGGAGAAAATTCAAAACATTCACTTTTCACTAGAGCCCAATAGCAAAAATCAGGTTTTGAATGAAGAATCACATTTCTTGGTAGAATCATGCTGCATTGAAATTTTTGATGGTTTTTTACTCCTCTCAACAGCCCAAACAAGTTTCTAAAAGGATGAGTTTGCAACTACTTTACTTTTGGAGAAAATTCAAAACATTCATTATTCAATAGGGCCCAAACTATCAAAAACCAGCGGTTTCAATGAACACACATTTCTTGGTAGAATCATGCAGGACTGAAATTTTTGATGTTTTTCTACTCCTCTCATGAGCCCAAACAAGACTCTAAAAGCATGAGTTTGCAACTACTTTACTTTTGGAGAAAATTCAAAACATTCATTATTCAATAGAGCCCAATAGCAAAAATCAGGTTTTGAATGAAGATTCACATTTCTTGGTAGAATCATGCAGGATTGAAATTTTTGATGGTTTTTTACTCCTCTCAACAGCCCAAACAAGTTTCTAAAAGGATGAGTTTGCAACTACTTTACTTTTGGAGAAAATTCAAAACATTCATTATTCAATAGGGCCCAAAATATCAAAAACCAGCGGTTTGAATGAACACACATTTCTTGGTAGAATCGTGCAGGACTGAAATTTTTTATGTTTTTCTACTCCTCTCATGAGCCCAAACAAGTCTCTAAAAGGATGAGTTTGCAACTACTTTACTTTTGGAGAAAATTCAAAACATTCATTATTCAATAGAGCCCAATAGCAAAAACCAGCGTTTTGAATGAAGAATCACATTTCTTGGTAGAATCATGCAGGATTGAAATTTTTGATGGTTTTTTACTCCTCTCAACAGCCCAAACAAGTATCTAAAAGGATGAGTTTGCAACTACTTTACTTTTGGAGAAAATTCAAAACATTCATTATTCAATAGGGCCCAAACTATCAAAAACCAGCGGTTTCAATGAACACACATTTCTTGGTAGAATCATGCAGGACTGAAATTTTTGATGTTTTTCTTCTCCTCTCATGAGCCCAAACAAGTCTCTAAAAGGATGAGTTTGCAACTACTTTACTTTTGGAGAAAATTCAAAACATTCACTTTTCACTAGAGCCCAATAGCAAAAATCAGGTTTTGAATGAAGAATCACATTTCTTGGTAGAATCATGCTGCATTGAAATTTTTGATGGTTTTTTACTCCTCTCAACAGCCCAAACAAGTTTCTAAAAGGATGAGTTTGCAACTACTTTACTTTTGGAGAAAATTCAAAACATTCATTATTCAATAGGGCCCAAACTATCAAAAACCAGCGGTTTCAATGAACACACATTTCTTGGTAGAATCATGCAGGACTAAAATTTTTGATGTTTTTCTACTCCGCTCATGAGCCCAAACAAGTCTCTAAAAGCATGAGTTTGCAACTACTTTACTTTTGGAGAAAATTCAAAACATTCATTATTCAATAGAGCCCAATAGCAAAAATCAGGTTTTGAATGAAGATTCACATTTCTTGGTAGAATCATGCAGGATTGAAATTTTTGATGGTTTTTTACTCCTCTCAACAGCCCAAACAAGTTTCTAAAAGGATGAGTTTGCAACTACTTTACTTTTGGAGAAAATTCAAAACATTCATTATTCAATAGGGCCCAAACTATCAAAAACCAGCGGTTTCAATGAACACACTTTTCTTGGTAGAATCATGCAGGACTGAAATTTTTGATGTTTTTCTACTCCTCTCATGAGCCCAAACAAGTCTCTAAAAGCATGAGTTTGCAACTACTTTACTTTTGGAGAAAATTCAAAACATTCATTATTCAATAGAGCCCAAAAGCAAAAATCAGGATTTGAATGAAGAATCACATTTCTTGGTAAAATCATGCAGGATTGAAATTTTTGATGGTTTTTTACTCCTCTCAACAGCCCAAACAAGTTTCTAAAAGGATGAGTTTGCAACTACTTTACTTTTGGAGAAAATTCAAAACATTCATTATTCAATAGGGCCCAAACTATCAAAAACCAGCGGTTTCAATGAACACACATTTCTTGGTAGAATCATGCAGGACTGAAATTTTTGATGTTTTTCTACTCCTCTCATGAGCCCAAACAAGACTCTAAAAGCATGAGTTTGCAACTACTTTACTTTTGGAGAAAATTCAAAACTTTCATTGTTCAATAGAGCCCAATAGCAAAAATCAGGTTTTGAATGAAGAATCACATTTCTTGGTAAAATCATGCAGGATTGAAATTTTTGATGGTTTTTTACTCCTCTCAACAGCCCAAACAAGTTTCTAAAAGGATGAGTTTGCAACTACTTTACTTTTGGAGAAAATTCAAAACATTCATTATTCAATAGGGCCCAAACTATCAAAAACCAGCGGTTTCAATGAACACACATTTCTTGGTAGAATCATGCAGGACTGAAATTTTTGATGTTTTTCTACTCCTCTCATGAGCCCAAACAAGTCTCTAAAAGCATGAGTTTGCAACTACTTTACTTTTGGAGAAAATTCAAAACATTCATTATTCAATAGAGCCCAATAGCAAAAATCAGGTTTTGAATGAAGAATCACATTTCTTGGTAGAATCATGCAGGATTGAAATTTTTGATGGTTTTTTACTCCTCTCAACAGCCCAAACAAGTTTCTAAAAGGATGAGTTTGCAACTACTTTACTTTTGGAGAAAATTCAAAACATTCATTATTCAATAGGGCCCAAAATATCAAAAACCAGCGGTTTGAATGAACACACATTTCTTGGTAGAATCGTGCAGGACTGAAATTTTTTATGTTTTTCTACTCCTCTCATGAGCCCAAACAAGTCTCTAAAAGGATGAGTTTGCAACTACTTTACTTTTGGAGAAAATTCAAAACATTCATTATTCAATAGAGCCCAATAGCAAAAACCAGCGTTTTGAATGAAGAATCACATTTCTTGGTAGAATCATGCAGGATTGAAATTTTTGATGGTTTTTTACTCCTCTCAACAGCCCAAACAAGATTCTAAAAGGATGAGTTTGCAACTACTTTACTTTTGGAGAAAATTCAAAACATTCATTATTCAATAGGGCCCAAACTATCAAAAACCAGCGGTTTCAATGAACAC
Source organism: Dendrobates tinctorius (assembly GCF_039654945.1). Taxonomy (NCBI): domain Eukaryota; kingdom Metazoa; phylum Chordata; class Amphibia; order Anura; family Dendrobatidae; genus Dendrobates; species Dendrobates tinctorius. Next base: position 1,095,878 of record NW_027361944.1, read on the forward strand.
ACATTTCTTGGTAGAATCATGCAGGACTGAAATTTTTGATGTTTTTCTACTCCTCTCATGAGCCCAAACAAGTCTCTAAAAGCATGAGTTTGCAACTACTTTACTTTTGGAGAAAATTCAAAACATTCATTATTCAATAGAGCCCAATAGCAAAAATCAGGTTTTGAATGAAGAATCACATTTCTTGGTAAAATCATGCAGGATTGAAATTTTTGATGGTTTTTTACTCCTCTCAACAGCCCAAACAAGTTTCTAAAAGGATGAGTTTGCAACTACTTTACTTTTGGAGAAAATTCAAAACATTCATTATTCAATAGGGCCCAAACTATCAAAAACCAGCGGTTTGAATGAACACACATTTCTTGGTAGAATCATGCAGGACTGAAATTTTTGATGTTTTTCTACTCCTCTCATGAGCCCAAACAAGTCTCTAAAAGCATGAGTTTGCAACTACTTTACTTTTGGAGAAAATTCAAAACATTCACTTTTCACTAGAGCCCAATAGCTAAAATCAGGTTTTGAATGAAGAATCACATTTCTTGGTAGAATCATGCTGCATTGAAATTTTTGATGGTTTTTTACTCCTCTCAACAGCCCAAACAAGTTTCTAAAAGGATGAGTTTGCAACTACTTTACTTTTGGAGAAAATTCAAAACATTCATTATTCAATAGGGCCCAAACTATCAAACACCAGCGGTTTCAATGAACACACATTTCTTGGTAGAATCATGCAGGACTGAAATTTTTGATGTTTTTCTACTCCTCTCATGAGCCCAAACAAGTCTCTAAAAGCATGAGTTTGCAACTACTTTACTTTTGGAAAAAATTCAAAACATTCATTATTCAATAGAGCCCAATAGCAAAAATCAGGTTTTGAATGAAGAATCACATTTCTTGGTAAAATCATGCAGGATTGAAATTTTTGATGGTTTTTTACTCCTCTCAACAGCCCAAACAAGTTTCTAAAAGGATGAGTTTGCAACTACTTTACTTTTGGAGAAAATTCAAAACATTCATTATTCAATAGGGCCCAAACTATCAAAAACCAGCGGTTTCAATGAACACACATTTCTTGGTAGAATCATGCAGGACTGAAATTTTTGATGTTTTTCTACTCCTCTCATGAGCCCAAACAAGTCTCTAAAAGCATGAGTTTGCAACTACTTTACTTTTGGAGAAAATTCAAAACATTCATTATTCAATAGAGCCCAATAGCAAAAATCAGGTTTTGAATGAAGATTCACATTTCTTGGTAGAATCATGCAGGATTGAAATTTTTGATGGTTTTTTACTCCTCTCAACAGCCCAAACAAGTTTCTAAAAGGATGAGTTTGCAACTACTTTACTTTTGGAGAAAATTCAAAACATTCATTATTCAATAGGGCCCAAACTATCAAAAACCAGCGGTTTCAATGAACACACATTTCTTGGTAGAATCATGCAGGACTAAAATTTTTGATGTTTTTCTACTCCTCTCATGAGCCCAAACAAGTCTCTAAAAGCATGAGTTTGCAACTACTTTACTTTTGGAAAAAATTCAAAACATTCATTATTCAATAGAGCCCAATAGCAAAAATCAGGTTTTGAATGAAGAATCACATTTCTTGGTAAAATCATGCAGGATTGAAATTTTTGATGGTTTTTTACTCCTCTCAACAGCCCAAACAAGTTTCTAAAAGGATGAGTTTGCAACTACTTTACTTTTGGAGAAAATTCAAAACATTCATTATTCAATAGGGCCCAAACTATCAAAAACCAGCGGTTTCAATGAACACACATTTCTTGGTAGAATCATGCAGGACTGAAATTTTTGATGTTTTTCTTCTCCTCTCATGAGCCCAAACAAGTCTCTAAAAGGATGAGATTGCAACTACTTTACTTTTGGAGAAAATTCAAAACTTTCATTATTCAATAGAGCCCAATAGCAAAAATCAGGTTTTGAATGAAGAATCACATTTCTTGGTAGAATCATGCTGCATTGAAATTTTTGATGGTTTTTTACTCCTCTCAACAGCCCAAACAAGTTTCTAAAAGGATGAGTTTGCAACTACTTTACTTTTGGAGAAAATTCAAAACATTCATTATTCAATAGGGCCCAAACTATCAAAAACCAGCGGTTTCAATGAACACACATTTCTTGGTAGAATCATGCAGGACTGAAATTTTTGATGTTTTTCCACTCCTCTCATGAGCCCAAACAAGTCTCTAAAAGCATGAGTTTGCAACTACTTTACTTTTGGAGAAAATTCAAAACATTCATTATTCAATAGAGCCCAATAGCAAAAATCAGGTTTTGAATGAAGAATCACATTTCTTGGTAGAATCATGCAGGATTGAAATTTTTGATGGTTTTTTACTCCTCTCAACAGCCCAAACAAGTTTCTAAAAGGATGAGTTTGCAACTACTTTACTTTTGGAGAAAATTCAAAACATTCATTATTCAATAGGGCCCAAAATATCAAAAACCAGCGGTTTGAATGAACACACATTTCTTGGTAGAATCGTGCAGGACTGAAATTTTTTATGTTTTTCTACTCCTCTCATGAGCCCAAACAAGTCTCTAAAAGGATGAGTTTGCAACTACTTTACTTTTGGAGAAAATTCAAAACATTCATTATTCAATAGAGCCCAATAGCAAAAACCAGCGTTTTGAATGAAGAATCACATTTCTTGGTAGAATCATGCAGGATTGAAATTTTTGATGGTTTTTTACTCCTCTCAACAGCCCAAACAAGTTTCTAAAAGGATGAGTTTGCAACTACTTTACTTTTGGAGAAAATTCAAAACATTCATTATTCAATAGGGCCCAAACTATCAAAAACCAGCGGTTTCAATGAACACACATTTCTTGGTAGAATCATGCAGGACTGAAATTTTTGATGTTTTTCTACTCCTCTCATGAGCCCAAACAAGTCTCTAAAAGCATGAGTTTGCAACTACTTTACTTTTGGAGAAAATTCAAAACATTCATTATTCAATAGAGCCCAATAGCAAAAATCAGGTTTTGAATGAAGAATCACATTTCTTGGTAAAATCATGCAGGATTGAAATTTTTGATGGTTTTTTACTCCTCTCAACAGCCCAAACAAGTTTCTAAAAGGATGAGTTTGCAACTACTTTACTTTTGGAGAAAATTCAAAACATTCATTATTCAATAGGGCCCAAACTATCAAAAACCAGCGGTTTGAATGAACACACATTTCTTGGTAGAATCATGCAGGACTGAAATTTTTGATGTTTTTCTACTCCTCTCATGAGCCCAAACAAGTCTCTAAAAGCATGAGTTTGCAACTACTTTACTTTTGGAGAAAATTCAAAACATTCACTTTTCACTAGAGCCCAATAGCTAAAATCAGGTTTTGAATGAAGAATCACATTTCTTGGTAGAATCATGCTGCATTGAAATTTTTGATGGTTTTTTACTCCTCTCAACAGCCCAAACAAGTTTCTAAAAGGATGAGTTTGCAACTACTTTACTTTTGGAGAAAATTCAAAACATTCATTATTCAATAGGGCCCAAACTATCAAAAACCAGCGGTTTCAATGAACACATTTCTTGGTAGAATCATGCAGGACTGAAATTTTTGATGTTTTTCTACTCCTCTCATGAGCCCAAACAAGTCTCTAAAAGCATGAGTTTGCAACTACTTTACTTTTGGAGAAAATTCAAAACATTCATTATTCAATAGAGCCCAATAGCAAAAATCAGGTTTTGAATGAAGATTCACATTTCTTGGTAGAATCATGCAGGATTGAAATTTTTGATGGTTTTTTACTCCTCTCAACAGCCCAAACAAGTTTCTAAAAGGATGAGTTTGCAACTACTTTACTTTTGGAGAAAATTCAAAACATTCATTATTCAATAGGGCCCAAACTATCAAACACCAGCGGTTTCAATGAACACACATTTCTTGGTAGAATCATGCAGGACTGAAATTTTTGATGTTTTTCTACTCCTCTCATGAGCCCAAACAAGTCTCTAAAAGCATGAGTTTGCAACTACTTTACTTTTGGAAAAAATTCAAAACATTCATTATTCAATAGAGCCCAATAGCAAAAATCAGGTTTTGAATGAAGAATCACATTTCTTGGTAAAATCATGCAGGATTGAAATTTTTGATGGTTTTTTACTCCTCTCAACAGCCCAAACAAGTTTCTAAAAGGATGAGTTTGCAACTACTTTACTTTTGGAGAAAATTCAAAACATTCATTATTCAATAGGGCCCAAACTATCAAAAACCAGCGGTTTCAATGAACACACATTTCTTGGTAGAATCATGCAGGACTGAAATTTTTGATGTTTTTCTACTCCTCTCATGAGCCCAAACAAGTCTCTAAAAGCATGAGTTTGCAACTACTTTACTTTTGGAGAAAATTCAAAACATTCATTATTCAATAGAGCCCAATAGCAAAAATCAGGTTTTGAATGAAGATTCACATTTCTTGGTAGAATCATGCAGGATTGAAATTTTTGATGGTTTTTTACTCCTCTCAACAGCCCAAACAAGTTTCTAAAAGGATGAGTTTGCAACTACTTTACTTTTGGAGAAAATTCAAAACATTCATTATTCAATAGGGCCCAAACTATCAAAAACCAGCGGTTTCAATGAACACACATTTCTTGGTAGAATCATGCAGGACTAAAATTTTTGATGTTTTTCTACTCCTCTCATGAGCCCAAACAAGTCTCTAAAAGCATGAGTTTGCAACTACTTTACTTTTGGAAAAAATTCAAAACATTCATTATTCAATAGAGCCCAATAGCAAAAATCAGGTTTTGAATGAAGAATCACATTTCTTGGTAAAATCATGCAGGATTGAAATTTTTGATGGTTTTTTACTCCTCTCAACAGCCCAAACAAGTTTCTAAAAGGATGAGTTTGCAACTACTTTACTTTTGGAGAAAATTCAAAACATTCATTATTCAATAGGGCCCAAACTATCAAAAACCAGCGGTTTCAATGAACACACATTTCTTGGTAGAATCATGCAGGACTGAAATTTTTGATGTTTTTCTACTCCTCTCATGAGCCCAAACAAGTCTCTAAAAGCATGAGTTTGCAACTACTTTACTTTTGGAGAAAATTCAAAACATTCATTATTCAATAGAGCCCAATAGCAAAAATCAGGTTTTGAATGAAGATTCACATTTCTTGGTAGAATCATGCAGGATTGAAATTTTTGATGGTTTTTTACTCCTCTCAACAGCCCAAACAAGTTTCTAAAAGGATGAGTTTGCAACTACTTTACTTTTGGAGAAAATTCAAAACATTCATTATTCAATAGGGCCCAAACTATCAAACACCAGCGGTTTCAATGAACACACATTTCTTGGTAGAATCATGCAGGACTGAAATTTTTGATGTTTTTCTACTCCTCTCATGAGCCCAAACAAGTCTCTAAAAGCATGAGTTTGCAACTACTTTACTTTTGGAAAAAATTCAAAACATTCATTATTCAATAGAGCCCAATAGCAAAAATCAGGTTTTGAATGAAGAATCACATTTCTTGGTAAAATCATGCAGGATTGAAATTTTTGATGGTTTTTTACTCCTCTCAACAGCCCAAACAAGTTTCTAAAAGGATGAGTTTGCAACTACTTTACTTTTGGAGAAAATTCAAAACATTCATTATTCAATAGGGCCCAAACTATCAAAAACCAGCGGTTTCAATGAACACACATTTCTTGGTAGAATCATGCAGGACTGAAATTTTTGATGTTTTTCTACTCCTCTCATGAGCCCAAACAAGTCTCTAAAAGCATGAGTTTGCAACTACTTTACTTTTGGAGAAAATTCAAAACATTCATTATTCAATAGAGCCCAATAGCAAAAATCAGGTTTTGAATGAAGATTCACATTTCTTGGTAGAATCATGCAGGATTGAAATTTTTGATGGTTTTTTACTCCTCTCAACAGCCCAAACAAGTTTCTAAAAGGATGAGTTTGCAACTACTTTACTTTTGGAGAAAATTCAAAACATTCATTATTCAATAGGGCCCAAACTATCAAAAACCAGCGGTTTCAATGAACACACATTTCTTGGTAGAATCATGCAGGACTAAAATTTTTGATGTTTTTCTACTCCTCTCATGAGCCCAAACAAGTCTCTAAAAGCATGAGTTTGCAACTACTTTACTTTTGGAAAAAATTCAAAACATTCATTATTCAATAGAGCCCAATAGCAAAAATCAGGTTTTGAATGAAGAATCACATTTCTTGGTAAAATCATGCAGGATTGAAATTTTTGATGGTTTTTTACTCCTCTCAACAGCCCAAACAAGTTTCTAAAAGGATGAGTTTGCAACTACTTTACTTTTGGAGAAAATTCAAAACATTCATTATTCAATAGGGCCCAAACTATCAAAAACCAGCGGTTTCAATGAACACACATTTCTTGGTAGAATCATGCAGGACTGAAATTTTTGATGTTTTTCTACTCCTCTCATGAGCCCAAACAAGTCTCTAAAAGCATGAGTTTGCAACTACTTTACTTTTGGAGAAAATTCAAAACATTCATTATTCAATAGAGCCCAATAGCAAAAATCAGGTTTTGAATGAAGATTCACATTTCTTGGTAGAATCATGCAGGATTGAAATTTTTGATGGTTTTTTACTCCTCTCAACAGCCCAAACAAGTTTCTAAAAGGATGAGTTTGCAACTACTTTACTTTTGGAGAAAATTCAAAACATTCATTATTCAATAGGGCCCAAACTATCAAAAACCAGCGGTTTCAATGAACACACATTTCTTGGTAGAATCATGCAGGACTGAAATTTTTGATGTTTTTCTACTCCTCTCATGAGCCCAAACAAGTCTCTAAAAGCATGAGTTTGCAACTACTTTACTTTTGGAAAAAATTCAAAACATTCATTATTCAATAGAGCCCAATAGCAAAAATCAGGTTTTGAATGAAGAATCCCTTTTCTTGGTAAAATCATGCAGGATTGAAATTTTTGATGGTTTGTTACTCCTCTCAACAGCCCAAACAAGTTTCTAAAAGGATGAGTTTGCAACTACTTTACTTTTGGAGAAAATTCAAAACATTCATTATTCAATAGGGCCCAAACTATCAAAAACCAGCGGTTTCAATGAACACACATTTCTTGGTAGAATCATGCAGGACTGAAATTTTTGATGTTTTTCTACTCCTCTCATGAGCCCAAACAAGTCTCTAAAAGCATGAGTTTGCAACTACTTTACTTTTGGAGAAAATTCAAAACATTCACTATTCAATATAGCCCAATAGCAAAAATCAGGTTTTGAATGAAGAATCGTATTTCTTGGTAAAATCATGCAGGATTGAAATTTTTGATGGTTTTTTACTCCTCTCAACAGCCCAAACAAGTTTCTAAAAGGATGAGTTTGCAACTACTTTACTTTTGGAGAAAATTCAAAACATTCATTATTCAATAGGGCCCAAACTATCAAAAACCAGCGGTTTCAATGAACACATTTCTTGGTAGAATCATGCAGGACTGAAATTTTTGATGTTTTTCTACTCCTCTCATGAGCCCAAACAAGTCTCTAAAAGCATGAGTTTGCAACTACTTTACTTTTGGAGAAAATTCAAAACATTCATTATTCAATAGAGCCCAATAGCAAAAATCAGGTTTTGAATGAAGATTCACATTTCTTGGTAGAATCATGCAGGATTGAAATTTTTGATGGTTTTTTACTCCTCTCAACAGCCCAAACAAGTTTCTAAAAGGATGAGTTTGCAACTACTTTACTTTTGGAGAAAATTCAAAACATTCATTATTCAATAGGGCCCAAACTATCAAACACCAGCGGTTTCAATGAACACACATTTCTTGGTAGAATCATGCAGGACTGAAATTTTTGATGTTTTTCTACTCCTCTCATGAGCCCAAACAAGTCTCTAAAAGCATGAGTTTGCAACTACTTTACTTTTGGAAAAAATTCAAAACATTCATTATTCAATAGAGCCCAATAGCAAAAATCAGGTTTTGAATGAAGAATCACATTTCTTGGTAAAATCATGCAGGATTGAAATTTTTGATGGTTTTTTACTCCTCTCAACAGCCCAAACAAGTTTCTAAAAGGATGAGTTTGCAACTACTTTACTTTTGGAGAAAATTCAAAACATTCATTATTCAATAGGGCCCAAACTATCAAAAACCAGCGGTTTCAATGAACACACATTTCTTGGTAGAATCATGCAGGACTGAAATTTTTGATGTTTTTCTACTCCTCTCATGAGCCCAAACAAGTCTCTAAAAGCATGAGTTTGCAACTACTTTACTTTTGGAGAAAATTCAAAACATTCATTATTCAATAGAGCCCAATAGCAAAAATCAGGTTTTGAATGAAGATTCACATTTCTTGGTAGAATCATGCAGGATTGAAATTTTTGATGGTTTTTTACTCCTCTCAACAGCCCAAACAAGTTTCTAAAAGGATGAGTTTGCAACTACTTTACTTTTGGAGAAAATTCAAAACATTCATTATTCAATAGGGCCCAAACTATCAAAAACCAGCGGTTTCAATGAACACACATTTCTTGGTAGAATCATGCAGGACTGAAATTTTTGATGTTTTTCTACTCCTCTCATGAGCCCAAACAAGTCTCTAAAAGCATGAGTTTGCAACTACTTTACTTTTGGAGAAAATTCAAAACATTCATTATTCAATAGAGCCCAATAGCAAAAATCAGGTTTTGAATGAAGATTCACATTTCTTGGTAGAATCATGCAGGATTGAAATTTTTGATGGTTTTTTACTCCTCTCAACAGCCCAAACAAGTTTCTAAAAGGATGAGTTTGCAACTACTTTACTTTTGGAGAAAATTCAAAACATTCATTATTCAATAGGGCCCAAACTATCAAAAACCAGCGGTTTCAATGAACACACATTTCTTGGTAGAATCATGCAGGACTAAAATTTTTGATGTTTTTCTACTCCTCTCATGAGCCCAAACAAGTCTCTAAAAGCATGAGTTTGCAACTACTTTACTTTTGGAAAAAATTCAAAACATTCATTATTCAATAGAGCCCAATAGCAAAAATCAGGTTTTGAATGAAGAATCACATTTCTTGGTAAAATCATGCAGGATTGAAATTTTTGATGGTTTTTTACTCCTCTCAACAGCCCAAACAAGTTTCTAAAAGGATGAGTTTGCAACTACTTTACTTTTGGAGAAAATTCAAAACATTCATTATTCAATAGGGCCCAAACTATCAAAAACCAGCGGTTTCAATGAACACACATTTCTTGGTAGAATCATGCAGGACTGAAATTTTTGATGTTTTTCTACTCCTCTCATGAGCCCAAACAAGTCTCTAAAAGCATGAGTTTGCAACTACTTTACTTTTGGAGAAAATTCAAAACATTCATTATTCAATAGAGCCCAATAGCAAAAATCAGGTTTTGAATGAAGATTCACATTTCTTGGTAGAATCATGCAGGATTGAAATTTTTGATGGTTTTTTACTCCTCTCAACAGCCCAAACAAGTTTCTAAAAGGATGAGTTTGCAACTACTTTACTTTTGGAGAAAATTCAAAACATTCATTATTCAATAGGGCCCAAACTATCAAAAACCAGCGGTTTCAATGAACACACATTTCTTGGTAGAATCATGCAGGACTGAAATTTTTGATGTTTTTCTACTCCTCTCATGAGCCCAAACAAGTCTCTAAAAGCATGAGTTTGCAACTACTTTACTTTTGGAAAAAATTCAAAACATTCATTATTCAATAGAGCCCAATAGCAAAAATCAGGTTTTGAATGAAGAATCCCTTTTCTTGGTAAAATCATGCAGGATTGAAATTTTTGATGGTTTGTTACTCCTCTCAACAGCCCAAACAAGTTTCTAAAAGGATGAGTTTGCAACTACTTTACTTTTGGAGAAAATTCAAAACATTCATTATTCAATAGGGCCCAAACTATCAAAAACCAGCGGTTTCAATGAACACACATTTCTTGGTAGAATCATGCAGGACTGAAATTTTTGATGTTTTTCTACTCCTCTCATGAGCCCAAACAAGTCTCTAAAAGCATGAGTTTGCAACTACTTTACTTTTGGAGAAAATTCAAAACATTCACTATTCAATATAGCCCAATAGCAAAAATCAGGTTTTGAATGAAGAATCGTATTTCTTGGTAAAATCATGCAGGATTGAAATTTTTGATGGTTTTTTACTCCTCTCAACAGCCCAAACAAGTTTCTAAAAGGATGAGTTTGCAACTACTTTACTTTTGGAGAAAATTCAAAACATTCATTATTCAATAGGGCCCAAACTATCAAAAACCAGCGGTTTCAATGAACACATTTCTTGGTAGAATCATGCAGGACTGAAATTTTTGATGTTTTTCTACTCCTCTCATGAGCCCAAACAAGTCTCTAAAAGCATGAGTTTGCAACTACTTTACTTTTGGAGAAAATTCAAAACATTCATTATTCAATAGAGCCCAATAGCAAAAATCAGGTTTTGAATGAAGAATCACATTTCTTGGTAGAATCATGCAGGATTGAAATTTTTGATGGTTTTTTACTCCTCTCAACAGCCCAAACAAGTTTCTAAAAGGATGAGTTTGCAACTACTTTACTTTTGGAGAAAATTCAAAACATTCATTATTCAATAGGGCCCAAACTATCAAAAACCAGCGGTTTCAATGAACACATTTCTTGGTAGAATCATGCAGGACTGAAATTTTTGATGTTTTTCTACTCCTCTCATGAGCCCAAACAAGTCTCTAAAAGCATGAGTTTGCAACTACTTTACTTTTGGAGAAAATTCAAAACATTCATTATTCAATAGAGCCCAATAGCAAAAATCAGGTTTTGAATGAAGAATCACATTTCTTGGTAGAATCATGCAGGATTGAAATTTTTGATGGTTTTTTACTCCTCTCAACAGCCCAAACAAGTTTCTAAAAGGATGAGTTTGCAACTACTTTACTTTTGGAGAAAATTCAAAACATTCATTATTCAATAGGGCCCAAACTATCAAAAACCAGCGGTTTCAATGAACACACATTTCTTGGTAGAATCATGCAGGACTGAAATTTTTGATGTATTTCTACTCCTCTCATGAGCCCAAACAAGTCTCTAAAAGCATGAGTTTGCAACTACTTTACTTTTGGAGAAAATTCAAAACATTCATTATTCAATAGAGCCCAATAGCAAAAATCAGGTTTTGAATGAAGAATCACATTTCTTGGTAGAATCATGCAGGATTGAAATTTTTGATGGTTTTTTACTCCTCTCAACAGCCCAAACAAGTTTCTAAAAGGATGAGTTTGCAACTACTTTACTTTTGGAGAAAATTCAAAACATTCATTATTCAATAGGGCCCAAACTATCAAAAACCAGCGGTTTCAATGAACACACATTTCTTGGTAGAATCATGCAGGACTGAAATTTTTGATGTTTTTCTACTTTTCTCATGAGCCCAAACAAGTCTCTGAAAGCATGAGTTTGCAACTACTTTACTTTTGGAGAAAATTCAAAACATTCATTATTCAATAGAGCCCAATAGCAAAAATCATGATTTGAATGAAGAATCACATTTCTTGGTAAAATCATGCAGGATTGAAATTTTTGATGGTTTTTTACTCCTCTCAACAGCCCAAACAAGTTTCTAAAAGGATGAGTTTGCAACTACTTTACTTTTGGAGAAAATTCAAAACATTCATTATTCAATAGGGCCCAAACTATCAAAAACCAGCGGTTTCAATGAACACACATTTCTTGGTAGAATCATGCAGGACTGAAATTTTTGATGTTTTTCTACTCCTCTCATGAGCCCAAACAAGACTCTAAAAGCATGAGTTTGCAACTACTTTACTTTTGGAGAAAATTCAAAACATTCATTATTCAATAGAGCCCAATAGCAAAAATCAGGTTGTGAATGAAGAATCACATTTCTTGGTAGAATCATGCAGGATTGAAATTTTTGATGGTTTTTTACTCCTCTCAACAGCCCAAACAAGTTTCTAAAAGGATGAGTTTGCAACTACTTTACTTTTGGAGAAAATTCAAAACATTCATTATTCAATAGGGCCCAAACTATCAAAAACCAGTGGTTTCAATGAACACACATTTCTTGGTAGAATCATGCAGGACTGAAATTTTTGATGTTTTTCTACTCCTCTCATGAGCCCAAACAAGTCTCTAAAAGCATGAGTTTGCAACTACTTTACTTTTGGAGAAAATTCAAAACATTCATTATTCAATAGAGCCCAATAGCAAAAATCAGGTTTTGAATGAAGAATCACATTTCTTGGTAAAATCATGCAGGATTGAAATTTTTGATGGTTTTTTACTCCTCTCAACAGCCCAAACAAGTTTCTAAAAGGATGAGTTTGCAACTACTTTACTTTTGGAGAAAATTCAAAACATTCATTATTCAATAGGGCCCAAACTATCAAAAACCATTATTCATTGAACACACATTCATTGAACCATTCATTATTCAATGAACACACATTTCTTGGTAGAATCATGCAGGACTGGAATTTTTGATGTTTTTCTACTCCTCTCATGAGCCCAAACAAGTCTCTAAAAGCATGAGTTTGCAACTACTTTTCTTTTGGAGAAAATTCAAAACATTCATTATTCAATAGAGCCCAATAGCAAAAATCAGGTTTTGAATGAAGAATCACATTTCTTGGTAGAATCATGCAGGATTGAAATTTTTGATGGTTTTTTACTCCTCTCAACAGCCCAAACAAGTTTCTAAAAGGATGAGTTTGCAACTACTTTACTTTTGGAGAAAATTCAAAACATTCATTATTCAATAGGGCCCAAACTATCAAAAACCAGCGGTTTCAATGAACACACATTTCTTGGTAGAATCATGCAGGACTGAAATTTTTGATGTTTTTCTACTCCTCTCATGAGCCCAAACAAGTCTCTAAAAGCATGAGTTTGCAACTACTTTACTTTTGGAGAAAATTCAAAACATTCATTATTCAATAGAGCCCAATAGCAAAAATCAGGATTTGAATGAAGAATCACATTTCTTGGTAAAATCATGCAGGATTGAAATTTTTGATGGTTTTTTACTCCTCTCAACAGCCCAAACAAGTTTCTAAAAGGATGAGTTTGCAACTACTTTACTTTTGGAGAAAATTCAAAACATTCATTATTCAATAGGGCCCAAACTATCAAAAACCAGCGGTTTCAATGAACACACATTTCTTGGTAGAATCATGCAGGACTGAAATTTTTGATGTTTTTCTACTCCTCTCATGAGCCCAAACAAGACTCTAAAAGCATGAGTTTGCAACTACTTTACTTTTGGAGAAAATTCAAAACATTCACTATTCAATAGAGCCCAATAGCAAAAATCAGGTTTTGAATGAAGAATCACATTTCTTGGTAAAATCATGCAGGATTGAATTTTTTGATGGTTTTTTACTCCTCTCAACAGCCCAAACAAGTTTCTAAAAGGATGAGTTTGCAACTATTTTACTTTTGGAGAAAATTCAAAACATTCATTATTCAATAGGGCCCAAACTATCAAAAACCAGCGGTTTGAATGAACACACATTTCTTGGTAGAATCATGCAGGACTGAAATTTTTGATGTTTTTCTACTCCTCTCATGAGCCCAAACAAGTCTCTAAAAGCATGAGTTTGCAACTACTTTACTTTTGGAGAAAATTCAAAACATTCATTATTCAATAGAGCCCAATAGCAAAAATCAGGTTTTGAATGAAGATTCACATTTCTTGGTAGAATCATGCAGGATTGAAATTTTTGATGGTTTTTTACTCCTCTCAACAGCCCAAACAAGTTTCTAAAAGGATGAGTTTGCAACTACTTTACTTTTGGAGAAAATTCAAAACATTCATTATTCAATAGGGCCCAAACTATCAAAAACCAGCGGTTTCAATGAACACACATTTCTTGGTAGAATCATGCAGGACTGAAATTTTTGATGTTTTTCTACTCCTCTCATGAGCCCAAACAAGTCTCTAAAAGCATGAGTTTGCAACTACTTTACTTTTGGAAAAAATTCAAAACATTCATTATTCAATAGAGCCCAATAGCAAAAATCAGGTTTTGAATGAAGAATCCCTTTTCTTGGTAAAATCATGCAGGATTGAAATTTTTGATGGTTTGTTACTCCTCTCAACAGCCCAAACAAGTTTCTAAAAGGATGAGTTTGCAACTACTTTACTTTTGGAGAAAATTCAAAACATTCATTATTCAATAGGGCCCAAACTATCAAAAACCAGCGGTTTCAATGAACACACATTTCTTGGTAGAATCATGCAGGACTGAAATTTTTGATGTTTTTCTACTCCTCTCATGAGCCCAAACAAGTCTCTAAAAGCATGAGTTTGCAACTACTTTACTTTTGGAGAAAATTCAAAACATTCACTATTCAATATAGCCCAATAGCAAAAATCAGGTTTTGAATGAAGAATCGTATTTCTTGGTAAAATCATGCAGGATTGAAATTTTTGATGGTTTTTTACTCCTCTCAACAGCCCAAACAAGTTTCTAAAAGGATGAGTTTGCAACTACTTTACTTTTGGAGAAAATTCAAAACATTCATTATTCAATAGGGCCCAAACTATCAAAAACCAGCGGTTTCAATGAACACATTTCTTGGTAGAATCATGCAGGACTGAAATTTTTGATGTTTTTCTACTCCTCTCATGAGTCCAAACAAGTCTCTAAAAGCATGAGTTTGCAACTACTTTACTTTTGGAGAAAATTCAAAACATTCATTATTCAATAGAGCCCAATAGCAAAAATCAGGTTTTGAATGAAGAATCACATTTCTTGGTAGAATCATGCAGGATTGAAATTTTTGATGGTTTTTTACTCCTCTCAACAGCCCAAACAAGTTTCTAAAAGGATGAGTTTGCAACTACTTTACTTTTGGAGAAAATTCAAAACATTCATTATTCAATAGGGCCCAAACTATCAAAAACCAGCGGTTTCAATGAACACATTTCTTGGTAGAATCATGCAGGACTGAAATTTTTGATGTTTTTCTACTCCTCTCATGAGCCCAAACAAGTCTCTAAAAGCATGAGTTTGCAACTACTTTACTTTTGGAGAAAATTCAAAACATTCATTATTCAATAGAGCCCAATAGCAAAAATCAGGTTTTGAATGAAGAATCACATTTCTTGGTAGAATCATGCAGGATTGAAATTTTTGATGGTTTTTTACTCCTCTCAACAGCCCAAACAAGTTTCTAAAAGGATGAGTTTGCAACTACTTTACTTTTGGAGAAAATTCAAAACATTCATTATTCAATAGGGCCCAAACTATCAAAAACCAGCGGTTTCAATGAACACACATTTCTTGGTAGAATCATGCAGGACTGAAATTTTTGATGTATTTCTACTCCTCTCATGAGCCCAAACAAGTCTCTAAAAGCATGAGTTTGCAACTACTTTACTTTTGGAGAAAATTCAAAACATTCATTATTCAATAGAGCCCAATAGCAAAAATCAGGTTTTGAATGAAGAATCACATTTCTTGGTAGAATCATGCAGGATTGAAATTTTTGATGGTTTTTTACTCCTCTCAACAGCCCAAACAAGTTTCTAAAAGGATGAGTTTGCAACTACTTTACTTTTGGAGAAAATTCAAAACATTCATTATTCAATAGGGCCCAAACTATCAAAAACCAGCGGTTTCAATGAACACACATTTCTTGGTAGAATCATGCAGGACTGAAATTTTTGATGTTTTTCTACTTTTCTCATGAGCCCAAACAAGTCTCTGAAAGCATGAGTTTGCAACTACTTTACTTTTGGAGAAAATTCAAAACATTCATTATTCAATAGAGCCCAATAGCAAAAATCATGATTTGAATGAAGAATCACATTTCTTGGTAAAATCATGCAGGATTGAAATTTTTGATGGTTTTTTACTCCTCTCAACAGCCCAAACAAGTTTCTAAAAGGATGAGTTTGCAACTACTTTACTTTTGGAGAAAATTCAAAACATTCATTATTCAATAGGGCCCAAACTATCAAAAACCAGCGGTTTCAATGAACACACATTTCTTGGTAGAATCATGCAGGACTGAAATTTTTGATGTTTTTCTACTCCTCTCATGAGCCCAAACAAGACTCTAAAAGCATGAGTTTGCAACTACTTTACTTTTGGAGAAAATTCAAAACATTCATTATTCAATAGAGCCCAATAGCAAAAATCAGGTTGTGAATGAAGAATCACATTTCTTGGTAGAATCATGCAGGATTGAAATTTTTGATGGTTTTTTACTCCTCTCAACAGCCCAAACAAGTTTCTAAAAGGATGAGTTTGCAACTACTTTACTTTTGGAGAAAATTCAAAACATTCATTATTCAATAGGGCCCAAACTATCAAAAACCAGTGGTTTCAATGAACACACATTTCTTGGTAGAATCATGCAGGACTGAAATTTTTGATGTTTTTCTACTCCTCTCATGAGCCCAAACAAGTCTCTAAAAGCATGAGTTTGCAACTACTTTACTTTTGGAGAAAATTCAAAACATTCATTATTCAATAGAGCCCAATAGCAAAAATCAGGTTTTGAATGAAGAATCACATTTCTTGGTAAAATCATGCAGGATTGAAATTTTTGATGGTTTTTTACTCCTCTCAACAGCCCAAACAAGTTTCTAAAAGGATGAGTTTGCAACTACTTTACTTTTGGAGAAAATTCAAAACATTCATTATTCAATAGGGCCCAAACTATCAAAAACCATTATTCATTGAACACACATTCATTGAACCATTCATTATTCAATGAACACACATTTCTTGGTAGAATCATGCAGGACTGGAATTTTTGATGTTTTTCTACTCCTCTCATGAGCCCAAACAAGTCTCTAAAAGCATGAGTTTGCAACTACTTTTCTTTTGGAGAAAATTCAAAACATTCATTATTCAATAGAGCCCAATAGCAAAAATCAGGTTTTGAATGAAGAATCACATTTCTTGGTAGAATCATGCAGGATTGAAATTTTTGATGGTTTTTTACTCCTCTCAACAGCCCAAACAAGTTTCTAAAAGGATGAGTTTGCAACTACTTTACTTTTGGAGAAAATTCAAAACATTCATTATTCAATAGGGCCCAAACTATCAAAAACCAGCGGTTTCAATGAACACACATTTCTTGGTAGAATCATGCAGGACTGAAATTTTTGATGTTTTTCTACTCCTCTCATGAGCCCAAACAAGTCTCTAAAAGCATGAGTTTGCAACTACTTTACTTTTGGAGAAAATTCAAAACATTCATTATTCAATAGAGCCCAATAGCAAAAATCAGGATTTGAATGAAGAATCACATTTCTTGGTAAAATCATGCAGGATTGAAATTTTTGATGGTTTTTTACTCCTCTCAACAGCCCAAACAAGTTTCTAAAAGGATGAGTTTGCAACTACTTTACTTTTGGAGAAAATTCAAAACATTCATTATTCAATAGGGCCCAAACTATCAAAAACCAGCGGTTTCAATGAACACACATTTCTTGGTAGAATCATGCAGGACTGAAATTTTTGATGTTTTTCTACTCCTCTCATGAGCCCAAACAAGACTCTAAAAGCATGAGTTTGCAACTACTTTACTTTTGGAGAAAATTCAAAACATTCACTATTCAATAGAGCCCAATAGCAAAAATCAGGTTTTGAATGAAGAATCACATTTCTTGGTAAAATCATGCAGGATTGAATTTTTTGATGGTTTTTTACTCCTCTCAACAGCCCAAACAAGTTTCTAAAAGGATGAGTTTGCAACTATTTTACTTTTGGAGAAAATTCAAAACATTCATTATTCAATAGGGCCCAAACTATCAAAAACCAGCGGTTTGAATGAACACACATTTCTTGGTAGAATCATGCAGGACTGAAATTTTTGATGTTTTTCTACTCCTCTCATGAGCCCAAACAAGTCTCTAAAAGCATGAGTTTGCAACTACTTTACTTTTGGAGAAAATTCAAAACATTCATTATTCAATAGAGCCCAATAGCAAAAATCAGGTTTTGAATGAAGAATCACATTTCTTGGTAAAATCATGCAGGATTGAAATTTTTGATGGTTTTTTACTCCTCTCAACAGCCCAAACAAGTTTCTAAAAGGATGAGTTTGCAACTACTTTACTTTTGGAGAAAATTCAAAACATTCATTATTCAATAGGGCCCAAACTATCAAAAACCAGCGGTTTCAATGAACACACATTTCTTGGTAGAATCATGCAGGACTGAAATTTTTGATGTTTTTCTACTCCTCTCATGAGCCCAAACAAGACTCTAAAAGCATGAGTTTGCAACTACTTTACTTTTGGAGAAAATTCAAAACATTCACTATTCAATAGAGCCCAATAGCAAAAATCAGGTTTTGAATGAAGAATCACATTTCTTGGTAAAATCATGCAGGATTGAATTTTTTGATGGTTTTTTACTCCTCTCAACAGCCCAAACAAGTTTCTAAAAGGATGAGTTTGCAACTACTTTACTTTTGGAGAAAATTCAAAACATTCATTATTCAATAGGGCCCAAACTATCAAAAACCAGCGGTTTGAATGAACACACATTTCTTGGTAGAATCATGCAGGACTGAAATTTTTGATGTTTTTCTACTCCTCTCATGAGCCCAAACAAGTCTCTAAAAGCATGAGTTTGCAACTACTTTACTTTTGGAGAAAATTCAAAACATTCACTTTTCACTAGAGCCCAATAGCAAAAATCAGGTTTTGAATGAAGAATCACATTTCTTGGTAGAATCATGCTGCATTGAAATTTTTGATGGTTTTTTACTCCTCTCAACAGCCCAAACAAGTTTCTAAAAGGATGAGTTTGCAACTACTTTACTTTTGGAGAAAATTCAAAACATTCATTATTCAATAGGGCCCAAACTATCAAAAACCAGCGGTTTCAATGAACACACATTTCTTGGTAGAATCATGCAGGACTGAAATTTTTGATGTTTTTCTACTCCTCTCATGAGCCCAAACAAGTCTCTAAAAGCATGAGTTTGCAACTACTTTACTTTTGGAGAAAATTCAAAACATTCATTATTCAATAGAGCCCAATAGCAAAAATCAGGTTTTGAATGAAGATTCACATTTCTTGGTAGAATCATGCAGGATTGAAATTTTTGATGGTTTTTTACTCCTCTCAACAGCCCAAACAAGTTTCTAAAAGGATGAGTTTGCAACTACTTTACTTTTGGAGAAAATTCAAAACATTCATTATTCAATAGGGCCCAAACTATCAAAAACCAGCGGTTTCAATGAACACACATTTCTTGGTAGAATCATGCAGGACTGAAATTTTTGATGTTTTTCTACTCCTCTCATGAGCCCAAACAAGTCTCTAAAAGCATGAGTTTGCAACTACTTTACTTTTGGAAAAAATTCAAAACATTCATTATTCAATAGAGCCCAATAGCAAAAATCAGGTTTTGAATGAAGAATCCCTTTTCTTGGTAGAATCATGCAGGATTGAAATTTTTGATGGTTTTTTACTCCTCTCAACAGCCCAAACAAGTTTCTAAAAGGATGAGTTTGCAACTACTTTACTTTTGGAGAAAATTCAAAACATTCATTATTCAATAGGGCCCAAACTATCAAAAACCAGCGGTTTCAATGAACACACATTTCTTGGTAGAATCATGCAGGACTGAAATTTTTGATGTTTTTCTACTCCTCTCATGAGCCCAAACAAGTCTCTAAAAGCATGAGTTTGCAACTACTTTACTTTTGGAGAAAATTCAAAACATTCATTATTCAATAGAGCCCAATAGCAAAAATCAGGTTTTGAATGAAGAATCACATTTCTTGGTAGAATCATGCAGGATTGAAATTTTTGATGGTTTTTTACTCCTCTCAACAGCCCAAACAAGTTTCTAAAAGGATGAGTTTGCAACTACTTTACTTTTGGAGAAAATTCAAAACATTCATTATTCAATAGGGCCCAAACTATCAAAAACCAGCGGTTTCAATGAACACACATTTCTTGGTAGAATCATGCAGGACTGAAATTTTTGATGTATTTCTACTCCTCTCATGAGCCCAAACAAGTCTCTAAAAGCATGAGTTTGCAACTACTTTACTTTTGGAGAAAATTCAAAACATTAATTATTCAATAGAGCCCAATAGCAAAAATCAGGTTTTGAATGAAGAATCACATTTCTTGGTAGAATCATGCAGGATTGAAATTTTTGATGGTTTTTTACTCCTCTCAACAGCCCAAACAAGTTTCTAAAAGGATGAGTTTGCAACTACTTTACTTTTGGAGAAAATTCAAAACATTCATTATTCAATAGGGCCCAAACTATCAAAAACCAGCGGTTTCAATGAACACACATTTCTTGGTAGAATCATGCAGGACTGAAATTTTTGATGTTTTTCTACTCCTCTCATGAGCCCAAACAAGTCTCTAAAAGCATGAGTTTGCAACTACTTTACTTTTGGAGAAAATTCAAAACATTCACTTTTCACTAGAGCCCAATAGCAAAAACCAGCGTTTTGAATGAAGAATCACATTTCTTGGTAGAATCATGCAGGATTGAAATTTTTGATGGTTTTTTACTCCTCTCAACAGCCCAAACAAGTTTCTAAAAGGATGAGTTTGCAACTACTTTACTTTTGGAGAAAATTCAAAACATTCATTATTCAATAGGGCCCAAACTATCAAAAACCAGCGGTTTCAATGAACACACATTTCTTGGTAGAATCATGCAGGACTGAAATTTTTGATGTTTTTCTACTCCTCTCATGAGCCCAAACAAGTCTCTAAAAGCATGAGTTTGCAACTACTTTACTTTTGGAGAAAATTCAAAACATTCATTATTCAATAGAGCCCAATAGCAAAAATCAGGTTTTGAATGAAGATTCACATTTCTTGGTAGAATCATGCAGGATTTAAATTTTTGATGGTTTTTTACTCCTCTCAACAGCCCAAACAAGTTTCTAAAAGGATGAGTTTGCAACTACTTTACTTTTGGAGAAAATTCAAAACATTCATTATTCAATAGGGCCCAAACTATCAAAAACCAGCGGTTTGAATGAACACACATTTCTTGGTAGAATCATGCAGGACTGAAATTTTTGATGTTTTTCTACTCCTCTCATGAGCCCAAACAAGTCTCTAAAAGCATGAGTTTGCAACTACTTTACTTTTGGAAAAAATTCAAAACATTCATTATTCAATAGAGCCCAATAGCAAAAATCAGGTTTTGAATGAAGAATCCCTTTTCTTGGTAAAATCATGCAGGATTGAAATTTTTGATGGTTTTTTACTCCTCTCAACAGCCCAAACAAGTTTCTAAAAGGATGAGTTTGCAACTACTTTACTTTTGGAGAAAATTCAAAACATTCATTATTCAATAGGGCCCAAACTATCAAAAACCAGCGGTTTCAATGAACACACATTTCTTGGTAGAATCATGCAGGACTGAAATTTTTGATGTTTTTCTACTCCTCTCATGAGCCCAAACAAGTCTCTAAAAGCATGAGTTTGCAACTACTTTACTTTTGGAGAAAATTCAAAACATTCATTATTCAATAGAGCCCAATAGCAAAAATCAGGTTTTGAATGAAGAATCACATTTCTTGGTAGAATCATGCAGGATTGAAATTTTTGATGGTTTTTTACTCCTCTCAACAGCCCAAACAAGTTTCTAAAAGGATGAGTTTGCAACTACTTTACTTTTGGAGAAAATTCAAAACATTCATTATTCAATAGGGCCCAAACTATCAAAAACCAGCGGTTTCAATGAACACACATTTCTTGGTAGAATCATGCAGGACTGAAATTTTTGATGTATTTCTACTCCTCTCATGAGCCCAAACAAGTCTCTAAAAGCATGAGTTTGCAACTACTTTACTTTTGGAGAAAATTCAAAACATTAATTATTCAATAGAGCCCAATAGCAAAAATCAGGTTTTGAATGAAGAATCACATTTCTTGGTAGAATCATGCAGGATTGAAATTTTTGATGGTTTTTTACTCCTCTCAACAGCCCAAACAAGTTTCTAAAAGGATGAGTTTGCAACTACTTTACTTTTGGAGAAAATTCAAAACATTCATTATTCAATAGGGCCCAAACTATCAAAAACCAGCGGTTTCAATGAACACACATTTCTTGGTAGAATCATGCAGGACTGAAATTTTTGATGTTTTTCTACTCCTCTCATGAGCCCAAACAAGTCTCTAAAAGCATGAGTTTGCAACTACTTTACTTTTGGAGAAAATTCAAAACATTCACTTTTCACTAGAGCCCAATAGCAAAAACCAGCGTTTTGAATGAAGAATCACATTTCTTGGTAGAATCATGCAGGATTGAAATTTTTGATGGTTTTTTACTCCTCTCAACAGCCCAAACAAGTTTCTAAAAGGATGAGTTTGCAACTACTTTACTTTTGGAGAAAATTCAAAACATTCATTATTCAATAGGGCCCAAACTATCAAAAACCAGCGGTTTCAATGAACACACATTTCTTGGTAGAATCATGCAGGACTGAAATTTTTGATGTTTTTCTACTCCTCTCATGAGCCCAAACAAGTCTCTAAAAGCATGAGTTTGCAACTACTTTACTTTTGGAGAAAATTCAAAACATTCATTATTCAATAGAGCCCAATAGCAAAAATCAGGTTTTGAATGAAGAATCACATTTCTTGGTAAAATCATGCAGGATTGAAATTTTTGATGGTTTTTTACTCCTCTCAACAGCCCAAACAAGTTTCTAAAAGGATGAGTTTGCAACTATTTTACTTTTGGAGAAAATTCAAAACATTCACTATTCAATAGGGCCCTAACTATCAAAAACCAGCGGTTTCAATGAACACACATTTCTTGGTAGAATCATGCAGGACTGAAATTTTTGATGTTTTTCTTCTCCTCTCATGAGCCCAAACAAGTCTCTAAAAGCATGAGTTTGCAACTACTTTACTTTTGGAGAAAATTCAAAACATTCACTTTTCACTAGAGCCCAATAGCAAAAATCAGGTTTTGAATGAAGAATCACATTTCTTGGTAGAATCATGCTGCATTGAAATTTTTGATGGTTTTTTACTCCTCTCAACAGCCCAAACAAGTTTCTAAAAGGATGAGTTTGCAACTACTTTACTTTTGGAGAAAATTCAAAACATTCATTATTCAATAGGGCCCAAACTATCAAAAACCAGCGGTTTCAATGAACACACATTTCTTGGTAGAATCATGCAGGACTAAAATTTTTGATGTTTTTCTACTCCGCTCATGAGCCCAAACAAGTCTCTAAAAGCATGAGTTTGCAACTACTTTACTTTTGGAGAAAATTCAAAACATTCATTATTCAATAGAGCCCAATAGCAAAAATCAGGTTTTGAATGAAGATTCACATTTCTTGGTAGAATCATGCAGGATTGAAATTTTTGATGGTTTTTTACTCCTCTCAACAGCCCAAACAAGTTTCTAAAAGGATGAGTTTGCAACTACTTTACTTTTGGAGAAAATTCAAAACATTCATTATTCAATAGGGCCCAAACTATCAAAAACCAGCGGTTTCAATGAACACACTTTTCTTGGTAGAATCATGCAGGACTGAAATTTTTGATGTTTTTCTACTCCTCTCATGAGCCCAAACAAGTCTCTAAAAGCATGAGTTTGCAACTACTTTACTTTTGGAGAAAATTCAAAACATTCATTATTCAATAGAGCCCAAAAGCAAAAATCAGGATTTGAATGAAGAATCACATTTCTTGGTAAAATCATGCAGGATTGAAATTTTTGATGGTTTTTTACTCCTCTCAACAGCCCAAACAAGTTTCTAAAAGGATGAGTTTGCAACTACTTTACTTTTGGAGAAAATTCAAAACATTCATTATTCAATAGGGCCCAAACTATCAAAAACCAGCGGTTTCAATGAACACACATTTCTTGGTAGAATCATGCAGGACTGAAATTTTTGATGTTTTTCTACTCCTCTCATGAGCCCAAACAAGACTCTAAAAGCATGAGTTTGCAACTACTTTACTTTTGGAGAAAATTCAAAACTTTCATTATTCAATAGAGCCCAATAGCAAAAATCAGGTTTTGAATGAAGAATCACATTTCTTGGTAAAATCATGCAGGATTGAAATTTTTGATGGTTTTTTACTTCTCTCAACAGCCCAAACAAGTTTCTAAAAGGATGAGTTTGCAACTACTTTACTTTTGGAGAAAATTCAAAACATTCATTATTCAATAGGGCCCAAACTATCAAAAACCAGCGGTTTCAATGAACACACATTTCTTGGTAGAATCATGCAGGACTGAAATTTTTGATGTTTTTCTACTCCTCTCATGAGCCCAAACAAGTCTCTAAAAGCATGAGTTTGCAACTACTTTACTTTTGGAGAAAATTCAAAACATTCATTATTCAATAGAGCCCAATAGCAAAAATCAGGTTTTGAATGAAGAATCACATTTCTTGGTAGAATCATGCAGGATTGAAATTTTTGATGGTTTTTTACTCCTCTCAACAGCCCAAACAAGTTTCTAAAAGGATGAGTTTGCAACTACTTTACTTTTGGAGAAAATTCAAAACATTCATTATTCAATAGTGCCCAAAATATCAAAAACCAGCGGTTTGAATGAACACACATTTCTTGGTAGAATCGTGCAGGACTGAAATTTTTTATGTTTTTCTACTCCTCTCATGAGCCCAAACAAGTCTCTGAAAGGATGAGTTTGCAACTACTTTACTTTTGGAGAAAATTCAAAACATTCATTATTCAATAGAGCCCAATAGCAAAAACCAGCGTTTTGAATGAAGAATCACATTTCTTGGTAGAATCATGCAGGATTGAAATTTTTGATGGTTTTTTACTCCTCTCAACAGCCCAAACAAGTTTCTAAAAGGATGAGTTTGCAACTACTTTACTTTTGGAGAAAATTCAAAACATTCATTATTCAATAGGGCCCAAACTATCAAAAACCAGCGGTTTCAATGAACACACATTTCTTGGTAGAATCATGCAGGACTGAAATTTTTGATGTTTTTCTACTCCTCTCATGAGCCCAAACAAGTCTCTAAAAGCATGAGTTTGCAACTACTTTACTTTTGGAGAAAATTCAAAACATTCATTATTCAATAGAGCCCAATAGCAAAAATCAGGTTTTGAATGAAGAATCACATTTCTTGGTAAAATCATGCAGGATTGAAATTTTTGATGGTTTTTTACTCCTCTCAACAGCCCAAACAAGTTTCTAAAAGGATGAGTTTGCAACTACTTTACTTTTGGAGAAAATTCAAAACATTCATTATTCAATAGGGCCCAAACTATCAAAAACCAGCGGTTTCAATGAACACACATTTCTTGGTAGAATCATGCAGGACTGAAATTTTTGATGTTTTTCTACTCCTCTCATGAGCCCAAACAAGTCTCTAAAAGCATGAGTTTGCAACTACTTTACTTTTGGAGAAAATTCAAAACATTCACTTTTCACTAGAGCCCAATAGCTAAAATCAGGTTTTGAATGAAGAATCACATTTCTTGGTAGAATCATGCTGCATTGAAATTTTTGATGGTTTTTTACTCCTCTCAACAGCCCAAACAAGTTTCTTAAAGGATGAGTTTGCAACTACTTTACTTTTGGAGAAAATTCAAAACATTCATTATTCAATAGGGCCCAAACTATCAAAAACCAGCGGTTTCAATGAACACATTTCTTGGTAGAATCATGCAGGACTGAAATTTTTGATGTTTTTCTACTCCTCTCATGAGCCCAAACAAGTCTCTAAAAGCATGAGTTTGCAACTACTTTACTTTTGGAGAAAATTCAAAACATTCATTATTCAATAGAGCCCAATAGCAAAAATCAGGTTTTGAATGAAGATTCACATTTCTTGGTAGAATCATGCAGGATTGAAATTTTTGATGGTTTTTTACTCCTCTCAACAGCCCAAACAAGTTTCTAAAAGGATGAGTTTGCAACTACTTTACTTTTGGAGAAAATTCAAAACATTCATTATTCAATAGGGCCCAAACTATCAAAAACCAGCGGTTTCAATGAACACACATTTCTTGGTAGAATCATGCAGGACTGAAATTTTTGATGTTTTTCTACTCCTCTCATGAGCCCAAACAAGTCTCTAAAAGCATGAGTTTGCAACTACTTTACTTTTGGAAAAAATTCAAAACATTCATTATTCAATAGAGCCCAATAGCAAAAATCAGGTTTTGAATGAAGAATCACATTTCTTGGTAAAATCATGCAGGATTGAAATTTTTGATGGTTTTTTACTCCTCTCAACAGCCCAAACAAGTTTCTAAAAGGATGAGTTTGCAACTACTTTACTTTTGGAGAAAATTCAAAACATTCATTATTCAATAGGGCCCAAACTATCAAAAACCAGCGGTTTCAATGAACACACATTTCTTGGTAGAATCATGCAGGACTGAAATTTTTGATGTTTTTCTACTCCTCTCATGAGCCCAAACAAGTCTCTAAAAGCATGAGTTTGCAACTACTTTACTTTTGGAGAAAATTCAAAACATTCATTATTCAATAGAGCCCAATAGCAAAAATCAGGTTTTGAATGAAGATTCACATTTCTTGGTAGAATCATGCAGGATTGAAATTTTTGATGGTTTTTTACTCCTCTCAACAGCCCAAACAAGTTTCTAAAAGGATGAGTTTGCAACTACTTTACTTTTGGAGAAAATTCAAAACATTCATTATTCAATAGGGCCCAAACTATCAAAAACCAGCGGTTTCAATGAACACACATTTCTTGGTAGAATCATGCAGGACTAAAATTTTTGATGTTTTTCTACTCCTCTCATGAGCCCAAACAAGTCTCTAAAAGCATGAGTTTGCAACTACTTTACTTTTGGAAAAAATTCAAAACATTCATTATTCAATAGAGCCCAATAGCAAAAATCAGGTTTTGAATGAAGAATCACATTTCTTGATAAAATCATGCAGGATTGAAATTTTTGATGGTTTTTTACTCCTCTCAACAGCCCAAACAAGTTTCTAAAAGGATGAGTTTGCAACTACTTTACTTTTGGAGAAAATTCAAAACATTCATTATTCAATAGGGCCCAAACTATCAAAAACCAGCGGTTTCAATGAACACACATTTCTTGGTAGAATCATGTAGGACTGAAATTTTTGATGTTTTTCTACTCCTCTCATGAGCCCAAACAAGTCTCTAAAAGCGTGAGTTTGCAACTACTTTACTTTTGGAAAAAATTCAAAACATTCATTATTCAATAGAGCCCAATAGCAAAAATCAGGTTTTGAATGAAGAATCCCTTTTCTTGGTAAAATCATGCAGGATTGAAATTTTTGATGGTTTGTTACTCCTCTCAACAGCCCAAACAAGTTTCTAAAAGGATGAGTTTGCAACTACTTTACTTTTGGAGAAAATTCAAAACATTCATTATTCAATAGGGCCCAAACTATCAAAAACCAGCGGTTTCAATGAACACACATTTCTTGGTAGAATCATGCAGGACTGAAATTTTTGATGTTTTTCTACTCCTCTCATGAGCCCAAACAAGTCTCTAAAAGCATGAGTTTGCAACTACTTTACTTTTGGAGAAAATTCAAAACATTCACTATTCAATATAGCCCAATAGCAAAAATCAGGTTTTGAATGAAGAATCGCATTTCTTGGTAAAATCATGCAGGATTGAAATTTTTGATGGTTTTTTACTCCTCTCAACAGCCCAAACAAGTTTCTAAAAGGATGAGTTTGCAACTACTTTACTTTTGGAGAAAATTCAAAACATTCATTATTCAATAGGGCCCAAACTATCAAAAACCAGCGGTTTCAATGAACACATTTCTTGGTAGAATCATGCAGGACTGAAATTTTTGATGTTTTTCTACTCCTCTCATGAGCCCAAACAAGTCTCTAAAAGCATGAGTTTGCAACTACTTTACTTTTGGAGAAAATTCAAAACATTCATTATTCAATAGAGCCCAATAGCAAAAATCAGGTTTTGAATGAAGAATCACATTTCTTGGTAGAATCATGCAGGATTGAAATTTTTGATGGTTTTTTACTCCTCTCAACAGCCCAAACAAGTTTCTAAAAGGATGAGTTTGCAACTACTTTACTTTTGGAGAAAATTCAAAACATTCATTATTCAATAGGGCCCAAACTATCAAAAACCAGCGGTTTCAATGAACACACATTTCTTGGTAGAATCATGCAGGACTGAAATTTTTGATGTATTTCTACTCCTCTCATGAGCCCAAACAAGTCTCTAAAAGCATGAGTTTGCAACTACTTTACTTTTGGAGAAAATTCAAAACATTCATTATTCAATAGCGCCCAATAGCAAAAATCAGGTTTTGAATGAAGAATCACATTTCTTGGTAGAATCATGCAGGATTGAAATTTTTGATGGTTTTTTACTCCTCTCAACAGCCCAAACAAGTTTCTAAAAGGATGAGTTTGCAACTACTTTACTTTTGGAGAAAATTCAAAACATTCATTATTCAATAGGGCCCAAACTATCAAAAACCAGCGGTTTCAATGAACACACATTTCTTGGTAGAATCATGCAGGACTGAAATTTTTGATGTTTTTCTACTCCTCTCATGAGCCCAAACAAGTCTCTAAAAGCATGAGTTTGCAACTACTTTACTTTTGGAGAAAATTCAAAACATTCATTATTCAATAGAGCCCAATAGCAAAAATCAGGTTTTGAATGAAGAATCACATTTCTTGGTAGAATCATGCAGGATTGAAATTTTTTATGGTTTTTTACTCCTCTCAACAGCCCAAACAAGTTTCTAAAAGGATGAGTTTGCAACTACTTTACTTTTGGAGAAAATTCAAAACATTCATTATTCAATAGGGCCCAAAATATCAAAAACCAGCGGTTTGAATGAACACACATTTCTTGGTAGAATCGTGCAGGACTGAAATTTTTGTTGTTTTTCTACTCCTCTCATGAGCCCAAACAAGTCTCTAAAAGGATGAGTTTGCAACTACTTTACTTTTGGAGAAAATTCAAAACATTCATTATTCAATAGAGCCCAATAGCAAAAACCAGCGTTTTGAATGAAGAATCACATTTCTTGGTAGAATCATGCAGGATTGAAATTTTTGATGGTTTTTTACTCCTCTCAACAGCCCAAACAAGTTTCTAAAAGGATGAGTTTGCAACTACTTTACTTTTGGAGAAAATTCAAAACATTCATTATTCAATAGGGCCCAAACTATCAAAAACCAGCGGTTTCAATGAACACACATTTCTTGGTAGAATCATATAGGACTGAAATTTTTGATGTTTTTCTACTCCTCTCATGAGCCCAAACAAGTCTCTAAAAGCATGAGTTTGCAACTACTTTACTTTTGGAGAAAATTCAAAACATTCATTATTCAATAGAGCCCAATAGCAAAAATCAGGTTTTGAATGAAGAATCACATTTCTTGGTAGAATCATGCAGGACTGAAATTTTTGATGGTTTTTTACTCCTCTCAACAGCCCAAACAAGTTTCTAAAAGGATGAGTTTGCAACTACTTTACTTTTGGAGAATATTCAAAACATTCATTATTCAATAGGGCCCAAACTATCAAAAACCAGCGGTTTCAATGAACACACATTTCTTGGTAGAATCATGCAGGACTGAAATTTTTGATGTTTTTCTACTCCTCTCATGAGCCCAAACAAGACTCTAAAAGCATGAGTTTGCAACTACTTTACTTTTGGAGAAAATTCAAAACATTCATTATTCAATAGAGCCCAATAGCAAAAATCAGGTTGTGAATGAAGAATCACATTTCTTGGTAGAATCATGCAGGATTGAAATTTTTGATGGTTTTTTACTCCTCTCAACAGCCCAAACAAGTTTCTAAAAGGATGAGTTTGCAACTACTTTACTTTTGGAGAAAATTCAAAACATTCATTATTCAATAGGGCCCAAACTATCAAAAACCAGTGGTTTCAATGAACACACATTTCTTGGTAGAATCATGCAGGACTGAAATTTTTGATGTTTTTCTACTCCTCTCATGAGCCCAAACAAGTCTCTATAAGCATGAGTTTGCAACTACTTTACTTTTGGAGAAAATTCAAAACATTCATTATTCAATAGAGCCCAATAGCAAAAATCAGGTTTTGAATGAAGAATCACATTTCTTGGTAAAATCATGCAGGATTGAAATTTTTGATGGTTTTTTACTCCTCTCAACAGCCCAAACAAGTTTCTAAAAGGATGAGTTTGCAACTACTTTACTTTTGGAGAAAATTCAAAACATTCATTATTCAATAGGGCCCAAACTATCAAAAACCAGCGGTTTCAATGAACACACATTTCTTGGTAGAATCATGCAGGACTGAAATTTTTGATGTTTTTCTACTCCTCTCATGAGCCCAAACAAGTCTCTAAAAGCATGAGTTTGCAACTACTTTACTTTTGGAGAAAATTCAAAACATTCATTATTCAATAGAGCCCAATAGCAAAAACCAGCGTTTTGAATGAAGAATCACATTTCTTGGTAGAATCATGCAGGATTGAAATTTTTGATGGTTTTTTACTCCTCTCAACAGCCCAAACAAGTTTCTAAAAGGATGAGTTTGCAACTACTTTACTTTTGGAGAAAATTCAAAACATTCATTATTCAATAGGGCCCAAACTATCAAAAACCAGCGGTTTCAATGAACACACATTTCTTGGTAGAATCATGCAGGACTGAAATTTTTGATGTTTTTCTACTCCTCTCATGAGCCCAAACAAGTCTCTAAAAGCATGAGTTTGCAACTACTTTACTTTTGGAGAAAATTCAAAACATTCATTATTCAATAGAGCCCAATAGCAAAAATCAGGTTTTGAATGAAGAATCACATTTCTTGGTAAAATCATGCAGGATTGAAATTTTTGATGGTTTTTTACTCCTCTCAACAGCCCAAACAAGTTTCTAAAAGGATGAGTTTGCAACTACTTTACTTTTGGAGAAAATTCAAAACATTCATTATTCAATAGGGCCCAAACTATCAAAAACCAGCGGTTTGAATGAACACACATTTCTTGGTAGAATCATGCAGGACTGAAATTTTTGATGTTTTTCTACTCCTCTCATGAGCCCAAACAAGTCTCTAAAAGCATGAGTTTGCAACTACTTTACTTTTGGAGAAAATTCAAAACATTCACTTTTCACTAGAGCCCAATAGCTAAAATCAGGTTTTGAATGAAGAATCACATTTCTTGGTAGAATCATGCTACATTGAAATTTTTGATGGTTTTTTACTCCTCTCAACAGCCCAAACAAGTTTCTAAAAGGATGAGTTTGCAACTACTTTACTTTTGGAGAAAATTCAAAACATTCATTATTCAATAGGGCCCAAACTATCAAAAACCAGCGGTTTCAATGAACACATTTCTTGGTAGAATCATGGAGGACTGAAATTTTTGATGTTTTTCTACTCCTCTCATGAGCCCAAACAAGTCTCTAAAAGCATGAGTTTGCAACTACTTTACTTTTGGAGAAAATTCAAAACATTCATTATTCAATAGAGCCCAATAGCAAAAATCAGGTTTTGAATGAAGATTCACATTTCTTGGTAGAATCATGCAGGATTGAAATTTTTGATGGTTTTTTACTCCTCTCAACAGCCCAAACAAGTTTCTAAAAGGATGAGTTTGCAACTACTTTACTTTTGGAGAAAATTCAAAACATTCATTATTCAATAGGGCCCAAACTATCAAAAACCAGCGGTTTCAATGAACACACATTTCTTGGTAGAATCATGCAGGACTGAAATTTTTGATGTTTTTCTACTCCTCTCATGAGCCCAAACAAGACTCTAAAAGCATGAGTTTGCAACTACTTTACTTTTGGAGAAAATTCAAAACATTCATTATTCAATAGAGCCCAATAGCAAAAATCAGGTTGTGAATGAAGAATCACATTTCTTGGTAGAATCATGCAGGATTGAAATTTTTGATGGTTTTTTACTCCTCTCAACAGCCCAAACAAGTTTCTAAAATGATGAGTTTGCAACTACTTTACTTTTGGAGAAAATTCAAAACATTCATTATTCAATAGGGCCCAAACTATCAAAAACCAGTGGTTTCAATGAACACACATTTCTTGGTAGAATCATGCAGGACTGAAATTTTTGATGTTTTTCTACTCCTCTCATGAGCCCAAACAAGTCTCTAAAAGCATGAGTTTGCAACTACTTTACTTTTGGAGAAAATTCAAAACATTCATTATTCAATAGAGCCCAATAGCAAAAATCAGGTTTTGAATGAAGAATCACATTTCTTGGTAAAATCATGCAGGATTGAAATTTTTGATGGTTTTTTACTCCTCTCAACAGCCCAAACAAGTTTCTAAAAGGATGAGTTTGCAACTACTTTACTTTTGGAGAAAATTCAAAACATTCATTATTCAATAGGGCCCAAACTATCAAAAACCAGCGGTTTCAATGAACACACATTTCTTGGTAGAATCATGCAGGACTGGAATTTTTGATGTTTTTCTACTCCTCTCATGAGCCCAAACAAGTCTCTAAAAGCATGAGTTTGCAACTACTTTACTTTTGGAGAAAATTCAAAACATTCATTATTCAATAGAGCCCAATAGCAAAAATCAGGTTTTGAATGAAGAATCACATTTCTTGGTAGAATCATGCAGGATTGAAATTTTTGATGGTTTTTTACTCCTCTCAACAGCCCAAACAAGTTTCTAAAAGGATGAGTTTGCAACTACTTTACTTTTGGAGAAAATTCAAAACATTCATTATTCAATAGGGCCCAAACTATCAAAAACCAGCGGTTTCAATGAACACACATTTCTTGGTAGAATCATGCAGGACTGAAATTTTTGATGTTTTTCTACTCCTCTCATGAGCCCAAACAAGTCTCTAAAAGCATGAGTTTGCAACTACTTTACTTTTGGAGAAAATTCAAAACATTCATTATTCAATAGAGCCCAATAGCAAAAATCAGGATTTGAATGAAGAATCACATTTCTTGGTAAAATCATGCAGGATTGAAATTTTTGATGGTTTTTTACTCCTCTCAACAGCCCAAACAAGTTTCTAAAAGGATGAGTTTGCAACTACTTTACTTTTGGAGAAAATTCAAAACATTCATTATTCAATAGGGCCCAAACTATCAAAAACCAGCGGTTTCAATGAACACACATTTCTTGGTAGAATCATGCAGGACTGAAATTTTTGATGTTTTTCTACTCCTCTCATGAGCCCAAACAAGACTCTAAAAGCATGAGTTTGCAACTACTTTACTTTTGGAGAAAATTCAAAACATTCACTATTCAATAGAGCCCAATAGCAAAAATCAGGTTTTGAATGAAGAATCACATTTCTTGGTAAAATCATGCAGGATTGAATTTTTTGATGGTTTTTTACTCCTCTCAACAGCCCAAACAAGTTTCTAAAAGGATGAGTTTGCAACTACTTTACTTTTGGAGAAAATTCAAAACATTCATTATTCAATAGGGCCCAAACTATCAAAAACCAGCGGTTTGAATGAACACACATTTCTTGGTAGAATCATGCAGGACTGAAGTTTTTGATGTTTTTCTACTCCTCTCATGAGCCCAAACAAGTCTCTAAAAGCATGAGTTTGCAACTACTTTACTTTTGGAGAAAATTCAAAACATTCATTATTCAATAGAGCCCAATAGCAAAAATCAGGTTTTGAATGAAGAATCACATTTCTTGGTAAAATCATGCAGGATTGAAATTTTTGATGGTTTTTTACTCCTCTCAACAGCCCAAACAAGTTTCTAAAAGGATGAGTTTGCAACTACTTTACTTTTGGAGAAAATTCAAAACATTCATTATTCAATAGGGCCCAAACTATCAAAAACCAGCGGTTTCAATGAACACACATTTCTTGGTAGAATCATGCAGGACTGAAATTTTTGATGTTTTTCTACTCCTCTCATGAGCCCAAACAAGACTCTAAAAGCATGAGTTTGCAACTACTTTACTTTTGGAGAAAATTCAAAACATTCACTATTCAATAGAGCCCAATAGCAAAAATCAGGTTTTGAATGAAGAATCACATTTCTTGGTAAAATCATGCAGGATTGAATTTTTTGATGGTTTTTTACTCCTCTCAACAGCCCAAACAAGTTTCTAAAAGGATGAGTTTGCAACTACTTTACTTTTGGAGAAAATTCAAAACATTCATTATTCAATAGGGCCCAAACTATCAAAAACCAGCGGTTTGAATGAACACACATTTCTTGGTAGAATCATGCAGGACTGAAATTTTTGATGTTTTTCTACTCCTCTCATGAGCCCAAACAAGTCTCTAAAAGCATGAGTTTGCAACTACTTTACTTTTGGAGAAAATTCAAAACATTCATTATTCAATAGAGCCCAATAGCAAAAATCAGGTTTTGAATGAAGAATCACATTTCTTGGTAAAATCATGCAGGATTGAAATTTTTGATGGTTTTTTACTCCTCTCAACAGCCCAAACAAGTTTCTAAAAGGATGAGTTTGCAACTACTTTACTTTTGGAGAAAATTCAAAACATTCATTATTCAATAGGGCCCAAACTATCAAAAACCAGCGGTTTGAATGAACACACATTTCTTGGTAGAATCATGCAGGACTGAAATTTTTGATGTTTTTCTACTCCTCTCATGAGCCCAAACAAGTCTCTAAAAGCATGAGTTTGCAACTACTTTACTTTTGGAGAAAATTCAAAACATTCACTTTTCACTAGAGCCCAATAGCAAAAATCAGGTTTTGAATGAAGAATCACATTTCTTGGTAGAATCATGCTGCATTGAAATTTTTGATGGTTTTTTACTCCTCTCAACAGCCCAAACAAGTTTCTAAAAGGATGAGTTTGCAACTACTTTACTTTTGGAGAAAATTCAAAACATTCATTATTCAATAGGGCCCAAACTATCAAAAACCAGCGGTTTCAATGAACACACATTTCTTGGTAGAATCATGCAGGACTGAAATTTTTGATGTTTTTCTACTCCTCTCATGAGCCCAAACAAGTCTCTAAAAGCATGAGTTTGCAACTACTTTACTTTTGGAGAAAATTCAAAACATTCATTATTCAATAGAGCCCAATAGCAAAAATCAGGTTTTGAATGAAGAATCACATTTCTTGGTAGAATCATGCAGGATTGAAATTTTTGATGGTTTTTTACTCCTCTCAACAGCCCAAACAAGTTTCTAAAAGGATGAGTTTGCAACTACTTTACTTTTGGAGAAAATTCAAAACATTCATTATTCAATAGGGCCCAAACTATCAAAAACCAGCGGTTTCAATGAACACACATTTCTTGGTAGAATCATGCAGGACTGAAATTTTTGATGTTTTTCTACTCCTCTCATGAGCCCAAACAAGTCTCTAAAAGCATGAGTTTGCAACTACTTTACTTTTGGAGAAAATTCAAAACATTAATTATTCAATAGAGCCCAATAGCGAAAATCAGGTTTTGAATGAAGAATCACATTTCTTGGTAGAATCATGCAGGATTGAAATTTTTGATGGTTTTTTACTCCTCTCAACAGCCCAAACAAGTTTCTAAAAGGATGAGTTTGCAACTACTTTACTTTTGGAGAAAATTCAAAACATTCATTATTCAATAGGGCCCAAACTATCAAAAACCAGCGGTTTCAATGAACACACATTTCTTGGTAGAATCATGCAGGACTGAAATTTTTGATGTTTTTCTACTCCTCTCATGAGCCCAAACAAGTCTCTGAAAGCATGAGTTTGCAACTACTTTACTTTTGGAGAAAATTCAAAACATTCATTATTCAATAGAGCCCAATAGCAAAAATCATGATTTGAATGAAGAATCACATTTCTTGGTAAAATTATGCAGGATTGAAATTTTTGATGGTTTTTTACTCCTCTCAACAGCCCAAACAAGTTTCTAAAAGGATGAGTTTGCAACTACTTTACTTTTGGAGAAAATTCAAAACATTCATTATTCAATAGGGCCCAAACTATCAAAAACCAGCGGTTTCAATGAACACACATTTCTTGGTAGAATCATGCAGGACTGAAATTTTTGATGTTTTTCTACTCCTCTCATGAGCCCAAACAAGACTCTAAAAGCATGAGTTTGCAACTACTTTACTTTTGGAGAAAATTCAAAACATTCATTATTCAATAGAGCCCAATAGCAAAAATCAGGTTTTGAATGAAGAATCACATTTCTTGGTAAAATCATGCAGGATTGAAATTTTTGATGGTTTTTTACTCCTCTCAACAGCCCAAACAAGTTTCTAAAAGGATGAGTTTGCAACTACTTTACTTTTGGAGAAAATTCAAAACATTCATTATTCAATAGGGCCCAAACTATCAAAAACCAGCGGTTTCAATGAACACACATTTCTTGGTAGAATCATGCAGGACTGAAATTTTTGATGTTTTTCTTCTCCTCTCATGAGCCCAAACAAGTCTCTAAAAGCATGAGTTTGCAACTACTTTACTTTTGGAGAAAATTCAAAACATTCACTTTTCACTAGAGCCCAATAGCAAAAATCAGGTTTTGAATGAAGAATCACATTTCTTGGTAGAATCATGCTACATTGAAATTTTTGATAGTTTTTTACTCCTCTCAACAGCCCAAACAAGTTTCTAAAAGGATGAGTTTGCAACTACTTTACTTTTGGAGAAAATTCAAAACATTCATTATTCAATAGGGCCCAAACTATCAAAAACCAGCGGTTTCAATGAACACACATTTCTTGGTAGAATCATGCAGGACTAAAATTTTTGATGTTTTTCTACTCCGCTCATGAGCCCAAACAAGTCTCTAAAAGCATGAGTTTGCAACTACTTTACTTTTGGAGAAAATTCAAAACATTCATTATTCAATAGAGCCCAATAGCAAAAATCAGGTTTTGAATGAAGATTCACATTTCTTGGTAGAATCATGCAGGATTGAAATTTTTGATGGTTTTTTACTCCTCTCAACAGCCCAAACAAGTTTCTAAAAGGATGAGTTTGCAACTACTTTACTTTTGGAGAAAATTCAAAACATTCATTATTCAATAGGGCCCAAACTATCAAAAACCAGCGGTTTCAATGAACACACATTTCTTGGTAGAATCATGCAGGACTGAAATTTTTGATGTTTTTCTACTCCTCTCATGAGCCCAAACAAGTCTCTGAAAGCATGAGTTTGCAACTACTTTACTTTTGGAGAAAATTCAAAACATTCATTATTCAATAGAGCCCAATAGCAAAAATCATGATTTGAATGAAGAATCACATTTCTTGGTAAAATCATGCAGGATTGAAATTTTTGATGGTTTTTTACTCCTCTCAACAGCCCAAACAAGTTTCTAAAAGGATGAGTTTGCAACTACTTTACTTTTGGAGAAAATTCAAAACATTCATTATTCAATAGGGCCCAAACTATCAAAAACCAGCGGTTTCAATGAACACACATTTCTTGGTAGAATCATGCAGGACTGAAATTTTTGATGTTTTTCTTCTCCTCTCATGAGCCCAAACAAGTCTCTAAAAGCATGAGTTTGCAACTACTTTACTTTTGGAGAAAATTCAAAACATTCACTTTTCACTAGAGCCCAATAGCAAAAATCAGGTTTTGAATGAAGAATCACATTTCTTGGTAGAATCATGCTACATTGAAATTTTTGATAGTTTTTTACTCCTCTCAACAGCCCAAACAAGTTTCTAAAAGGATGAGTTTGCAACTACTTTACTTTTGGAGAAAATTCAAAACATTCATTATTCAATAGGGCCCAAACTATCAAAAACCAGCGGTTTCAATGAACACACATTTCTTGGTAGAATCATGCAGGACTAAAATTTTTGATGTTTTTCTACTCCGCTCATGAGCCCAAACAAGTCTCTAAAAGCATGAGTTTGCAACTACTTTACTTTTGGAGAAAATTCAAAACATTCATTATTCAATAGAGCCCAATAGCAAAAATCAGGTTTTGAATGAAGATTCACATTTCTTGGTAGAATCATGCAGGATTGAAATTTTTGATGGTTTTTTACTCCTCTCAACAGCCCAAACAAGTTTCTAAAAGGATGAGTTTGCAACTACTTTACTTTTGGAGAAAATTCAAAACATTCATTATTCAATAGGGCCCAAACTATCAAAAACCAGCGGTTTCAATGAACACACTTTTCTTGGTAGAATCATGCAGGACTGAAATTTTTGATGTTTTTCTACTCCTCTCATGAGCCCAAACAAGTCTCTAAAAGCATGAGTTTGCAACTACCTTACTTTTGGAGAAAATTCAAAACATTCATTATTCAATAGAGCCCAAAAGCAAAAATCAGGATTTGAATGAAGAATCACATTTCTTGGTAAAATCATGCAGGATTGAAATTTTTGATGGTTTTTTACTCCTCTCAACAGCCCAAACAAGTTTCTAAAAGGATGAGTTTGCAACTACTTTACTTTTGGAGAAAATTCAAAACATTCATTATTCAATAGGGCCCAAACTATCAAAAACCAGCGGTTTCAATGAACACACATTTCTTGGTAGAATCATGCAGGACTGAAATTTTTGATGTTTTTCTACTCCTCTCATGAGCCCAAACAAGACTCTAAAAGCATGAGTTTGCAACTACTTTACTTTTGGAGAAAATTCAAAACTTTCATTATTCAATAGAGCCCAATAGCAAAAATCAGGTTTTGAATAAAGAATCACATTTCTTGGTAAAATCATGCAGGATTGAAATTTTTGATGGTTTTTTACTCCTCTCAACAGCCCAAACAAGTTTCTAAAAGGATGAGTTTGCAACTACTTTACTTTTGGAGAAAATTCAAAACATTCATTATTCAATAGGGCCCAAACTATCAAAAACCAGCGGTTTCAATGAACACACATTTCTTGGTAGAATCATGCAGGACTGAAATTTTTGATGTTTTTCTACTCCTCTCATGAGCCCAAACAAGTCTCTAAAAGCATGAGTTTGCAACTACTTTACTTTTGGAGAAAATTCAAAACATTCATTATTCAATAGAGCCCAATAGCAAAAATCAGGTTTTGAATGAAGAATCACATTTCTTGGTAGAATCATGCAGGATTGAAATTTTTGATGGTTTTTTACTCCTCTCAACAGCCCAAACAAGTTTCTAAAAGGATGAGTTTGCAACTACTTTACTTTTGGAGAAAATTCAAAACATTCATTATTCAATAGTGCCCAAAATATCAAAAACCAGCGGTTTGAATGAACACACATTTCTTGGTAGAATCGTGCAGGACTGAAATTTTTGATGTTTTTCTACTCCTCTCATGAGCCCAAACAAGTCTCTAAAAGGATGAGTTTGCAACTACTTTACTTTTGGAGAAAATTCAAAACATTCATTATTCAATAGAGCCCAATAGCAAAAACCAGCGTTTTGAATGAAGAATCACATTTCTTGGTAGAATCATGCAGGATTGAAATTTTTGATGGTTTTTTACTCCTCTCAACAGCCCAAACAAGTTTCTAAAAGGATGAGTTTTCAACTACTTTACTTTTGGAGAAAATTCAAAACATTCATTATTCAATAGGGCCCAAACTATCAAAAACCAGCGGTTTCAATGAACACACATTTCTTGGTAGAATCATGCAGGACTGAAATTTTTGATGTTTTTCTACTCCTCTCATGAGCCCAAACAAGTCTCTAAAAGCATGAGTTTGCAACTACTTTACTTTTGGAGAAAATTCAAAACATTCATTATTCAATAGAGCCCAATAGCAAAAATCAGGTTTTGAATGAAGAATCACATTTCTTGGTAAAATCATGCAGGATTGAAATTTTTGATGGTTTTTTACTCCTCTCAACAGCCCAAACAAGTTTCTAAAAGGATGAGTTTGCAACTACTTTACTTTTGGAGAAAATTCAAAACATTCATTATTCAATAGGGCCCAAACTATCAAAAACCAGCGGTTTCAATGAACACATTTCTTGGTAGAATCATGCAGGACTGAAATTTTTGATGTTTTTCTACTCCTCTCATGAGCCCAAACAAGTCTCTAAAAGCATGAGTTTGCAACTACTTTACTTTTGGAGAAAATTCAAAACATTCATTATTCAATAGAGCCCAATAGCAAAAATCAGGTTTTGAATGAAGATTCACATTTCTTGGTAGAATCATGCAGGATTGAAATTTTTGATGGTTTTTTACTCCTCTCAACAGCCCAAACAAGTTTCTAAAAGGATGAGTTTGCAACTACTTTACTTTTGGAGAAAATTCAAAACATTCATTATTCAATAGGGCCCAAACTATCAAAAACCAGCGGTTTCAATGAACACACATTTCTTGGTAGAATCATGCAGGACTGAAATTTTTGATGTTTTTCTACTCCTCTCATGAGCCCAAACAAGTCTCTAAAAGCATGAGTTTGCAACTACTTTACTTTTGGAAAAAATTCAAAACATTCATTATTCAATAGAGCCCAATAGCAAAAATCAGGTTTTGAATGAAGAATCACATTTCTTGGTAAAATCATGCAGGATTGAAATTTTTGATGGTTTTTTACTCCTCTCAACAGCCCAAACAAGTTTCTAAAAGGATGAGTTTGCAACTACTTTACTTTTGGAGAAAATTCAAAACATTCATTATTCAATAGGGCCCAAACTATCAAAAACCAGCGGTTTCAATGAACACACATTTCTTGGTAGAATCATGCAGGACTGAAATTTTTGATGTTTTTCTACTCCTCTCATGAGCCCAAACAAGTCTCTAAAAGCATGAGTTTGCAACTACTTTACTTTTGGAGAAAATTCAAAACATTCATTATTCAATAGAGCCCAATAGCAAAAATCAGGTTTTGAATGAAGATTCACATTTCTTGGTAGAATCATGCAGGATTGAAATTTTTGATGGTTTTTTACTCCTCTCAACAGCCCAAACAAGTTTCTAAAAGGATGAGTTTGCAACTACTTTACTTTTGGAGAAAATTCAAAACATTCATTATTCAATAGGGCCCAAACTATCAAAAACCAGCGGTTTCAATGAACACACATTTCTTGGTAGAATCATGCAGGACTAAAATTTTTGATGTTTTTCTACTCCTCTCATGAGCCCAAACAAGTCTCTAAAAGCATGAGTTTGCAACTACTTTACTTTTGGAAAAAATTCAAAACATTCATTATTCAATAGAGCCCAATAGCAAAAATCAGGTTTTGAATGAAGAATCACATTTCTTGATAAAATCATGCAGGATTGAAATTTTTGATGGTTTTTTACTCCTCTCAACAGCCCAAACAAGTTTCTAAAAGGATGAGTTTGCAACTACTTTACTTTTGGAGAAAATTCAAAACATTCATTATTCAATAGGGCCCAAACTATCAAAAACCAGCGGTTTCAATGAACACACATTTCTTGGTAGAATCATGCAGGACTGAAATTTTTGATGTTTTTCTACTCCTCTCATGAGCCCAAACAAGTCTCTAAAAGCGTGAGTTTGCAACTACTTTACTTTTGGAAAAAATTCAAAACATTCATTATTCAATAGAGCCCAATAGCAAAAATCAGGTTTTGAATGAAGAATCCCTTTTCTTGGTAAAATCATGCAGGATTGAAATTTTTGATGGTTTGTTACTCCTCTCAACAGCCCAAACAAGTTTCTAAAAGGATGAGTTTGCAACTACTTTACTTTTGGAGAAAATTCAAAACATTCATTATTCAATAGGGCCCAAACTATCAAAAACCAGCGGTTTCAATGAACACACATTTCTTGGTAGAATCATGCAGGACTGAAATTTTTGATGTTTTTCTACTCCTCTCATGAGCCCAAACAAGTCTCTAAAAGCATGAGTTTGCAACTACTTTACTTTTGGAGAAAATTCAAAACATTCACTATTCAATATAGCCCAATAGCAAAAATCAGGTTTTGAATGAAGAATCGCATTTCTTGGTAAAATCATGCAGGATTGAAATTTTTGATGGTTTTTTACTCCTCTCAACAGCCCAAACAAGTTTCTAAAAGGATGAGTTTGCAACTACTTTACTTTTGGAGAAAATTCAAAACATTCATTATTCAATAGGGCCCAAACTATCAAAAACCAGCGGTTTCAATGAACACATTTCTTGGTAGAATCATGCAGGACTGAAATTTTTGATGTTTTTCTACTCCTCTCATGAGCCCAAACAAGTCTCTAAAAGCATGAGTTTGCAACTACTTTACTTTTGGAGAAAATTCAAAACATTCATTATTCAATAGAGCCCAATAGCAAAAATCAGGTTTTGAATGAAGAATCACATTTCTTGGTAGAATCATGCAGGATTGAAATTTTTGATGGTTTTTTACTCCTCTCAACAGCCCAAACAAGTTTCTAAAAGGATGAGTTTGCAACTACTTTACTTTTGGAGAAAATTCAAAACATTCATTATTCAATAGGGCCCAAACTATCAAAAACCAGCGGTTTCAATGAACACACATTTCTTGGTAGAATCATGCAGGACTGAAATTTTTGATGTATTTCTACTCCTCTCATGAGCCCAAACAAGTCTCTAAAAGCATGAGTTTGCAACTACTTTACTTTTGGAGAAAATTCAAAACATTC
The DNA here is from genome assembly GCF_039654945.1 of Dendrobates tinctorius. Taxonomy (NCBI): domain Eukaryota; kingdom Metazoa; phylum Chordata; class Amphibia; order Anura; family Dendrobatidae; genus Dendrobates; species Dendrobates tinctorius. Next base: position 1,138,300 of record NW_027361944.1, read on the forward strand.
ATTATTCAATAGAGCCCAATAGCAAAAATCAGGTGTTGAATGAAGAATCACATTTCTTGGTAGAATCATGCAGGATTGAAATTTTTGATGGTTTTTTACTCCTCTCAACAGCCCAAACAAGTTTCTAAAAGGATGAGTTTGCAACTACTTTACTTTTGGAGAAAATTCAAAACATTCATTATTCAATAGGGCCCAAACTATCAAAAACCAGCGGTTTCAATGAACACACATTTCTTGGTAGAATCATGCAGGACTGAAATTTTTGATGTTTTTCTACTCCTCTCATGAGCCCAAACAAGTCTCTGAAAGCATGAGTTTGCAACTGCTTTACTTTTGGAGAAAATTCAAAACATTCATTATTCAATAGAGCCCAATAGCAAAAATCATGATTTGAATGAAGAATCACATTTCTTGGTAAAATCATGCAGGATTGAAATTTTTGATGGTTTTTTACTCCTCTCAACAGCCCAAACAAGTTTCTAAAAGGATGAGTTTGCAACTACTTTACTTTTGGAGAAAATTCAAAACATTCATTATTCAATAGGGCCCAAACTATCAAAAACCAGCGGTTTCAATGAACACACATTTCTTGGTAGAATCATGCAGGACTGAAATTTTTGATGTTTTTCTACTCCTCTCATGAGCCCAAACAAGACTCTAAAAGCATGAGTTTGCAACTACTTTACTTTTGGAGAAAATTCAAAACATTCATTATTCAATAGAGCCCAATAGCAAAAATCAGGTTGTGAATGAAGAATCACATTTCTTGGTAGAATCATGCAGGATTGAAATTTTTGATGGTTTTTTACTCCTCTCAACAGCCCAAACAAGTTTCTAAAAGGATGAGTTTGCAACTACTTTACTTTTGGAGAAAATTCAAAACATTCATTATTCAATAGGGCCCAAACTATCAAAAACCAGTGGTTTCAATGAACACACATTTCTTGGTAGAATCATGCAGGACTGAAATTTTTGATGTTTTTCTACTCCTCTCATGAGCCCAAACAAGTCTCTAAAAGCATGAGTTTGCAACTACTTTACTTTTGGAGAAAATTCAAAACATTCATTATTCAATAGAGCCCAATAGCAAAAATCAGGTTTTGAATGAAGAATCACATTTCTTGGTAAAATCATGCAGGATTGAAATTTTTGATGGTTTTTTACTCCTCTCAACAGCCCAAACAAGTTTCTAAAAGGATGAGTTTGCAACTACTTTACTTTTGGAGAAAATTCAAAACATTCAATATTCAATAGGGCCCAAACTATCAAAAACCAGCGGTTTCAATGAACACACATTTCTTGGTAGAATCATGCAGGACTGGAATTCTTGATGTTTTTCTACTCCTCTCATGAGCCCAAACAAGTCTCTAAAAGCATGAGTTTGCAACTACTTTACTTTTGAAGAAAATTCAAAACACTCATTATTCAATAGAGCCCAATAGCAAAAATCAGGTTGTGAATGAAGAATCACATTTCTTGGTAGAATCATGCAGGATTGAAATTTTTGATGGTTTTTTACTCCTCTCAACAGCCCAAACAAGTTTCTAAAAGGATGAGTTTGCAACTACTTTACTTTTGGAGAAAATTCAAAACATTCATTATTCAATAGGGCCCAAACTATCAAAAACCAGTGGTTTCAATGAACACACATTTCTTGGTAGAATCATGCAGGACTGAAATTTTTGATGTTTTTCTACTCCTCTCATGAGCCCAAACAAGTCTCTAAAAGCATGAGTTTGCAACTACTTTACTTTTGGAGAAAATTCAAAACATTCATTATTCAATAGAGCCCAATAGCAAAAATCAGGTTTTGAATGAAGAATCACATTTCTTGGTAAAATCATGCAGGATTGAAATTTTTGATGGTTTTTTACTCCTCTCAACAGCCCAAACAAGTTTCTAAAAGGATGAGTTTGCAACTACTTTACTTTTGGAGAAAATTCAAAACATTCATTATTCAATAGGGCCCAAACTATCAAAAACCAGCGGTTTCAATGAACACACATTTCTTGGTAGAATCATGCAGGACTGGAATTTTTGATGTTTTTCTACTCCTCTCATGAGCCCAAACAAGTCTCTAAAAGCATGAGTTTGCAACTACTTTACTTTTGGAGAAAATTCAAAACACTCATTATTCAATAGAGCCCAATAGCAAAAATCAGGTTTTGAATGAAGAATCACATTTCTTGGTAGAATCATGCAGGATTGAAATTTTTGATGGTTTTTTACTCCTCTCAACAGCCCAAACAAGTTTCTAAAAGGATGAGTTTGCAACTACTTTACTTTTGGAGAAAATTCAAAACATTCATTATTCAATAGGGCCCAAACTATCAAAAACCAGCGGTTTCAATGAACACACATTTCTTGGTAGAATCGTACAGGACTGAAATTTTTGATGTTTTTCTACTCCTCTCATGAGCCCAAACAAGTCTCTAAAAGCATGAGTTTGCAACTACTTTACTTTTGGAGAAAATTCAAAACATTCATTATTCAATAGCGCCCAATAGCAAAAATCAGGTTTTGAATGAAGAATCACATTTCTTGGTAGAATCATGCAGGATTGAAATTTTGGATGGTTTTTTACTCCTCTCAACAGCCCAAACAAGTTTCTAAAAGGATGAGTTTGCAACTACTTTACTTTTGGAGAAAATTCAAAACATTCATTATTCAATAGGGCCCAAACTATCAAAAAACAGCGGTTTGAATGAACACACATTTCTTGGTAGAATCATGCAGGACTGAAATTTTTGATGTTTTTCTACTCCTCTCATGAGCCCAAACAAGTCTCTAAAAGCATGAGTTTGCAACTACTTTACTTTTGGAGAAAATTCAAAACATTCATTATTCAATAGAGCCCAATAGCAAAAACCAGCGTTTTGAATGAAGAATCACATTTCTTGGTAGAATCATGCAGGATTGAAATTTTTGATGGTTTTTTACTCCTCTCAACAGCCCAAACAAGTTTCTAAAAGGATGAGTTTGCAACTACTTTACTTTTGGAGAAAATTCAAAACATTCATTATTCAATAGGGCCCAAACTATCAAAAACCAGCGGTTTCAATGAACACACATTTCTTGGTAGAATCATGCAGGACTGAAATTTTTGATGTTTTTCTACTCCTCTCATGAGCCCAAACAAGTCTCTAAAAGCATGAGTTTGCAACTACTTTACTTTTGGAGAAAATTCAAAACATTCATTATTCAATAGAGCCCAATAGCAAAAATCAGGTTTTGAATGAAGAATCACATTTCTTGGTAGAATCATGCAGGATTGAAATTTTTGATGGTTTTTTACTCCTCTCAACAGCCCAAACAAGTTTCTAAAAGGATGAGTTTGCAACTACTTTACTTTTGGAGAAAATTCAAAACATTCATTATTCAATAGGGCCCAAACTATCAAAAACCAGCGGTTTCAATGAACACACATTTCTTGGTAGAATCATGCAGGACTGAAATTTTTGATGTTTTTCTACTCCTCTCATGAGCCCAAACAAGACTCTAAAAGCATGAGTTTGCAACTACTTTACTTTTGGAGAAAATTCAAAACATTCATTATTCAATAGAGCCCAATAGCAAAAATCAGGTTTTGAATGAAGAATCACATTTCTTGGTAGAATCATGCAGGATTGAAATTTTTGATGGTTTTTTACTCCTCTCAACAGCCCAAACAAGTTTCTAAAAGGATGAGTTTGCAACTACTTTACTTTTGGAGAAAATTCAAAACATTCATTATTCAATAGGGCCCAAACTATCAAAAACCAGTGGTTTCAATGAACACACATTTCTTGGTAGAATCATGCAGGACTGAAATTTTTGATGTTTTTCTACTCCTCTCATGAGCCCAAACAAGTCTCTATAAGCATGAGTTTGCAACTACTTTACTTTTGGAGAAAATTCAAAACATTCATTATTCAATAGAGCCCCATAGCAAAAACCAGCGTTTTGAATGAAGAATCACATTTCTTGGTAGAATCATGCAGGATTGAAATTTTTGATGGTTTTTTACTCCTCTCAACAGCCCAAACAAGTTTCTAAAAGGATGAGTTTGCAACTACTTTACTTTTGGAGAAAATTCAAAACATTCATTATTCAATAGGGCCCAAACTATCAAAAACCAGCGGTTTCAATGAACACACATTTCTTGGTAGAATCATGCAGGACTGAAATTTTTGATGTTTTTCTACTCCTCTCATGAGCCCAAACAAGTCTCTAAAAGCATGAGTTTGCAACTACTTTACTTTTGGAGAAAATTCAAAACATTCATTATTCAATAGAGCCCAATAGCAAAAATCAGGTTTTGAATGAAGAATCACATTTCTTGGTAAAATCATGCAGGATTGAAATTTTTGATGGTTTTTTACTCCTCTCAACAGCCCAAACAAGTTTCTAAAAGGATGAGTTTGCAACTACTTTACTTTTGGAGAAAATTCAAAACATTCATTATTCAATAGGGCCCAAACTATCAAAAACCAGCGGTTTGAATGAACACACATTTCTTGGTAGAATCATGCAGGACTGAAATTTTTGATGTTTTTCTACTCCTCTCATGAGCCCAAACAAGTCTCTAAAAGCATGAGTTTGCAACTACTTTACTTTTGGAGAAAATTCAAAACATTCACTTTTCACTAGAGCCCAATAGCTAAAATCAGGTTTTGAATGAAGAATCACATTTCTTGGTAGAATCATGCTGCATTGAAATTTTTGATGGTTTTTTACTCCTCTCAACAGCCCAAACAAGTTTCTAAAAGGATGAGTTTGCAACTACTTTACTTTTGGAGAAAATTCAAAACATTCATTATTCAATAGGGCCCAAACTATCAAAAACCAGCGGTTTCAATGAACACATTTCTTGGTAGAATCATGGAGGACTGAAATTTTTGATGTTTTTCTACTCCTCTCATGAGCCCAAACAAGTCTCTAAAAGCATGAGTTTGCAACTACTTTACTTTTGGAGAAAATTCAAAACATTCATTATTCAATAGAGCCCAATAGCAAAAATCAGGTTTTGAATGAAGATTCACATTTCTTGGTAGAATCATGCAGGATTGAAATTTTTGATGGTTTTTTACTCCTCTCAACAGCCCAAACAAGTTTCTAAAAGGATGAGTTTGCAACTACTTTACTTTTGGAGAAAATTCAAAACATTCATTATTCAATAGGGCCCAAACTATCAAAAACCAGCGGTTTCAATGAACACACATTTCTTGGTAGAATCATGCAGGACTGAAATTTTTGATGTTTTTCTACTCCTCTCATGAGCCCAAACAAGTCTCTAAAAGCATGAGTTTGCAACTACTTTACTTTTGGAGAAAATTCAAAACATTCACTTTTCACTAGAGCCCAATAGCTAAAATCAGGTTTTGAATGAAGAATCACATTTCTTGGTAGAATCATGCTGCATTGAAATTTTTGATGGTTTTTTACTCCTCTCAACAGCCCAAACAAGTTTCTAAAAGGATGAGTTTGCAACTACTTTACTTTTGGAGAAAATTCAAAACATTCATTATTCAATAGGGCCCAAACTATCAAAAACCAGCGGTTTCAATGAACACATTTCTTGGTAGAATCATGGAGGACTGAAATTTTTGATGTTTTTCTACTCCTCTCATGAGCCCAAACAAGTCTCTAAAAGCATGAGTTTGCAACTACTTTACTTTTGGAGAAAATTCAAAACATTCATTATTCAATAGAGCCCAATAGCAAAAATCAGGTTTTGAATGAAGATTCACATTTCTTGGTAGAATCATGCAGGATTGAAATTTTTGATGGTTTTTTACTCCTCTCAACAGCCCAAACAAGTTTCTAAAAGGATGAGTTTGCAACTACTTTACTTTTGGAGAAAATTCAAAACATTCATTATTCAATAGGGCCCAAACTATCAAAAACCAGCGGTTTCAATGAACACACATTTCTTGGTAGAATCATGCAGGACTGAAATTTTTGATGTTTTTCTACTCCTCTCATGAGCCCAAACAAGTCTCTAAAAGCATGAGTTTGCAACTACTTTACTTTTGGAAAAAATTCAAAACATTCATTATTCACTAGAGCCCAATAGCAAAAATCAGGTTTTGAATGAAGAATCACATTTCTTGGTAAAATCATGCAGGATTGAAATTTTTGATGGTTTTTTACTCCTCTCAACAGCCCAAACAAGTTTCTAAAAGGATGAGTTTGCAACTACTTTACTTTTGGAGAAAATTCAAAACATTCATTATTCAATAGGGCCCAAACTATCAAAAACCAGCGGTTTCAATGAACACACATTTCTTGGTAGAATCATGCAGGACTGAAATTTTTGATGTTTTTCTACTCCTCTCATGAGCCCAAACAAGTCTCTAAAAGCATGAGTTTGCAACTACTTTACTTTTGGAGAAAATTCAAAACATTCATTATTCAATAGAGCCCAATAGCAAAAATCAGGTTTTGAATGAAGATTCACATTTCTTGGTAGAATCATGCAGGATTGAAATTTTTGATGGTTTTTTACTCCTCTCAACAGCCCAAACAAGTTTCTAAAAGGATGAGTTTGCAACTACTTTACTTTTGGAGAAAATTCAAAACATTCATTATTCAATAGGGCCCAAACTATCAAAAACCAGCGGTTTCAATGAACACACATTTCTTGGTAGAATCATGCAGGACTAAAATTTTTGATGTTTTTCTACTCCTCTCATGAGCCCAAACAAGTCTCTAAAAGCATGAGTTTGCAACTACTTTACTTTTGGAAAAAATTCAAAACATTCATTATTCAATAGAGCCCAATAGCAAAAATCAGGTTTTGAATGAAGAATCACATTTCTTGGTAAAATCATGCAGGATTGAAATTTTTGATGGTTTTTTACTCCTCTCAACAGCCCAAACAAGTTTCTAAAAGGATGAGTTTGCAACTACTTTACTTTTGGAGAAAATTCAAAACATTCATTATTCAATAGGGCCCAAACTATCAAAAACCAGCGGTTTCAATGAACACACATTTCTTGGTAGAATCATGCAGGACTGAAATTTTTGATGTTTTTCTACTCCTCTCATGAGCCCAAACAAGTCTCTAAAAGCATGAGTTTGCAACGACTTTACTTTTGGAGAAAATTCAAAACATTCACTATTCAATAGAGCCCAATAGCAAAAATCAGGTTTTGAATGAAGAATCGCATTTCTTTGTAAAATCATGCAGGATTGAAATTTTTGATGGTTTTTTACTCCTCTCAACAGCCCAAACAAGTTTCTAAAAGGATGAGTTTGCAACTACTTTACTTTTGGAGAAAATTCAAAACATTCATTATTCAATAGGGCCCAAACTATCAAAAACCAGCGGTTTCAATGAACACACATTTCTTGGTAGAATCATGCAGGACTGAAATTTTTGATGTTTTTCTACTCCTCTCATGAGCCCAAACAAGTCTCTAAAAGCGTGAGTTTGCAACTACTTTACTTTTGGAGAAAATTCAAAACATTCATTATTCAATAGAGCCCAATAGCAAAAATCAGGTTTTGAATGAAGAATCACATTTCTTGGTAGAATCATGCAGGATTGAAATTTTTGATGGTTTTTTACTCCTCTCAACAGCCCAAACAAGTTTCTAAAAGGATGAGTTTGCAACTACTTTACTTTTGGAGAAAATTCAAAACATTCATTATTCAATAGGGCCCAAACTATCAAAAACCAGCGGTTTCAATGAACACACATTTCTTGGTAGAATCATGCAGGACTGAAATTTTTGATGTTTTTCTACTCCTCTCATGAGCCCAAACAAGTCTCTAAAAGCATGAGTTTGCAACTACTTTACTTTTGGAGAAAATTCAAAACATTCATTATTCAATAGAGCCCAATAGCAAAAATCAGGATTTGAATGAAGAATCACATTTCTTGGTAAAATCATGCAGGATTGAAATTTTTGATGGTTTTTTACTCCTCTCAACAGCCCAAACAAGTTTCTAAAAGGATGAGTTTGCAACTACTTTACTTTTGGAGAAAATTCAAAACATTCATTATTCAATAGGGCCCAAACTATCAAAAACCAGCGGTTTCAATGAACACACATTTCTTGGTAGAATCATGCAGGACTGAAATTTTTGATGTTTTTCTACTCCTCTCATGAGCCCAAACAAGACTCTAAAAGCATGAGTTTGCAACTACTTTACTTTTGGAGAAAATTCAAAACATTCACTGTTCAATAGAGCCCAATAGCAAAAATCAGGTTTTGAATGAAGAATCACATTTCTTGGTAAAATCATGCAGGATTGAATTTTTTGATGGTTTTTTACTCCTCTCAACAGCCCAAACAAGTTTCTAAAAGGATGAGTTTGCAACTACTTTACTTTTGGAGAAAATTCAAAACATTCATTATTCAATAGGGCCCAAACTATCAAAAACCAGCGGTTTGAATGAACACACATTTCTTGGTAGAATCATGCAGGACTGAAATTTTTGATGTTTTTCTACTCCTCTCATGAGCCCAAACAAGTCTCTAAAAGCATGAGTTTGCAACTACTTTACTTTTGGAGAAAATTCAAAACATTCATTATTCAATAGAGCCCAATAGCAAAAATCAGGTTTTGAATGAAGAATCACATTTCTTGGTAAAATCATGCAGGATTGAAATTTTTGATGGTTTTTTACTCCTCTCAACAGCCCAAACAAGTTTCTAAAAGGATGAGTTTGCAACTACTTTACTTTTGGAGAAAATTCAAAACATTCATTATTCAATAGGGCCCAAACTATCAAAAACCAGCGGTTTGAATGAACACACATTTCTTGGTAGAATCATGCAGGACTGAAATTTTTGATGTTTTTCTACTCCTCTCATGAGCCCAAACAAGTCTCTAAAAGCATGAGTTTGCAACTACTTTACTTTTGGAGAAAATTCAAAACATTCACTTTTCACTAGAGCCCAATAGCAAAAATCAGGTTTTGAATGAAGAATCACATTTCTTGGTAGAATCATGCTGCATTGAAATTTTTGATGGTTTTTTACTCCTCTCAACAGCCCAAACAAGTTTCTAAAAGGATGAGTTTGCAACTACTTTACTTTTGGAGAAAATTCAAAACATTCATTATTCAATAGGGCCCAAACTATCAAAAACCAGCGGTTTCAATGAACACACATTTCTTGGTAGAATCATGCAGGACTGAAATTTTTGATGTTTTTCTACTCCTCTCATGAGCCCAAACAAGTCTCTAAAAGCATGAGTTTGCAACTACTTTACTTTTGGAGAAAATTCAAAACATTCATTATTCAATAGAGCCCAATAGCAAAAATCAGGTTTTGAATGAAGATTCACATTTCTTGGTAGAATCATGCAGGATTGAAATTTTTGATGGTTTTTTACTCCTCTCAACAGCCCAAACAAGTTTCTAAAAGGATGAGTTTGCAACTACTTTACTTTTGGAGAAAATTCAAAACATTCATTATTCAATAGGGCCCAAACTATCAAAAACCAGCGGTTTCAATGAACACACATTTCTTGGTAGAATCATGCAGGACTGAAATTTTTGATGTTTTTCTACTCCTCTCATGAGCCCAAACAAGTCTCTAAAAGCATGAGTTTGCAACTACTTTACTTTTGGAAAAAATTCAAAACATTCATTATTCAATAGAGCCCAATAGCAAAAATCAGGTTTTGAATGAAGAATCCCTTTTCTTGGTAAAATCATGCAGGATTGAAATTTTTGATGGTTTGTTACTCCTCTCAACAGCCCAAACAAGTTTCTAAAAGGATGAGTTTGCAACTACTTTACTTTTGGAGAAAATTCAAAACATTCATTATTCAATAGGGCCCAAACTATCAAAAACCAGCGGTTTCAATGAACACACATTTCTTGGTAGAATCATGCAGGACTGAAATTTTTGATGTTTTTCTACTCCTCTCATGAGCCCAAACAAGTCTCTAAAAGCATGAGTTTGCAACTACTTTACTTTTGGAGAAAATTCAAAACATTCACTATTCAATATAGCCCAATAGCAAAAATCAGGTTTTGAATGAAGAATCGCATTTCTTGGTAAAATCATGCAGGATTGAAATTTTTGATGGTTTTTTACTCCTCTCAACAGCCCAAACAAGTTTCTAAAAGGATGAGTTTGCAACTACTTTACTTTTGGAGAAAATTCAAAACATTCATTATTCAATAGGGCCCAAACTATCAAAAACCAGCGGTTTCAATGAACACATTTCTTGGTAGAATCATGCAGGACTGAAATTTTTGATGTTTTTCTACTCCTCTCATGAGCCCAAACAAGTCTCTAAAAGCATGAGTTTGCAACTACTTTACTTTTGGAGAAAATTCAAAACATTCATTATTCAATAGAGCCCAATAGCAAAAATCAGGTTTTGAATGAAGAATCACATTTCTTGGTAGAATCATGCAGGATTGAAATTTTTGATGGTTTTTTACTCCTCTCAACAGCCCAAACAAGTTTCTAAAAGGATGAGTTTGCAACTACTTTACTTTTGGAGAAAATTCAAAATATTCATTATTCAATAGGGCCCAAACTATCAAAAACCAGCGGTTTCAATGAACACACATTTCTTGGTAGAATCATGCAGGACTGAAATTTTTGATGTATTTCTACTCCTCTCATGAGCCCAAACAAGTCTCTAAAAGCATGAGTTTGCAACTACTTTACTTTTGGAGAAAATTCAAAACATTAATTATTCAATAGAGACCAATAGCAAATTCAGGTTTTGAATGAAGAATCACATTTCTTGGTAGAATCATGCAGGATTGAAATTTTTGATGGTTTTTTACTCCTCTCAACAGCCCAAACAAGTTTCTAAAAGGATGAGTTTGCAACTACTTTACTTTTGGAGAAAATTCAAAACATTCATTATTCAATAGGGCCCAAACTATCAAAAACCAGCGGTTTCAATGAACACACATTTCATGGTAGAATCATGCAGGACTGAAATTTTTGATGTTTTTCTACTCCTCTCATGAGCCCAAACAAGTCTCTGAAAGCATAAGTTTGCAACTACTTTACTTTTGGAGAAAATTCAAAACATTCATTATTCAATAGAGCCCAATAGCAAAAATCATGATTTGAATGAAGAATCACATTTCTTGGTAAAATCATGCAGGATTGAAATTTTTGATGGTTTTTTACTCCTCTCAACAGCCCAAACAAGTTTCTAAAAGGATGAGTTTGCAACTACTTTACTTTTGGAGAAAATTCAAAACATTCATTATTCAATAGGGCCCAAACTATCAAAAACCAGCGGTTTCAATGAACACACATTTCTTGGTAGAATCATGCAGGACTGAAATTTTTGATGTTTTTCTACTCCTCTCATGAGCCCAAACAAGACTCTAAAAGCATGAGTTTGCAACTACTTTACTTTTGGAGAAAATTCAAAACATTCATTATTCAATAGAGCCCAATAGCAAAAACCAGCGTTTTGAATGAAGAATCACATTTCTTGGTAGAATCATGCAGGATTGAAATTTTTGATGGTTTTTTACTCCTCTCAACAGCCCAAACAAGTTTCTAAAAGGATGAGTTTGCAACTACTTTACTTTTGGAGAAAATTCAAAACATTCATTATTCAATAGGGCCCAAACTATCAAAAACCAGCGGTTTCAATGAACACACATTTCTTGGTAGAATCATGCAGGACTGAAATTTTTGATGTTTTTCTACTCCTCTCATGAGCCCAAACAAGTCTCTAAAAGCATGAGTTTGCAACTACTTTACTTTTGGAGAAAATTCAAAACATTCATTATTCAATAGAGCCCAATAGCAAAAATCAGGTTTTGAATGAAGAATCACATTTCTTGGTAAAATCATGCAGGATTGAAATTTTTGATGGTTTTTTACTCCTCTCAACAGCCCAAACAAGTTTCTAAAAGGATGAGTTTGCAACTACTTTACTTTTGGAGAAAATTCAAAACATTCATTATTCAATAGGGCCCAAACTATCAAAAACCAGCGGTTTCAATGAACACACATTTCTTGGTAGAATCATGCAGGACTGAAATTTTTGATGTTTTTCTTCTCCTCTCATGAGCCCAAACAAGTCTCTAAAAGCATGAGTTTGCAACTACTTTACTTTTGGAGAAAATTCAAAACATTCACTTTTCACTAGAGCCCAATAGCAAAAATCAGGTTTTGAATGAAGAATCACATTTCTTGGTAGAATCATGCTGCATTGAAATTTTTGATGGTTTTTTACTCCTCTCAACAGCCCAAACAAGTTTCTAAAAGGATGAGTTTGCAACTACTTTACTTTTGGAGAAAATTCAAAACATTCATTATTCAATAGGGCCCAAACTATCAAAAACCAGCGGTTTCAATGAACACACATTTCTTGGTAGAATCATGCAGGACTAAAATTTTTGATGATTTTCTACTCCGCTCATGAGCCCAAACAAGTCTCTAAAAGCATGAGTTTGCAACTACTTTACTTTTGGAGAAAATTCAAAACATTCATTATTCAATAGAGCCCAATAGCAAAAATCAGGTTTTGAATGAAGATTCACATTTCTTGGTAGAATCATGCAGGATTGAAATTTTTGATGGTTTTTTACTCCTCTCAACAGCCCAAACAAGTTTCTAAAAGGATGAGTTTGCAACTACTTTACTTTTGGAGAAAATTCAAAACATTCATTATTCAATAGGGCCCAAACTATCAAAAACCAGCGGTTTCAATGAACACACTTTTCTTGGTAGAATCATGCAGGACTGAAATTTTTGATGTTTTTCTACTCCTCTCATGAGCCCAAACAAGTCTCTAAAAGCATGAGTTTGCAACTACTTTACTTTTGGAGAAAATTCAAAACATTCATTATTCAATAGAGCCCAAAAGCAAAAATCAGGATTTGAATGAAGAATCACATTTCTTGGTAAAATCATGCAGGATTGAAATTTTTGATGGTTTTTTACTCCTCTCAACAGCCCAAACAAGTTTCTAAAAGGATGAGTTTGCAACTACTTTACTTTTGGAGAAAATTCAAAACATTCATTATTCAATAGGGCCCAAACTATCAAAAACCAGCGGTTTCAATGAACACACATTTCTTGGTAGAATCATGCAGGACTGAAATTTTTGATGTTTTTCTACTCCTCTCATGAGCCCAAACAAGACTCTAAAAGCATGAGTTTGCAACTACTTTACTTTTGGAGAAAATTCAAAACTTTCATTATTCAATAGAGCCCAATAGCAAAAATCAGGTTTTGAATGAAGAATCACATTTCTTGGTAAAATCATGCAGGATTGAAATTTTTGATGGTTTTTTACTCCTCTCAACAGCCCAAACAAGTTTCTAAAAGGATGAGTTTGCAACTACTTTACTTTTGGAGAAAATTCAAAACATTCATTATTCAATAGGGCCCAAACTATCAAAAACCAGCGGTTTCAATGAACACACATTTCTTGGTAGAATCATGCAGGACTGAAATTTTTGATGTTTTTCTACTCCTCTCATGAGCCCAAACAAGTCTCTAAAAGCATGAGTTTGCAACTACTTTACTTTTGGAGAAAATTCAAAACATTCATTATTCAATAGAGCCCAATAGCAAAAATCAGGTTTTGAATGAAGAATCACATTTCTTGGTAAAATCATGCAGGATTGAAATTTTTGATGGTTTTTTACTCCTCTCAACAGCCCAAACAAGTTTCTAAAAGGATGAGTTTGCAACTACTTTACTTTTGGAGAAAATTCAAAACATTCATTATTCAATAGGGCCCAAACTATCAAAAACCAGCGGTTTCAATGAACACACATTTCTTGGTAGAATCATGCAGGACTGAAATTTTTGATGTTTTTCTTCTCCTCTCATGAGCCCAAACAAGTCTCTAAAAGCATGAGTTTGCAACTACTTTACTTTTGGAGAAAATTCAAAACATTCACTTTTCACTAGAGCCCAATAGCAAAAATCAGGTTTTGAATGAAGAATCACATTTCTTGGTAGAATCATGCTGCATTGAAATTTTTGATGGTTTTTTACTCCTCTCAACAGCCCAAACAAGTTTCTAAAAGGATGAGTTTGCAACTACTTTACTTTTGGAGAAAATTCAAAACATTCATTATTCAATAGGGCCCAAACTATCAAAAACCAGCGGTTTCAATGAACACACATTTCTTGGTAGAATCATGCAGGACTAAAATTTTTGATGATTTTCTACTCCGCTCATGAGCCCAAACAAGTCTCTAAAAGCATGAGTTTGCAACTACTTTACTTTTGGAGAAAATTCAAAACATTCATTATTCAATAGAGCCCAATAGCAAAAATCAGGTTTTGAATGAAGAATCACATTTCTTGGTAAAATCATGCAGGATTGAAATTTTTGATGGTTTTTTACTCCTCTCAACAGCCCAAACAAGTTTCTAAAAGGATGAGTTTGCAACTACTTTACTTTTGGAGAAAATTCAAAACATTCATTATTCAATAGGGCCCAAACTATCAAAAACCAGCGGTTTCAATGAACACACATTTCTTGGTAGAATCATGCAGGACTGAAATTTTTGATGTTTTTCTACTCCTCTCATGAGCCCAAACAAGACTCTAAAAGCATGAGTTTGCAACTACTTTACTTTTGGAGAAAATTCAAAACTTTCATTATTCAATAGAGCCCAATAGCAAAAATCAGGTTTTGAATGAAGAATCACATTTCTTGGTAAAATCATGCAGGATTGAAATTTTTGATGGTTTTTTACTCCTCTCAACAGCCCAAACAAGTTTCTAAAAGGATGAGTTTGCAACTACTTTACTTTTGGAGAAAATTCAAAACATTCATTATTCAATAGGGCCCAAACTATCAAAAACCAGCGGTTTCAATGAACACACATTTCTTGGTAGAATCATGCAGGACTGAAATTTTTGATGTTTTTCTACTCCTCTCATGAGCCCAAACAAGTCTCTAAAAGCATGAGTTTGCAACTACTTTACTTTTGGAGAAAATTCAAAACATTCATTATTCAATAGAGCCCAATAGCAAAAATCAGGTTTTGAATGAAGAATCACATTTCTTGGTAGAATCATGCAGGATTGAAATTTTTGATGGTTTTTTACTCCTCTCAACAGCCCAAACAAGTTTCTAAAAGGATGAGTTTGCAACTACTTTACTTTTGGAGAAAATTCAAAACATTCATTATTCAATAGGGCCCAAACTATCAAAAACCAGCGGTTTCAATGAACACACATTTCTTGGTAGAATCATGCAGGACTGAAATTTTTGATGTTTTTCTACTCCTCTCATGAGCCCAAACAAGTCTCTAAAAGCATGAGTTTGCAACTACTTTACTTTTGGAGAAAATTCAAAACATTCATTATTCAATAGAGCCCAATAGCAAAAATCAGGTTTTGAATGAAGAATCACATTTCTTGATAAAATCATGCAGGATTGAAATTTTTGATGGTTTTTTACTCCTCTCAACAGCCCAAACAAGTTTCTAAAAGGATGAGTTTGCAACTACTTTACTTTTGGAGAAAATTCAAAACATTCATTATTCAATAGGGCCCAAACTATCAAACACCAGCGGTTTCAATGAACATACATTTCTTGGTAGAATCATGCAGGACTGAAATTTTTGATGTTTTTCTACTCCTCTCATGAGCCCAAACAAGTCTCTAAAAGCATGAGTTTGCAACTACTTTACTTTTGGAAAAAATTCAAAACATTCATTATTCAATAGAGCCCAATAGCAAAAATCAGGTTTTGAATGAAGAATCACATTTCTTGGTAAAATCATGCAGGATTGAAATTTTTGATGGTTTTTTACTCCTCTCAACAGCCCAAACAAGTTTCTAAAAGGATGAGTTTGCAACTACTTTACTTTTGGAGAAAATTCAAAACATTCATTATTCAATAGGGCCCAAACTATCAAAAACCAGCGGTTTCAATGAACACACATTTCTTGGTAGAATCATGCAGGACTGAAATTTTTGATGTTTTTCTACTCCTCTCATGAGCCCAAACAAGTCTCTAAAAGCATGAGTTTGCAACTACTTTACTTTTGGAGAAAATTCAAAACATTCATTATTCAATAGAGCCCAATAGCAAAAATCAGGTTTTGAATGAAGATTCACATTTCTTGGTAGAATCATGCAGGATTGAAATTTTTGATGGTTTTTTACTCCTCTCAACAGCCCAAACAAGTTTCTAAAAGGATGAGTTTGCAACTACTTTACTTTTGGAGAAAATTCAAAACATTCATTATTCAATAGGGCCCAAACTATCAAAAACCAGCGGTTTCAATGAACACACATTTCTTGGTAGAATCATGCAGGACTAAAATTTTTGATGTTTTTCTACTCCTCTCATGAGCCCAAACAAGTCTCTAAAAGCATGAGTTTGCAACTACTTTACTTTTGGAAAAAATTCAAAACATTCATTATTCAATAGAGCCCAATAGCAAAAATCAGGTTTTGAATGAAGAATCACATTTCTTGGTAAAATCATGCAGGATTGAAATTTTTGATGGTTTTTTACTCCTCTCAACAGCCCAAACAAGTTTCTAAAAGGATGAGTTTGCAACTACTTTACTTTTGGAGAAAATTCAAAACATTCATTATTCAATAGGGCCCAAACTATCAAAAACCAGCGGTTTCAATGAACACACATTTCTTGGTAGAATCATGCAGGACTGAAATTTTTGATGTTTTTCTACTCCTCTCATGAGCCCAAACAAGTCTCTAAAAGCATGAGTTTGCAACTACTTTACTTTTGGAAAAAATTCAAAACATTCATTATTCAATAGAGCCCAATAGCAAAAATCAGGTTTTGAATGAAGAATCCCTTTTCTTGGTAAAATCATGCAGGATTGAAATTTTTGATGGTTTGTTACTCCTCTCAACAGCCCAAACAAGTTTCTAAAAGGATGAGTTTGCAACTATTATACTTTTGGAGAAAATTCAAAACATTCATTATTCAATAGGGCCCAAACTATCAAAAACCAGCGGTTTCAATGAACACACATTTCTTGGTAGAATCATGCAGGACTGAAATTTTTGATGTTTTTCTACTCCTCTCATGAGCCCAAACAAGTCTCTAAAAGCATGAGTTTGCAACTACTTTACTTTTGGAGAAAATTCAAAACATTCACTATTCAATATAGCCCAAAAGCAAAAATCAGGTTTTGAATGAAGAATCGCATTTCTTGGTAAAATCATGCAGGATTGAAATTTTTGATGGTTTTTTACTCCTCTCAACAGCCCAAACAAGTTTCTAAAAGGATGAGTTTGCAACTACTTTACTTTTGGAGAAAATTCAAAACATTCATTATTCAATAGGGCCCAAACTATCAAAAACCAGCGGTTTCAATGAACACATTTCTTGGTAGAATCATGCAGGACTGAAATTTTTGATGTTTTTCTACTCCTCTCATGAGCCCAAACAAGTCTCTAAAAGCATGAGTTTGCAACTACTTTACTTTTGGAGAAAATTCAAAACATTCATTATTCAATAGAGCCCAATAGCAAAAATCAGGTTTTGAATGAAGAATCACATTTCTTGGTAGAATCATGCAGGATTGAAATTTTTGATGGTTTTTTACTCCTCTCAACAGCCCAAACAAGTTTCTAAAAGGATGAGTTTGCAACTACTTTACTTTTGGAGAAAATTCAAAACATTCATTATTCAATAGGGCCCAAACTATCAAAAACCAGCGGTTTCAATGAACACACATTTCTTGGTAGAATCATGCAGGACTGAAATTTTTGATGTATTTCTACTCCTCTCATGAGCCCAAACAAGTCTCTAAAAGCATGAGTTTGCAACTACTTTACTTTTGGAGAAAATTCAAAACTTTCATTATTCAATAGAGCCCAATAGCAAAAATCAGGTTTTGAATGAAGAATCACATTTCTTGGTAAAATCATGCAGGATTGAAATTTTTGATGGTTTTTTACTCCTCTCAACAGCCCAAACAAGTTTCTAAAAGGATGAGTTTGCAACTACTTTACTTTTGGAGAAAATTCAAAACATTCATTATTCAATAGGGCCCAAACTATCAAAAACCAGCGGTTTCAATGAACACACATTTCTTGGTAGAATCATGCAGGACTGAAATTTTTGATGTTTTTCTACTCCTCTCATGAGCCCAAACAAGTCTCTAAAAGCATGAGTTTGCAACTACTTTACTTTTGGAGAAAATTCAAAACATTCATTATTCAATAGAGCCCAATAGCAAAAATCAGGTTTTGAATGAAGAATCACATTTCTTGGTAAAATCATGCAGGATTGAAATTTTTGATGGTTTTCTACTCCTCTCAACAGCCCAAACAAGTTTCTAAAAGGATGAGTTTGCAACTACTTTACTTTTGGAGAAAATTCAAAACATTCATTATTCAATAGGGCCCAAACTATCAAAAACCAGCGGTTTCAATGAACACACATTTCTTGGTAGAATCATGCAGGACTGAAATTTTTGATGTTTTTCTTCTCCTCTCATGAGCCCAAACAAGTCTCTAAAAGCATGAGTTTGCAACTACTTTACTTTTGGAGAAAATTCAAAACATTCACTTTTCACTAGAGCCCAATAGCAAAAATCAGGTTTTGAATGAAGAATCACATTTCTTGGTAGAATCATGCTGCATTGAAATTTTTGATGGTTTTTTACTCCTCTCAACAGCCCAAACAAGTTTCTAAAAGGATGAGTTTGCAACTACTTTACTTTTGGAGAAAATTCAAAACATTCATTATTCAATAGGGCCCAAACTATCAAAAACCAGCGGTTTCAATGAACACACATTTCTTGGTAGAATCATGCAGGACTAAAATTTTTGATGATTTTCTACTCCGCTCATGAGCCCAAACAAGTCTCTAAAAGCATGAGTTTGCAACTACTTTACTTTTGGAGAAAATTCAAAACATTCATTATTCAATAGAGCCCAATAGCAAAAATCAGGTTTTGAATGAAGATTCACATTTCTTGGTAGAATCATGCAGGATTGAAATTTTTGATGGTTTTTTACTCCTCTCAACAGCCCAAACAAGTTTCTAAAAGGATGAGTTTGCAACTACTTTACTTTTGGAGAAAATTCAAAACATTCATTATTCAATAGGGCCCAAACTATCAAAAACCAGCGGTTTCAATGAACACACTTTTCTTGGTAGAATCATGCAGGACTGAAATTTTTGATGTTTTTCTACTCCTCTCATGAGCCCAAACAAGTCTCTAAAAGCATGAGTTTGCAACTACTTTACTTTTGGAGAAAATTCAAAACATTCATTATTCAATAGAGCCCAAAAGCAAAAATCAGGATTTGAATGAAGAATCACATTTCTTGGTAAAATCATGCAGGATTGAAATTTTTGATGGTTTTTTACTCCTCTCAACAGCCCAAACAAGTTTCTAAAAGGATGAGTTTGCAACTACTTTACTTTTGGAGAAAATTCAAAACATTCATTATTCAATAGGGCCCAAACTATCAAAAACCAGCGGTTTCAATGAACACACATTTCTTGGTAGAATCATGCAGGACTGAAATTTTTGATGTTTTTCTACTCCTCTCATGAGCCCAAACAAGACTCTAAAAGCATGAGTTTGCAACTACTTTACTTTTGGAGAAAATTCAAAACTTTCATTATTCAATAGAGCCCAATAGCAAAAATCAGGTTTTGAATGAAGAATCACATTTCTTGGTAAAATCATGCAGGATTGAAATTTTTGATGGTTTTTTACTCCTCTCAACAGCCCAAACAAGTTTCTAAAAGGATGAGTTTGCAACTACTTTACTTTTGGAGAAAATTCAAAACATTCATTATTCAATAGGGCCCAAACTATCAAAAACCAGCGGTTTCAATGAACACACATTTCTTGGTAGAATCATGCAGGACTGAAATTTTTGATGTTTTTCTACTCCTCTCATGAGCCCAAACAAGTCTCTAAAAGCATGAGTTTGCAACTACTTTACTTTTGGAGAAAATTCAAAACATTCATTATTCAATAGAGCCCAATAGCAAAAATCAGGTTTTGAATGAAGAATCACATTTCTTGGTAGAATCATGCAGGATTGAAATTTTTGATGGTTTTTTACTCCTCTCAACAGCCCAAACAAGTTTCTAAAAGGATGAGTTTGCAACTACTTTACTTTTGGAGAAAATTCAAAACATTCATTATTCAATAGGGCCCAAACTATCAAAAACCAGCGGTTTCAATGAACACACATTTCTTGGTAGAATCATGCAGGACTGAAATTTTTGATGTTTTTCTACTCCTCTCATGAGCCCAAACAAGTCTCTAAAAGCATGAGTTTGCAACTACTTTACTTTTGGAGAAAATTCAAAACATTCATTATTCAATAGAGCCCAATAGCAAAAATCAGGTTTTGAATGAAGAATCACATTTCTTGGTAAAATCATGCAGGATTGAAATTTTTGATGGTTTTTTACTCCTCTCAACAGCCCAAACAAGTTTCTAAAAGGATGAGTTTGCAACTACTTTACTTTTGGAGAAAATTCAAAACATTCATTATTCAATAGGGCCCAAACTATCAAACACCAGCGGTTTCAATGAACATACATTTCTTGGTAGAATCATGCAGGACTGAAATTTTTGATGTTTTTCTACTCCTCTCATGAGCCCAAACAAGTCTCTAAAAGCATGAGTTTGCAACTACTTTACTTTTGGAAAAAATTCAAAACATTCATTATTCAATAGAGCCCAATAGCAAAAATCAGGTTTTGAATGAAGAATCACATTTCTTGGTAAAATCATGCAGGATTGAAATTTTTGATGGTTTTTTACTCCTCTCAACAGCCCAAACAAGTTTCTAAAAGGATGAGTTTGCAACTACTTTACTTTTGGAGAAAATTCAAAACATTCATTATTCAATAGGGCCCAAACTATCAAAAACCAGCGGTTTCAATGAACACACATTTCTTGGTAGAATCATGCAGGACTGAAATTTTTGATGTTTTTCTACTCCTCTCATGAGCCCAAACAAGTCTCTAAAAGCATGAGTTTGCAACTACTTTACTTTTGGAGAAAATTCAAAACATTCATTATTCAATAGAGCCCAATAGCAAAAATCAGGTTTTGAATGAAGATTCACATTTCTTGGTAGAATCATGCAGGATTGAAATTTTTGATGGTTTTTTACTCCTCTCAACAGCCCAAACAAGTTTCTAAAAGGATGAGTTTGCAACTACTTTACTTTTGGAGAAAATTCAAAACATTCATTATTCAATAGGGCCCAAACTATCAAAAACCAGCGGTTTCAATGAACACACATTTCTTGGTAGAATCATGCAGGACTAAAATTTTTGATGTTTTTCTACTCCTCTCATGAGCCCAAACAAGTCTCTAAAAGCATGAGTTTGCAACTACTTTACTTTTGGAAAAAATTCAAAACATTCATTATTCAATAGAGCCCAATAGCAAAAATCAGGTTTTGAATGAAGAATCACATTTCTTGGTAAAATCATGCAGGATTGAAATTTTTGATGGTTTTTTACTCCTCTCAACAGCCCAAACAAGTTTCTAAAAGGATGAGTTTGCAACTACTTTACTTTTGGAGAAAATTCAAAACATTCATTATTCAATAGGGCCCAAACTATCAAAAACCAGCGGTTTCAATGAACACACATTTCTTGGTAGAATCATGCAGGACTGAAATTTTTGATGTTTTTCTACTCCTCTCATGAGCCCAAACAAGTCTCTAAAAGCATGAGTTTGCAACTACTTTACTTTTGGAGAAAATTCAAAACATTCATTATTCAATAGAGCCCAATAGCAAAAATCAGGTTTTGAATGAAGATTCACATTTCTTGGTAGAATCATGCAGGATTGAAATTTTTGATGGTTTTTTACTCCTCTCAACAGCCCAAACAAGTTTCTAAAAGGATGAGTTTGCAACTACTTTACTTTTGGAGAAAATTCAAAACATTCATTATTCAATAGGGCCCAAACTATCAAAAACCAGCGGTTTCAATGAACACACATTTCTTGGTAGAATCATGCAGGACTGAAATTTTTGATGTTTTTCTACTCCTCTCATGAGCCCAAACAAGTCTCTAAAAGCATGAGTTTGCAACTACTTTACTTTTGGAAAAAATTCAAAACATTCATTATTCAATAGAGCCCAATAGCAAAAATCAGGTTTTGAATGAAGAATCCCTTTTCTTGGTAAAATCATGCAGGATTGAAATTTTTGATGGTTTGTTACTCCTCTCAACAGCCCAAACAAGTTTCTAAAAGGATGAGTTTGCAACTATTATACTTTTGGAGAAAATTCAAAACATTCATTATTCAATAGGGCCCAAACTATCAAAAACCAGCGGTTTCAATGAACACACATTTCTTGGTAGAATCATGCAGGACTGAAATTTTTGATGTTTTTCTACTCCTCTCATGAGCCCAAACAAGTCTCTAAAAGCATGAGTTTGCAACTACTTTACTTTTGGAGAAAATTCAAAACATTCACTATTCAATATAGCCCAAAAGCAAAAATCAGGTTTTGAATGAAGAATCGCATTTCTTGGTAAAATCATGCAGGATTGAAATTTTTGATGGTTTTTTACTCCTCTCAACAGCCCAAACAAGTTTCTAAAAGGATGAGTTTGCAACTACTTTACTTTTGGAGAAAATTCAAAACATTCATTATTCAATAGGGCCCAAACTATCAAAAACCAGCGGTTTCAATGAACACATTTCTTGGTAGAATCATGCAGGACTGAAATTTTTGATGTTTTTCTACTCCTCTCATGAGCCCAAACAAGTCTCTAAAAGCATGAGTTTGCAACTACTTTACTTTTGGAGAAAATTCAAAACATTCATTATTCAATAGAGCCCAATAGCAAAAATCAGGTTTTGAATGAAGAATCACATTTCTTGGTAGAATCATGCAGGATTGAAATTTTTGATGGTTTTTTACTCCTCTCAACAGCCCAAACAAGTTTCTAAAAGGATGAGTTTGCAACTACTTTACTTTTGGAGAAAATTCAAAACATTCATTATTCAATAGGGCCCAAACTATCAAAAACCAGCGGTTTCAATGAACACACATTTCTTGGTAGAATCATGCAGGACTGAAATTTTTGATGTATTTCTACTCCTCTCATGAGCCCAAACAAGTCTCTAAAAGCATGAGTTTGCAACTACTTTACTTTTGGAGAAAATTCAAAACATTCATTATTCAATAGAGCCCAATAGCAAAAATCAGGTTTTGAATGAAGAATCACATTTCTTGGTAGAATCATGCAGGATTGAAATTTTTGATGGTTTTTTACTCCTCTCAACAGCCCAAACAAGTTTCTAAAAGGATGAGTTTGCAACTACTTTACTTTTGGAGAAAATTCAAAACATTCATTATTCAATAGGGCCCAAACTATCAAAAACCAGCGGTTTCAATGAACACACATTTCTTGGTAGAATCATGCAGGACTGAAATTTTTGATGTTTTTCTACTCCTCTCATGAGCCCAAACAAGTCTCTAAAAGCATGAGTTTGCAACTACTTTACTTTTGGAGAAAATTCAAAACATTCATTATTCAATAGAGCCCAATAGCAAAAATCAGGTTTTGAATGAAGAATCACATTTCTTGGTAAAATCATGCAGGATTGAAATTTTTGATGGTTTTTTACTCCTCTCAACAGCCCAAACAAGTTTCTAAAAGGATGAGTTTGCAACTACTTTACTTTTGGAGAAAATTCAAAACATTCATTATTCAATAGGGCCCAAACTATCAAAAACCAGCGGTTTCAATGAACACACATTTCTTGGTAGAATCATGCAGGACTGGAATTTTTGATGTTTTTCTACTCCTCTCATGAGCCCAAACAAGTCTCTAAAAGCATGAGTTTGCAACTACTTTACTTTTGGAGAAAATTCAAAACATTCATTATTCAATAGAGCCCAATAGCAAAAATCAGGTTTTGAATGAAGAATCACATTTCTTGGTAGAATCATGCAGGATTGAAATTTTTGATGGTTTTTTACTCCTCTCAACAGCCCAAACAAGTTTCTAAAAGGATGAGTTTGCAACTACTTTACTTTTGGAGAAAATTCAAAACATTCATTATTCAATAGGGCCCAAACTATCAAAAACCATCGGTTTCAATGAACACACATTTCTTGGTAGAATCATGCAGGACTGAAATTTTTGATGTTTTTCTACTCCTCTCATGAGCCCAAACAAGTCTCTAAAAGCATGAGTTTGCAACTACTTTACTTTTGGAGAAAATTCAAAACATTCATTAATCAATAGAGCCCAATAGCAAAAATCAGGATTTGAATGAAGAATCACATTTCTTGGTAAAATCATGCAGGATTGAAATTTTTGATGGTTTTTTACTCCTCTCAACAGCCCAAACAAGTTTCTAAAAGGATGAGTTTGCAACTACTTTACTTTTGGAGAAAATTCAAAACATTCATTATTCAATAGGGCCCAAACTATCAAAAACCAGCGGTTTCAATGAACACACATTTCTTGGTAGAATCATGCAGGACTGAAATTTTTGATGTTTTTCTACTCCTCTCATGAGCCCAAACAAGACTCTAAAAGCATGAGTTTGCAACTACTTTACTTTTGGAGAAAATTCAAAACATTCACTATTCAATAGAGCCCAATAGCAAAAATCAGGTTTTGAATGAAGAATCACATTTCTTGGTAAAATCATGCAGGATTGAATTTTTTGATGGTTTTTTACTCCTCTCAACAGCCCAAACAAGTTTCTAAAAGGATGAGTTTGCAACTACTTTACTTTTGGAGAAAATTCAAAACATTCATTATTCAATAGGGCCCAAACTATCAAAAACCAGCGGTTTGAATGAACACACATTTCTTGGTAGAATCATGCAGGACTGAAATTTTTGATGTTTTTCTACTCCTCTCATGAGCCCAAACAAGTCTCTAAAAGCATGAGTTTGCAACTACTTTACTTTTGGAGAAAATTCAAAACATTCATTATTCAATAGAGCCCAATAGCAAAAATCAGGTTTTGAATGAAGAATCACATTTCTTGGTAAAATCATGCAGGATTGAAATTTTTGATGGTTTTTTACTCCTCTCAACAGCCCAAACAAGTTTCTAAAAGGATGAGTTTGCAACTACTTTACTTTTGGAGAAAATTCAAAACATTCATTATTCAATAGGGCCCAAACTATCAAAAACCAGCGGTTTGAATGAACACACATTTCTTGGTAGAATCATGCAGGACTGAAATTTTTGATGTTTTTCTACTCCTCTCATGAGCCCAAACAAGTCTCTAAAAGCATGAGTTTGCAACTACTTTACTTTTGGAAAAAATTCAAAACATTCATTATTCAATAGAGCCCAATAGCAAAAATCAGGTTTTGAATGAAGAATCCCTTTTCTTGGTAAAATCATGCAGGATTGAAATTTTTGATGGTTTGTTACTCCTCTCAACAGCCCAAACAAGTTTCTAAAAGGATGAGTTTGCAACTACTTTACTTTTGGAGAAAATTCAAAACATTCATTATTCAATAGGGCCCAAACTATCAAAAACCAGCGGTTTCAATGAACACACATTTCTTGGTAGAATCATGCAGGACTGAAATTTTTGATGTTTTTCTACTCCTCTCATGAGCCCAAACAAGTCTCTAAAAGCATGAGTTTGCAACTACTTTACTTTTGGAGAAAATTCAAAACATTCACTATTCAATATAGCCCAATAGCAAAAATCAGGTTTTGAATGAAGAATCGCATTTCTTGGTAAAATCATGCAGGATTGAAATTTTTGATGGTTTTTTACTCCTCTCAACAGCCCAAACAAGTTTCTAAAAGGATGAGTTTGCAACTACTTTACTTTTGGAGAAAATTCAAAACATTCATTATTCAATAGGGCCCAAACTATCAAAAACCAGCGGTTTCAATGAACACATTTCTTGGTAGAATCATGCAGGACTGAAATTTTTGATGTTTTTCTACTCCTCATGAGCCCAAACAAGTCTCTAAAAGCATGAGTTTGCAACTACTTTACTTTTGGAGAAAATTCAAAACATTCATTATTCAATAGAGCCCAATAGCAAAAATCAGGTTTTGAATGAAGAATCACATTTCTTGGTAGAATCATGCAGGATTGAAATTTTTGATGGTTTTTTACTCCTCTCAACAGCCCAAACAAGTTTCTAAAAGGATGAGTTTGCAACTACTTTACTTTTGGAGAAAATTCAAAACATTCATTATTCAATAGGGCCCAAACTATCAAAAACCAGCGGTTTCAATGAACACACATTTCTTGGTAGAATCATGCAGGACTGAAATTTTTGATGTATTTCTACTCCTCTCATGAGCCCAAACAAGTCTCTAAAAGCATGAGTTTGCAACTACTTTACTTTTGGAGAAAATTCAAAACATTAATTATTCAATAGAGCCCAATAGCAAAAATCAGGTTTTGAATGAAGAATCACATTTCTTGGTAGAATCATGCAGGATTGAAATTTTTGATGGTTTTTTACTCCTCTCAACAGCCCAAACAAGTTTCTAAAAGGATGAGTTTGCAACTACTTTACTTTTGGAGAAAATTCAAAACATTCATTATTCAATAGGGCCCAAACTATCAAAAACCAGCGGTTTCAATGAACACACATTTCTTGGTAGAATCATGCAGGACTGAAATTTTTGATGTTTTTCTACTCCTCTCATGAGCCCAAACAAGTCTCTGAAAGCATGAGTTTGCAACTACTTTACTTTTGGAGAAAATTCAAAACATTCATTATTCAATAGAGCCCAATAGCAAAAATCATGATTTGAATGAAGAATCACATTTCTTGGTAAAATCATGCAGGATTGAAATTTTTGATGGTTTTTTACTCCTCTCAACAGCCCAAACAAGTTTCTAAAAGGATGAGTTTGCAACTACTTTACTTTTGGAGAAAATTCAAAACATTCATTATTCAATAGGGCCCAAACTATCAAAAACCAGCGGTTTCAATGAACACACATTTCTTGGTAGAATCATGCAGGACTGAAATTTTTGATGTTTTTCTACTCCTCTCATGAGCCCAAACAAGACTCTAAAAGCATGAGTTTGCAACTACTTTACTTTTGGAGAAAATTCAAAACATTCATTATTCAATAGAGCCCAATAGCAAAAATCAGGTTTTGAATGAAGAATCACATTTCTTGGTAGAATCATGCAGGATTGAAATTTTTGATGGTTTTTTACTCCTCTCAACAGCCCAAACAAGTTTCTAAAAGGATGAGTTTGCAACTACTTTACTTTTGGAGAAAATTCAAAACATTCATTATTCAATAGGGCCCAAAATATCAAAAACCAGCGGTTTGAATGAACACACATTTCTTGGTAGAATCGTGCAGGACTGAAATTTTTTATGTTTTTCTACTCCTCTCATGAGCCCAAACAAGTCTCTAAAAGGATGAGTTTGCAACTACTTTACTTTTGGAGAAAATTCAAAACATTCATTATTCAATAGAGCCCAATAGCAAAAACCAGCGTTTTGAATGAAGAATCACATTTCTTGGTAGAATCATGCAGGATTGAAATTTTTGATGGTTTTTTACTCCTCTCAACAGCCCAAACAAGTTTCTAAAAGGATGAGTTTGCAACTACTTTACTTTTGGAGAAAATTCAAAACATTCATTATTCAATAGAGCCCAATAGCAAAAATCAGGTTTTGAATGAAGAATCACATTTCTTGGTAGAATCATGCAGGATTGAAATTTTTGATGGTTTTTTACTCCTCTCAACAGCCCAAACAAGTTTCTAAAAGGATGAGTTTGCAACTACTTTACTTTTGGAGAAAATTCAAAACATTCATTATTCAATAGGGCCCAAACTATCAAAAACCAGCGGTTTCAATGAACACACATTTCTTGGTAGAATCATGCAGGACTGAAATTTTTGATGTATTTCTACTCCTCTCATGAGCCCAAACAAGTCTCTAAAAGCATGAGTTTGCAACTACTTTACTTTTGGAGAAAATTCAAAACATTAATTATTCAATAAAGCCCAATAGCAAAAATCAGGTTTTGAATGAAGAATCACATTTCTTGGTAGAATCATGCAGGATTGAAATTTTTGATGGTTTTTTACTCCTCTCAACAGCCCAAACAAGTTTCTAAAAGGATGAGTTTGCAACTACTTTACTTTTGGAGAAAATTCAAAACATTCATTATTCAATAGGGCCCAAACTATCAAAAACCAGCGGTTTCAATGAACACACATTTCTTGGTAGAATCATGCAGGACTGAAATTTTTGATGTTTTTCTACTCCTCTCATGAGCCCAAACAAGTCTCTGAAAGCATGAGTTTGCAACTACTTTACTTTTGGAGAAAATTCAAAACATTCATTATTCAATAGAGCCCAATAGCAAAAATCATGATTTGAATGAAGAATCGCATTTCTTGGTAAAATCATGCAGGATTGAAATTTTTGATGGTTTTTTACTCCTCTCAACAGCCCAAACAAGTTTCTAAAAGGATGAGTTTGCAACTACTTTACTTTTGGAGAAAATTCAAAACATTCATTATTCAATAGGGCCCAAACTATCAAAAACCAGCGGTTTCAATGAACACACATTTCTTGGTAGAATCATGCAGGACTGAAATTTTTGATGTTTTTCTACTCCTCTCATGAGCCCAAACAAGACTCTAAAAGCATGAGTTTGCAACTACTTTACTTTTGGAGAAAATTCAAAACATTCATTATTCAATAGAGCCCAATAGCAAAAATCAGGTTTTGAATGAAGAATCACATTTCTTGGTAGAATCATGCAGGATTGAAATTTTTGATGGTTTTTTACTCCTCTCAACAGCCCAAACAAGTTTCTAAAAGGATGAGTTTGCAACTACTTTACTTTTGGAGAAAATTCAAAACATTCATTATTCAATAGGGCCCAAAATATCAAAAACCAGCGGTTTGAATGAACACACATTTCTTGGTAGAATCGTGCAGGACTGAAATTTTTTATGTTTTTCTACTCCTCTCATGAGCCCAAACAAGTCTCTAAAAGGATGAGTTTGCAACTACTTTACTTTTGGAGAAAATTCAAAACATTCATTATTCAATAGAGCCCAATAGCAAAAACCAGCGTTTTGAATGAAGAATCACATTTCTTGGTAGAATCATGCAGGATTGAAATTTTTGATGGTTTTTTACTCCTCTCAACAGCCCAAACAAGTTTCTAAAAGGATGAGTTTGCAAATACTTTACTTTTGGAGAAAATTCAAAACATTCATTATTCAATAGGGCCCAAACTATCAAAAACCAGCGGTTTCAATGAACACACATTTCTTGGTAGAATCATGCAGGACTGAAATTTTTTATGTTTTTCTACTCCTCTCATGAGCCCAAACAGGTCTCTAA
The DNA here is from genome assembly GCF_039654945.1 of Dendrobates tinctorius. NCBI lineage: Eukaryota > Metazoa > Chordata > Amphibia > Anura > Dendrobatidae > Dendrobates > Dendrobates tinctorius. The sequence continues at coordinate 1,167,528 of NW_027361944.1, forward strand.
AAGCATGAGTTTGCAACTACTTTACTTTTGGAGAAAATTCAAAACATTCATTATTCAATAGAGCCCAATAGCAAAAATCAGGTTTTGAATGAAGAATCACATTTCTTGGTAAAATCATGCAGGATTGAAATTTTTGATGGTTTTTTACTCCTCTCAACAGCCCAAACAAGTTTCTAAAAGGATGAGTTTGCAACTACTTTACTTTTGGAGAAAATTCAAAACATTCATTATTCAATAGGGCCCAAACTATCAAAAACCAGCGGTTTCAATGAACACACATTTCTTGGTAGAATCATGCAGGACTGAAATTTTTGATGTTTTTCTTCTCCTCTCATGAGCCCAAACAAGTCTCTAAAAGCATGAGTTTGCAACTACTTTACTTTTGGAGAAAATTCAAAACATTCACTTTTCACTAGAGCCCAATAGCAAAAATCAGGTTTTGAATGAAGAATCACATTTCTTGGTAGAATCATGCTGCATTGAAATTTTTGATGGTTTTTTACTCCTCTCAACAGCCCAAACAAGTTTCTAAAAGGATGAGTTTGCAACTACTTTACTTTTGGAGAAAATTCAAAACATTCATTATTCAATAGGGCCCAAACTATCAAAAACCAGCGGTTTCAATGAACACACATTTCTTGGTAGAATCATGCAGGACTAAAATTTTTGATGTTTTTCTACTCCGCTCATGAGCCCAAACAAGTCTCTAAAAGCATGAGTTTGCAACTACTTTACTTTTGGAGAAAATTCAAAACATTCATTATTCAATAGAGCCCAATAGCAAAAATCAGGTTTTGAATGAAGATTCACATTTCTTGGTAGAATCATGCAGGATTGAAATTTTTGATGGTTTTTTACTCCTCTCAACAGCCCAAACAAGTTTCTAAAAGGATGAGTTTGCAACTACTTTACTTTTGGAGAAAATTCAAAACATTCATTATTCAATAGGGCCCAAACTATCAAAAACCAGCGGTTTCAATGAACACACTTTTCTTGGTAGAATCATGCAGGACTGAAATTTTTGATGTTTTTCTACTCCTCTCATGAGCCCAAACAAGTCTCTAAAAGCATGAGTTTGCAACTACTTTACTTTTGGAGAAAATTCAAAACATTCATTATTCAATAGAGCCCAAAAGCAAAAATCAGGATTTGAATGAAGAATCACATTTCTTGGTAAAATCATGCAGGATTGAAATTTTTGATGGTTTTTTACTCCTCTCAACAGCCCAAACAAGTTTCTAAAAGGATGAGTTTGCAACTACTTTACTTTTGGAGAAAATTCAAAACATTCATTATTCAATAGGGCCCAAACTATCAAAAACCAGCGGTTTCAATGAACACACATTTCTTGGTAGAATCATGCAGGACTAAAATTTTTGATGTTTTTCTACTCCGCTCATGAGCCCAAACAAGTCTCTAAAAGCATGAGTTTGCAACTACTTTACTTTTGGAGAAAATTCAAAACATTCATTATTCAATAGAGCCCAATAGCAAAAATCAGGTTTTGAATGAAGATTCACATTTCTTGGTAGAATCATGCAGGATTGAAATTTTTGATGGTTTTTTACTCCTCTCAACAGCCCAAACAAGTTTCTAAAAGGATGAGTTTGCAACTACTTTACTTTTGGAGAAAATTCAAAACATTCATTATTCAATAGGGCCCAAACTATCAAAAACCAGCGGTTTCAATGAACACACTTTTCTTGGTAGAATCATGCAGGACTGAAATTTTTGATGTTTTTCTACTCCTCTCATGAGCCCAAACAAGTCTCTAAAAGCATGAGTTTGCAACTACTTTACTTTTGGAGAAAATTCAAAACATTCATTATTCAATAGAGCCCAAAAGCAAAAATCAGGATTTGAATGAAGAATCACATTTCTTGGTAAAATCATGCAGGATTGAAATTTTTGATGGTTTTTTACTCCTCTCAACAGCCCAAACAAGTTTCTAAAAGGATGAGTTTGCAACTACTTTACTTTTGGAGAAAATTCAAAACATTCATTATTCAATAGGGCCCAAACTATCAAAAACCAGCGGTTTCAATGAACACACATTTCTTGGTAGAATCATGCAGGACTGAAATTTTTGATGTTTTTCTACTCCTCTCATGAGCCCAAACAAGACTCTAAAAGCATGAGTTTGCAACTACTTTACTTTTGGAGAAAATTCAAAACTTTCATTATTCAATAGAGCCCAATAGCAAAAATCAGGTTTTGAATGAAGAATCACATTTCTTGGTAAAATCATGCAGGATTGAAATTTTTGATGGTTTTTTACTCCTCTCAACAGCCCAAACAAGTTTCTAAAAGGATGAGTTTGCAACTACTTTACTTTTGGAGAAAATTCAAAACATTCATTATTCAATAGGGCCCAAACTATCAAAAACCAGCGGTTTCAATGAACACACATTTCTTGGTAGAATCATGCAGGACTGAAATTTTTGATGTTTTTCTACTCCTCTCATGAGCCCAAACAAGTCTCTAAAAGCATGAGTTTGCAACTACTTTACTTTTGGAGAAAATTCAAAACATTCATTATTCAATAGAGCCCAATAGCAAAAATCAGGTTTTGAATGAAGAATCACATTTCTTGGTAGAATCATGCAGGATTGAAATTTTTGATGGTTTTTTACTCCTCTCAACAGCCCAAACAAGTTTCTAAAAGGATGAGTTTGCAACTACTTTACTTTTGGAGAAAATTCAAAACATTCATTATTCAATAGGGCCCAAAATATCAAAAACCAGCGGTTTGAATGAACACACATTTCTTGGTAGAATCGTGCAGGACTGAAATTTTTTATGTTTTTCTACTCCTCTCATGAGCCCAAACAAGTCTCTAAAAGGATGAGTTTGCAACTACTTTACTTTTGGAGAAAATTCAAAACATTCATTATTCAATAGAGCCCAATAGCAAAAACCAGCGTTTTGAATGAAGAATCACATTTCTTGGTAGAATCATGCAGGATTGAAATTTTTGATGGTTTTTTACTCCTCTCAACAGCCCAAACAAGTTTCTAAAAGGATGAGTTTGCAACTACTTTACTTTTGCAGAAAATTCAAAACATTCATTATTCAATAGGGCCCAAACTATCAAAAACCAGCGGTTTCAATGAACACACATTTCTTGGTAGAATCATGCAGGACTGAAATTTTTGATGTTTTTCTACTCCTCTCATGACCCCAAACAAGTCTCTAAAAGCATGAGTTTGCAACTACTTTACTTTTGGAGAAAATTCAAAACATTCATTATTCAATAGAGCCCAATAGCAAAAATCAGGTTTTGAATGAAGAATCACATTTCTTGGTAAAATCATGCAGGATTGAAATTTTTGATGGTTTTTTACTCCTCTCAACAGCCCAAACAAGTTTCTAAAAGGATGAGTTTGCAACTACTTTACTTTTGGAGAAAATTCAAAACATTCATTATTCAATAGGGCCCAAACTATCAAAAACCAGCGGTTTGAATGAACACACATTTCTTGGTAGAATCATGCAGGACTGAAATTTTTGATGTTTTTCTACTCCTCTCATGAGCCCAAACAAGTCTCTAAAAGCATGAGTTTGCAACTACTTTACTTTTGGAGAAAATTCAAAACATTCACTTTTCACTAGAGCCCAATAGCTAAAATCAGGTTTTGAATGAAGAATCACATTTCTTGGTAGAATCATGCTGCATTGAAATTTTTGATGGTTTTTTACTCCTCTCAACAGCCCAAACAAGTTTCTAAAAGGATGAGTTTGCAACTACTTTACTTTTGGAGAAAATTCAAAACATTCATTATTCAATAGGGCCCAAACTATCAAAAACCAGCGGTTTCAATGAACACATTTCTTGGTAGAATCATGCAGGACTGAAATTTTTGATGTTTTTCTACTCCTCTCATGAGCCCAAGCAAGTCTCTAAAAGCATGAGTTTGCAACTACTTTACTTTTGGAGAAAATTCAAAACATTCATTATTCAATAGAGCCCAATAGCAAAAATCAGGTTTTGAATGAAGATTCACATTTCTTGGTAGAATCATGCAGGATTGAAATTTTTGATGGTTTTTTACTCCTCTCAACAGCCCAAACAAGTTTCTAAAAGGATGAGTTTGCAACTACTTTACTTTTGGAGAAAATTCAAAACATTCATTATTCAATAGGGCCCAAACTATCAAAAACCAGCGGTTTCAATGAACACACATTTCTTGGTAGAATCATGCAGGACTGAAATTTTTGATGTTTTTCTACTCCTCTCATGAGCCCAAACAAGTCTCTAAAAGCATGAGTTTGCAACTACTTTACTTTTGGAAAAAATTCAAAACATTCATTATTCAATAGAGCCCAATAGCAAAAATCAGGTTTTGAATGAAGAATCACATTTCTTGGTAAAATCATGCAGGATTGAAATTTTTGATGGTTTTTTACTCCTCTCAACAGCCCAAACAAGTTTCTAAAAGGATGAGTTTGCAACTACTTTACTTTTGGAGAAAATTCAAAACATTCATTATTCAATAGGGCCCAAACTATCAAAAACCAGCGGTTTCAATGAACACACATTTCTTGGTAGAATCATGCAGGACTGAAATTTTTGATGTTTTTCTACTCCTCTCATGAGCCCAAACAAGTCTCTAAAAGCATGAGTTTGCAACTACTTTACTTTTGGAGAAAATTCAAAACATTCATTATTCAATAGAGCCCAATAGCAAAAATCAGGTTTTGAATGAAGATTCACATTTCTTGGTAGAATCATGCAGGATTGAAATTTTTGATGGTTTTTTACTCCTCTCAACAGCCCAAACAAGTTTCTAAAAGGATGAGTTTGCAACTACTTTACTTTTGGAGAAAATTCAAAACATTCATTATTCAATAGGGCCCAAACTATCAAAAACCAGCGGTTTCAATGAACACACATTTCTTGGTAGAATCATGCAGGACTAAAATTTTTGATGTTTTTCCACTCCTCTCATGAGCCCAAACAAGTCTCTAAAAGCATGAGTTTGCAACTACTTTACTTTTGGAAAAAATTCAAAACATTCATTATTCAATAGAGCCCAATAGCAAAAATCAGGTTTTGAATGAAGAATCACATTTCTTGATAAAATCATGCAGGATTGAAATTTTTGATGGTTTTTTACTCCTCTCAACAGCCCAAACAAGTTTCTAAAAGGATGAGTTTGCAACTACTTTACTTTTGGAGAAAATTCAAAACATTCATTATTCAATAGGGCCCAAACTATCAAAAACCAGCGGTTTCAATGAACACACATTTCTTGGTAGAATCATGCAGGACTGAAATTTTTGATGTTTTTCTACTCCTCTCATGAGCCCAAACAAGTCTCTAAAAGCGTGAGTTTGCAACTACTTTACTTTTGGAAAAAATTCAAAACATTCATTATTCAATAGAGCCCAATAGCAAAAATCAGGTTTTGAATGAAGAATCCCTTTTCTTGGTAAAATCATGCAGGATTGAAATTTTTGATGGTTTGTTACTCCTCTCAACAGCCCAAACAAGTTTCTAAAAGGATGAGTTTGCAACTACTTTACTTTTGGAGAAAATTCAAAACATTCATTATTCAATAGGGCCCAAACTATCAAAAACCAGCGGTTTCAATGAACACACATTTCTTGGTAGAATCATGCAGGACTGAAATTTTTGATGTTTTTCTACTCCTCTCATGAGCCCAAACAAGTCTCTAAAAGCATGAGTTTGCAACTACTTTACTTTTGGAGAAAATTCAAAACATTCACTATTCAATATAGCCCAATAGCAAAAATCAGGTTTTGAATGAAGAATCGCATTTCTTGGTAAAATCATGCAGGATTGAAATTTTTGATGGTTTTTTACTCCTCTCAACAGCCCAAACAAGTTTCTAAAAGGATGAGTTTGCAACTACTTTACTTTTGGAGAAAATTCAAAACATTCATTATTCAATAGGGCCCAAACTATCAAAAACCAGCGGTTTCAATGAACACACATTTCTTGGTAGAATCATGCAGGACTGAAATTTTTGATGTTTTTCTACTCCTCTCATGAGCCCAAACAAGTCTCTAAAAGCATGAGTTTGCAACTACTTTACTTTTGGAGAAAATTCAAAACATTCATTATTCAATAGAGCCCAATAGCAAAAATCAGGTTTTGAATGAAGAATCACATTTCTTGGTAGAATCATGCAGGATTGAAATTTTTTATGGTTTTTTACTCCTCTCAACAGCCCAAACAAGTTTCTAAAAGGATGAGTTTGCAACTACTTTACTTTTGGAGAAAATTCAAAACATTCATTATTCAATAGAGCCCAATAGCAAAAACCAGCGTTTTGAATGAAGAATCACATTTCTTGGTAGAATCATGCAGGATTGAAATTTTTGATGGTTTTTTACTCCTCTCAACAGCCCAAACAAGTTTCTAAAAGGATGAGTTTGCAACTACTTTACTTTTGGAGAAAATTCAAAACATTCATTATTCAATAGGGCCCAAACTATCAAAAACCAGCGGTTTCAATGAACACACATTTCTTGGTAGAATCATATAGGACTGAAATTTTTGATGTTTTTCTACTCCTCTCATGAGCCCAAACAAGTCTCTAAAAGCATGAGTTTGCAACTACTTTACTTTTGGAGAAAATTCAAAACATTCATTATTCAATAGAGCCCAATAGCAAAAATCAGGTTTTGAATGAAGAATCACATTTCTTGGTAGAATCATGCAGGATTGAAATTTTTGATGGTTTTTTACTCCTCTCAACAGCCCAAACAAGTTTCTAAAAGGATGAGTTTGCAACTACTTTACTTTTGGAGAAAATTCAAAACATTCATTATTCAATACGGCCCAAACTATCAAAAACCAGCGGTTTCAATGAACACACATTTCTTGGTAGAATCATGCAGGACTGAAATTTTTGATGTTTTTCTACTCCTCTCATGAGCCCAAACAAGACTCTAAAAGCATGAGTTTGCAACTACTTTACTTTTGGAGAAAATTCAAAACATTCATTATTCAATAGAGCCCAATAGCAAAAATCAGGTTGTGAATGAAGAATCACATTTCTTGGTAGAATCATGCAGGATTGAAATTTTTGATGGTTTTTTACTCCTCTCAACAGCCCAAACAAGTTTCTAAAAGGATGAGTTTGCAACTACTTTACTTTTGGAGAAAATTCAAAACATTCATTATTCAATAGGGCCCAAACTATCAAAAACCAGTGGTTTCAATGAACACACATTTCTTGGTAGAATCATGCAGGACTGAAATTTTTGATGTTTTTCTACTCCTCTCATGAGCCCAAACAAGTCTCTATCAGCATGAGTTTGCAACTACTTTACTTTTGGAGAAAATTCAAAACATTCATTATTCAATAGAGCCCAATAGCAAAAATCAGGTTTTGAATGAAGAATCACATTTCCTGGTAAAATCATGCAGGATTGAAATTTTTGATGGTTTTTTACTCCTCTCAACAGCCCAAACAAGTTTCTAAAAGGATGAGTTTGCAACTACTTTACTTTTGGAGAAAATTCAAAACATTCATTATTCAATAGGGCCCAAACTATCAAAAACCAGCGGTTTCAATGAACACACATTTCTTGGTAGAATCATGCAGGACTGGAATTTTTGATGTTTTTCTACTCCTCTCATGAGCACAAACAAGTCTCTAAAAGCATGAGTTTGCAACTACTTTACTTTTGGAGAAAATTCAAAACATTCATTATTCAATAGAGCCCAATAGCAAAAATCAGGTTTTGAATGAAGATTCACATTTCTTGGTAGAATCATGCAGGATTGAAATTTTTGATGGTTTTTTACTCCTCTCAACAGCCCAAACAAGTTTCTAAAAGGATGAGTTTGCAACTACTTTACTTTTGGAGAAAATTCAAAACATTCATTATTCAATAGGGCCCAAACTATCAAAAACCAGCGGTTTCAATGAACACACATTTCTTGGTAGAATCATGCAGGACTGAAATTTTTGATGTTTTTCTACTCCTCTCATGAGCCCAAACAAGTCTCTAAAAGCATGAGTTTGCAACTACTTTACTTTTGGAAAAAATTCAAAACATTCATTATTCAATAGAGCCCAATAGCAAAAATCAGGTTTTGAATGAAGAATCACATTTCTTGGTAAAATCATGCAGGATTGAAATTTTTGATGGTTTTTTACTCCTCTCAACAGCCCAAACAAGTTTCTAAAAGGATGAGTTTGCAACTACTTTACTTTTGGAGAAAATTCAAAACATTCATTATTCAATAGGGCCCAAACTATCAAAAACCAGCGGTTTCAATGAACACACATTTCTTGGTAGAATCATGCAGGACTGAAATTTTTGATGTTTTTCTACTCCTCTCATGAGCCCAAACAAGTCTCTAAAAGCATGAGTTTGCAACTACTTTACTTTTGGAGAAAATTCAAAACATTCACTATTCAATAGAGCCCAATAGCAAAAATCAGGTTTTGAATGAAGAATCGCATTTCTTTGTAAAATCATGCAGGATTGAAATTTTTGATGGTTTTTTACTCCTCTCAACAGCCCAAACAAGTTTCTAAAAGGATGAGTTTGCAACTACTTTACTTTTGGAGAAAATTCAAAACATTCATTATTCAATAGGGCCCAAACTATCAAAAACCAGCGGTTTCAATCAACACACATTTCTTGGTAGAATCATGCAGAACTGAAATTTTTGATGTTTTTCTACTCCTCTCATGAGCCCAAACAAGTCTCTAAAAGCATGAGTTTGCAACTACTTTACTTTTGGAGAAAATTCAAAACATTCATTATTCAATAGAGCCCAATAGCAAAAATCAGGTTTTGAATGAAGAATCACATTTCTTGGTAGAATCATGCAGGATTGAAATTTTTGATGGTTTTTTACTCCTCTCAACAGCCCAAACAAGTTTCTAAAAGGATGAGTTTGCAACTACTTTACTTTTGGAGAAAATTCAAAACATTCATTATTCAATAGGGCCCAAACTATCAAAAACCAGCGGTATCAATGAACACACATTTCTTGGTAGAATCATGCAGGACTGAAATTTTTGATGTTTTTCTACTCCTCTCATGAGCCCAAACAAGTCTCTAAAAGCATGAGTTTGCAACTACTTTACTTTTGGAGAAAATTCAAAACATTCATTATTCAATAGAGCCCAATAGCAAAAATCAGGATTTGAATGAAGAATCACATTTCTTGGTAAAATCATGCAGGATTGAAATTTTTGATGGGTTTTTACTCCTCTCAACAGCCCAAACAAGTTTCTAAAAGGATGAGTTTGCAACTACTTTACTTTTGGAGAAAATTCAAAACATTCATTATTCAATAGGGCCCAAACTATCAAAAACCAGCGGTTTCAATGAACACACATTTCTTGGTAGAATCATGCAGGACTGAAATTTTTGATGTTTTTCTACTCCTCTCATGAGCCCAAACAAGTCTCTAAAAGCATGAGTTTGCAACTACTTTACTTTTGGAGAAAATTCAAAACATTCATTATTCAATAGAGCCCAATAGCAAAAATCAGGTTTTGAATGAAGAATCACATTTCTTGGTAAAATCATGCAGGATTGAAATTTTTGATGGTTTTTTACTCCTCTCAACAGCCCAAACAAGTTTCTAAAAGGATGAGTTTGCAACTACTTTACTTTTGGAGAAAATTCAAAACATTCATTATTCAATAGGGCCCAAACTATCAAAAACCAGCGGTTTGAATGAACACACATTTCTTGGTAGAATCATGCAGGACTGAAATTTATGATGTTTTTCTACTCCTCTCATGAGCCCAAACAAGTCTCTAAAAGCATGAGTTTGCAACTACTTTACTTTTGGAGAAAATTCAAAACATTCACTTTTCACTAGAGCCCAATAGCAAAAATCAGGTTTTGAATGAAGAATCACATTTCTTGGTAGAATCATGCTGCATTGAAATTTTTGATGGTTTTTTACTCCTCTCAACAGCCCAAACAAGTTTCTAAAAGGATGAGTTTGCAACTACTTTACTTTTGGAGAAAATTCAAAACATTCATTATTCAATAGGGCCCAAACTATCAAAAACCAGCGGTTTCAATGAACACACATTTCTTGGTAGAATCATGCAGGACTGAAATTTTTGATGTTTTTCTACTCCTCTCATGAGCCCAAACAAGTCTCTAAAAGCATGAGTTTGCAACTACTTTACTTTTGGAGAAAATTCAAAACATTCATTATTCAATAGAGCCCAATAGCAAAAATCAGGTTTTGAATGAAGAATCACATTTCTTGGTAGAATCATGCAGGATTGAAATTTTTGATGGTTTTTTACTCCTCTCAACAGCCCAAACAAGTTTCTAAAAGGATGAGTTTGCAACTACTTTACTTTTGGAGAAAATTCAAAACATTCATTATTCAATAGGGCCCAAACTATCAAAAACCAGCGGTTTCAATGAACACACATTTCTTGGTAGAATCATGCAGGACTGAAATTTTTGATGTATTTCTACTCCTCTCATGAGCCCAAACAAGTCTCTAAAAGCATGAGTTTGCAACTACTTTACTTTTGGAGAAAATTCAAAACATTCATTATTCAATAGAGCCCAATAGCAAAAATCAGGTTTTGAATGAAGAATCACATTTCTTGGTAGAATCATGCAGGATTGAAATTTTTGATGGTTTTTTACTCCTCTCAACAGCCCAAACAAGTTTCTAAAAGGATGAGTTTGCAACTACTTTACTTTTGGAGAAAATTCAAAACATTCATTATTCAATAGGGCCCAAACTATCAAAAACCAGCGGTTTCAATGAACACACATTTCTTGGTAGAATCATGCAGGACTGAAATTTTTGATGTTTTTCTACTCCTCTCATGAGCCCAAACAAGTCTCTGAAAGCATGAGTTTGCAACTACTTTACTTTTGGAGAAAATTCAAAACATTCATTATTCAATAGAGCCCAATAGCAAAAATCATGATTTGAATGAAGAATCACATTTCTTGGTAAAATCATGCAGGATTGAAATTTTTGATGGTTATTTACTCCTCTCAACAGCCCAAACAAGTTTTTAAAAGGATGAGTTTGCAACTACTTTACTTTTGGAGAAAATTCAAAACATTCATTATTCAATAGGGCCCAAACTATCAAAAACCAGCGGTTTCAATGAACACACATTTCTTGGTAGAATCATGCAGGACTGGAATTTTTGATGTTTTTCTACTCCTCTCATGAGCCCAAACAAGTCTCTAAAAGCATGAGTTTGCAACTACTTTACTTTTGGAGAAAATTCAAAACATTCATTATTCAATAGAGCCCAATAGCAAAAATCAGGTTTTGAATGAAGAATCACATTTCTTGGTAGAATCATGCAGGATTGAAATTTTTGATGGTTTTTTACTCCTCTCAACAGCCCAAACAAGTTTCTAAAAGGATGAGTTTGCAACTACTTTACTTTTGGAGAAAATTCAAAACATTCATTATTCAATAGGGCCCAAACTATCAAAAACCAGCGGTTTCAATGAACACACATTTCTTGGTAGAATCGTACAGGACTGAAATTTTTGATGTTTTTCTACTCCTCTCATGAGCCCAAACAAGTCTCTAAAAGCATGAGTTTGCAACTACTTTACTTTTGGAGAAAATTCAAAACATTCATTATTCAATAGCGCCCAATAGCAAAAATCAGGTTTTGAATGAAGAATCACATTTCTTGGTAGAATCATGCAGGATTGAAATTTTTGATGGTTTTTTACTCCTCTCAACAGCCCAAACAAGTTTCTAAAAGGATGAGTTTGCAACTACTTTACTTTTGGAGAAAATTCAAAACATTCATTATTCAATAGGGCCCAAACTATCAAAAACCAGCGGTTTCAATGAACACACATTTCTTGGTAGAATCATGCAGGACTGAAATTTTTGATGTTTTTCTACTCCTCTCATGAGCCCAAACAAGTCTCTAAAAGCATGAGTTTGCAACTACTTTACTTTTGGAGAAAATTCAAAACATTCATTTTTCAATAGAGCCCAATAGCAAAAATGAGGTTTTGAATGAAGAATCACATTTCTTGGTAGAATCATGCAGGATTGAAATTTTTGATGGTTTTTTACTCCTCTCAACAGCCCAAACAAGTTTCTAAAAGGATGAGTTTGCAACTACTTTACTTTTGGAGAAAATTCAAAACATTCATTATTCAATAGGGCCCAAAATATCAAAAACCAGCGGTTTGAATGAACACACATTTCTTGGTAGAATCGTGCAGGACTGAAATTTTTGATGTTTTTCTACTCCTCTCATGAGCCCAAACAAGTCTCTAAAAGGATGAGTTTGCAACTACTTTACTTTTGGAGAAAATTCAAAACATTCATTATTCAATAGAGCCCAAAAGCAAAAACCAGCGTTTTGAATGAAGAATCACATTTCTTGGTAGAATCATGCAGGATTGAAATTTTTGATGGTTTTTTACTCCTCTCAACAGCCCAAACAAGTTTCTAAAAGCATGAGTTTGCAACTACTTTACTTTTGGAGAAAATTCAAAACATTCACTATTCAATAGAGCCCAATAGCAAAAATCAGGTTTTGAATGAAGAATCACATTTCTTGGTAAAATCATGCAGGATTGAAATTTTTGATGGTTTTTTACTCCTCTCAACAGCCCAAACAAGTTTCTAAAAGGATGAGTTTGCAACTACTTTACTTTTGGAGAAAATTCAAAACATTCATTATTCAATAGGGCCCAAACTATCAAAAACCAGCGGTTTCAATGAACACACATTTCTTGGTAGAATCATGCAGGACTGAAATTTTTGATGTTTTTCTACTCCTCTCATGAGCCCAAACAAGTCTCTAAAAGCATGAGTTTGCAACTACTTTACTTTTGGAGAAAATTCAAAACATTCACTATTCAATAGAGCCCAATAGCAAAAATCAGGTTTTGAATGAAGAATCACATTTCTTGGTAAAATCATGCAGGATTGAAATTTTTGATGGTTTTTTACTCCTCTCAACAGCCCAAACAAGTTTCTAAAAGGATGAGTTTGCAACTACTTTACTTTTGGAGAAAATTCAAAACATTCATTATTCAATAGGGCCCAAACTATCAAAAACCAGCGGTTTCAATGAACACACATTTCTTGGTAGAATCATGCAGGACTGAAATTTTTGATGTTTTTCTACTCCTCTCATGAGCCCAAACAAGTCTCTAAAAGCATGAGTTTGCAACTACTTTACTTTTGGAAAAAATTCAAAACATTCATTATTCAATAGAGCCCAATAGCAAAAATCAGGTTTTGAATGAAGAATCACATTTCTTGGTAAAATCATGCAGGATTGAAATTTTTGATGGTTTTTTACTCCTCTCAACAGCCCAAACAAGTTTCTAAAAGGATGAGTTTGCAACTACTTTACTTTTGGAGAAAATTCAAAACATTCATTATTCAATAGGGCCCAAACTATCAAAAACCAGCGGTTTCAATGAACACACATTTCTTGGTAGAATCATGCAGGACTGAAATTTTTGATGTTTTTCTACTCCTCTCATGAGCCCAAACAAGTCTCTAAAAGCATGAGTTTGGGGGCGTGGCCTGAGCTATGAAGGTGTGAGGACGTGTTGGCTCGGGGCTCCTGCTTAGTCACCTACTAGAAGCTACTTTAAAGTGACAGAAGTCCTTCTATCAAGAATTTCTATCTTGATTTGGATTCTAGACGTCATCTGGATCATTTTGATGCCAAGAACAACAAGATTGAGCAAGAAGTAACAGGAGGAGAAGCAGAGCTGTTTTTCCCGCGCTGAGCAGAGCAGGGGAATCCCCACCTGAGGTCGGCAGAAGACGGAGAAGCAGTGGTGGATTTTACAATCTCCTGGAGGTTTACACCTGGTCTGCCTTCTCTTGATTGCCTACTGAGAAGAGGGAAGTGGAGAGGCTTCTATCTTCATAGGGACTGAAGTGAAAGAGGAAGAATCACCGGAAAGGAGGCTGGTTTCTTAGGATCCAGAAGCCCCCTCTGAACATTTCAAGACGGGGCACGCCAAGATCCCTCAAAGATTCCAGGAGATATAAGGTAAAATCTCTGGCGGGGTAAGGAAGTGCAGGAGCAGAAGCGGGATTGTCTGTCGCTGCTGTGTATTCAGACCCGCCGCGGTTTTAAGGATTCTGCGCATCCTTACGACTTTTTATCTGTGGAGATCCTCTTCCCTAGGGTTTGGGAGGTCCCACAGAGTACATAGAGACCTGATACAACCAAATCCATAAAGAACTGGAGGTTTCATGTTATAAAATCATCGGCGGTGCCGGGGAGAGCAGGAGCTTAATTGACAGCTGAGGAGGGAACAAGTGAGACGCTGAAAGAAGAAGAGAATTATCGTTGCACATTGGTGTTGAAGTGGAGAAGGAAGAGTGCCCAGGCAAGTTTCTAAAAGGACGAGTTTGCCCCTTCATCTGACCCCCGGTGGACCTGACGTGATTCCACTGCTGTGAATGCGTCCCCGGCTTTAAACCCGATACCGCCGCTGTTTTCTAGGTGCTGCCTGCCCCTGAGGCTTTGGAAGCAACGGGAGCCTGTTTCCCTGGATTCGGGGGACCTCTCCGAACAGAACGACACCAGGCAAGACTAGATCGGAGCAATATTCAGCTTTTCCTGGCCAAAAATCATCAGCGGCAGTGGAGAGTTGCAGGAGCCAGTGTCTGAGTGACAGCCGCGGCCGCGCGCTCGGTCCCGCCGAGTTTCTTGAGGTACTGTGGGTTCAGGGGGGTCCGGTTCTATTGGGACCCTGCTGCCTGGGGCTGGGGAGACCCTGCTGAAATAATAGAAACCTGTCATGCGGCGATCGGAGGAGGTCTCGGGCTCTGCTACCTCAGAGTACCGGGCGGTGTAGGAGAGGAGAATTGGGGACTCGCTGGGGTTTTTGGAGTGTGGTGTGCCTCCTAGGGATTGGATCTGTTGGGAGCCTGTTGAACAACATCCGGAGACCCTTCCTAAGTAACTCCAGACCTGGCATGTTGAAATACCTTGGAAACTGGAAAAGTTTTTAACTAAAATCCTTGGCGGGCTGGAGGTGTAGAGGCGGATAAATGATTGACAGTTGCTGAGCTTGTTGCCGCTTTAAGCTGCTGTATCTTCATAGCTATTTCTGAGCAAAGAGGAGATCTGGAGTTCTCTGTCGACTTGCTTCCCGGTGCTGGAGAAGAAGCTGATTTCTGAATACCCCTGGAGGCCTGGATTTTGGAGAGATTTACTCTTTTGGTCCCGAGAGGTCCTGGGGAGTGGAGAAGATTACTAATTAAGGACTGCAGCGGTTTGGTGAAGATCGGTGAAGTTTTATTTTTTCTGTGTGTATGTTCTTCCTTTTCTCTCTTTTTCCTTCTTTCTTACTTCTAGGTTGGCGGAGCATAGACCGGTGGTCCTGTTGGTGTCTGATTACCAGTTAATATTGTTTAATCATAATTGAATGTTTATCTGAGTAAGATATGCTGGGGGCGAAGTGCTCTTAGTGTTTCTTTATATATTACTTGTATTATTCCTGTGTGGCCTTTGGGGGGAGGGAAGTGTGGGTGAAAATTGCTAAGGCTGTTTTAGGGTTATTAGAGCTCAATTAAATTACTGGGCATAGAGAAAGGGTCTATAGAGATAACCCTGTAATTAATAGGTAAATTATATACCCTTTACACACTATTTTGAATTTTGGTGGGGTGCTCAGGGAGAGCTTAGGATAGCTAGCAAATTTTATGAACAAGGAGGTATCGAGGAGGTTGCCTTTTCATAATCAATCTGAAGGTTCTAGACTTTACTAAATGTACTAAAATACTTTGGTGGTACAAAACAAGGGGATTTGAGATTTGGAGTCAGTACTTACATATCAAGCCACTTTGTTGATAGGATGGAAGGAGGGGGAACCAAGTTTAAACCCACTTTTAAAGTCAATGAATCGTCCTCAAATAGAAATAAACAATACCCAAATAAATCATATAGTAGGACCTCTGGAGATTCACCTAATCTGTTGAGTCCTATGAAGTCAAGATCGCCATTAAAGAGAGATCTAAAGAGTGATCGGTCCCCTGTGACACCCCCAAATAAACCTTCCAAGAAGGAAGTAGAGAGTAAAGGCATAAATCTGAATCCCTCTATACAGACCCCTATAAATAAGGAGATTAATCCCGAGGTTATGGATACCTCTAAGTCCACAAAAAGGAAAGGCCCTAATTCAAAAGAGGATGAAAAAAGATCGATTACAGCTGAATCTGAGGATAACTCAGACTATTCCTCTTCTGACAGCAGTCCTAATAGACAGCGTTCTAAAAAAGAACGACCTTCATCCCCGCAGACTTCAAAACAAGGATTTGCTCCTATTGATCCAGATGAGCTCTTAGCTTCTGAGAAAGGAGTAACAGAGGGCTTTATGGCCAGATTCTGTAAAATGCTTAATGATTCTCTTGCTTCGGGATTTGAAACACAGAATAAGACACTGAGTGAAATAAGTAAAAATTTCACCCAGAGATTAGAAAAGAGTGAGAACAGAATCACGGGCGTGGAAAATAAAACAGATACTTTGATTAAACAAAATTCTGAGTTGAAAACGGAAGTACAGACACTTAAAACTAAATTGATGGATTTGGAGGATAGAAGTAGGAGGAGCAATCTTAAAATAAGAGGCATTCCTGAAAATATCGTACAGGATGAGCTCTCAAATTACACAAAAGCCATATTTAAAAAGGCTCTACCAGATCTCCCAAATTCTGAATTCAGGATTGACAGAATCCACCGAATTCCTCGTCCTAGGGGCTTGTCCGCTGACAAACCTAGAGACACCATCCTCCATATGCATTATTATGAAACAAAAGAGAAAATTTTAATGTATATTAGAGATAAGGGAAATTTTCCGGACCCCTACACCAATATAAGAGTCTTCGGAGATTTCTCTAAGGCAACAATGGATTTCAGGAAGACTTTTAGAGAAGTCAATGCGAAAATAAAAGACCTTGGGATCTCATATAGATTGGGCTTCCCTGCTAAGCTGCTGGTTTGGTACAGAGGGAAAACCATTCCTTTTTATACTCCAGAGGAAGCTATGCTTTTTGTTCAATCGTTTCAAGATGGCATTGGTTGAATTTGTTTGTAACAGGCTTTATGTTCTTTATTTGCATTTTGTATTATTGAAATGAGAAGGATTAGTAGGAATACTAGGTGTATGGGTAGGAGTTTAACCACTTTTTCTTTTAACCCCATACTAGGTGAGAATCCTTCTAGATTGGATTCCTCCAGGAGAACTCACTGGAGTTCAATTTTTTTTTTTTTTCTTTTTTCTTCTTTTTTAGGTATACATTTAAGCATATACAGATATTAGTTTGTTGTTCTTTAGTTAGCTTTTTTAAGGTAGTTCTACAATTCTAAGAGAGGTCTCATTTGGAATTTTTTCACATTTTAGTTTGTTTCACAAACATGAAACTAAAGGTTTTTTCATTTAACGTCAGAGGTTTAAATATTCCCTATAAGAGGCATGCGCTTTGGAGGGAAATTGATCACAGTAAAGCAGACATTGTTTGTCTGCAGGAAGTCAAATTTGCTAAAAATAGTCACCCATATTTCCAGAACAAGAAATTTCCATTTGTATTTCAGTCTCTTAAGGAGAAGAAAAAGGCAGGTGTTATTACGCTTGTAAAAGACAATATCCCATTTGAACTGATCGAAGAAATAGCTGATTCGCAAGGAAGATACCATGTCCTCATTTGCCAATTAAACCACAAACTCTGTACAATAGTCAATGTTTATGCCCCTAACAAGAAGACTATATCGTATTTAAATAGGTTAATGGAGAAAATTAATGCAGTTAAAAGAGGGACGCTTATATTTGCGGGAGACTTTAACATAGTTCCGGATAGTAAAATGGACTCCTCATCTTCAGTTCGTCATAAAGCTCCATCCCTTAGTAAATGGTTGATTGCCAACGAACTGTTCGACATCTATCGATGTTTGAACACTTCCTCACGTGAATATACACATTATTCGGACATGCACAAAACGTCAGCAAGAATAGACTTAATACTGACAGACGTTTTTGCTATCTCAAAATTCAAAAACATTGACATTTTAGGGAAATCCATTTCTGACCATGTTCCAGTAATGGCGGAGTTTGAGTTGGGGATCCACTCAGCAGATACATTTCTCTGGAAAGCTAACTCTACTCTTTTTAAGATTCCTGAATACAGAGCACAAATCTCAGATACAATTTCCAATTATTTTAGGGAAAATGACCTTGACGACATGAACCCATTTGTTGTTTGGAGTGCCCATAAAGCGGTTTTATGGGGTCGCCTAATACAACTTTCTTCCAGATTTAAGAAACTTAAAAGACAAAAAATTATATCCTTACAATCTCAAATAAAACTAAAAGAAGACATACAAAACAATCTGTCGGTCCCATCATCCGATATTCAGTTAGAACTTCTGGGTCTGAGACAGGAACTGAAAACTGCGATCATAGCTGAATATGATGCGGTTATCAAAAACTCGAAGTTCAACTTTTATTCTTCTGTTAACAAACCTACAGCTTATATGATGAAAAGACTTAAACAAGAGAGGGTTAAAAGGAGAATAAATAAAATTAAAACCAACAATGGAGAGGTTAAGATGCATCCCTCAGACATTGCAAATGCCTTTGCAGAATTCTTTCAGGGTCTGTACAATTTGGCCTCGGATCCAGATACACCGCAACCCAATGATAATTTAATAAGCTCGTTCTTAGACAAATTGGACCTCCCCAGGTTTGACCCTTTGGAATTGGAGCACATCAACAGACCCATTTCTACAGAAGAAATAATTGAAGCAATCAAGAAACTTAAAGACCAGAAATCACCGGGGCCCGACGGATTCACTAATGAATACTACAAGACCTTTCAGCAAATTCTGGCTCCCCATTTGGAGAACTTATTTAATGTGGCTTCTTGTCAGGGCTCCTTTCCAAAAGATATGTTGGAAGCTACTATCGTAATGATACCAAAGGAGAAAGGAGACCCTGACAAGGTTCAAAGCTACAGACCAATATCTCTCATAAATGGGGACGTCAAGTTGTATTCGAAAATCTGGGCCGAAAGACTTAAGGGAATTATTCCTGCGTTGGTTAAGGACGATCAGATTGGTTTCGTCGAGGGTCGTCAGGCATCTGACGGGACCAGAAGGATTTTGAATATAACTAACGCTACAAAACTCTCTTCTGATCCTTTAGTGCTGGTTACGTTGGATGCTGAGAAGGCTTTTGATAGGCTAGACTGGAGTTATCTTAAAAAAGCGCTCCTGAAGTTTGGATTTAATGATAAGTTCCTGTCGTCAATCTTTGCCTTATACTCAGACCCCTCCGCAAAGATCTATACAAACAATCACCTGTCCAGATCATTCCCAATTTCGAATGGCACAAGACAGGGATGTCCGCTTTCACCACTTTTATTCGTCTTGGCAATAGAACCTTTCGCACAAAAAATAAGATCCAATTCAAACATCCATGGCCCTGAAGTTTCTCAGCGGTCATTCAAAATCGGTTTATTCGCAGACGATATTGTACTAACACTCTTGGACCCAGAGATTTCTATTAGGGCTTTGACTCTGGACTTGGAATTGTTTTCACATGTTTCTTATTTTAAAGTGAACCATTCAAAATCAAAGATTCTTTTTTTTAATTTAAAGGTTCAGGAAGTGGAACAGTTAAAGTCTCTTACAAAATTTTCATGTACAGAGGAGGAGGTTGGTTATTTGGGGATAATGGTGACAAATAAACTCGAATCAGTTATTTCAGTCAATCTGAATAATTTAATTCAAAAGGTTACTCGAGACTTGACAAATTTCAAACGCATAAATCTATCCTTATTTGGAAGGGTATTGGTAGTTAAGTCTTTTGTTTTACCTAAAATACTTTATTTGTTTAGAACCCTCCCTATTTGTATCCCCTCAACCCAATTACTTAAAATTCAAAATTTGCTAAATTCCTTTATTTGGGATAATAAAAAGCCAAGAGTTGCATCGAATCTTCTGTATAAGAACAGGAGGAATGGGGGTTTGGGCCTTCCAAATGTCATAGCGTACTATCAAGCCACATTGATTAAAGCTAGTTACCATTGGTTTAGACAAAATACATCACCCGCTTGGATCGTCTTAGAGGAAAGTCAAAGCGAGAATAGCTTACTCCTTAATACCTTTTACAACAACATTATTGGTTCTAGGCCTAAATTACCCTCTCATCCTATATTTCAAGCTATACTTTTGGCCTGGAAAAATTTTGTAAGGCCAAGAAGAAACTTGAATAGAATGAGACAAATGGAAAAGGTACCACTAACATTGATTTCAGTCTTTTACAAATTCTCAATTCCGGAAATTTGGGCTACATGCAACATTAAAAAAATAGGTGATTTGTATAGAGAGCGCTTTCTAACTTTTAGCGAAATTAAGATGAAGTTCAACCTCCCTTCTTCAGAATTCTTTTTTTTTATTATTTTAAGAGACTACATTAAAAAATTCTTCCGAACGAAACCACTGAATTGGGATATATTGACTCTATTTCTAGGAAACTTAGTGAAACAGAGCGTATGGAACTTAAAAAATATATATACAGTTTTTAATGGGGACTCAACCATGTTGAAAAACGTATACATGAAGAGGTGGGAGTCTGAACTGAATATCTCTCCCTCACTAGAGCAATGGCAAGATGCTCTTAAATACTCTCAAGCTTCATTGATCTCGATGATGTTGCAGGAATCATACTACAAAATATTTGTGAGGTGGTATTATACCCCATCGAGGCTGTTCTTTATAAATCAAGACAACTCCAGTTTATGTTGGAGAGAATGTGGAGAAGTGGGAAATCTATACCACATATTTTGGGGTTGCCCAAAAATTAGGACTCTTTGGGGTGAGGTATCTGTTCACATAAATACATTTTTGGGTAGGACCTTAGCTATTTCCCCTAGCATGGCGCTGCTCTTTTTAGACCTAGAGCACTTAGACCTCCCAACCATACTCATGATAGCCCATATTTTATCGGTGGTTAAGAACTCTTTAGCAGCATACTGGAGGAAGACTGAGCCTCCAAAATTTGAAGATATACTTTGTAGTCTTTTAGTACATAGTGCATTAGAAAGGCGTTTTGCTATAAACAACAATTTCCTGGAAAAGTATGATAAAAAATGGGGAATATGGAATGGACTTTTTATTAGATAATTTGCTTAGTATTTAGAACATAGTTCTATGTGGGAAGATCCAGATGAGACCTTCTGAACAGTGACTGTAGCTTTAGTTCTAGTTATTAGATTAGGGCTTAGTTTTTTTTTTTTTTTTAGGTTAGTTGTTAGGTTAGGCCTCAGTAATTTGATTACAGACTACATTTCATTGTATTTCACAAAGGACTTTCAGCATTTGGATGTACCTGTAAACTGTGAAATGTTTCGGATATTTTTCATGTGTTACATATGTATCGTTCATAAATACTATGTTACTCTTTGAGTTCTCTAATGTAATACCCATTTGTTTTCCTAACCCTTCCCTCCCTTCCTTCCTTCCTTTCCTGTTAAAATTTTAAAATTTAATAAAAAATATTGGAAAATAAAAGCATGAGTTTGCAACTACTTTACTTTTGGAGAAAATTCAAAACATTCATTATTCAATAGAGCCCAATAGCAAAAATCAGGTTTTGAATGAAGAATCACATTTCTTGGTAAAATCATGCAGGATTGAAATTTTTGATGGTTTTTTACTCCTCTCAACAGCCCAAACAAGTTTCTAAAAGGATGAGTTTGCAACTACTTTACTTTTGGAGAAAATTCAAAACATTCATTATTCAATAGGGCCCAAACTATCAAAAACCAGCGGTTTCAATGAACACACATTTCTTGGTAGAATCATGCAGGACTGAAATTTTTGATGTTTTTCTACTCCTCTCATGAGCCCAAACAAGTCTCTAAAAGCATGAGTTTGCAACTACTTTAATTTTGGAGAAAATTCAAAACATTCATTATTCAATAGAGCCCAATAGCAAAAATCAGGTTTTGAATGAAGATTCACATTTCTTGGTAGAATCATGCAGGATTGAAATTTTTGATGGTTTTTTACTCCTCTCAACAGCCCAAACAAGTTTCTAAAAGGATGAGTTTGCAACTACTTTACTTTTGGAGAAAATTCAAAACATTCATTATTCAATAGGGCCCAAACTATCAAAAACCAGCGGTTTCAATGAACACACATTTCTTGGTAGAATCATGCAGGACTGAAATTTTTGATGTTTTTCTACTCCTCTCATGAGCCCAAACAAGTCTCTAAAAGCATGAGTTTGCAACTACTTTACTTTTGGAGAAAATTCAAAACATTCATTATTCAATAGAGCCCAATAGCAAAAATCAGGTTTTGAATGAAGAATCACATTTCTTGGTAAAATCATGCAGGATTGAAATTTTTGATGGTTTTTTACTCCTCTCAACAGCCCAAACAAGTTTCTAAAAGGATGAGTTTGCAACTACTTTACTTTTGGAGAAAATTCAAAACATTCATTATTCAATAGGGCCCAAACTATCAAAAACCAGCGGTTTCAATGAACACACATTTCTTGGTAGAATCATGCAGGACTGAAATTTTTGATGTTTTTCTACTCCTCTCATGAGCCCAAACAAGTCTCTAAAAGCATGAGTTTGCAACTACTTTACTTTTGGAGAAAATTCAAAACATTCACTATTCAATAGAGCCCAATAGCAAAAATCAGGTTTTGAATGAAGAATCACATTTCTTGGTAAAATCATGCAGGATTGAAATTTTTGATGGTTTTTTACTCCTCTCAACAGCCCAAACAAGTTTCTAAAAGGATGAGTTTGCAACTACTTTACTTTTGGAGAAAATTCAAAACATTCATTATTCAATAGGGCCCAAACTATCAAAAACCAGCGGTTTCAATGAACACACATTTCTTGGTAGAATCATGCAGGACTGGAATTTTTGATGTTTTTCTACTCCTCTCATGAGCCCAAACAAGTCTCTAAAAGCATGAGTTTGCAACTACTTTACTTTTGGAGAAAATTCAAAACATTCATTATTCAATAGAGCCCAATAGCAAAAATCAGGTTTTGAATGAAGAATCACATTTCTTGGTAGAATCATGCAGGATTGAAATTTTTGATGGTTTTTTACTCCTCTCAACAGCCCAAACAAGTTTCTAAAAGGATGAGTTTGCAACTACTTTACTTTTGGAGAAAATTCAAAACATTCATTATTCAATAGGGCCCAAACTATCAAAAACCAGCGGTTTCAATGAACACACATTTCTTGGTAGAATCGTACAGGACTGAAATTTTTGATGTTTTTCTACTCCTCTCATGAGCCCAAACAAGTCTCTAAAAGCATGAGTTTGCAACTACTTTACTTTTGGAGAAAATTCAAAACATTCATTATTCAATAGCGCCCAATAGCAAAAATCAGGTTTTGAATGAAGAATCACATTTCTTGGTAGAATCATGCAGGATTGAAATTTTTGATGGTTTTTTACTCCTCTCAACAGCCCAAACAAGTTTCTAAAAGGATGAGTTTGCAACTACTTTACTTTTGGAGAAAATTCAAAACATTCATTATTCAATAGGGCCCAAAATATCAAAAACCAGCGGTTTGAATGAACACACATTTCTTGGTAGAATCGTGCAGGACTGAAATTTTTGATGTTTTTCTACTCCTCTCATGAGCCCAAACAAGTCTCTAAAAGGATGAGTTTGCAACTACTTTACTTTTGGAGAAAATTCAAAACATTCATTATTCAATAGAGCCCAATAGCAAAAACCAGCGTTTTGAATGAAGAATCACATTTCTTGGTAGAATCATGCAGGATTGAAATTTTTGATGGTTTTTTACTCCTCTCAACAGCCCAAACAAGTTTCTAAAAGGATGAGTTTGCAACTACTTTACTTTTGGAGAAAATTCAAAACATTCATTATTCAATAGGGCCCAAACTATCCAAAACCAGCGGTTTGAATGAACACACATTTCTTGGTAGAATCGTGCATGACTGAAATTTTTGATGTTTTTCTACTCCTCTCATGAGCCCAAACAAGTCTCTAAAAGCATGAGTTTGCAACTACTTTACTTTTGGAGAAAATTCAAAACATTCACTTTTCACTAGAGCCCAATAGCAAAAATCAGGTTTTGAATGAAGAATCACATTTCTTGGTAAAATCATGCAGGATTGAAATTTTTGATGGTTTTTTACTCCTCTCAACAGCCCAAACAAGTTTCTAAAAGGATGAGTTTGCAACTACTTTACTTTTGGAGAAAATTCAAAACATTCATTATTCAATAGGGCCCAAACTATCAAAAACCAGCGGTTTCAATGAACACACATTTCTTGGTAGAATCATGCAGGACTGAAATTTTTGATGTTTTTCTACTCCTCTCATGAGCCCAAACAAGTCTCTAAAAGCATGAGTTTGCAACTACTTTACTTTTGGAGAAAATTCAAAACATTCACTATTCAATAGAGCCCAATAGCAAAAATCAGGTTTTGAATGAAGAATCACATTTCTTGGTAAAATCATGCAGGATTGAAATTTTTGATGGTTTTTTACTCCTCTCAACAGCCCAAACAAGTTTCTAAAAGGATGAGTTTGCAACTACTTTACTTTTGGAGAAAATTCAAAACATTCATTATTCAATAGGGCCCAAACTATCAAAAACCAGCGGTTTCAATGAACACACATTTCTTGGTAGAATCATGCAGGACTGAAATTTTTGATGTTTTTCTACTCCTCTCATGAGCCCAAACAAGTCTCTAAAAGCATGAGTTTGCAACTACTTTACTTTTGGAAAAAATTCAAAACATTCATTATTCAATAGAGCCCAATAGCAAAAATCAGGTTTTGAATGAAGAATCACATTTCTTGGTAAAATCATGCAGGATTGAAATTTTTGATGGTTTTTTACTCCTCTCAACAGCCCAAACAAGTTTCTAAAAGGATGAGTTTGCAACTACTTTACTTTTGGAGAAAATTCAAAACATTCATTATTCAATAGGGCCCAAACTATCAAAAACCAGCGGTTTCAATGAACACACATTTCTTGGTAGAATCATGCAGGACTGAAATTTTTGATGTTTTTCTACTCCTCTCATGAGCCCAAACAAGTCTCTAAAAGCATGAGTTTGGGGGCGTGGCCTGAGCTATGAAGGTGTGAGGACGTGTTGGCTCGGGGCTCCTGCTTAGTCACCTACTAGAAGCTACTTTAAAGTGACAGAAGTCCTTCTATCAAGAATTTCTATCTTGATTTGGATTCTAGACGTCATCTGGATCATTTTGATGCCAAGAACAACAAGATTGAGCAAGAAGTAACAGGAGGAGAAGCAGAGCTGTTTTTCCCGCGCTGAGCAGAGCAGGGGAATCCCCACCTGAGGTCGGCAGAAGACGGAGAAGCAGTGGTGGATTTTACAATCTCCTGGAGGTTTACACCTGGTCTGCCTTCTCTTGATTGCCTACTGAGAAGAGGGAAGTGGAGAGGCTTCTATCTTCATAGGGACTGAAGTGAAAGAGGAAGAATCACCGGAAAGGAGGCTGGTTTCTTAGGATCCAGAAGCCCCCTCTGAACATTTCAAGACGGGGCACGCCAAGATCCCTCAAAGATTCCAGGAGATATAAGGTAAAATCTCTGGCGGGGTAAGGAAGTGCAGGAGCAGAAGCGGGATTGTCTGTCGCTGCTGTGTATTCAGACCCGCCGCGGTTTTAAGGATTCTGCGCATCCTTACGACTTTTTATCTGTGGAGATCCTCTTCCCTAGGGTTTGGGAGGTCCCACAGAGTACATAGAGACCTGATACAACCAAATCCATAAAGAACTGGAGGTTTCATGTTATAAAATCATCGGCGGTGCCGGGGAGAGCAGGAGCTTAATTGACAGCTGAGGAGGGAACAAGTGAGACGCTGAAAGAAGAAGAGAATTATCGTTGCACATTGGTGTTGAAGTGGAGAAGGAAGAGTGCCCAGGCAAGTTTCTAAAAGGACGAGTTTGCCCCTTCATCTGACCCCCGGTGGACCTGACGTGATTCCACTGCTGTGAATGCGTCCCCGGCTTTAAACCCGATACCGCCGCTGTTTTCTAGGTGCTGCCTGCCCCTGAGGCTTTGGAAGCAACGGGAGCCTGTTTCCCTGGATTCGGGGGACCTCTCCGAACAGAACGACACCAGGCAAGACTAGATCGGAGCAATATTCAGCTTTTCCTGGCCAAAAATCATCAGCGGCAGTGGAGAGTTGCAGGAGCCAGTGTCTGAGTGACAGCCGCGGCCGCGCGCTCGGTCCCGCCGAGTTTCTTGAGGTACTGTGGGTTCAGGGGGGTCCGGTTCTATTGGGACCCTGCTGCCTGGGGCTGGGGAGACCCTGCTGAAATAATAGAAACCTGTCATGCGGCGATCGGAGGAGGTCTCGGGCTCTGCTACCTCAGAGTACCGGGCGGTGTAGGAGAGGAGAATTGGGGACTCGCTGGGGTTTTTGGAGTGTGGTGTGCCTCCTAGGGATTGGATCTGTTGGGAGCCTGTTGAACAACATCCGGAGACCCTTCCTAAGTAACTCCAGACCTGGCATGTTGAAATACCTTGGAAACTGGAAAAGTTTTTAACTAAAATCCTTGGCGGGCTGGAGGTGTAGAGGCGGATAAATGATTGACAGTTGCTGAGCTTGTTGCCGCTTTAAGCTGCTGTATCTTCATAGCTATTTCTGAGCAAAGAGGAGATCTGGAGTTCTCTGTCGACTTGCTTCCCGGTGCTGGAGAAGAAGCTGATTTCTGAATACCCCTGGAGGCCTGGATTTTGGAGAGATTTACTCTTTTGGTCCCGAGAGGTCCTGGGGAGTGGAGAAGATTACTAATTAAGGACTGCAGCGGTTTGGTGAAGATCGGTGAAGTTTTATTTTTTCTGTGTGTATGTTCTTCCTTTTCTCTCTTTTTCCTTCTTTCTTACTTCTAGGTTGGCGGAGCATAGACCGGTGGTCCTGTTGGTGTCTGATTACCAGTTAATATTGTTTAATCATAATTGAATGTTTATCTGAGTAAGATATGCTGGGGGCGAAGTGCTCTTAGTGTTTCTTTATATATTACTTGTATTATTCCTGTGTGGCCTTTGGGGGGAGGGAAGTGTGGGTGAAAATTGCTAAGGCTGTTTTAGGGTTATTAGAGCTCAATTAAATTACTGGGCATAGAGAAAGGGTCTATAGAGATAACCCTGTAATTAATAGGTAAATTATATACCCTTTACACACTATTTTGAATTTTGGTGGGGTGCTCAGGGAGAGCTTAGGATAGCTAGCAAATTTTATGAACAAGGAGGTATCGAGGAGGTTGCCTTTTCATAATCAATCTGAAGGTTCTAGAC
This sequence comes from Dendrobates tinctorius, assembly GCF_039654945.1. Classification (NCBI taxonomy): domain Eukaryota; kingdom Metazoa; phylum Chordata; class Amphibia; order Anura; family Dendrobatidae; genus Dendrobates; species Dendrobates tinctorius. The sequence continues at coordinate 1,194,818 of NW_027361944.1, forward strand.
TTTACTAAATGTACTAAAATACTTTGGTGGTACAAAACAAGGGGATTTGAGATTTGGAGTCAGTACTTACATATCAAGCCACTTTGTTGATAGGATGGAAGGAGGGGGAACCAAGTTTAAACCCACTTTTAAAGTCAATGAATCGTCCTCAAATAGAAATAAACAATACCCAAATAAATCATATAGTAGGACCTCTGGAGATTCACCTAATCTGTTGAGTCCTATGAAGTCAAGATCGCCATTAAAGAGAGATCTAAAGAGTGATCGGTCCCCTGTGACACCCCCAAATAAACCTTCCAAGAAGGAAGTAGAGAGTAAAGGCATAAATCTGAATCCCTCTATACAGACCCCTATAAATAAGGAGATTAATCCCGAGGTTATGGATACCTCTAAGTCCACAAAAAGGAAAGGCCCTAATTCAAAAGAGGATGAAAAAAGATCGATTACAGCTGAATCTGAGGATAACTCAGACTATTCCTCTTCTGACAGCAGTCCTAATAGACAGCGTTCTAAAAAAGAACGACCTTCATCCCCGCAGACTTCAAAACAAGGATTTGCTCCTATTGATCCAGATGAGCTCTTAGCTTCTGAGAAAGGAGTAACAGAGGGCTTTATGGCCAGATTCTGTAAAATGCTTAATGATTCTCTTGCTTCGGGATTTGAAACACAGAATAAGACACTGAGTGAAATAAGTAAAAATTTCACCCAGAGATTAGAAAAGAGTGAGAACAGAATCACGGGCGTGGAAAATAAAACAGATACTTTGATTAAACAAAATTCTGAGTTGAAAACGGAAGTACAGACACTTAAAACTAAATTGATGGATTTGGAGGATAGAAGTAGGAGGAGCAATCTTAAAATAAGAGGCATTCCTGAAAATATCGTACAGGATGAGCTCTCAAATTACACAAAAGCCATATTTAAAAAGGCTCTACCAGATCTCCCAAATTCTGAATTCAGGATTGACAGAATCCACCGAATTCCTCGTCCTAGGGGCTTGTCCGCTGACAAACCTAGAGACACCATCCTCCATATGCATTATTATGAAACAAAAGAGAAAATTTTAATGTATATTAGAGATAAGGGAAATTTTCCGGACCCCTACACCAATATAAGAGTCTTCGGAGATTTCTCTAAGGCAACAATGGATTTCAGGAAGACTTTTAGAGAAGTCAATGCGAAAATAAAAGACCTTGGGATCTCATATAGATTGGGCTTCCCTGCTAAGCTGCTGGTTTGGTACAGAGGGAAAACCATTCCTTTTTATACTCCAGAGGAAGCTATGCTTTTTGTTCAATCGTTTCAAGATGGCATTGGTTGAATTTGTTTGTAACAGGCTTTATGTTCTTTATTTGCATTTTGTATTATTGAAATGAGAAGGATTAGTAGGAATACTAGGTGTATGGGTAGGAGTTTAACCACTTTTTCTTTTAACCCCATACTAGGTGAGAATCCTTCTAGATTGGATTCCTCCAGGAGAACTCACTGGAGTTCAATTTTTTTTTTTTTTCTTTTTTCTTCTTTTTTAGGTATACATTTAAGCATATACAGATATTAGTTTGTTGTTCTTTAGTTAGCTTTTTTAAGGTAGTTCTACAATTCTAAGAGAGGTCTCATTTGGAATTTTTTCACATTTTAGTTTGTTTCACAAACATGAAACTAAAGGTTTTTTCATTTAACGTCAGAGGTTTAAATATTCCCTATAAGAGGCATGCGCTTTGGAGGGAAATTGATCACAGTAAAGCAGACATTGTTTGTCTGCAGGAAGTCAAATTTGCTAAAAATAGTCACCCATATTTCCAGAACAAGAAATTTCCATTTGTATTTCAGTCTCTTAAGGAGAAGAAAAAGGCAGGTGTTATTACGCTTGTAAAAGACAATATCCCATTTGAACTGATCGAAGAAATAGCTGATTCGCAAGGAAGATACCATGTCCTCATTTGCCAATTAAACCACAAACTCTGTACAATAGTCAATGTTTATGCCCCTAACAAGAAGACTATATCGTATTTAAATAGGTTAATGGAGAAAATTAATGCAGTTAAAAGAGGGACGCTTATATTTGCGGGAGACTTTAACATAGTTCCGGATAGTAAAATGGACTCCTCATCTTCAGTTCGTCATAAAGCTCCATCCCTTAGTAAATGGTTGATTGCCAACGAACTGTTCGACATCTATCGATGTTTGAACACTTCCTCACGTGAATATACACATTATTCGGACATGCACAAAACGTCAGCAAGAATAGACTTAATACTGACAGACGTTTTTGCTATCTCAAAATTCAAAAACATTGACATTTTAGGGAAATCCATTTCTGACCATGTTCCAGTAATGGCGGAGTTTGAGTTGGGGATCCACTCAGCAGATACATTTCTCTGGAAAGCTAACTCTACTCTTTTTAAGATTCCTGAATACAGAGCACAAATCTCAGATACAATTTCCAATTATTTTAGGGAAAATGACCTTGACGACATGAACCCATTTGTTGTTTGGAGTGCCCATAAAGCGGTTTTATGGGGTCGCCTAATACAACTTTCTTCCAGATTTAAGAAACTTAAAAGACAAAAAATTATATCCTTACAATCTCAAATAAAACTAAAAGAAGACATACAAAACAATCTGTCGGTCCCATCATCCGATATACAGTTAGAACTTCTGGGTCTGAGACAGGAACTGAAAACTGCGATCATAGCTGAATATGATGCGGTTATCAAAAACTCGAAGTTCAACTTTTATTCTTCTGTTAACAAACCTACAGCTTATATGATGAAAAGACTTAAACAAGAGAGGGTTAAAAGGAGAATAAATAAAATTAAAACCAACAATGGAGAGGTTAAGATGCATCCCTCAGACATTGCAAATGCCTTTGCAGAATTCTTTCAGGGTCTGTACAATTTGGCCTCGGATCCAGATACACCGCAACCCAATGATAATTTAATAAGCTCGTTCTTAGACAAATTGGACCTCCCCAGGTTTGACCCTTTGGAATTGGAGCACATCAACAGACCCATTTCTACAGAAGAAATAATTGAAGCAATCAAGAAACTTAAAGACCAGAAATCACCGGGGCCCGACGGATTCACTAATGAATACTACAAGACCTTTCAGCAAATTCTGGCTCCCCATTTGGAGAACTTATTTAATGTGGCTTCTTGTCAGGGCTCCTTTCCAAAAGATATGTTGGAAGCTACTATCGTAATGATACCAAAGGAGAAAGGAGACCCTGACAAGGTTCAAAGCTACAGACCAATATCTCTCATAAATGGGGACGTCAAGTTGTATTCGAAAATCTGGGCCGAAAGACTTAAGGGAATTATTCCTGCGTTGGTTAAGGACGATCAGATTGGTTTCGTCGAGGGTCGTCAGGCATCTGACGGGACCAGAAGGATTTTGAATATAACTAACGCTACAAAACTCTCTTCTGATCCTTTAGTGCTGGTTACGTTGGATGCTGAGAAGGCTTTTGATAGGCTAGACTGGAGTTATCTTAAAAAAGCGCTCCTGAAGTTTGGATTTAATGATAAGTTCCTGTCGTCAATCTTTGCCTTATACTCAGACCCCTCCGCAAAGATCTATACAAACAATCACCTGTCCAGATCATTCCCAATTTCGAATGGCACAAGACAGGGATGTCCGCTTTCACCACTTTTATTCGTCTTGGCAATAGAACCTTTCGCACAAAAAATAAGATCCAATTCAAACATCCATGGCCCTGAAGTTTCTCAGCGGTCATTCAAAATCGGTTTATTCGCAGACGATATTGTACTAACACTCTTGGACCCAGAGATTTCTATTAGGGCTTTGACTCTGGACTTGGAATTGTTTTCACATGTTTCTTATTTTAAAGTGAACCATTCAAAATCAAAGATTCTTTTTTTTAATTTAAAGGTTCAGGAAGTGGAACAGTTAAAGTCTCTTACAAAATTTTCATGTACAGAGGAGGAGGTTGGTTATTTGGGGATAATGGTGACAAATAAACTCGAATCAGTTATTTCAGTCAATCTGAATAATTTAATTCAAAAGGTTACTCGAGACTTGACAAATTTCAAACGCATAAATCTATCCTTATTTGGAAGGGTATTGGTAGTTAAGTCTTTTGTTTTACCTAAAATACTTTATTTGTTTAGAACCCTCCCTATTTGTATCCCCTCAACCCAATTACTTAAAATTCAAAATTTGCTAAATTCCTTTATTTGGGATAATAAAAAGCCAAGAGTTGCATCGAATCTTCTGTATAAGAACAGGAGGAATGGGGGTTTGGGCCTTCCAAATGTCATAGCGTACTATCAAGCCACATTGATTAAAGCTAGTTACCATTGGTTTAGACAAAATACATCACCCGCTTGGATCGTCTTAGAGGAAAGTCAAAGCGAGAATAGCTTACTCCTTAATACCTTTTACAACAACATTATTGGTTCTAGGCCTAAATTACCCTCTCATCCTATATTTCAAGCTATACTTTTGGCCTGGAAAAATTTTGTAAGGCCAAGAAGAAACTTGAATAGAATGAGACAAATGGAAAAGGTACCACTAACATTGATTTCAGTCTTTTACAAATTCTCAATTCCGGAAATTTGGGCTACATGCAACATTAAAAAAATAGGTGATTTGTATAGAGAGCGCTTTCTAACTTTTAGCGAAATTAAGATGAAGTTCAACCTCCCTTCTTCAGAATTCTTTTTTTTTATTATTTTAAGAGACTACATTAAAAAATTCTTCCGAACGAAACCACTGAATTGGGATATATTGACTCTATTTCTAGGAAACTTAGTGAAACAGAGCGTATGGAACTTAAAAAATATATATACAGTTTTTAATGGGGACTCAACCATGTTGAAAAACGTATACATGAAGAGGTGGGAGTCTGAACTGAATATCTCTCCCTCACTAGAGCAATGGCAAGATGCTCTTAAATACTCTCAAGCTTCATTGATCTCGATGATGTTGCAGGAATCATACTACAAAATATTTGTGAGGTGGTATTATACCCCATCGAGGCTGTTCTTTATAAATCAAGACAACTCCAGTTTATGTTGGAGAGAATGTGGAGAAGTGGGAAATCTATACCACATATTTTGGGGTTGCCCAAAAATTAGGACTCTTTGGGGTGAGGTATCTGTTCACATAAATACATTTTTGGGTAGGACCTTAGCTATTTCCCCTAGCATGGCGCTGCTCTTTTTAGACCTAGAGCACTTAGACCTCCCAACCATACTCATGATAGCCCATATTTTATCGGTGGTTAAGAACTCTTTAGCAGCATACTGGAGGAAGACTGAGCCTCCAAAATTTGAAGATATACTTTGTAGTCTTTTAGTACATAGTGCATTAGAAAGGCGTTTTGCTATAAACAACAATTTCCTGGAAAAGTATGATAAAAAATGGGGAATATGGAATGGACTTTTTATTAGATAATTTGCTTAGTATTTAGAACATAGTTCTATGTGGGAAGATCCAGATGAGACCTTCTGAACAGTGACTGTAGCTTTAGTTCTAGTTATTAGATTAGGGCTTAGTTTTTTTTTTTTTTTAGGTTAGTTGTTAGGTTAGGCCTCAGTAATTTGATTACAGACTACATTTCATTGTATTTCACAAAGGACTTTCAGCATTTGGATGTACCTGTAAACTGTGAAATGTTTCGGATATTTTTCATGTGTTACATATGTATCGTTCATAAATACTATGTTACTCTTTGAGTTCTCTAATGTAATACCCATTTGTTTTCCTAACCCTTCCCTCCCTTCCTTCCTTCCTTTCCTGTTAAAATTTTAAAATTTAATAAAAAATATTGGAAAATAAAAGCATGAGTTTGCAACTACTTTACTTTTGGAGAAAATTCAAAACATTCATTATTCAATAGAGCCCAATAGCAAAAATCAGGTTTTGAATGAAGAATCACATTTCTTGGTAAAATCATGCAGGATTGAAATTTTTGATGGTTTTTTACTCCTCTCAACAGCCCAAACAAGTTTCTAAAAGGATGAGTTTGCAACTACTTTACTTTTGGAGAAAATTCAAAACATTCATTATTCAATAGGGCCCAAACTATCAAAAACCAGCGGTTTCAATGAACACACATTTCTTGGTAGAATCATGCAGGACTGAAATTTTTGATGTTTTTCTACTCCTCTCATGAGCCCAAACAAGTCTCTAAAAGCATGAGTTTGCAACTACTTTTGGAGAAAATTCAAAACATTCACTATTCAATAGAGCCCAATAGCAAAAATCAGGTTTTGAATGAAGAATCACATTTCTTGGTAAAATCATGCAGGATTGAAATTTTTGATGGTTTTTTACTCCTCTCAACAGCCCAAACAAGTTTCTAAAAGGATGAGTTTGCAACTACTTTACTTTTGGAGAAAATTCAAAACATTCATTATTCAATAGGGCCCAAACTATCAAAAACCAGCGGTTTCAATGAACACACATTTCTTGGTAGAATCATGCAGGACTGAAATTTTTGATGTTTTTCTACTCCTCTCATGAGCCCAAACAAGTCTCTAAAAGCATGAGTTTGCAACTACTTTACTTTTGGAGAAAATTCAAAACATTCACTATTCAATAGAGCCCAATAGCAAAAATCAGGTTTTGAATGAAGAATCACATTACTTGGTAAAATCATGCAGGATTGAAATTTTTGATGGTTTTTTACTCCTCTCAACAGCCCAAACAAGTTTCTAAAAGGATGAGTTTGCAACTACTTTACTTTTGGAGAAAATTCAAAACATTCATTATTCAATAGAGCCCAATAGCAAAAATCAGGTTTTGAATGAAGAATCACATTACTTGGTAGAATCATGCAGGATTGAAATTTTTGATGGTTTTTTACTCCTCTCAACAGCCCAAACAAGTTTCTAAAAGGATGAGTTTGCAACTACTTTACTTTTGGAGAAAATTCAAAACATTCATTATTCAATAGGGCCCAAAATATCAAAAACCAGCGGTTTGAATGAACACACATTTCTTGGTAGAATCGTGCAGGACTGAAATTTTTTATGTTTTTCTACTCCTCTCATGAGCCCAAACAAGTCTCTAAAAGGATGAGTTTGCAACTACTTTACTTTTGGAGAAAATTCAAAACATTCATTATTCAATAGAGCCCAATAGCAAAAACCAGCGTTTTGAATGAAGAATCACATTTCTTGGTAGAATCATGCAGGATTGAAATTTTTGATGGTTTTTTACTCCTCTCAACAGCCCAAACAAGTTTCTAAAAGGATGAGTTTGCAACTACTTTACTTTTGGAGAAAATTCAAAACATTCATTATTCAATAGGGCCCAAACTATCAAAAACCAGCGGTTTCAATGAACACACATTTCTTGGTAGAATCATGCAGGACTGAAATTTTTGATGTTTTTCTACTCCTCTCATGAGCCCAAACAAGTCTCTAAAAGCATGAGTTTGCAACTACTTTACTTTTGGAGAAAATTCAAAACATTCATTATTCAATAGAGCCCAATAGCAAAAATCAGGTTTTGAATGAAGAATCACATTTCTTGGTAAAATCATGCAGGATTGAAATTTTTGATGGTTTTTTACTCCTCTCAACAGCCCAAACAAGTTTCTAAAAGGATGAGTTTGCAACTACTTTACTTTTGGAGAAAATTCAAAACATTCATTATTCAATAGGGCCCAAACTATCAAAAACCAGCGGTTTGAATGAACACACATTTCTTGGTAGAATCATGCAGGACTGAAATTTTTGATGTTTTTCTACTCCTCTCATGAGCCCAAACAAGTCTCTAAAAGCATGAGTTTGCAACTACTTTACTTTTGGAGAAAATTCAAAACATTCACTTTTCACTAGAGCCCAATAGCAAAAATCAGGTTTTGAATGAAGAATCACATTTCTTGGTAGAATCATGCTGCATTGAAATTTTTGATGGTTTTTTACTCCTCTCAACAGCCCAAACAAGTTTCTAAAAGGATGAGTTTGCAACTACTTTACTTTTGGAGAAAATTCAAAACATTCATTATTCAATAGGGCCCAAACTATCAAAAACCAGCGGTTTCAATGAACACACATTTCTTGGTAGAATCATGCAGGACTGAAATTTTTGATGTTTTTCTACTCCTCTCATGAGCCCAAACAAGTCTCTAAAAGCATGAGTTTGCAACTACTTTACTTTTGGAGAAAATTCAAAACATTCATTATTCAATAGAGCCCAATAGCAAAAATCAGGTTTTGAATGAAGATTCACATTTCTTGGTAGAATCATGCAGGATTGAAATTTTTGATGGTTTTTTACTCCTCTCAACAGCCCAAACAAGTTTCTAAAAGGATGAGTTTGCAACTACTTTACTTTTGGAGAAAATTCAAAACATTCATTATTCAATAGGGCCCAAACTATCAAAAACCAGCGGTTTCAATGAACACACATTTCTTGGTAGAATCATGCAGGACTGAAATTTTTGATGTTTTTCTACTCCTCTCATGAGCCCAAACAAGTCTCTAAAAGCATGAGTTTGCAACTACTTTACTTTTGGAAAAAATTCAAAACATTCATTATTCAATAGAGCCCAATAGCAAAAATCAGGTTTTGAATGAAGAATCACATTTCTTGGTAAACTCATGCAGGATTGAAATTTTTGATGGTTTTTTACTCCTCTCAACAGCCCAAACAAGTTTCTAAAAGGATGAGTTTGCAACTACTTTACTTTTGGAGAAAATTCAAAACATTCATTATTCAATAGGGCCCAAACTATCAAAAACCAGCGGTTTCAATGAACACACATTTCTTGGTAGAATCATGCAGGACTGAAATTTTTGATGTTTTTCTACTCCTCTCATGAGCCCAAACAAGTCTCTAAAAGCATGAGTTTGCAACTACTTTACTTTTGGAGAAAATTCAAAACATTCATTATTCAATAGAGCCCAATAGCAAAAATCAGGTTTTGAATGAAGATTCACATTTCTTGGTAGAATCATGCAGGATTGAAATTTTTGAAGGTTTTTTACTCCTCTCAACAGCCCAAACAAGTTTCTAAAAGGATGAGTTTGCAACTACTTTACTTTTGGAGAAAATTCAAAACATTCATTATTCAATAGGGCCCAAACTATCAAAAACCAGCGGTTTCAATGAACACACATTTCTTGGTAGAATCATGCAGGACTGAAATTTTTGATGTTTTTCTACTCCTCTCATGAGCCCAAACAAGTCTCTAAAAGCATGAGTTTGCAACTACTTTACTTTTGGAAAAAATTCAAAACATTCATTATTCAATAGAGCCCAATAGCAAAAATCAGCATTTGAATGAAGAATCACATTTCTTGGTAAAATCATGCAGGATTGAAATTTTTGATGGTTTTTTACTCCTCTCAACAGCCCAAACAAGTTTCTAAAAGGATGAGTTTGCAACTACTTTACTTTTGGAGAAAATTCAAAACATTCATTATTCAATGGGGCCCAAACTATCAAAAACCAGCGGTTTCAATGAACACACATTTCTTGGTAGAATCATGCAGGACTGACATTTTTGATGTTTTTCTACTCCTCTCATGAGCCCAAACAAGTCTCTAAAAGCATGAGTTTGCAACTACTTTACTTTTGGAGAAAATTCAAAACATTCACTATTCAATAGAGCCCAATAGCAAAAATCAGGTTTTGAATGAAGAATCGCATTTCTTGGTAAAATCATGCAGGATTGAAATTTTTGATGGTTTTTTACTCCTCTCAACAGCCCAAACAAGTTTCTAAAAGGATGAGTTTGCAACTACTTTACTTTTGGAGAAAATTCAAAACATTCATTATTCAATAGGGCCCAAACTATCAAAAACCAGCGGTTTCAATGAACACACATTTCTTGGTAGAATCATGCAGGACTGAAATTTTTGATGTTTTTCTACTCCTCTCATGAGCCCAAACAAGTCTCTAAAAGCATGAGTTTGCAACTACTTTACTTTTGGAGAAAATTCAAAACATTCATTATTCAATAGAGCCCAATAGCAAAAATCAGGTTTTGAATGAAGAATCACATTTCTTGGTAGAATCATGCAGGATTGAAATTTTTGATGGTTTTTTACTCCTCTCAACAGCCCAAACAAGTTTCTAAAAGGATGAGTTTGCAACTACTTTACTTTTGGAGAAAATTCAAAACATTCATTATTCAATAGGGCCCAAACTATCAAAAACCAGCGGTTTCAATGAACACACATTTCTTGGTAGAATCATGCAGGACTGAAATTTTTGATGTTTTTCTACTCCTCTCATGAGCCCAAACAAGTCTCTAAAAGCATGAGTTTGCAACTACTTTACTTTTGGAGAAAATTCAAAACATTCATTATTCAATAGAGCCCAATAGCAAAAATCAGGTTTTGAATGAAGATTCAAATTTCTTGGTAGAATCATGCAGGATTGAAATTTTTGAAGGTTTTTTACTCCTCTCAACAGCCCAAACAAGTTTCTAAAAGGATGAGTTTGCAACTACTTTACTTTTGGAGAAAATTCAAAACATTCATTATTCAATAGGGCCCAAACTATCAAAAACCAGCGGTTTCAATGAACACACATTTCTTGGTAGAATCATGCAGGACTGAAATTTTTGATGTTTTTCTACTCCTCTCATGAGCCCAAACAAGTCTCTAAAAGCATGAGTTTGCAACTACTTTACTTTTGGAAAAAATTCAAAACATTCATTATTCAATAGAGTCCAATAGCAAAAATCAGGTTTTGAATGAAGAATCACATTTCTTGGTAAAATCATGCAGGATTGAAATTTTTGATGGTTTTTTACTCCTCTCAACAGCCCAAACAAGTTTCTAAAAGGATGAGTTTGCAACTACTTTACTTTTGGAGAAAATTCAAAACATTCATTATTCAATAGGGCCCAAACTATCAAAAACCAGCGGTTTCAATGAACACACATTTCTTGGTAGAATCATGCAGGACTGACATTTTTGATGTTTTTCTACTCCTCTCATGAGCCCAAACAAGTCTCTAAAAGCATGAGTTTGCAACTACTTTACTTTTGGAGAAAATTCAAAACATTCACTATTCAATAGAGCCCAATAGCAAAAATCAGGTTTTGAATGAAGAATCGCATTTCTTGGTAAAATCATGCAGGATTGAAATTTTTGATGGTTTTTTACTCCTCTCAACAGCCCAAACAAGTTTCTAAAAGGATGAGTTTGCAACTACTTTACTTTTGGAGAAAATTCAAAACATTCATTATTCAGTAGGGCCCAAACTATCAAAAACCAGCGGTTTCAATGAACACACATTTCTTGGTAGAATCATGCAGGACTGAAATTTTTGATGTTTTTCTACTCCTCTCATGAGCCCAAACAAGTCTCTAAAAGCATGAGTTTGCAACTACTTTACTTTTGGAGAAAATTCAAAACATTCATTATTCAATAGAGCCCAATAGCAAAAATCAGGTTTTGAATGAAGATTCACATTTCTTGGTAGAATCATGCAGGATTGAAATTTTTGATGGTTTTTTACTCCTCTCAACAGCCCAAACAAGTTTCTAAAAGGATGAGTTTGCAACTACTTTACTTTTGGAGAAAATTCAAAACATTCATTATTCAATAGGGCCCAAACTATCAAAAACCAGCGGTTTCAATGAACACACATTTCTTGGTAGAATCATGCAGGACTGAAATTTTTGATGTTTTTCTACTCCTCTCATGAGCCCAAACAAGTCTCTAAAAGCATGAGTTTGCAACTACTTTACTTTTGGAAAAAATTCAAAACATTCATTATTCAATAGAGCCCAATAGCAAAAATCAGGTTTTGAATGAAGAATCCCTTTTCTTGGTAAAGTCATGCAGGATTGAAATTTTTGATGGTTTTTTACTCCTCTCAACAGCCCAAACAAGTTTCTAAAAGGATGAGTTTGCAACTACTTTACTTTTGGAGAAAATTCAAAACATTCATTATTCAATAGGGCCCAAACTATCAAAAACCAGCGGTTTCAATGAACACACATTTCTTGGTAGAATCATGCAGGACTGAAATTTTTGATGTTTTTCTACTCCTCTCATGAGCCCAAACAAGTCTCTAAAAGCATGAGTTTGCAACTACTTTACTTTTGGAGAAAATTCAAAACATTCATTATTCAATAGGGCCCAAACTATCAAAAACCAGCGGTTTCAATGAACACACATTTCTTGGTAGAATCGTGCAGGACTGAAATTTTTGATGTTTTTCTACTCCTCTCATGAGCCCAAACAAGTCTCTAAAAGCATGAGTTTGCAACTACTTTATTTTTGGAGAAAATTCAAAACATTCATTATTCAATAGCGCCCAATAGCAAAAATCAGGTTTTGAATGAAGAATCACATTTCTTGGTAGAATCATGCAGGATTGAAATTTTTGATGGTTTTTTACTCCTCTCAACAGCCCAAACAAGTTTCTAAAAGGATGAGTTTGCAACTACTTTACTTTTGGAGAAAATTCAAAACATTCATTATTCAATAGGGCCCAAACTATCAAAAACCCGCGGTTTCAATGAACACACATTTCTTGGTAGAATCATGCAGGACTGAAATTTTTGATGTTTTTCTACTCCTCTCATGAGCCCAAACAAGTCTCTAAAAGCATGAGTTTGCAACTACTTTACTTTTGGAGAAAATTCAAAACATTCATTATTCAATAGAGCCCAATAGCAAAAATCAGGTTTTGAATGAAGAATCACATTTCTTGGTAGAATTATGCAGGATTGAAATTTTTGATGGTTTTTTACTCCTCTCAACAGCCCAAACAAGTTTCTAAAAGGATGAGTTTGCAACTACTTTACTTTTGGAGAAAATTCAAAACATTCATTATTCAATAGGGCCCAAACTATCAAAAACCAGCGGTTTCAATGAACACACATTTCTTGGTAGAATCATGCAGGACTGAAATTTTTGATGTTTTTCTACTCCTCTCATGAGCCCAAACAAGTCTCTAAAAGCATGAGTTTGCAACTACTTTACTTTTGGAGAAAATTCAAAACATTCATTATTCAATAGAGCCCAATAGCAAAAATCAGGTTTTGAATGAAGAATCACATTTCTTGGTAGAATCATGCAGGATTGAAATTTTTGATGGTTTTTTACTCCTCTCAACAGCCCAAACAAGTTTCTAAAAGGATAAGTTTGCAACTACTTTACTTTTGGAGAAAATTCAAAACATTCATTATTCAATAGGGCCCAAAATATCAAAAAACAGCGGTTTGAATGAACACACATTTCTTGGTAGAATTGTGCAGGACTGAAATTTTTGATGTTTTTCTACTCCTCTTATGAGCCCAAACAAGTCTCTAAAAGGATGAGTTTGCAACTAGTTTACTTTTGGAGAAAATTCAAAACATTCATTATTCAATAGAGCCCAATAGCAAAAACCAGCGTTTTGAATTAAGAATCACATTTCTTGGTAGAATCATGCAGGATTGAAATTTTTGATGTTTTTTTACTCCTCTCAACAGCCCAAACAAGTTTCTAAAAGGATGAGTTTGCAACTACTTTACTTTTGGAGAAAATTCAAAACATTCATTATTCAATAGGGCCCAAACTATCAAAAACCAGCGGTTTCAATGAACACACATTTCTTGGTAGAATCGTGCAGGACTGAAATTTTTGATGTTTTTCTACTCCTCTCATGAGCCCAAACAAGTCTCTAAAAGCATGAGTTTGCAACTACTTTAATTTTGGAGAAAATTCAAAACATTCATTATTCAATAGAGCCCAATAGCAAAAATCAGGTTTTGAATGAAGATTCACATTTCTTGGTAGAATCATGCAGGATTGAAATTTTTGATGGTTTTTTACTCCTCTCAACAGCCCAAACAAGTTTCTAAAAGGATGAGTTTGCAACTACTTTACTTTTGGAGAAAATTCAAAACATTCATTATTCAATAGGGCCCAAACTATCAAAAACCAGCGGTTTCAATGAACACACATTTCTTGGTAGAATCATGCAGGACTGAAATTTTTGATGTTTTTCTACTCCTCTCATGAGCCCAAACAAGTCTCTAAAAGCATGAGTTTGCAACTACTTTACTTTTGGAGAAAATTCAAAACATTCATTATTCAATAGAGCCCAATAGCAAAAATCAGGTTTTGAATGAAGAATCACATTTCTTGGTAAAATCATGCAGGATTGAAATTTTTGATGGTTTTTTACTCCTCTCAACAGCCCAAACAAGTTTCTAAAAGGATGAGTTTGCAACTACTTTACTTTTGGAGAAAATTCAAAACATTCATTATTCAATAGGGCCCAAACTATCAAAAACCAGCGGTTTCAATGAACACACATTTCTTGGTAGAATCATGCAGGACTGAAATTTTTGATGTTTTTCTACTCCTCTCATGAGCCCAAACAAGTCTCTAAAAGCATGAGTTTGCAACTACTTTACTTTTGGAGAAAATTCAAAACATTCACTATTCAATAGAGCCCAATAGCAAAAATCAGGTTTTGAATGAAGAATCACATTTCTTGGTAAAATCATGCAGGATTGAAATTTTTGATGGTTTTTTACTCCTCTCAACAGCCCAAACAAGTTTCTAAAAGGATGAGTTTGCAACTACTTTACTTTTGGAGAAAATTCAAAACATTCATTATTCAATAGGGCCCAAACTATCAAAAACCAGCGGTTTCAATGAACACACATTTCTTGGTAGAATCATGCAGGACTGGAATTTTTGATGTTTTTCTACTCCTCTCATGAGCCCAAACAAGTCTCTAAAAGCATGAGTTTGCAACTACTTTACTTTTGGAGAAAATTCAAAACATTCATTATTCAATAGAGCCCAATAGCAAAAATCAGGTTTTGAATGAAGAATCACATTTCTTGGTAGAATCATGCAGGATTGAAATTTTTGATGGTTTTTTACTCCTCTCAACAGCCCAAACAAGTTTCTAAAAGGATGAGTTTGCAACTACTTTACTTTTGGAGAAAATTCAAAACATTCATTATTCAATAGGGCCCAAACTATCAAAAACCAGCGGTTTCAATGAACACACATTTCTTGGTAGAATCGTACAGGACTGAAATTTTTGATGTTTTTCTACTCCTCTCATGAGCCCAAACAAGTCTCTAAAAGCATGAGTTTGCAACTACTTTACTTTTGGAGAAAATTCAAAACATTCATTATTCAATAGCGCCCAATAGCAAAAATCAGGTTTTGAATGAAGAATCACATTTCTTGGTAGAATCATGCAGGATTGAAATTTTTGATGGTTTTTTACTCCTCTCAACAGCCCAAACAAGTTTCTAAAAGGATGAGTTTGCAACTACTTTACTTTTGGAGAAAATTCAAAACATTCATTATTCAATAGGGCCCAAAATATCAAAAACCAGCGGTTTGAATGAACACACATTTCTTGGTAGAATCGTGCAGGACTGAAATTTTTGATGTTTTTCTACTCCTCTCATGAGCCCAAACAAGTCTCTAAAAGGATGAGTTTGCAACTACTTTACTTTTGGAGAAAATTCAAAACATTCATTATTCAATAGAGCCCAATAGCAAAAACCAGCGTTTTGAATGAAGAATCACATTTCTTGGTAGAATCATGCAGGATTGAAATTTTTGATGGTTTTTTACTCCTCTCAACAGCCCAAACAAGTTTCTAAAAGGATGAGTTTGCAACTACTTTACTTTTGGAGAAAATTCAAAACATTCATTATTCAATAGGGCCCAAACTATCCAAAACCAGCGGTTTCAATGAACACACATTTCTTGGTAGAATCGTGCATGACTGAAATTTTTGATGTTTTTCTACTCCTCTCATGAGCCCAAACAAGTCTCTAAAAGCATGAGTTTGCAACTACTTTACTTTTGGAGAAAATTCAAAACATTCACTTTTCACTAGAGCCCAATAGCAAAAATCAGGTTTTGAATGAAGAATCACATTTCTTGGTAAAATCATGCAGGATTGAAATTTTTGATGGTTTTTTACTCCTCTCAACAGCCCAAACAAGTTTCTAAAAGGATGAGTTTGCAACTACTTTACTTTTGGAGAAAATTCAAAACATTCATTATTCAATAGGGCCCAAACTATCAAAAACCAGCGGTTTCAATGAACACACATTTCTTGGTAGAATCATGCAGGACTGAAATTTTTGATGTTTTTCTACTCCTCTCATGAGCCCAAACAAGTCTCTAAAAGCATGAGTTTGCAACTACTTTACTTTTGGAGAAAATTCAAAACATTCACTATTCAATAGAGCCCAATAGCAAAAATCAGGTTTTGAATGAAGAATCACATTTCTTGGTAAAATCATGCAGGATTGAAATTTTTGATGGTTTTTTACTCCTCTCAACAGCCCAAACAAGTTTCTAAAAGGATGAGTTTGCAACTACTTTACTTTTGGAGAAAATTCAAAACATTCATTATTCAATAGGGCCCAAACTATCAAAAACCAGCGGTTTCAATGAACACACATTTCTTGGTAGAATCATGCAGGACTGAAATTTTTGATGTTTTTCTACTCCTCTCATGAGCCCAAACAAGTCTCTAAAAGCATGAGTTTGCAACTACTTTACTTTTG
The DNA here is from genome assembly GCF_039654945.1 of Dendrobates tinctorius. NCBI lineage: Eukaryota > Metazoa > Chordata > Amphibia > Anura > Dendrobatidae > Dendrobates > Dendrobates tinctorius. Next base: position 1,211,298 of record NW_027361944.1, read on the forward strand.
GAAAAAATTCAAAACATTCATTATTCAATAGAGCCCAATAGCAAAAATCAGGTTTTGAATGAAGAATCACATTTCTTGGTAAAATCATGCAGGATTGAAATTTTTGATGGTTTTTTACTCCTCTCAACAGCCCAAACAAGTTTCTAAAAGGATGAGTTTGCAACTACTTTACTTTTGGAGAAAATTCAAAACATTCATTATTCAATAGGGCCCAAACTATCAAAAACCAGCGGTTTCAATGAACACACATTTCTTGGTAGAATCATGCAGGACTGAAATTTTTGATGTTTTTCTACTCCTCTCATGAGCCCAAACAAGTCTCTAAAAGCATGAGTTTGGGGGCGTGGCCTGAGCTATGAAGGTGTGAGGACGTGTTGGCTCGGGGCTCCTGCTTAGTCACCTACTAGAAGCTACTTTAAAGTGACAGAAGTCCTTCTATCAAGAATTTCTATCTTGATTTGGATTCTAGACGTCATCTGGATCATTTTGATGCCAAGAACAACAAGATTGAGCAAGAAGTAACAGGAGGAGAAGCAGAGCTGTTTTTCCCGCGCTGAGCAGAGCAGGGGAATCCCCACCTGAGGTCGGCAGAAGACGGAGAAGCAGTGGTGGATTTTACAATCTCCTGGAGGTTTACACCTGGTCTGCCTTCTCTTGATTGCCTACTGAGAAGAGGGAAGTGGAGAGGCTTCTATCTTCATAGGGACTGAAGTGAAAGAGGAAGAATCACCGGAAAGGAGGCTGGTTTCTTAGGATCCAGAAGCCCCCTCTGAACATTTCAAGACGGGGCACGCCAAGATCCCTCAAAGATTCCAGGAGATATAAGGTAAAATCTCTGGCGGGGTAAGGAAGTGCAGGAGCAGAAGCGGGATTGTCTGTCGCTGCTGTGTATTCAGACCCGCCGCGGTTTTAAGGATTCTGCGCATCCTTACGACTTTTTATCTGTGGAGATCCTCTTCCCTAGGGTTTGGGAGGTCCCACAGAGTACATAGAGACCTGATACAACCAAATCCATAAAGAACTGGAGGTTTCATGTTATAAAATCATCGGCGGTGCCGGGGAGAGCAGGAGCTTAATTGACAGCTGAGGAGGGAACAAGTGAGACGCTGAAAGAAGAAGAGAATTATCGTTGCACATTGGTGTTGAAGTGGAGAAGGAAGAGTGCCCAGGCAAGTTTCTAAAAGGACGAGTTTGCCCCTTCATCTGACCCCCGGTGGACCTGACGTGATTCCACTGCTGTGAATGCGTCCCCGGCTTTAAACCCGATACCGCCGCTGTTTTCTAGGTGCTGCCTGCCCCTGAGGCTTTGGAAGCAACGGGAGCCTGTTTCCCTGGATTCGGGGGACCTCTCCGAACAGAACGACACCAGGCAAGACTAGATCGGAGCAATATTCAGCTTTTCCTGGCCAAAAATCATCAGCGGCAGTGGAGAGTTGCAGGAGCCAGTGTCTGAGTGACAGCCGCGGCCGCGCGCTCGGTCCCGCCGAGTTTCTTGAGGTACTGTGGGTTCAGGGGGGTCCGGTTCTATTGGGACCCTGCTGCCTGGGGCTGGGGAGACCCTGCTGAAATAATAGAAACCTGTCATGCGGCGATCGGAGGAGGTCTCGGGCTCTGCTACCTCAGAGTACCGGGCGGTGTAGGAGAGGAGAATTGGGGACTCGCTGGGGTTTTTGGAGTGTGGTGTGCCTCCTAGGGATTGGATCTGTTGGGAGCCTGTTGAACAACATCCGGAGACCCTTCCTAAGTAACTCCAGACCTGGCATGTTGAAATACCTTGGAAACTGGAAAAGTTTTTAACTAAAATCCTTGGCGGGCTGGAGGTGTAGAGGCGGATAAATGATTGACAGTTGCTGAGCTTGTTGCCGCTTTAAGCTGCTGTATCTTCATAGCTATTTCTGAGCAAAGAGGAGATCTGGAGTTCTCTGTCGACTTGCTTCCCGGTGCTGGAGAAGAAGCTGATTTCTGAATACCCCTGGAGGCCTGGATTTTGGAGAGATTTACTCTTTTGGTCCCGAGAGGTCCTGGGGAGTGGAGAAGATTACTAATTAAGGACTGCAGCGGTTTGGTGAAGATCGGTGAAGTTTTATTTTTTCTGTGTGTATGTTCTTCCTTTTCTCTCTTTTTCCTTCTTTCTTACTTCTAGGTTGGCGGAGCATAGACCGGTGGTCCTGTTGGTGTCTGATTACCAGTTAATATTGTTTAATCATAATTGAATGTTTATCTGAGTAAGATATGCTGGGGGCGAAGTGCTCTTAGTGTTTCTTTATATATTACTTGTATTATTCCTGTGTGGCCTTTGGGGGGAGGGAAGTGTGGGTGAAAATTGCTAAGGCTGTTTTAGGGTTATTAGAGCTCAATTAAATTACTGGGCATAGAGAAAGGGTCTATAGAGATAACCCTGTAATTAATAGGTAAATTATATACCCTTTACACACTATTTTGAATTTTGGTGGGGTGCTCAGGGAGAGCTTAGGATAGCTAGCAAATTTTATGAACAAGGAGGTATCGAGGAGGTTGCCTTTTCATAATCAATCTGAAGGTTCTAGACTTTACTAAATGTACTAAAATACTTTGGTGGTACAAAACAAGGGGATTTGAGATTTGGAGTCAGTACTTACATATCAAGCCACTTTGTTGATAGGATGGAAGGAGGGGGAACCAAGTTTAAACCCACTTTTAAAGTCAATGAATCGTCCTCAAATAGAAATAAACAATACCCAAATAAATCATATAGTAGGACCTCTGGAGATTCACCTAATCTGTTGAGTCCTATGAAGTCAAGATCGCCATTAAAGAGAGATCTAAAGAGTGATCGGTCCCCTGTGACACCCCCAAATAAACCTTCCAAGAAGGAAGTAGAGAGTAAAGGCATAAATCTGAATCCCTCTATACAGACCCCTATAAATAAGGAGATTAATCCCGAGGTTATGGATACCTCTAAGTCCACAAAAAGGAAAGGCCCTAATTCAAAAGAGGATGAAAAAAGATCGATTACAGCTGAATCTGAGGATAACTCAGACTATTCCTCTTCTGACAGCAGTCCTAATAGACAGCGTTCTAAAAAAGAACGACCTTCATCCCCGCAGACTTCAAAACAAGGATTTGCTCCTATTGATCCAGATGAGCTCTTAGCTTCTGAGAAAGGAGTAACAGAGGGCTTTATGGCCAGATTCTGTAAAATGCTTAATGATTCTCTTGCTTCGGGATTTGAAACACAGAATAAGACACTGAGTGAAATAAGTAAAAATTTCACCCAGAGATTAGAAAAGAGTGAGAACAGAATCACGGGCGTGGAAAATAAAACAGATACTTTGATTAAACAAAATTCTGAGTTGAAAACGGAAGTACAGACACTTAAAACTAAATTGATGGATTTGGAGGATAGAAGTAGGAGGAGCAATCTTAAAATAAGAGGCATTCCTGAAAATATCGTACAGGATGAGCTCTCAAATTACACAAAAGCCATATTTAAAAAGGCTCTACCAGATCTCCCAAATTCTGAATTCAGGATTGACAGAATCCACCGAATTCCTCGTCCTAGGGGCTTGTCCGCTGACAAACCTAGAGACACCATCCTCCATATGCATTATTATGAAACAAAAGAGAAAATTTTAATGTATATTAGAGATAAGGGAAATTTTCCGGACCCCTACACCAATATAAGAGTCTTCGGAGATTTCTCTAAGGCAACAATGGATTTCAGGAAGACTTTTAGAGAAGTCAATGCGAAAATAAAAGACCTTGGGATCTCATATAGATTGGGCTTCCCTGCTAAGCTGCTGGTTTGGTACAGAGGGAAAACCATTCCTTTTTATACTCCAGAGGAAGCTATGCTTTTTGTTCAATCGTTTCAAGATGGCATTGGTTGAATTTGTTTGTAACAGGCTTTATGTTCTTTATTTGCATTTTGTATTATTGAAATGAGAAGGATTAGTAGGAATACTAGGTGTATGGGTAGGAGTTTAACCACTTTTTCTTTTAACCCCATACTAGGTGAGAATCCTTCTAGATTGGATTCCTCCAGGAGAACTCACTGGAGTTCAATTTTTTTTTTTTTTCTTTTTTCTTCTTTTTTAGGTATACATTTAAGCATATACAGATATTAGTTTGTTGTTCTTTAGTTAGCTTTTTTAAGGTAGTTCTACAATTCTAAGAGAGGTCTCATTTGGAATTTTTTCACATTTTAGTTTGTTTCACAAACATGAAACTAAAGGTTTTTTCATTTAACGTCAGAGGTTTAAATATTCCCTATAAGAGGCATGCGCTTTGGAGGGAAATTGATCACAGTAAAGCAGACATTGTTTGTCTGCAGGAAGTCAAATTTGCTAAAAATAGTCACCCATATTTCCAGAACAAGAAATTTCCATTTGTATTTCAGTCTCTTAAGGAGAAGAAAAAGGCAGGTGTTATTACGCTTGTAAAAGACAATATCCCATTTGAACTGATCGAAGAAATAGCTGATTCGCAAGGAAGATACCATGTCCTCATTTGCCAATTAAACCACAAACTCTGTACAATAGTCAATGTTTATGCCCCTAACAAGAAGACTATATCGTATTTAAATAGGTTAATGGAGAAAATTAATGCAGTTAAAAGAGGGACGCTTATATTTGCGGGAGACTTTAACATAGTTCCGGATAGTAAAATGGACTCCTCATCTTCAGTTCGTCATAAAGCTCCATCCCTTAGTAAATGGTTGATTGCCAACGAACTGTTCGACATCTATCGATGTTTGAACACTTCCTCACGTGAATATACACATTATTCGGACATGCACAAAACGTCAGCAAGAATAGACTTAATACTGACAGACGTTTTTGCTATCTCAAAATTCAAAAACATTGACATTTTAGGGAAATCCATTTCTGACCATGTTCCAGTAATGGCGGAGTTTGAGTTGGGGATCCACTCAGCAGATACATTTCTCTGGAAAGCTAACTCTACTCTTTTTAAGATTCCTGAATACAGAGCACAAATCTCAGATACAATTTCCAATTATTTTAGGGAAAATGACCTTGACGACATGAACCCATTTGTTGTTTGGAGTGCCCATAAAGCGGTTTTATGGGGTCGCCTAATACAACTTTCTTCCAGATTTAAGAAACTTAAAAGACAAAAAATTATATCCTTACAATCTCAAATAAAACTAAAAGAAGACATACAAAACAATCTGTCGGTCCCATCATCCGATATACAGTTAGAACTTCTGGGTCTGAGACAGGAACTGAAAACTGCGATCATAGCTGAATATGATGCGGTTATCAAAAACTCGAAGTTCAACTTTTATTCTTCTGTTAACAAACCTACAGCTTATATGATGAAAAGACTTAAACAAGAGAGGGTTAAAAGGAGAATAAATAAAATTAAAACCAACAATGGAGAGGTTAAGATGCATCCCTCAGACATTGCAAATGCCTTTGCAGAATTCTTTCAGGGTCTGTACAATTTGGCCTCGGATCCAGATACACCGCAACCCAATGATAATTTAATAAGCTCGTTCTTAGACAAATTGGACCTCCCCAGGTTTGACCCTTTGGAATTGGAGCACATCAACAGACCCATTTCTACAGAAGAAATAATTGAAGCAATCAAGAAACTTAAAGACCAGAAATCACCGGGGCCCGACGGATTCACTAATGAATACTACAAGACCTTTCAGCAAATTCTGGCTCCCCATTTGGAGAACTTATTTAATGTGGCTTCTTGTCAGGGCTCCTTTCCAAAAGATATGTTGGAAGCTACTATCGTAATGATACCAAAGGAGAAAGGAGACCCTGACAAGGTTCAAAGCTACAGACCAATATCTCTCATAAATGGGGACGTCAAGTTGTATTCGAAAATCTGGGCCGAAAGACTTAAGGGAATTATTCCTGCGTTGGTTAAGGACGATCAGATTGGTTTCGTCGAGGGTCGTCAGGCATCTGACGGGACCAGAAGGATTTTGAATATAACTAACGCTACAAAACTCTCTTCTGATCCTTTAGTGCTGGTTACGTTGGATGCTGAGAAGGCTTTTGATAGGCTAGACTGGAGTTATCTTAAAAAAGCGCTCCTGAAGTTTGGATTTAATGATAAGTTCCTGTCGTCAATCTTTGCCTTATACTCAGACCCCTCCGCAAAGATCTATACAAACAATCACCTGTCCAGATCATTCCCAATTTCGAATGGCACAAGACAGGGATGTCCGCTTTCACCACTTTTATTCGTCTTGGCAATAGAACCTTTCGCACAAAAAATAAGATCCAATTCAAACATCCATGGCCCTGAAGTTTCTCAGCGGTCATTCAAAATCGGTTTATTCGCAGACGATATTGTACTAACACTCTTGGACCCAGAGATTTCTATTAGGGCTTTGACTCTGGACTTGGAATTGTTTTCACATGTTTCTTATTTTAAAGTGAACCATTCAAAATCAAAGATTCTTTTTTTTAATTTAAAGGTTCAGGAAGTGGAACAGTTAAAGTCTCTTACAAAATTTTCATGTACAGAGGAGGAGGTTGGTTATTTGGGGATAATGGTGACAAATAAACTCGAATCAGTTATTTCAGTCAATCTGAATAATTTAATTCAAAAGGTTACTCGAGACTTGACAAATTTCAAACGCATAAATCTATCCTTATTTGGAAGGGTATTGGTAGTTAAGTCTTTTGTTTTACCTAAAATACTTTATTTGTTTAGAACCCTCCCTATTTGTATCCCCTCAACCCAATTACTTAAAATTCAAAATTTGCTAAATTCCTTTATTTGGGATAATAAAAAGCCAAGAGTTGCATCGAATCTTCTGTATAAGAACAGGAGGAATGGGGGTTTGGGCCTTCCAAATGTCATAGCGTACTATCAAGCCACATTGATTAAAGCTAGTTACCATTGGTTTAGACAAAATACATCACCCGCTTGGATCGTCTTAGAGGAAAGTCAAAGCGAGAATAGCTTACTCCTTAATACCTTTTACAACAACATTATTGGTTCTAGGCCTAAATTACCCTCTCATCCTATATTTCAAGCTATACTTTTGGCCTGGAAAAATTTTGTAAGGCCAAGAAGAAACTTGAATAGAATGAGACAAATGGAAAAGGTACCACTAACATTGATTTCAGTCTTTTACAAATTCTCAATTCCGGAAATTTGGGCTACATGCAACATTAAAAAAATAGGTGATTTGTATAGAGAGCGCTTTCTAACTTTTAGCGAAATTAAGATGAAGTTCAACCTCCCTTCTTCAGAATTCTTTTTTTTTATTATTTTAAGAGACTACATTAAAAAATTCTTCCGAACGAAACCACTGAATTGGGATATATTGACTCTATTTCTAGGAAACTTAGTGAAACAGAGCGTATGGAACTTAAAAAATATATATACAGTTTTTAATGGGGACTCAACCATGTTGAAAAACGTATACATGAAGAGGTGGGAGTCTGAACTGAATATCTCTCCCTCACTAGAGCAATGGCAAGATGCTCTTAAATACTCTCAAGCTTCATTGATCTCGATGATGTTGCAGGAATCATACTACAAAATATTTGTGAGGTGGTATTATACCCCATCGAGGCTGTTCTTTATAAATCAAGACAACTCCAGTTTATGTTGGAGAGAATGTGGAGAAGTGGGAAATCTATACCACATATTTTGGGGTTGCCCAAAAATTAGGACTCTTTGGGGTGAGGTATCTGTTCACATAAATACATTTTTGGGTAGGACCTTAGCTATTTCCCCTAGCATGGCGCTGCTCTTTTTAGACCTAGAGCACTTAGACCTCCCAACCATACTCATGATAGCCCATATTTTATCGGTGGTTAAGAACTCTTTAGCAGCATACTGGAGGAAGACTGAGCCTCCAAAATTTGAAGATATACTTTGTAGTCTTTTAGTACATAGTGCATTAGAAAGGCGTTTTGCTATAAACAACAATTTCCTGGAAAAGTATGATAAAAAATGGGGAATATGGAATGGACTTTTTATTAGATAATTTGCTTAGTATTTAGAACATAGTTCTATGTGGGAAGATCCAGATGAGACCTTCTGAACAGTGACTGTAGCTTTAGTTCTAGTTATTAGATTAGGGCTTAGTTTTTTTTTTTTTTTTAGGTTAGTTGTTAGGTTAGGCCTCAGTAATTTGATTACAGACTACATTTCATTGTATTTCACAAAGGACTTTCAGCATTTGGATGTACCTGTAAACTGTGAAATGTTTCGGATATTTTTCATGTGTTACATATGTATCGTTCATAAATACTATGTTACTCTTTGAGTTCTCTAATGTAATACCCATTTGTTTTCCTAACCCTTCCCTCCCTTCCTTCCTTCCTTTCCTGTTAAAATTTTAAAATTTAATAAAAAATATTGGAAAATAAAAGCATGAGTTTGCAACTACTTTACTTTTGGAGAAAATTCAAAACATTCATTATTCAATAGAGCCCAATAGCAAAAATCAGGTTTTGAATGAAGAATCACATTTCTTGGTAAAATCATGCAGGATTGAAATTTTTGATGGTTTTTTACTCCTCTCAACAGCCCAAACAAGTTTCTAAAAGGATGAGTTTGCAACTACTTTACTTTTGGAGAAAATTCAAAACATTCATTATTCAATAGGGCCCAAACTATCAAAAACCAGCGGTTTCAATGAACACACATTTCTTGGTAGAATCATGCAGGACTGAAATTTTTGATGTTTTTCTACTCCTCTCATGAGCCCAAACAAGTCTCTAAAAGCATGAGTTTGCAACTACTTTTGGAGAAAATTCAAAACATTCACTATTCAATAGAGCCCAATAGCAAAAATCAGGTTTTGAATGAAGAATCACATTTCTTGGTAAAATCATGCAGGATTGAAATTTTTGATGGTTTTTTACTCCTCTCAACAGCCCAAACAAGTTTCTAAAAGGATGAGTTTGCAACTACTTTACTTTTGGAGAAAATTCAAAACATTCATTATTCAATAGGGCCCAAACTATCAAAAACCAGCGGTTTCAATGAACACACATTTCTTGGTAGAATCATGCAGGACTGAAATTTTTGATGTTTTTCTACTCCTCTCATGAGCCCAAACAAGTCTCTAAAAGCATGAGTTTGCAACTACTTTACTTTTGGAGAAAATTCAAAACATTCACTATTCAATAGAGCCCAATAGCAAAAATCAGGTTTTGAATGAAGAATCACATTACTTGGTAAAATCATGCAGGATTGAAATTTTTGATGGTTTTTTACTCCTCTCAACAGCCCAAACAAGTTTCTAAAAGGATGAGTTTGCAACTACTTTACTTTTGGAGAAAATTCAAAACATTCATTATTCAATAGAGCCCAATAGCAAAAATCAGGTTTTGAATGAAGAATCACATTACTTGGTAGAATCATGCAGGATTGAAATTTTTGATGGTTTTTTACTCCTCTCAACAGCCCAAACAAGTTTCTAAAAGGATGAGTTTGCAACTACTTTACTTTTGGAGAAAATTCAAAGCATTCATTATTCAATAGGGCCCAAAATATCAAAAACCAGCGGTTTGAATGAACACACATTTCTTGGTAGAATCGTGCAGGACTGAAATTTTTTATGTTTTTCTACTCCTCTCATGAGCCCAAACAAGTCTCTAAAAGGATGAGTTTGCAACTACTTTACTTTTGGAGAAAATTCAAAACATTCATTATTCAATAGAGCCCAATAGCAAAAACCAGCGTTTTGAATGAAGAATCACATTTCTTGGTAGAATCATGCAGGATTGAAATTTTTGATGGTTTTTTACTCCTCTCAACAGCCCAAACAAGTTTCTAAAAGGATGAGTTTGCAACTACTTTACTTTTGGAGAAAATTCAAAACATTCATTATTCAATAGGGCCCAAACTATCAAAAACCAGCGGTTTCAATGAACACACATTTCTTGGTAGAATCATGCAGGACTGAAATTTTTGATGTTTTTCTACTCCTCTCATGAGCCCAAACAAGTCTCTAAAAGCATGAGTTTGCAACTACTTTACTTTTGGAGAAAATTCAAAACATTCATTATTCAATAGAGCCCAATAGCAAAAATCAGGTTTTGAATGAAGAATCACATTTCTTGGTAAAATCATGCAGGATTGAAATTTTTGATGGTTTTTTACTCCTCTCAACAGCCCAAACAAGTTTCTAAAAGGATGAGTTTGCAACTACTTTACTTTTGGAGAAAATTCAAAACATTCATTATTCAATAGGGCCCAAACTATCAAAAACCAGCGGTTTGAATGAACACACATTTCTTGGTAGAATCATGCAGGACTGAAATTTTTGATGTTTTTCTACTCCTCTCATGAGCCCAAACAAGTCTCTAAAAGCATGAGTTTGCAACTACTTTACTTTTGGAGAAAATTCAAAACATTCACTTTTCACTAGAGCCCAATAGCAAAAATCAGGTTTTGAATGAAGAATCACATTTCTTGGTAGAATCATGCTGCATTGAAATTTTTGATGGTTTTTTACTCCTCTCAACAGCCCAAACAAGTTTCTAAAAGGATGAGTTTGCAACTACTTTACTTTTGGAGAAAATTCAAAACATTCATTATTCAATAGGGCCCAAACTATCAAAAACCAGCGGTTTCAATGAACACACATTTCTTGGTAGAATCATGCAGGACTGAAATTTTTGATGTTTTTCTACTCCTCTCATGAGCCCAAACAAGTCTCTAAAAGCATGAGTTTGCAACTACTTTACTTTTGGAGAAAATTCAAAACATTCATTATTCAATAGAGCCCAATAGCAAAAATCAGGTTTTGAATGAAGATTCACATTTCTTGGTAGAATCATGCAGGATTGAAATTTTTGATGGTTTTTTACTCCTCTCAACAGCCCAAACAAGTTTCTAAAAGGATGAGTTTGCAACTACTTTACTTTTGGAGAAAATTCAAAACATTCATTATTCAATAGGGCCCAAACTATCAAAAACCAGCGGTTTCAATGAACACACATTTCTTGGTAGAATCATGCATGACTGAAATTTTTGATGTTTTTCTACTCCTCTCATGAGCCCAAACAAGTCTCTAAAAGCATGAGTTTGCAACTACTTTACTTTTGGAAAAAATTCAAAACATTCATTATTCAATAGAGCCCAATAGCAAAAATCAGGTTTTGAATGAAGAATCACATTTCTTGGTAAACTCATGCAGGATTGAAATTTTTGATGGTTTTTTACTCCTCTCAACAGCCCAAACAAGTTTCTAAAAGGATGAGTTTGCAACTACTTTACTTTTGGAGAAAATTCAAAACATTCATTATTCAATAGGGCCCAAACTATCAAAAACCAGCGGTTTCAATGAACACACATTTCTTGGTAGAATCATGCAGGACTGAAATTTTTGATGTTTTTCTACTCCTCTCATGAGCCCAAACAAGTCTCTAAAAGCATGAGTTTGCAACTACTTTACTTTTGGAGAAAATTCAAAACATTCATTATTCAATAGAGCCCAATAGCAAAAATCAGGTTTTGAATGAAGATTCACATTTCTTGGTAGAATCATGCAGGATTGAAATTTTTGAAGGTTTTTTACTCCTCTCAACAGCCCAAACAAGTTTCTAAAAGGATGAGTTTGCAACTACTTTACTTTTGGAGAAAATTCAAAACATTCATTATTCAATAGGGCCCAAACTATCAAAAACCAGCGGTTTCAATGAACACACATTTCTTGGTAGAATCATGCAGGACTGAAATTTTTGATGTTTTTCTACTCCTCTCATGAGCCCAAACAAGTCTCTAAAAGCATGAGTTTGCAACTACTTTACTTTTGGAAAAAATTCAAAACATTCATTATTCAATAGAGCCCAATAGCAAAAATCAGCATTTGAATGAAGAATCACATTTCTTGGTAAAATCATGCAGGATTGAAATTTTTGATGGTTTTTTACTCCTCTCAACAGCCCAAACAAGTTTCTAAAAGGATGAGTTTGCAACTACTTTACTTTTGGAGAAAATTCAAAACATTCATTATTCAATGGGGCCCAAACTATCAAAAACCAGCGGTTTCAATGAACACACATTTCTTGGTAGAATCATGCAGGACTGACATTTTTGATGTTTTTCTACTCCTCTCATGAGCCCAAACAAGTCTCTAAAAGCATGAGTTTGCAACTACTTTACTTTTGGAGAAAATTCAAAACATTCACTATTCAATAGAGCCCAATAGCAAAAATCAGGTTTTGAATGAAGAATCGCATTTCTTGGTAAAATCATGCAGGATTGAAATTTTTGATGGTTTTTTACTCCTCTCAACAGCCCAAACAAGTTTCTAAAAGGATGAGTTTGCAACTACTTTACTTTTGGAGAAAATTCAAAACATTCATTATTCAATAGGGCCCAAACTATCAAAAACCAGCGGTTTCAATGAACACACATTTCTTGGTAGAATCATGCAGGACTGAAATTTTTGATGTTTTTCTACTCCTCTCATGAGCCCAAACAAGTCTCTAAAAGCATGAGTTTGCAACTACTTTACTTTTGGAGAAAATTCAAAACATTCATTATTCAATAGAGCCCAATAGCAAAAATCAGGTTTTGAATGAAGAATCACATTTCTTGGTAGAATCATGCAGGATTGAAATTTTTGATGGTTTTTTACTCCTCTCAACAGCCCAAACAAGTTTCTAAAAGGATGACTTTGCAACTACTTTACTTTTGGAGAAAATTCAAAACATTCATTATTCAATAGGGCCCAAACTATCAAAAACCAGCGGTTTCAATGAACACACATTTCTTGGTAGAATCATGCAGGACTGAAATTTTTGATGTTTTTCTACTCCTCTCATGAGCCCAAACAAGTCTCTAAAAGCATGAGTTTGCAACTACTTTACTTTTGGAGAAAATTCAAAACATTCATTATTCAATAGAGCCCAATAGCAAAAATCAGGTTTTGAATGAAGATTCAAATTTCTTGGTAGAATCATGCAGGATTGAAATTTTTGAAGGTTTTTTACTCCTCTCAACAGCCCAAACAAGTTTCTAAAAGGATGAGTTTGCAACTACTTTACTTTTGGAGAAAATTCAAAACATTCATTATTCAATAGGGCCCAAACTATCAAAAACCAGCGGTTTCAATGAACACACATTTCTTGGTAGAATCATGAAGGACTGAAATTTTTGATGTTTTTCTACTCCTCTCATGAGCCCAAACAAGTCTCTAAAAGCATGAGTTTGCAACTACTTTACTTTTGGAAAAAATTCAAAACATTCATTATTCAATAGAGTCCAATAGCAAAAATCAGGTTTTGAATGAAGAATCACATTTCTTGGTAAAATCATGCAGGATTGAAATTTTTGATGGTTTTTTACTCCTCTCAACAGCCCAAACAAGTTTCTAAAAGGATGAGTTTGCAACTACTTTACTTTTGGAGAAAATTCAAAACATTCATTATTCAATAGGGCCCAAACTATCAAAAACCAGCGGTTTCAATGAACACACATTTCTTGGTAGAATCATGCAGGACTGACATTTTTGATGTTTTTCTACTCCTCTCATGAGCCCAAACAAGTCTCTAAAAGCATGAGTTTGCAACTACTTTACTTTTGGAGAAAATTCAAAACATTCACTATTCAATAGAGCCCAATAGCAAAAATCAGGTTTTGAATGAAGAATCGCATTTCTTGGTAAAATCATGCAGGATTGAAATTTTTGATGGTTTTTTACTCCTCTCAACAGCCCAAACAAGTTTCTAAAAGGATGAGTTTGCAACTACTTTACTTTTGGAGAAAATTCAAAACATTCATTATTCAATAGGGCCCAAACTATCAAAAACCAGCGGTTTCAATGAACACACATTTCTTGGTAGAATCATGCAGGACTGAAATTTTTGATGTTTTTCTACTCCTCTCATGAGCCCAAACAAGTCTCTAAAAGCATGAGTTTGCAACTACTTTACTTTTAGAGAAAATTCAAAACATTCATTATTCAATAGAGCCCAATAGCAAAAATCAGGTTTTGAATGAAGATTCACATTTCTTGGTAGAATCATGCAGGATTGAAATTTTTGATGGTTTTTTACTCCTCTCAACAGCCCAAACAAGTTTCTAAAAGGATGAGTTTGCAACTACTTTACTTTTGGAGAAAATTCAAAACATTCATTATTCAATAGGGCCCAAACTATCAAAAACCAGCGGTTTCAATGAACACACATTTCTTGGTAGAATCATGCAGGACTGAAATTTTTGATGTTTTTCTACTCCTCTCATGAGCCCAAACAAGTCTCTAAAAGCATGAGTTTGCAACTACTTTACTTTTGGAAAAAATTCAAAACATTCATTATTCAATAGAGCCCAATAGCAAAAATCAGGTTTTGAATGAAGAATCCCTTTTCTTGGTAAAGTCATGCAGGATTGAAATTTTTGATGGTTTTTTACTCCTCTCAACAGCCCAAACAAGTTTCTAAAAGGATGAGTTTGCAACTACTTTACTTTTGGAGAAAATTCAAAACATTCATTATTCAATAGGGCCCAAACTATCAAAAACCAGCGGTTTCAATGAACACACATTTCTTGGTAGAATCATGCAGGACTGAAATTTTTGATGTTTTTCTACTCCTCTCATGAGCCCAAACAAGTCTCTAAAAGCATGAGTTTGCAACTACTTTACTTTTGGAGAAAATTCAAAACATTCATTATTCAATAGCGCCCAATAGCAAAAATCAGGTTTTGAATGAAGAATCACATTTCTTGGTAGAATCATGCAGGATTGAAATTTTTGATGGTTTTTTACTCCTCTCAACAGCCCAAACAAGTTTCTAAAAGGATGAGTTTGCAACTACTTTACTTTTGGAGAAAATTCAAAACATTCATTATTCAATAGGGCCCAAACTATCAAAAACCAGCGGTTTCAATGAACACACATTTCTTGGTAGAATCATGCAGGACTGAAATTTTTGATGTTTTTCTACTCCTCTCATGAGCCCAAACAAGTCTCTAAAAGCATGAGTTTGCAACTACTTTACTTTTGGAGAAAATTCAAAACATTCATTATTCAATAGAGCCCAATAGCAAAAATCAGGTTTTGAATGAAGAATCACATTTCTTGGTAGAATCATGCAGGATTGAAATTTTTGATGGTTTTTTACTCCTCTCAACAGCCCAAACAAGTTTCTAAAAGGATGAGTTTGCAACTACTTTACTTTTGGAGAAAATTCAAAACATTCATTATTCAATAGGGCCCAAACTGTCAAAAACCAGCGGTTTCAATGAACACACATTTCTTGGTAGAATCATGCAGGACTGAAATTTTTGATGTTTTTCTACTCCTCTCATGAGCCCAAACAAGACTCTAAAAGCATGAGTTTGCAACTGCTTTACTTTTGGAGAAAATTCAAAACATTCATTATTCAATAGAGCCCAATAGCAAAAATCAGGTTTTGAATGAAGAATCACATTTCTTGGTAAAATCATGCAGGATTGAAATTTTTGATGGTTTTTTACTCCTCTCAACAGCCTAAACAAGTTTCTAAAAGGATGAGTTTGCAACTACTTTACTTTTGGAGAAAATTCAAAACATTCATTATTCAATAGGGCCCAAACTATCAAAAACCAGCGGTTTGAATGAACACACATTTCTTGGTAGAATCATGCAGGACTGAAATTTTTGATGTTTTTCTACTCCTCTCATGAGCCCAAACAAGTCTCTAAAAGCATGAGTTTGCAACTACTTTACTTTTGGAGAAAATTCAAAACATTCATTATTCAATAGAGCCCAATAGCAAAAATCAGGTTTTGAATGAAGAATCACATTTCTTGGTAAAATCATGCAGGATTGAAATTTTTGATGGTTTTTTACTCCTCTCAACAGCCTAAACAAGTTTCTAAAAGGATGAGTTTGCAACTACTTTACTTTTGGAGAAAATTCAAAACATTCATTATTCAATAGGGCCCAAACTATCAAAAACCAGCGGTTTGAATGAACACACATTTCTTGGTAGAATCATGCAGGACTGAAATTTTTGATGTTTTTCTACTCCTCTCATGAGCCCAAACAAGTCTCTAAAAGCATGAGTTTGCAACTACTTTACTTTTGGAAAAAATTCAAAACATTCATTATTCAATAGAGCCCAATAGCAAAAATCAGGTTTTGAATGAAGAATCACATTTCTTGGTAAAATCATGCAGGATTGAAATTTTTGATGGTTTTTTACTCCTCTCAACAGCCCAAACAAGTTTCTAAAAGGATGAGTTTGCAACTACTTTACTTTTGGAGAAAATTCAAAACATTCATTATTCAATAGGGCCCAAACTATCAAAAACCAGCGGTTTGAATGAACACACATTTCTTGGTAGAATCATGCAGGACTGAAATTTTTGATGTTTTTCTACTCCTCTCATGAGCCCAAACAAGTCTCTAAAAGCATGAGTTTGCAACTACTTTACTTTTGGAGAAAATTCAAAACATTCACTTTTCACTAGAGCCCAATAGCAAAAATCAGGTTTTGAATGAAGAATCACATTTCTTGGTAGAATCATGCTGCATTGAAATTTTTGATGGTTTTTTACTCCTCTCAACAGCCCAAACAAGATTCTAAAAGGATGAGTTTGCAACTACTTTACTTTTGGAGAAAATTCAAAACATTCATTATTCAATAGGGCCCAAACTATCAAAAACCAGCGGTTTCAATGAACACACATTTCTTGGTAGAATCATGCAGGACTGAAATTTTTGATGTTTTTCTACTCCTCTCATGAGCCCAAACAAGTCTTTAAAAGCATGAGTTTGCAACTACTTTACTTTTGGAGAAAATTCAAAACATTCATTATTCAATAGAGCCCAATAGCAAAAATCAGGTTTTGAATGAAGAATCACATTTCTTGGTAGAATCATGCAGGATTGAAATTTTTGATGGTTTTTTACTCCTCTCAACAGCCCAAACAAGTTTCTAAAAGGATGAGTTTGCAACTACTTTACTTTTGGAGAAAATTCAAAACATTCATTATTCAATAGGGCCCAAACTATCAAAAACCAGCGGTTTCAATGAACACACATTTCTTGGTAGAATCATGCAGGACTGAAATTTTTGATGTTTTTCTACTCCTCTCATAAGCCCAAACAAGTCTCTAAAAGCATGAGTTTGCAACTACTTTACTTTTGGAGAAAATTCAAAACATTCATTATTCAATAGAGCCCAATAGCAAAAATCATGATTTGAATGAAGAATCACATTTCTTGGTAAAATCATGCAGGATTGAAATTTTTGATGGTTTTTTACTCCTCTCAACAGCCCAAACAAGTTTCTAAAAGGATGAGTTTGCAACTACTTTACTTTTGGAGAAAATTCAAAACATTCATTATTCAATAGGGCCCAAACTATCAAAAACCAGCGGTTTCAATGAACACACATTTCTTGGTAGAATCATGCAGGACTGAAATTTTTGATGTTTTTCTACTCCTCTCATGAGCCCAAACAAGTCTCTAAAAGCATGAGTTTGCAACTACTTTACTTTTGGAAAAAATTCAAAACATTCATTATTCAATAGAGTCCAATAGCAAAAATCAGGTTTTGAATGAAGAATCACATTTCTTGGTAAAATCATGCAGGATTGAAATTTTTGATGGTTTTTTACTCCTCTCAACAGCCCAAACAAGTTTCTAAAAGGATGAGTTTGCAACTACTTTACTTTTGGAGAAAATTCAAAACATTCATTATTCAATAGGGCCCAAACTATCAAAAACCAGCGGTTTCAATGAACACACATTTCTTGGTAGAATCATGCAGGACTGACATTTTTGATGTTTTTCTACTCCTCTCATGAGCCCAAACAAGTCTCTAAAAGCATGAGTTTGCAACTACTTTACTTTTGGAGAAAATTCAAAACATTCACTATTCAATAGAGCCCAATAGCAAAAATCAGGTTTTGAATGAAGAATCGCATTTCTTGGTAAAATCATGCAGGATTGAAATTTTTGATGGTTTTTTACTCCTCTCAACAGCCCAAACAAGTTTCTAAAAGGATGAGTTTGCAACTACTTTACTTTTGGAGAAAATTCAAAACATTCATTATTCAATAGGGCCCAAACTATCAAAAACCAGCGGTTTCAATGAACACACATTTCTTGGTAGAATCATGCAGGACTGAAATTTTTGATGTTTTTCTACTCCTCTCATGAGCCCAAACAAGTCTCTAAAAGCATGAGTTTGCAACTACTTTACTTTTGGAGAAAATTCAAAACATTCACTATTCAATAGAGCCCAATAGCAAAAATCAGGTTTTGAATGAAGAATCACATTTCTTGGTAAAATCATGCAGGATTGAAATTTTTGATGGTTTTTTACTCCTCTCAACAGTCCAAACAAGTTTCTAAAAGGATGAGTTTGCAACTACTTTACTTTTGGAGAAAATTCAAAACATTCATAATTCAATAGGGCCCAAACTATCAAAAACCAGCGGTTTCAATGAACACACATTTCTTGGTAGAATCGTGCAGGACTGAAATTTTTGATGTTTTTCTACTCCTCTCATGAGCCCAAACAAGTCTCTAAAAGCATGAGTTTGCAACTACTTTACTTTTGGAGAAAATTCAAAACATTCATTATTCAATAGGGCCCAAACTATCAAAAACCAGCGGTTTCAATGAACACACATTTCTTGGTAGAATCGTGCCGGACTGAAATTTTTGATGTTTTTCTACTCTCATGAGCCCAAACAAGTCTCTAAAAGCATGAGTTTGCAACTACTTTACTTTTGGAGAAAATTCAAAACATTCATTATTCAATAGCGCCCAATAGCAAAAATCAGGTTTTGAATGAAGAATCACATTTCTTGGTAGAATCATGCAGGATTGAAATTTTTGATGGTTTTTTACTCCTCTCAACAGCCCAAACAAGTTTCTAAAAGGATGAGTTTGCAACTACTTTACTTTTGGAGAAAATTCAAAACATTCATTATTCAATAGGGCCCAAACTATCAAAAACCAGCGGTTTCAATGAACACACATTTCTTGGTAGAATCATGCAGGACTGAAATTTTTGATGTTTTTCTACTCCTCTCATGAGCCCAAACAAGTCTCTAAAAGTATGAGTTTGCAACTACTTTACTTTTGGAGAAAATTCAAAACATTCATTATTCAATAGAGCACAATAGCAAAAATCAGGTTTTGAAAGAAGAATCACATTTCTTGGTAGAATCGTGCAGGACTGAAATTTTTGATGTTTTTCTACTCCTCTCATGAGCCCAAACAAGTCTCTAAAAGCATGAGTTTGCAACTACTTTACTTTTGGAGAAAATTCAAAACATTCATTATTCAATAGCGCCCAATAGCAAAAATCAGGTTTTGAATGAAGAATCACATTTCTTGGTAGAATCATGCAGGATTGAAATTTTTGATGGTTTTTTACTCCTCTCAACAGCCCAAACAAGTTTCTAAAAGGATGAGTTTGCAACTACTTTACTTTTGGAGAAAATTCAAAACATTCATTATTCAATAGGGCCCAAAATATCAAAAACCAGCGGTTTGAATGAACACACATTTCTTGGTAGAATCGTGCAGGACTGAAATTTTTGATGTTTTTCTACTCCTCTCATGAGCCCAAACAAGTCTCTAAAAGCATGAGTTTGCAACTACTTTACTTTTGGAGAAAATTCAAAACATTCATTATTCAATAGAGCCCAATAGCAAAAATCAGGTTTTGAATGAAGAATCACATTTCTTGGTAGAATCATGCAGGATTGAAATTTTTGATGGTTTTTTACTCCTCTCAACAGCCCAAACAAGTTTCTAAAAGGATGAGTTTGCAACTACTTTACTTTTGGAGAAAATTCAAAACATTCATTATTCAATAGGGCCCAAACTATCAAAAACCAGCGGTTTCAATGAACACACATTTCTTGGTAGAATCATGCAGGACTGAAATTTTTGATGTTTTTCTACTCCTCTCATAAGCCCAAACAAGTCTCTAAAAGCATGAGTTTGCAACTACTTTACTTTTGGAGAAAATTCAAAACATTCATTATTCAATAGAGCCCAATAGCAAAAATCATGATTTGAATGAAGAATCACATTTCTTGGTAAAATCATGCAGGATTGAAATTTTTGATGGTTTTTTACTCCTCTCAACAGCCCAAACAAGTTTCTAAAAGGATGAGTTTGCAAATACTTTACTTTTGGAGAAAATTCAAAACATTCATTATTCAATAGGGCCCAAACTATCAAAAACCAGCGGTTTCAATGAACACACATTTCTTGGTAGAATCATGCAGGACTGAAATTTTTGATGTTTTTCTACTCCTCTCATGAGCCCAAACAAGTCTCTAAAAGCATGAGTTTGCAACTACTTTACTTTTGGAGAAAATTCAAAACATTCATTATTCAATAGAGACCAATAGCAAAAATCAGGTTTTGAATGAAGAATCACATTTCTTGGTAAAATCATGCAGGATTGAAATTTTTGATGGTTTTTTACTCCTCTCAACAGCCCAAACAAGTTTCTAAAAGGATGAGTTTGCAACTACTTTACTTTTGGAGAAAATTCAAAACATTCATTATTCAATAGGGCCCAAACTATCAAAAACCAGCGGTTTCAATGAACACACATTTCTTGGTAGAATCATGCAGGACTGAAATTTTTGATGTTTTTCTACTCCTCTCATGAGCCCAAACAAGTCTCTAAAAGCATGAGTTTGCAACTACTTTACTTTTGGAGAAAATTCAAAACATTCACTTTTCACTAGAGCCCAATAGCAAAAATCAGGTTTTGAATGAAGAATCACATTTCTTGGTAGAATCATGCTGCATTGAAATTTTGATGGTTTTTTACTCCTCTCAACAGCCCAAACAAGTTTCTAAAAGGATGAGTTTGCAACTACTTTACTTTTGGAGAAAATTCAAAACATTCATTATTCAATAGGGCCCAAACTATCAAAAACCAGCGGTTTCAATGAACACACATTTCTTGGTAGAATCATGCAGGACTGAAATTTTTGATGTTTTTCTACTCCTCTCATGAGCCCAAACAAGTCTCTAAAAGCATGAGTTTGCAACTACTTTACTTTTGGAGAAAATTCAAAACATTCATTATTCAATAGAGCCCAATAGCAAAAATCAGGTTTTGAATGAAGATTCACATTTCTTGGTAGAATCATGCAGGATTGAAATTTTTGATGGTTTTTTACTCCTCTCAACAGCCCAAACATGTTTCTAAAAGGATGAGTTTGCAACTACTTTACTTTTGGAGAAAATTCAAAACATTCATTATTCAATAGGGCCCAAACTATCAAAAACCAGCGGTTTCAATGAACACACATTTCTTGGTAGAATCATGCAGGACTGAAATTTTTGATGTTTTTCTACTCCTCTCATGAGCCCAAACAAGTCTCTAAAAGCATGAGTTTGCAACTACTTTACTTTTGGAAAAAATTCAAAACATTCATTATTCAATAGAGCCCAATAGCAAAAATCAGGTTTTGAATGAAGAATCACATTTCTTGGTAAAATCATGCAGGATTGAAATTTTTGATGGTTTTTTACTCCTCTCAACATCCCAAACAAGTTTCTAAAAGGATGAGTTTGCAACTACTTTACTTTTGGAGAAAATTCAAAACATTCATTATTCAATAGGGCCCAAACTATCAAAAACCAGCGGTTTCAATGAACACACATTTCTTGGTAGAATCATGCAGGACTGAAATTTTTGATGTTTTTCTACTCCTCTCATGAGCCCAAACAAGTCTCTAAAAGCATGAGTTTGCAACTACTTTACTTTTGGAGAAAATTCAAAACATTCATTATTCAATAGAGCCCAATAGCAAAAATCAGGTTTTGAATGAAGATTCACATTTCTTGGTAGAATCATGCAGGATTGAAATTTTTGATGGTTTTTTACTCCTCTCAACAGCCCAAACAAGTTTCTAAAAGGATGAGTTTGCAACTACTTTACTTTTGGAGAAAATTCAAAACATTCATTATTCAATAGGGCCCAAACTATCAAAAACCAGCGGTTTCAATGAACACACATTTCTTGGTAGAATCATGCAGGACTGAAATTTTTGATGTTTTTCTACTCCTATCATGAGCCCAAACAAGTCTCTAAAAGCATGAGTTTGCAACTACTTTACTTTTGGAAAAAATTCAAAACATTCATTATTCAATAGAGCCCAATAGCAAAAATCAGGCTTTGAATGAAGAATCACATTTCTTGGTAAAATCATGCAGGATTGAAATTTTTGATGGTTTTTTACTCCTCTCAACAGCCCAAACAAGTTTCTAAAAGAATGAGTTTGCAACTACTTTACTTTTGGAGAAAATTCAAAACATTCATTATTCAATAGGGCCCAAACTATCAAAAACCAGCGGTTTCAATGAACACACATTTCTTGGTAGAATCATGCAGGACTGAAATTTTTGATGTTTTTCTACTCCTCTCATGAGCCCAAACAAGTCTCTAAAAGCATGAGTTTGCAACTACTTTACTTTTGGAGAAAATTCAAAACATTCACTATTCAATAGAGCCCAATAGCAAAAATCAGGTTTTGAATGAAGAAACGCATTTCTTGGTAAAATCATGCAGGATTGAAATTTTTGATGGTTTTTTACTCCTCTCAACAGCCCAAACAAGTTTCTAAAAGGATGAGTTTGCAACTACTTTACTTTTGGAGAAAATTCAAAACATTCATTATTCAATAGGGCTCAAACTATCAAAAACCAGCGGTTTCAATGAACACACATTTCTTGGTAGAATCATGCAGGACTGAAATTTTTGATGTTTTTCTACTCCTCTCATGAGCCCAAACAAGTCTCTAAAAGCATGAGTTTGCAACTACTTTACTTTTGGAGAAAATTCAAAACATTCACTTTTCACTAGAGCCCAATAGCAAAAATCAGGTTTTGAATGAAGAATCACATTTCTTGGTAGAATCATGCTGCATTGAAATTTTTGATGGTTTTTTACTCCTCTCAACAGCCCAAACAAGATTCTAAAAGGATGAGTTTGCAACTACTTTACTTTTGGAGAAAATTCAAAACATTCATTATTCAATAGGGCCCAAACTATCAAAAACCAGCGGTTTCAATGAACACACATTTCTTGGTAGAATCATGCAGGACTGAAATTTTTGATGTTTTTCTACTCCTCTCATGAGCCCAAACAAGTCTCTAAAAGCATGAGTTTGCAACTACTTTACTTTTGGAGAAAATTCAAAACATTCATTATTCAATAGAGCCCAATAGCAAAAATCAGGTTTTGAATGAAGAATCACATTTCTTGGTAGAATCATGCAGGATTGAAATTTTTGATGGTTTTTTACTCCTCTCAACAGCCCAAACAAGTTTCTAAAAGGATGAGTTTGCAACTACTTTACTTTTGGAGAAAATTCAAAACATTCATTATTCAATAGGGCCCAAACTATCAAAAACCAGCGGTTTCAATGAACACACATTTCTTGGTAGAATCATGCAGGACTGAAATTTTTGATGTTTTTCTACTCCTCTCATGAGCCCAAACAAGTCTCTAAAAGCATGAGTTTGCAACTACTTTACTTTTGGAGAAAATTCAAAACATTCACTTTTCACTAGAGCCCAATAGCAAAAATCAGGTTTTGAATGAAGAATCACATTTCTTGGTAGAATCATGCTGCATTGAAATTTTTGATGGTTTTTTACTCCTCTCAACAGCCCAAACAAGATTCTAAAAGGATGAGTTTGCAACTACTTTACTTTTGGAGAAAATTCAAAACATTCATTATTCAATAGGGCCCAAACTATCAAAAACCAGCGGTTTCAATGAACACACATTTCTTGGTAGAATCATGCAGGACTGAAATTTTTGATGTTTTTCTACTCCTCTCATGAGCCCAAACAAGTCTCTAAAAGCATGAGTTTGCAACTACTTTACTTTTGGAGAAAATTCAAAACATTCATTATTCAATAGAGCCCAATAGCAAAAATCAGGTTTTGAATGAAGAATCACATTTCTTGGTAGAATCATGCAGGATTGAAATTTTTGATGGTTTTTTACTCCTCTCAACAGCCCAAACAAGTTTCTAAAAGGATCAGTTTGCAACTACTTTACTTTTGGAGAAAATTCAAAACATTCATTATTCAATAGGGCCCAAACTATCAAAAACCAGCGGTTTCAATGAACACACATTTCTTGGTAGAATCATGCAGGACTGAAATTTTTGATGTTTTTCTACTCCTCTCATAAGCCCAAACAAGTCTCTAAAAGCATGAGTTTGCAACTACTTTACTTTTGGAGAAAATTCAAAACATTCATTATTCAATAGAGCCCAATAGCAAAAATCATGATTTGAATGAAGAATCACATTTCTTGGTAAAATCATGCAGGATTGAAATTTTTGATGGTTTTTTACTCCTCTCAACAGCCCAAACAAGTTTCTAAAAGGATGAGTTTGCAACTACTTTACTTTTGGAGAAAATTCAAAACATTCATTATTCAATAGGGCCCAAACTATCAAAAACCAGCGGTTTCAATGAACACACATTTCTTGGTAGAATCATGCAGGACTGAAATTTTTGATGTTTTTCTACTCCTCTCATGAGCCCAAACAAGACTCTAAAAGCATGAGTTTGCAACTACTTTACTTTTGGAGAAAATTCAAAACATTCATTATTCAATAGAGTCCAATAGCAAAAATCAGGTTTTGAATGAAGAATCACATTTCTTGGTAGAATCATGCAGGATTGAAATTTTTGATGGTTTTTTACTCCTCTCAACAGCCCAAACAAGTTTCTAAAAGGATGAGTTTGCAACTACTTTACTTTTGGAGAAAATTCAAAACATTCATTATTCAATAGGGCCCAAACTATCAAAAACCAGCGGTTTCAATGAACACACATTTCTTGGTAGAATCATGCAGGACTGAAATTTTTGATGTTTTTCTACTCCTCTCATGAGCCCAAACAAGTCTCTAAAAGCATGAGTTTGCAACTACTTTACTTTTGGAGAAAATTCAAAACATTCATTATTCAATAGCGCCCAATAGCAAAAATCAGGTTTTGAATGAAGAATCACATTTCTTGGTAGAATCATGCAGGATTGAAATTTTTGATGGTTTTTTACTCCTCTCAACAGCCCAAACAAGTTTCTAAAAGGATGAGTTTGCAACTACTTTACTTTTGGAGAAAATTCAAAACATTCATTATTCAATAGGGCCCAAACTATCAAAAACCAGCGGTTTCAATGAACACACATTTCTTGGTAGAATCATGCAGGACTGAAATTTTTGATGTTTTTCTACTCCTCTCATGAGCCCAAACAAGTCTCTAAAAGCATGAGTTTGCAACTACTTTACTTTTGGAGAAAATTCAAAACATTCATTATTCAATAGAGCCCAATAGCAAAAATCAGGTTTTGAATGAAGAATCACATTTCTTGGTAGAATCATGCAGGATTGAAATTTTTGATGGTTTTTTACTCCTCTCAACAGCCCAAACAAGTTTCTAAAAGGATGAGTTTGCAACTACTTTACTTTTGGAGAAAATTCAAAACATTCATTATTCAATAGGGCCCAAAATATCAAAAACCAGCGGTTTGAATGAACACACATTTCTTGGTAGAATCGTGCAGGACTGAAATTTTTGATGTTTTTCTACTCCTCTCATGAGCCCAAACAAGTCTCTAAAAGGATGAGTTTGCAACTACTTTACTTTTGGAGAAAATTCAAAACATTCATTATTCAATAGAGCCCAATAGCAAAAACCAGCGTTTTGAATCAAGAATCACATTTCTTGGTAGAATCATGCAGGATTACAATTTTTGATGGTTTTTTACTCCTCTCAACAGCCCAAACAAGTTTCTAAAAGGATGAGTTTGCAACTACTTTACTTTTGGAGAAAATTCAAAACATTCATTATTCAATAGGGCCCAAACTATCAAAAACCAGCGGTTTAAATGAACACACATTTCTTGGTAGAATCATGCAGGACTGAAATTTTTGATGTTTTTCTACTCCTCTCATGAGCCCAAACAAGTCTCTAAAAGCATGAGTTTGCAACTACTTTACTTTTGGAGAAAATTCAAAACATTCATTATTCAAAAGAGCCCAATAGCAAAACTCAGGTTTTGAATGAAGATTCACATTTCTTGGTAGAATCATGCAGGATTGAAATTTTTGATGGTTTTTTACTCCTCTCAACAGCCCAAACAAGTTTCTAAAAGGATGAGTTTGCAACTACTTTACTTTTGGTGAAAATTCAAAACATTCATTATTCAATAGGGCCCAAACTATCAAAAACCAGCGGTTTCAATGAACACACATTTCTTGGTAGAATCGTGCAGGACTGAAATTTTTGATGTTTTTCTACTCCTCTCATGAGCCCAAACAAGTCTCTAAAAGCATGAGTTTGCAACTACTTTACTTTTGGAGAAAATTCAAAACATTCATTATTCAATAGAGCCCAATAGCAAAAATCAGGTTTTGAATGAAGAATCACATTTCTTGGTAAAATCATGCAGGATTGAAATTTTTGATGGTTTTTTACTCCTCTCAACAGCCCAAACAAGTTTCTAAAAGGATGAGTTTGCAACTACTTTACTTTTGGAGAAAATTCAAAACATTCATTATTCAATAGGGCCCAAACTATCAAAAACCAGCGGTTTCAATGAACACACATTTCTTGGTAGAATCATGCAGGACTGAAATTTTTGATGTTTTTCTACTCCTCTCATGAGCCCAAACAAGTCTCTAAAAGCATGAGTTTGCAACTACTTTACTTTTGGAGAAAATTCAAAACATTCACTATTCAATAGAGCCCAATAGCAAAAATCAGGTTTTGAATGAAGAATCACATTTCTTGGTAAAATCATGCAGGATTGAAATTTTTGATGGTTTTTTACTCCTCTCAACAGCCCAAACAAGTTTCTAAAAGGATGAGTTTGCAACTACTTTACTTTTGGAGAAAATTCAAAACATTCATTATTCAATAGGGCCCAAACTATCAAAAACCAGCGGTTTCAATGAACACACATTTCTTGGTAGAATCGTGCAGGACTGAAATTTTTGATGTTTTTCTACTCCTCTCATGAGCCCAAACAAGTCTCTAAAAGCATGAGTTTGCAACTACTTTACTTTTGGAGAAAATTCAAAACATTCATTATTCAATAGGGCCCAAACTATCAAAAACCAGCGGTTTCAATGAACACACATTTCTTGGTAGAATCGTGCAGGACTGAAATTTTTGATGTTTTTCTACTCCTCTCATGAGCCCAAACAAGTCTCTAAAAGCATGAGTTTGCAACTACTTTACTTTTGGAGAAAATTCAAAACATTCATTATTCAATAGCGCCCAATAGCAAAAATCATGTTTTGAATGAAGAATCACATTTCTTGGTAGAATCATGCAGGATTGAAATTTTTGATGGTTTTTTACTCCTCTCAACAGCCCAAACAAGTTTCTAAAAGGATGAGTTTGCAACTACTTTACTTTTGGAGAAAATTCAAAACATTCATTATTCAATAGGGCCCAAACTATCAAAAACCAGCGGTTTCAATGAACACACATTTCTTGGTAGAATCATGCAGGACTGAAATTTTTGATGTTTTTCTACTCCTCTCATGAGCCCAAACAAGTCTCTAAAAGTATGAGTTTGCAACTACTTTACTTTTGGAGAAAATTCAAAACATTCATTATTCAATAGAGCCCAATAGCAAAAATCAGGTTTTGAATGAAGAATCACATTTCTTGGTAGAATCATGCAGGATTGAAATTTTTGATGGTTTTTTACTCCTCTCAACAGCCCAAACAAGTTTCTAAAAGGATGAGTTTGCAACTACTTTACTTTTGGAGAAAATTCAAAACATTCATTATTCAATAGGGCCCAAAATATCAAAAACCAGCGGTTTGAATGAACACACATTTCTTGGTAGAATCGTGCAGGACTGAAATTTTTGATGTTTTTCTACTCCTCTTATGAGCCCAAACAAGTCTCTAAAAGGATGAGTTTGCAACTACTTTACTTTTGGAGAAAATTCAAAACATTCATTATTCAATAGAGCCCAATAGCAAAAACCAGCGTTTTGAATTAAGAATCACATTTCTTGGTAGAATCATGCAGGATTGAAATTTTTGATGGTTTTTTACTCCTCTCAACAGCCCAAACAAGTTTCTAAAAGGATGAGTTTGCAACTACTTTACTTTTGGAGAAAATTCAAAACATTCATTATTCAATAGGGCCCAAACTATCAAAAACCAGCGGTTTCAATGAACACACATTTCTTGGTAGAATCATGCAGGACTGAAATTTTTGATGTTTTTCTACTCCTCTCATGAGCCCAAACAAGTCTCTAAAAGCATGAGTTTACAACTACTTTACTTTTGGAGAAAATTCAAAACATTCATTATTCAATAGAGCCCAATAGCAAAAATCAGGTTTTGAATGAAGATTCACATTTCTTGGTAGAATCATGCAGGATTGAAATTTTTGATGGTTTTTTACTCCACTCAACAGCCGAAACAAGTTTCTAAAAGGATGAGTTTGCAACTACTTTACTTTTGGAGAAAATTCAAAACATTCATTATTCAATAGGGCCCAAACTATCAAAAACCAGCGGTTTCAATGAACACACATTTCTTGGTAGAATCATGCAGGACTGAAATTTTTGATGTTTTTCTACTCCTCTCATGAGCCCAAACAAGTCTCTAAAAGCATGAGTTTGCAACTACTTTACTTTTGGAGAAAATTCAAAACATTCATTATTCAATAGAGCCCAATAGCAAAAATCAGGTTTTGAATGAAGAATCACATTTCTTGGTAGAATCATGCAGGATTGAAATTTTTGATGGTTTTTTACTCCTCTCAACAGCCCAAACAAGTTTCTAAAAGGATGAGTTTGCAACTACTTTACTTTTGGAGAAAATTCAAAACATTCATTATTCAATAGGGCCCAAACTATCAAAAACCAGCGGTTTCAATGAACACACATTTCTTGGTAGAATCGTGCAGGACTGAAATTTTTGATGTTTTTCTACTCCTCTCATGAGCCCAAACAAGTCTCTACAAGCATGAGTTTGCAACTACTTTACTTTTGGAGAAAATTCAAAACATTCATTATTCAATAGCGCCCAATAGCAAAAATCAGGTTTTGAATGAAGAATCACATTTCTTGGTAGAATCATGCAGGATTGAAATTTTTGATGGTTTTTTACTCCTCTCAACAGCCCAAACAAGTTTCTAAAAGGATGAGTTTGCAACTACTTTACTTTTGGAGAAAATTCAAAACATTCATTATTCAATAGGGCCCAAAATATCAAAAACCAGCGGTTTGAATGAACACACATTTCTTGGTAGAATCGT
Organism: Dendrobates tinctorius; assembly: GCF_039654945.1. Lineage (NCBI taxonomy): Eukaryota > Metazoa > Chordata > Amphibia > Anura > Dendrobatidae > Dendrobates > Dendrobates tinctorius. Next base: position 1,240,529 of record NW_027361944.1, read on the forward strand.
GCAGGACTGAAATTTTTGATGTTTTTCTACTCCTCTTATGAGCCCAAACAAGTCTCTAAAAGGATGAGTTTGCAACTACTTTACTTTTGGAGAAAATTCAAAACATTCATTATTCAATAGAGCCCAATAGCAAAAACCAGCGTTTTGAATTAAGAATCACATTTCTTGGTAGAATCATGCAGGATTGAAATTTTTGATGGTTTTTTACTCCTCTCAACAGCCCAAACAAGTTTCTAAAAGGATGAGTTTGCAACTACTTTACTTTTGGAGAAAATTCAAAACATTCATTATTCAATAGGGCCCAAACTATCAAAAACCAGCGGTTTCAATGAACACACATTTCTTGGTAGAATCATGCAGGACTGAAATTTTTGATGTTTTTCTACTCCTCTCATGAGCCCAAACAAGTCTCTAAAAGCATGAGTTTACAACTACTTTACTTTTGGAGAAAATTCAAAACATTCATTATTCAATAGAGCCCAATAGCAAAAATCAGGTTTTGAATGAAGATTCACATTTCTTGGTAGAATCATGCAGGATTGAAATTTTTGATGGTTTTTTACTCCTCTCAACAGCCGAAACAAGTTTCTAAAAGGATGAGTTTGCAACTACTTTACTTTTGGAGAAAATTCAAAACATTCATTATTCAATAGGGCCCAAACTATCAAAAACCAGCGGTTTCAATGAACACACATTTCTTGGTAGAATCGTGCAGGACTGAAATTTTTGATGTTTTTCTACTCCTCTCATGAGCCCAAACAAGTCTCTAAAAGCATGAGTTTGCAACTACTTTACTTTTGGAGAAAATTCAAAACATTCATTATTCAATAGCGCCCAATAGCAAAAATCAGGTTTTGAATGAAGAATCACATTTCTTGGTAGAATCATGCAGGATTGAAATTTTTGATGGTTTTTTACTCCTCTCAACAGCCCAAACAAGTTTCTAAAAGGATGAGTTTGCAACTACTTTACTTTTGGAGAAAATTCAAAACATTCATTATTCAATAGGGCCCAAACTATCAAAAACCAGCGGTTTCAATGAACACACATTTCTTGGTAGAATCATGCAGGACTGAAATTTTTGATGTTTTTCTACTCCTCTCATGAGCCCAAACAAGTCTTTAAAAGCATGAGTTTGCAACTACTTTACTTTTGGAGAAAATTCAAAACATTCATTATTCAATAGAGCCCAATAGCAAAAATCAGGTTTTGAATGAAGATTCACATTTCTTGGTAGAATCATGCAGGATTGAAATTTTTGATGGTTTTTTACTCCTCTCAACAGCCCAAACAAGTTTCTAAAAGGATGAGTTTGCAACTACTTTACTTTTGGAGAAAATTCAAAACATTCATTATTCAATAGGGCCCAAAATATCAAAAACCAGCGGTTTGAATGAACACACATTTCTTGGTAGAATCGTGCAGGACTGAAATTTTTGATGTTTTTCTACTCCTCTTATGAGCCCAAACAAGTCTCTAAAAGGATGAGTTTGCAACTACTTTACTTTTGGAGAAAATTCAAAACATTCATTATTCAATAGAGCCCAATAGCAAAAACCAGCGTTTTGAATTAAGAATCACATTTCTTGGTAGAATCATGCAGGATGGAAATTTTTGATGGTTTTTTACTCCTCTCAACAGCCCAAACAAGTTTCTAAAAGGATGAGTTTGCAACTACTTTACTTTTGGAGAAAATTCAAAACATTCATTATTCAATAGGGCCCAAAATATCAAAAACCAGCGGTTTGAATGAACACACATTTCTTGGTAGAATCGTGCAGGACTGAAATTTTTGATGTTTTTCTACTCCTCTTATGAGCCCAAACAAGTCTCTAAAAGGATGAGTTTGCAACTACTTTACTTTTGGAGAAAATTCAAAACATTCATTATTCAATAGAGCCCAATAGCAAAAACCAGCGTTTTGAATTAAGAATCACATTTCTTGGTAGAATCATGCAGGATTGAAATTTTTGATGGTTTTTTACTCCTCTCAACAGCCCAAACAAGTTTCTAAAAGGATGAGTTTGCAACTACTTTACTTTTGGAGAAAATTCAAAACATTCATTATTCAATAGGGCCCAAACTATCAAAAACCAGCGGTTTCAATGAACACACATTTCTTGGTAGAATCATGCAGGACTGAAATTTTTGATGTTTTTCTACTCCTCTCATGAGCCCAAACAAGTCTCTAAAAGCATGAGTTTACAACTACTTTACTTTTGGAGAAAATTCAAAACATTCATTATTCAATAGAGCCCAATAGCAAAAATCAGGTTTTGAATGAAGATTCACATTTCTTGGTAGAATCATGCTGCATTGAAATTTTTGATGGTTTTTTACTCCTCTCAACAGCCGAAACAAGTTTCTAAAAGGATGAGTTTGCAACTACTTTACTTTTGGAGAAAATTCAAAACATTCATTATTCAATAGGGCCCAAACTATCAAAAACCAGCGGTTTCAATGAGCACACATTTCTTGGTAGAATCATGCAGGACTGAAATTTTTGATGTTTTTCTACTCCTCTCATGAGCCCAAACAAGTCTCTAAAAGCATGAGTTTGCAACTACTTTACTTTTGGAGAAAATTCAAAACATTCATTATTCAATAGAGCCCAATAGCAAAAATCAGGTTTTGAATGAAGAATCACATTTCTTGGTAGAATCATGCAGGATTGAAATTTTTGATGGTTTTTTACTCCTCTCAACAGCCCAAACAAGTTTCTAAAAGGATGAGTTTGCAACTACTTTACTTTTGGAGAAAATTCAAAACATTCATTATTCAATAGGGCCCAAACTATCAAAAACCAGCGGTTTCAATGAACACACATTTCTTGGTAGAATCGTGCAGGACTGAAATTTTTGATGTTTTTCTACTCCTCTCATGAGCCCAAACAAGTCTCTAAAAGCATGAGTTTGCAACTACTTTACTTTTGGAGAAAATTCAAAACATTCATTATTCAATAGCGCCCAATAGCAAAAATCAGGTTTTGAATGAAGAATCACATTTCTTGGTAGAATCATGCAGGATTGAAATTTTTGATGGTTTTTTACTCCTCTCAACAGCCCAAACAAGTTTCTAAAAGGATGAGTTTGCAACTACTTTACTTTTGGAGAAAATTCAAAACATTCATTATTCAATAGGGCCCAAAATATCAAAAACCAGCGGTTTGAATGAACACACATTTCTTGGTAGAATCGTGCAGGACTGAAATTTTTGATGTTTTTCTACTCCTCTTATGAGCCCAAACAAGTCTCTAAAAGGATGAGTTTGCAACTACTTTACTTTTGGAGAAAATTCAAAACATTCATTATTCAATAGAGCCCAATAGCAAAAACCAGCGTTTTGAATTAAGAATCACATTTCTTGGTAGAATCATGCAGGATTGATATTTTTGATGGTTTTTTACTCCTCTCAACAGCCCAAACAAGTTTCTAAAAGGATGAGTTTGCAACTACTTTACTTTTGGAGAAAATTCAAAACATTCATTATTCAATAGGGCCCAAACTATCAAAAACCAGCGGTTTCAATGAACACATTTCTTGGTAGAATCATGCAGGACTGAAATTTTTGATGTTTTTCTACTCCTCTCATGAGCCCAAACAAGTCTCTAAAAGCATGAGTTTACAACTACTTTACTTTTGGAGAAAATTCAAAACATTCATTATTCAATAGAGCCCAATAGCAAAAATCAGGTTTTGAATGAAGATTCACATTTCTTGGTAGAATCATGCAGGATTGAAATTTTTGATGGTTTTTTACTCCTCTCAACAGCCGAAACAAGTTTCTAAAAGGATGAGTTTGCAACTACTTTACTTTTGGAGAAAATTCAAAACATTCATTATTCAATAGGGCCCAAACTATCAAAAACCAGCGGTTTCAATGAACACACATTTCTTGGTAGAATCGTGCAGGACTGAAATTTTTGATGTTTTTCTACTCCTCTCATGAGCCCAAACAAGTCTCTAAAAGCATGAGTTTGCAACTACTTTACTTTTGGAGAAAATTCAAAACATTCATTATTCAATAGCGCCCAATAGCAAAAATCAGGTTTTGAATGAAGAATCACATTTCTTGGTAGAATCATGCAGGATTGAAATTTTTGATGGTTTTTTACTCCTCTCAACAGCCCAAACAAGTTTCTAAAAGGATGAGTTTGCAACTACTTTACTTTTGGAGAAAATTCAAAACATTCATTATTCAATAGGGCCCAAACTATCAAAAACCAGCGGTTTCAATGAACACACATTTCTTGGTAGAATCATGCAGGACTGAAATTTTTGATGTTTTTCTACTCCTCTCATGAGCCCAAACAAGTCTTTAAAAGCATGAGTTTGCAACTACTTTACTTTTGGAGAAAATTCAAAACATTCATTATTCAATAGAGCCCAATAGCAAAAATCAGGTTTTGAATGAAGATTCACATTTCTTGGTAGAATCATGCAGGATTGAAATTTTTGATGGTTTTTTACTCCTCTCAACAGCCCAAACAAGTTTCTAAAAGGATGAGTTTGCAACTACTTTACTTTTGGAGAAAATTCAAAACATTCATTATTCAATAGGGCCCAAACTATCAAAAACCAGCGGTTTCAATGAACACATTTCTTGGTAGAATCATGCAGGACTGAAATTTTTGATGTTTTTCTACTCCTCTCATGAGCCCAAACAAGTCTCTAAAAGCATGAGTTTGCAACTACTTTACTTTTGGAGAAAATTCAAAACATTCATTATTCAATAGAGCCCAATAGCAAAAATCAGGTTTTGAATGAAGAATCACATTTCTTGGAAAAATCATGCAGGATTGAAATTTTTGATGGTTTTTTACTCCTCTCAACAGCCCAAACAAGTTTCTAAAAGGATGAGTTTGCAACTACTTTACTTTTGGAGAAAATTCAAAACATTCATTATTCAATAGGGCCCAAACTATCAAAAACCAGCGGTTTCAATGAACACACATTTCTTGGTAGAATCATGCAGGACTGAAATTTTTGATGTTTTTCTACTCCTCTCATGAGCCCAAACAAGTCTCTAAAAGCATGAGTTTGCAACTACTTTACTTTTGGAGAAAATTCAAAACATTCACTATTCAATAGAGCCCAATAGCAAAAATCAGGTTTTGAATGAAGAATCACATTTCTTGGTAAAATCATGCAGGATTGAAATTTTTGATGGTTTTTTACTCCTCTCAACAGCCCAAACAAGTTTCTAAAAGGATGAGTTTGCAACTACTTTACTTTTGGAGAAAATTCAAAACATTCATTATTCAATAGGGCCCAAACTATCAAAAACCAGCGGTTTCAATGAACACACATTTCTTGGTAGAATCGTGCAGGACTGAAATTTTTGATGTTTTTCTACTCGTATCATGAGCCCAAACAAGTCTCTAAAAGCATGAGTTTGCAACTACTTTACTTTTGGAGAAAATTCAAAACATTCATTATTCAATAGGGCCCAAACTATCAAAAACCAGCGGTTTCAATGAACACACATTTCTTGGTAGAATCGTGCAGGACTGAAATTTTTGATGTTTTTCTACTCTCATGAGCCCAAACAAGTCTCTAAAAGCATGAGTTTGCAACTACTTTACTTTTGGAGAAAATTCAAAACATTCATTATTCAATAGCGCCCAATAGCAAAAATCAGGTTTTGAATGAAGAATCACATTTCTTGGTAGAATCATGCAGGATTGAAATTTTTGATGGTTTTTTACTCCTCTCAACAGCCCAAACAAGTTTCTAAAAGGATGAGTTTGCAACTACTTTACTTTTGGAGAAAATTCAAAACATTCATTATTCAATAGGGCCCAAACTATCAAAAACCAGCGGTTTCAATGAACACACATTTCTTGGTAGAATCATGCAGGACTGAAATTTTTGATGTTTTTCTACTCCTCTCATGAGCCCAAACAAGTCTCTAAAAGCATGAGTTTGCAACTACTTTACTTTTGGAGAAAATTCAAAACATTCATTATTCAATAGCGCCCAATAGCAAAAATCAGGTTTTGAATGAAGAAAAACATTTCTTGGTAGAATCATGCAGGATTGAAATTTTTGATGGTTTTTTACTCCTCTCAACAGCCCAAACAAGTTTCTAAAAGGATGAGTTTGCAACTACTTTACTTTTGGAGAAATTTCAAAACATTCATTATTCAATAGGGCCCAAACTATCAAAAACCAGCGGTTTCAATGAACACACATTTCTTGGTAGAATCGTGCAGGACTGAAATTTTTGATGTTTTTCTACTCCTCTCATGAGCCCAAACAAGTCTCTAAAAGGATGAGTTTGCAACTACTTTACTTTTGGAGAAAATTCAAAACATTCATTATTCAATAGCGCCCAATAGCAAAAATCAGGTTTTGAATGAAGAATCACATTTCTTGGTAGAATCATGCAGGATTGAAATTTTTGATGGTTTTTTACTCCTCTCAACAGCCCAAACAAGTTTCTAAAAGGATGAGTTTGCAACTACTTTACTTTTGGAGAAAATTCAAAACATTCATTATTCAATAGGGCCCAAACTATCAAAAACCAGCGGTTTCAATGAACACACATTTCTTGGTAGAATCATGCAGGACTGAAATTTTTGATGTTTTTCTACTCCTCTCATGAGCCCAAACAAGTCTCTAAAAGCATGAGTTTGCAACTACTTTACTTTTGGAGAAAATTCAAAACATTCACTATTCAATAGAGTCCAATAGCAAAAATCAGGTTTTGAATGAAGAATCACATTTCTTGGTAGAATCATGCAGGATTGAAATTTTTGATGGTTTTTTACTCCTCTCAACAGCCCAAACAAGTTTCTAAAAGGATGAGTTTGCAACTACTTTACTTTTGGAGAAAATTCAAAACATTCATTATTCAATAGGGCCCAAACTATCAAAAACCAGCGGTTTCAATGAACACACATTTCTTGGTAGAATCATGCAGGACTGAAATTTTTGATGTTTTTCTACTCCTCTCATGAGCCCAAACAAGTCTCTAAAAGCATGAGTTTGCAACTACTTTACTTTTGGAGAAAATTCAAAACATTCACTATTCAATAGAGCCCAATAGCAAAAATCAGGTTTTGAATGAAGAATCACATTTCTTGGTAAAATCATGCAGGATTGAAATTTTTGATGGTTTTTTACTCCTCTCAACAGCCCAAACAAGTTTCTAAAAGGATGAGTTTGCAACTACTTTACTTTTGGAGAAAATTCAAAACATTCATTATTCAATAGGGCCCAAACTATCAAAAACCAGCGGTTTCAATGAACACACATTTCTTGGTAGAATCGTGCAGGACTGAAATTTTTGATGTTTTTCTACTCCTCTCATGAGCCCAAACAAGTCTCTAAAAGCATGAGTTTGCAACTACTTTACTTTTGGAGAAAATTCAAAACATTCATTATTCAATAGGGCCCAAACTATCAAAAACCAGCGGTTTCAATGAACACACATTTCTTGTTAGAATCGTGTAGGACTGAAATTTTTGATGTTTTTCTACTCCTCTCATGAGCCCAAACAAGTCTCTAAAAGCATGAGTTTGCAACTACTTTACTTTTGGAGAAAATTCAAAACATTCATTATTCAATAGCGCCCAATAGCAAAAATCAGGTTTTGAATGAAGAATCACATTTCTTGGTAGAATCATGCAGGATTGAAATTTTTGATGGTTTTTTACTCCTCTCAACAGCCCAAACAAGTTTCTAAAAGGATGAGTTTGCAACTACTTTACTTTTGGAGAAAATTCAAAACATTCATTATTCAATAGGGCCCAAACTATCAAAAACCAGCGGTTTCAATGAACACACATTTCTTGGTAGAATCGTGCAGGACTGAAATTTTTGATGTTTTTCTACTCCTCTCATGAGCCCAAACAAGTCTCTAAAAGCATGAGTTTGCAACTACTTTACTTTTGGAGAAAATTCAAAACATTCATTATTCAATAGCGCCCAATAGCAAAAATCAGGTTTTGAATGAAGAATCACATTTCTTGGTAGAATCATGCAGGATTGAAATTTTTGATGGTTTTTTACTCCTCTCAACAGCCCAAACAAGTTTCTAAAAGGATGAGTTTGCAACTACTTTACTTTTGGAGAAAATTCAAAACATTCATTATTCAATAGGGCCCAAACTATCAAAAACCAGCGGTTTCAATGAACACACATTTCTTGGTAGAATCATGCAGGACTGAAATTTTTGATGTTTTTCTACTCCTCTCATGAGCCCAAACAAGTCTCTAAAAGCATGAGTTTGCAACTACTTTACTTTTGGAGAAAATTCAAAACATTCATTATTCAATAGAGCCCAATAGCAAAAATCAGGTTTTGAATGAAGAATCACATTTCTTGGTAGAATCATGCAGGATTGAAATTTTTGATGGTTTTTTACTCCTCTCAACAGCCCAAACAAGTTTCTAAAAGGATGAGTTTGCAACTACTTTACTTTTGGAGAAAATTCAAAACATTCATTATTCAATAGGGCCCAAAATATCAAAAACCAGCGGTTTGAATGAACACACATTTCTTGGTAGAATCGTGCAGGACTGAAATTTTTGATGTTTTTCTACTCCTCTTATGAGCCCAAACAAGTCTCTAAAAGGATGAGTTTGCAACTACTTTACTTTTGGAGAAAATTCAAAACATTCATTATTTAATAGAGCCCAATAGCAAAAACCAGCGTTTTGAATTAAGAATCACATTTCTTGGTAGAATCATGCAGGATTGAAATTTTTGATGGTTTTTTACTCCTCTCAACAGCCCAAACAAGTTTCTAAAAGGATGAGTTTGCAACTACTTTACTTTTGGAGAAAATTCAAAACATTCATTATTCAATAGGGCCCAAACTATCAAAAACCAGCGGTTTCAATGAACACACATTTCTTGGTAGAATCATGCAGGACTGAAATTTTTGATGTTTTTCTACTCCTCTCATGAGCCCAAACAAGTCTCTAAAAGCATGAGTTTGCAACTACTTTACTTTTGGAGAAAATTCAAAACATTCATTATTCAATAGAGCCCAATAGCAAAAATCAGGTTTTGAATGAAGAATCACATTTCTTGGTAGAATCATGCAGGATTGAAATTTTTGATGGTTTTTTACTCCTCTCAACAGCCCAAACAAGTTTCTAAAAGGATTAGTTTGCAACTACTTTACTTTTGGAGAAAATTCAAAACATTCATTATTCAATAGGGCCCAAACTATCAAAAACCAGCGGTTTCAATGAACACACATTTCTTGGTAGAATCATGCAGGACTGAAATTTTTGATGTTTTTCTACTCCTCTCATGAGCCCAAACAAGTCTCTAAAAGCATGAGTTTGCAACTACTTTACTTTTGGAGAAAATTCAAAACATTCATTATTCAATAGAGCCCAATAGCAAAAATCAGGTTTTGAATGAAGAATCACATTTCTTGGTAGAATCATGCAGGATTGAAATTTTTGATGGTTTTTTACTCCTCTCAACAGCCCAAACAAGTTTCTAAAAGGATGAGTTTGCAACTACTTTACTTTTGGAGAAAATTCAAAACATTCATTATTCAATAGGGCCCAAACTATCAAAAACCAGCGGTTTCAATGAACACACATTTCTTGGTAGAATCATGCAGGACTGAAATTTTTGATGTTTTTCTACTCCTCTCATGAGCCCAAACAAGTCTCTAAAAGCATGAGTTTGCAACTACTTTACTTTTGGAGAAAATTCAAAACATTCATTATTCAATAGGGCCCAAAATATCAAAAACCAGCTGTTTGAATGAACACACATTTCTTGGTAGAATCGTGCAGGACTGAAATTTTTGATTTTTTTCTACTCCTCTCATGAGCCCAAACAAGTCTCTAAAAGGATGAGTTTGCAACTACTTTACTTTTGGAGAAAATTCAAAACATTCATTATTCAATAGAGCCCAATAGCAAAAACCAGCGTTTTGAATGAAGAATCACATTTCTTGGTAGAATCATGCAGGATTGAAATTTTTGATGGTTTTTTACTCCTCTCAACAGCCCAAACAAGTTTCTAAAAGGATGAGTTTGCAACTACTTTACTTTTGGAGAAAATTCAAAACATTAATTATTGAATAGGGCCCAAACTATCAAAAACCAGCGGTTTCAATGAACACACATTTCTTGGTAGAATCATGCAGGACTGAAATTTTTGATGTTTTTCTACTCCTCTCATGAGCCCAAACAAGAATTTAAAAGCATGAGTTTGCAACTACTTTACTTTTGGAGAAAATTCAAAACATTCATTATTCAATAGAGCCCAATAGCAAAAATCAGGTTTTGAATGAAGAATCACATTTCTTGGTAGAATCATGCAGGATTGAAATTTTTGATGGTTTTTTACTCCTCTCAACAGCCCAAACAAGTTTCTAAAAGGATGAGTTTGCAACTACTTTACTTTTGGAGAAAATTCAAAACATTCATTATTCAATAGGGCCCAAACTATCAAAAACCAGCGGTTTCAATGAACACACATTTCTTGGTAGAATCATGCAGGACTGAAATTTTTGATGTTTTTCTACTCCTCTCATGAGCCCAAACAAGTCTCTAAAAGCATGAGTTTGCAACTACTTTACTTTTGGAGAAAATTCAAAACATTCACTATTCAATAGAGCCCAATAGCAAAAATCAGGTTTTGAATGAAGAATCGCATTTCTTGGTAAAATCATGCAGGATTGAAATTTTTGATGGTTTTTTACTCCTCTCAACAGCCCAAACAAGTTTCTAAAAGGATGAGTTTGCAACTACTTTACTTTTGGAGAAAATTCAAAACATTCATTATTCAATAGGGCCCAAACTATCAAAAACCAGCGGTTTCAATGAACACACATTTCTTGGTAGAATCATGCAGGACTGAAATTTTTGATGTTTTTCTACTCCTCTCATGAGCCCAAACAAGTCTCTAAAAGCATGAGTTTGCAACTACTTTACTTTTGGAGAAAATTCAAAACATTCATTATTCAATAGAGCCCAATAGCAAAAATCAGGTTTTGAATGAAGAATCACATTTCTTGGTAGAATCATGCAGGATTGAAATTTTTGATGGTTTTTTACTCCTCTCAACAGCCCAAACAAGTTTCTAAAAGGATGAGTTTGCAACTACTTTACTTTTGGAGAAAATTCAAAACATTCATTATTCAATAGGGCCCAAACTATCAAAAACCAGCGGTTTGAATGAACACACATTTCTTGGTAGAATCATGCAGGACTGAAATTTTTGATGTTTTTCTACTCCTCTCATGAGCCCAAATAAGTCTCTAAAAGCATGAGTTTGCAACTACTTTACTTTTGGAGAAAATTCAAAACATTCATTATTCAGTAGAGCCCAATAGCAAAAATCAGGTTTTGAATGAAGAATCACATTTCTTGGTAGAATCATGCAGGATTGAAATTTTTGATGGTTTTTTACTCCTCTCAACAGCCCAAACAAGTTTCTAAAAGGATGAGTTTGCAACTACTTTACTTTTGGAGAAAATTCAAAACATTCATTATTCAATAGGGCCCAAAATATCAAAAAACAGCGGTTTGAATGAACACACATTTCTTGGTAGAATCGTGCAGGACTGAAATTTTTTATGTTTTTCTACTCCTCTCATGAGCCCAAACAAGTCTCTAAAAGGATGAGTTTGCAACTACTTTACTTTTGGAGAAAATTCAAAACATTCATTATTCAATAGAGCCCAATAGCAAAAACCAGCGTTTTGAATGAAGAATCACATTTCTTGGTAGAATCATGCAGGATTGAAATTTTTGATGGTTTTTTACTCCTCTCAACAGCCCAAACAAGTTTCTAAAAGGATGAGTTTGCAACTACTTTACTTTTGGAGAAAATTCAAAACATTCATTATTCAATAGGGCCCAAACTATCAAAAACCAGCGGTTTCAATGAACACACATTTCTTGGTAGAATCATGCAGGACTGAAATTTTTGATGTTTTTCTACTCCTCTCATGAGCCCAAACAAGTCTCTAAAAGCATGAGTTTGCAACTACTTTACTTTTGGAGAAAATTCAAAACATTCATTATTCAATAGAGCCCAATAGCAAAAATCAGGTTTTGAATGAAGAATCACATTTCTTGGTAGAATCATGCAGGATTGAAATTTTTGATGGTTTTTTACTCCTCTCAACAGCCCAAACAAGTTTCTAAAAGGATGAGTTTGCAACTACTTTACTTTTGGAGAAAATTCAAAACATTCATTATTCAATAGGGCACAAACTATCAAAAACCAGCGGTTTCAATGAACACACATTTCTTGGTAGAATCATGCAGGACTGAAATTTTTGATGTTTTTCTACTCCTCTCATGAGCCCAAACAAGTCTCTAAAAGCATGAGTTTGCAACTACTTTACTTTTGGAGAAAATTCAAAACATTCATTATTCAACAGAGCCCAATAGCAAAAATCAGGTTTTGAATGAAGAATCACATTTCTTGGTAGAATCATGCAGGATTGAAATTTTTGATGGTTTTTTACTCCTCTCAACAGCCCAAACAAGTTTCTAAAAGGATGAGTTTGCAACTACTTTACTTTTGGAGAAAATTCAAAACATTCACTATTCAATAGAGCCCAATAGCAAAAATCAGGTTTTGAATGAAGAATCGCATTTCTTGGTAAAATCATGCAGGATTGAAATTTTTGATGGTTTTTTACTCCTCTCAACAGCCCAAACAAGTTTCTAAAAGGATGAGTTTGCAACTACTTTACTTTTGGAGAAAATTCAAAACATTCATTATTCAATAGGGCCCAAACTATCAAAAACCAGCGGTTTCAATGAACACACATTTCTTGGTAGAATCATGCAGGACTGAAATTTTTGATGTTTTTCTACTCCTCTCATGAGCCCAAACAAGTCTCTAAAAGCATGAGTTTGCAACTACTTTACTTTTGGAGAAAATTCAAAACATTCATTATTCAATAGAGCCCAATAGCAAAAATCAGGTTTTGAATGAAGAATCACATTTCTTGGTAGAATCATGCAGGATTGAAATTTTTGATGGTTTTTTACTCCTCTCAACAGCCCAAACAAGTTTCTAAAACGATGAGTTTGCAACTACTTTACTTTTGGAGAAAATTCAAAACATTAATTATTCAATAGGGCCCAAAATATCAAAAAACAGCGGTTTGAATGAACACACATTTCTTGGTAGAATCGTGCAGGACTGAAATTTTTTATGTTTTTCTACTCCTCTCATGAGCCCAAACAAGTCTCTAAAAGCATGAGTTTGCAACTACTTTACTTTTGGAGAAAATTCAAAACATTCATTATTCAATAGAGCCCAATAGCAGAAATCAGGTTTTGAATGAAGAATCACATTTCTTGGTAAAATCATGCAGGATTGAAATTTTTAATGGTTTTTTACTCCTCTCAACAGCCCAAACAAGTTTCTAAAAGGATGAGTTTGCAACTACTTTACTTTTGGAGAAAATTCAAAACATTCATTATTCAATAGGGCACAAAATATCAAAAACCAGCGGTTTCAATGAACACACATTTCTTGGTAGAATCATGCAGGACTGAAATTTTTGATGTTTTTCTACTCCTCTCATGAGCCCAAACAAGTCTCTAAAAGCATGAGTTTGCAACTACTTTACTTTTGGAGAAAATTCAAAACATTCACTTTTCACTAGAGCCCAATAGCAAAAATCAGGTTTTGAATGAAGAATCACATTTCTTGGTAGAATCATGCTGCATTGAAATTTTTGATGGTTTTTTACTCCTCTCAAAAGCCCAAACAAGTTTCTAAAAGGATGAGTTTGCAACTACTTTACTTTTGGAGAAAATTCAAAACATTCATTATTCAATAGGGCCCAAACGATCAAAAACCAGCGGTTTCAATTTACACACATTTCTTGGTAGAATCATGCAGGACTGAAATTTTTGATGTTTTTCTACTCCTCTCATGAGCCCAAACAAGTCTCTAAAAGCATGAGTTTGCAACTACTTTACTTTTGGAGAAAATTCAAAACATTCATTATTCAATAGGGCCCAAAATATCAAAAACCAGCGGTTTGAATGAACACACATTTCTTGGTAGAATCGTGCAGGACTGAAATTTTTGATGTTTTTCTACTCCTCTCATGAGCCCAAACAAGACTCTAAAAGCATGAGTTTGCAACTACTTTACTTTTGGAGAAAATTCAAAACATTCATTATTCAATAGAGCCCAATAGCAAAAATCAGGTTTTGAATGAAGAATCACATTTCTTGGTAGAATCATGCAGGATTGAAATTTTTGATGGTTTTTTACTCCTCTCAACAGCCCAAACAAGTTTCTAAAAGGAGGAGTTTGCAACTACTTTACTTTTGGAGAAAATTCAAAACATTCATTATTCAATAGGGCCCAAACTATCAAAAACCAGAGGTTTCAATGAACACACATTTCTTGGTAGAATCATGCAGGACTGAAATTTTTGATGTTTTTCTACTCCTCTCATGAGCCCAAACAAGTCTCTAAAAGCATGAGTTTGCAACTACTTTACTTTTGGAGAAAATTCAAAACATTCATTATTCAATAGCGCCCAATAGCAAAAATCAGGTTTTGAATGAAGAATCACATTTCTTGGTAGAATCATGCAGGATTGAAATTTTTGATGGTTTTTTACTCCTCTCAACAGCCCAAACAAGTTTCTAAAAGGATGAGTTTGCAACTACTTTACTTTTGGAGAAAATTCAAAACATTCATTATTCAATAGGGCCCAAACTATCAAAAACCAGCGGTTTCAATGAACACACATTTCTTGGTAGAATCATGCAGGACTGAAATTTTTGATGTTTTTCTACTCCTCTCATGAGCCCAAACAAGTCTTTAAAAGCATGAGTTTGCAACTACTTTACTTTTGGAGAAAATTCAAAACATTCATTATTCAATAGAGCCCAATAGCAAAAATCAGGTTTTGAATGAAGATTCACATTTCTTGGTAGAATCATGCAGGATTGAAATTTTTGATGGTTTTTTACTCCTCTCAACAGCCCAAACAAGTTTCTAAAAGGATGAGTTTGCAACTACTTTACTTTTGGAGAAAATTCAAAACATTCATTATTCAATAGGGCCCAAACTATCAAAAACCAGCGGTTTCAATGAACACATTTCTTGGTAGAATCATGCAGGACTGAAATTTTTGATGTTTTTCTACTCCTCTCATGAGCCCAAACAAGTCTCTAAAAGCATGAGTTTGCAACTACTTTACTTTTGGAGAAAATTCAAAACATTCATTATTCAATAGAGCCCAATAGCAAAAATCAAGTTTTGAATGAAGAATCACATTTCTTGGTAAAATCATGCAGGATTGAAATTTTTGATGGTTTTTTACTCCTCTCAACAGCCCAAACAAGTTTCTAAAAGGATGAGTTTGCAACTACTTTACTTTTGGAGAAAATTCAAAACATTCATTATTCAATAGGGCCCAAACTATCAAAAACCAGCGGTTTCAATGAACACACATTTCTTGGTAGAATCATGCAGGACTGAAATTTTTGATGTTTTTCTACTCCTCTCATGAGCCCAAACAAGTCTCTAAAAGCATGAGTTTGCAACTACTTTACTTTTGGAGAAAATTCAAAACATTCACTATTCAATAGAGCCCAATAGCAAAAATCAGGTTTTGAATGAAGAATCACATTTCTTGGTAAAATCATGCAGGATTGAAATTTTTGATGGTTTTTTACTCCTCTCAACAGCCCAAACAAGTTTCTAAAAGGATGAGTTTGCAACTACTTTACTTTTGGAGAAAATTCAAAACATTCATTATTCAATAGGGCCCAAACTATCAAAAACCAGCGGTTTCAATGAACACACATTTCTTGGTAGAATCGTGCAGGACTGAAATTTTTGATGTTTTTCTACTCCTCTCATGAGCCCAAACAAGTCTCTAAAAGCATGAGTTTGCAACTACTTTACTTTTGGAGAAAATTCAAAACATTCATTATTCAATAGGGCCCAAACTATCAAAAACCAGCGGTTTCAATGAACACACATTTCTTGGTAGAATCGTGCAGGACTGAAATTTTTGATGTTTTTCTACTCCTCTCATGAGCCCAAACAAGTCTCTAAAAGCATGAGTTTGCAACTACTTTACTTTTGGAGAAAATTCAAAACATTCATTATTCAATAGCGCCCAATAGCAAAAATCAGGTTTTGAATGAAGAATCACATTTCTTGGTAGAATCATGCAGGATTGAAATTTTTGATGGTTTTTTACTCCTCTCAACAGCCCAAACAAGTTTCTAAAAGGATGAGTTTGCAACTACTTTACTTTTGGAGAAAATTCAAAACATTCATTATTCAATAGGGCCCAAACTATCAAAAACCAGCGGTTTCAATGAACACACATTTCTTGGTAGAATCATGCAGGACTGAAATTTTTGATGTTTTTCTACTCCTCTCATGAGCCCAAACAAGTCTCTAAAAGCATGAGTTTGCAACTACTTTACTTTTGGAGAAAATTCAAAACATTCATTATTCAATAGAGCCCAATAGCAAAACTCAGGTTTTGAATGAAGATTCACATTTCTTGGTAGAATCATGCAGGATTGAAATTTTTGATGGTTTTTTACTCCTCTCAACAGCCCAAACAAGTTTCTAAAAGGATGAGTTTGCAACTACTTTACTTTTGGTGAAAATTCAAAACATTCATTATTCAA
This sequence comes from Dendrobates tinctorius, assembly GCF_039654945.1. Lineage (NCBI taxonomy): Eukaryota > Metazoa > Chordata > Amphibia > Anura > Dendrobatidae > Dendrobates > Dendrobates tinctorius. The sequence continues at coordinate 1,257,153 of NW_027361944.1, forward strand.
TAGGGCCCAAACTATCAAAAACCAGCGGTTTCAATGAACACACATTTCTTGGTAGAATCATGCAGGACTGAAATTTTTGATGTTTTTCTACTCCTCTCATGAGCCCAAACAAGTCTCTAAAAGCATGAGTTTGCAACTACTTTACTATTGGAGAAAATTCAAAACATTCATTATTCAATAGAGCCCAATAGCAAAAATCAGGTTTTGAATGAAGATTCACATTTCTTGGTAGAATCATGCAGGATTGAAATTTTTGATGGTTTTTTACTCCTCTCAACAGCCCAAACAAGTTTCTAAAAGGATGAGTTTGCAACTACTTTACTTTTGGAGAAAATTCAAAACATTCATTATTAAATAGGGCCCAAACTATCAAAAACCAGCGGTTTCAATGAACACACATTTCTTGGTAGAATCATGCAGGACTGAAATTTTTGATGTTTTTCTACTCCTCTCATGAGCCCAAACAAGTCTCTAAAAGCATGAGTTTGCAACTACTTTACTTTTGGAGAAAATTCAAAACATTCATTATTCAATAGAGCCCAATAGCAAAAATCAGGTTTTGAATGAAGAATCACATTTCTTGGTAAAATCATGCAGGATTGAAATTTTTGATGGTTTTTTACTCCTCTCAACAGCCCAAACAAGTTTCTAAAAGGATGAGTTTGCAACTACTTTACTTTTGGAGAAAATTCAAAACATTCATTATTCAATAGGGCCCAAACTATCAAAAACCAGCGGTTTCAATGAACACACATTTCTTGGTAGAATCGTGCAGGACTGAAATTTTTGATGTTTTTCTACTCCTCTCATGAGCCCAAACAAGTCTCTAAAAGCATGAGTTTGCAACTACTTTACTTTTGGAGAAAATTCAAAACATTCATTATTCAATAGGGCCCAAACTATCAAAAACCAGCGGTTTCAATGAACACACATTTCTTGTTAGAATCGTGCAGGACTGAAATTTTTGATGTTTTTCTACTCCTCTCATGAGCCCAAACAAGTCTCTAAAAGCATGAGTTTGCAACTACTTTACTTTTGGAGAAAATTCAAAACATTCATTATTCAATAGCGCCCAATAGCAAAAATCAGGTTTTGAATGAAGAATCACATTTCTTGGTAGAATCATGCAGGATTGAAATTTTTGATGGTTTTTTACTCCTCTCAACAGCCCAAACAAGTTTCTAAAAGGATGAGTTTGCAACTACTTTACTTTTGGAGAAAATTCAAAACATTCATTATTCAATAGGGCCCAAACTATCAAAAACCAGCGGTTTCAATGAACACACATTTCTTGGTAGAATCGTGCAGGACTGAAATTTTTGATGTTTTTCTACTCCTCTCATGAGCCCAAACAAGTCTCTAAAAGCATGAGTTTGCAACTACTTTACTTTTGGAGAAAATTCAAAACATTCATTATTCAATAGCGCCCAATAGCAAAAATCAGGTTTTGAATGAAGAATCACATTTCTTGGTAGAATCATGCAGGATTGAAATTTTTGATGGTTTTTTACTCCTCTCAACAGCCCAAACAAGTTTCTAAAAGGATGAGTTTGCAACTACTTTACTTTTGGAGAAAATTCAAAACATTCATTATTCAATAGGGCCCAAACTATCAAAAACCAGCGGTTTCAATGAACACACATTTCTTGGTAGAATCATGCAGGACTGAAATTTTTGATGTTTTTCTACTCCTCTCATGAGCCCAAACAAGTCTCTAAAAGCATGAGTTTGCAACTACTTTACTTTTGGAGAAAATTCAAAACATTCATTATTCAATAGAGCCCAATAGCAAAAATCAGGTTTTGAATGAAGAATCACATTTCTTGGTAGAATCATGCAGGATTGAAATTTTTGATGGTTTTTTACTCCTCTCAACAGCCCAAACAAGTTTCTAAAAGGATGAGTTTGCAACTACTTTACTTTTGGAGAAAATTCAAAACATTCATTATTCAATAGGGCCCAAAATATCAAAAACCAGCGGTTTGAATGAACACACATTTCTTGGTAGAATCGTGCAGGACTGAAATTTTTGATGTTTTTCTACTCCTCTTATGAGCCCAAACAAGTCTCTAAAAGGATGAGTTTGCAACTACTTTACTTTTGGAGAAAATTCAAAACATTCATTATTTAATAGAGCCCAATAGCAAAAACCAGCGTTTTGAATTAAGAATCACATTTCTTGGTAGAATCATGCAGGATTGAAATTTTTGATGGTTTTTTACTCCTCTCAACAGCCCAAACAAGTTTCTAAAAGGATGAGTTTGCAACTACTTTACTTTTGGAGAAAATTCAAAACATTCATTATTCAATAGGGCCCAAACTATCAAAAACCAGCGGTTTCAATGAACACACATTTCTTGGTAGAATCATGCAGGACTGAAATTTTTGATGTTTTTCTACTCCTCTCATGAGCCCAAACAAGTCTCTAAAAGCATGAGTTTGCAACTACTTTACTTTTGGAGAAAATTCAAAACATTCATTATTCAATAGAGCCCAATAGCAAAAATCAGGTTTTGAATGAAGAATCACATTTCTTGGTAGAATCATGCAAGATTGAAATTTTTGATGGTTTTTTACTCCTCTCAACAGCCCAAACAAGTTTCTAAAAGGATGAGTTTGCAACTACTTTACTTTTGGAGAAAATTCAAAACATTCATTATTCAATAGGGCCCAAACTATCAAAAACCAGCGGTTTCAATGAACACACATTTCTTGGTAGAATCATGCAGGACTGAAATTTTTGATGTTTTTCTACTCCTCTCATGAGCCCAAACAAGTCTCTAAAAGCATGAGTTTGCAACTACTTTACTTTTGGAGAAAATTCAAAACATTCATTATTCAATAGAGCCCAATAGCAAAAATCAGGTTTTGAATGAAGAATCACATTTCTTGGTAGAATCATGCAGGATTGAAATTTTTGATGGTTTTTTACTCCTCTCAACAGCCCAAACAAGTTTCTAAAAGGATGAGTTTGCAACTACTTTACTTTTGGAGAAAATTCAAAACATTCATTATTCAATAGGGCCCAAACTATCAAAAACCAGCGGTTTCAATGAACACACATTTCTTGGTAGAATCATGCAGGACTGAAATTTTTGATGTTTTTCTACTCCTCTCATGAGCCCAAACAAGTCTCTAAAAGCATGAGTTTGCAACTACTTTACTTTTGGAGAAAATTCAAAACATTCATTATTCAATAGGGCCCAAAATATCAAAAACCAGCTGTTTGAATGAACACACATTTCTTGGTAGAATCGTGCAGGACTGAAATTTTTGATTTTTTTCTACTCCTCTCATGAGCCCAAACAAGTCTCTAAAAGGATGAGTTTGCAACTACTTTACTTTTGGAGAAAATTCAAAACATTCATTATTCAATAGAGCCCAATAGCAAAAACCAGCGTTTTGAATGAAGAATCACATTTCTTGGTAGAATCATGCAGGATTGAAATTTTTGATGGTTTTTTACTCCTCTCAACAGCCCAAACAAGTTTCTAAAAGGATGAGTTTGCAACTACTTTACTTTTGGAGAAAATTCAAAACATTAATTATTGAATAGGGCCCAAACTATCAAAAACCAGCGGTTTCAATGAACACACATTTCTTGGTAGAATCATGCAGGACTGAAATTTTTGATGTTTTTCTACTCCTCTCATGAGCCCAAACAAGAATTTAAAAGCATGAGTTTGCAACTACTTTACTTTTGGAGAAAATTCAAAACATTCATTATTCAATAGAGCCCAATAGCAAAAATCAGGTTTTGAATGAAGAATCACATTTCTTGGTAGAATCATGCAGGATTGAAATTTTTGATGGTTTTTTACTCCTCTCAACAGCCCAAACAAGTTTCTAAAAGGATGAGTTTGCAACTACTTTACTTTTGGAGAAAATTCAAAACATTCATTATTCAATAGGGCCCAAACTATCAAAAACCAGCGGTTTCAATGAACACACATTTCTTGGTAGAATCATGCAGGACTGAAATTTTTGATGTTTTTCTACTCCTCTCATGAGCCCAAACAAGTCTCTAAAAGCATGAGTTTGCAACTACTTTACTTTTGGAGAAAATTCAAAACATTCACTATTCAATAGAGCCCAATAGCAAAAATCAGGTTTTGAATGAAGAATCGCATTTCTTGGTAAAATCATGCAGGATTGAAATTTTTGATGGTTTTTTACTCCTCTCAACAGCCCAAACAAGTTTCTAAAAGGATGAGTTTGCAACTACTTTACTTTTGGAGAAAATTCAAAACATTCATTATTCAATAGGGCCCAAACTATCAAAAACCAGCGGTTTCAATGAACACACATTTCTTGGTAGAATCATGCAGGACTGAAATTTTTGATGTTTTTCTACTCCTCTCATGAGCCCAAACAAGTCTCTAAAAGCATGAGTTTGCAACTACTTTACTTTTGGAGAAAATTCAAAACATTCATTATTCAATAGAGCCCAATAGCAAAAATCAGGTTTTGAATGAAGAATCACATTTCTTGGTAGAATCATGCAGGATTGAAATTTTTGATGGTTTTTTACTCCTCTCAACAGCCCAAACAAGTTTCTAAAAGGATGAGTTTGCAACTACTTTACTTTTGGAGAAAATTCAAAACATTCATTATTCAATAGGGCCCAAACTATCAAAAACCAGCGGTTTGAATGAACACACATTTCTTGGTAGAATCATGCAGGACTGAAATTTTTGATGTTTTTCTACTCCTCTCATGAGCCCAAATAAGTCTCTAAAAGCATGAGTTTGCAACTACTTTACTTTTGGAGAAAATTCAAAACATTCATTATTCAGTAGAGCCCAATAGCAAAAATCAGGTTTTGAATGAAGAATCACATTTCTTGGTAGAATCATGCAGGATTGAAATTTTTGATGGTTTTTTACTCCTCTCAACAGCCCAAACAAGTTTCTAAAAGGATGAGTTTGCAACTACTTTACTTTTGGAGAAAATTCAAAACATTCATTATTCAATAGGGCCCAAAATATCAAAAAACAGCGGTTTGAATGAACACACATTTCTTGGTAGAATCGTGCAGGACTGAAATTTTTTATGTTTTTCTACTCCTCTCATGAGCCCAAACAAGTCTCTAAAAGGATGAGTTTGCAACTACTTTACTTTTGGAGAAAATTCAAAACATTCATTATTCAATAGAGCCCAATAGCAAAAACCAGCGTTTTGAATGAAGAATCACATTTCTTGGTAGAATCATGCAGGATTGAAATTTTTGATGGTTTTTTACTCCTCTCAACAGCCCAAACAAGTTTCTAAAAGGATGAGTTTGCAACTACTTTACTTTTGGAGAAAATTCAAAACATTCATTATTCAATAGGGCCCAAACTATCAAAAACCAGCGGTTTCAATGAACACACATTTCTTGGTAGAATCATGCAGGACTGAAATTTTTGATGTTTTTCTACTCCTCTCATGAGCCCAAACAAGTCTCTAAAAGCATGAGTTTGCAACTACTTTACTTTTGGAGAAAATTCAAAACATTCATTATTCAATAGAGCCCAATAGCAAAAATCAGGTTTTGAATGAAGAATCACATTTCTTGGTAGAATCATGCAGGATTGAAATTTTTGATGGTTTTTTACTCCTCTCAACAGCCCAAACAAGTTTCTAAAAGGATGAGTTTGCAACTACTTTACTTTTGGAGAAAATTCAAAACATTCATTATTCAATAGGGCACAAACTATCAAAAACCAGCGGTTTCAATGAACACACATTTCTTGGTAGAATCATGCAGGACTGAAATTTTTGATGTTTTTCTACTCCTCTCATGAGCCCAAACAAGTCTCTAAAAGCATGAGTTTGCAACTACTTTACTTTTGGAGAAAATTCAAAACATTCATTATTCAATAGAGCCCAATAGCAAAAATCAGGTTTTGAATGAAGAATCACATTTCTTGGTAGAATCATGCAGGATTGAAATTTTTGATGGTTTTTTACTCCTCTCAACAGCCCAAACAAGTTTCTAAAAGGATGAGTTTGCAACTACTTTACTTTTGGAGAAAATTCAAAACATTCACTATTCAATAGAGCCCAATAGCAAAAATCAGGTTTTGAATGAAGAATCGCATTTCTTGGTAAAATCATGCAGGATTGAAATTTTTGATGGTTTTTTACTCCTCTCAACAGCCCAAACAAGTTTCTAAAAGGATGAGTTTGCAACTACTTTACTTTTGGAGAAAATTCAAAACATTCATTATTCAATAGGGCCCAAACTATCAAAAACCAGCGGTTTCAATGAACACACATTTCTTGGTAGAATCATGCAGGACTGAAATTTTTGATGTTTTTCTACTCCTCTCATGAGCCCAAACAAGTCTCTAAAAGCATGAGTTTGCAACTACTTTACTTTTGGAGAAAATTCAAAACATTCATTATTCAATAGAGCCCAATAGCAAAAATCAGGTTTTGAATGAAGAATCACATTTCTTGGTAGAATCATGCAGGATTGAAATTTTTGATGGTTTTTTACTCCTCTCAACAGCCCAAACAAGTTTCTAAAACGATGAGTTTGCAACTACTTTACTTTTGGAGAAAATTCAAAACATTAATTATTCAATAGGGCCCAAAATATCAAAAAACAGCGGTTTGAATGAACACACATTTCTTGGTAGAATCGTGCAGGACTGAAATTTTTTATGTTTTTCTACTCCTCTCATGAGCCCAAACAAGTCTCTAAAAGCATGAGTTTGCAACTACTTTACTTTTGGAGAAAATTCAAAACATTCATTATTCAATAGAGCCCAATAGCAAAAATCAGGTTTTGAATGAAGAATCACATTTCTTGGTAAAATCATGCAGGATTGAAATTTTTAATGGTTTTTTACTCCTCTCAACAGCCCAAACAAGTTTCTAAAAGGATGAGTTTGCAACTACTTTACTTTTGGAGAAAATTCAAAACATTCATTATTCAATAGGGCACAAAATATCAAAAACCAGCGGTTTCAATGAACACACATTTCTTGGTAGAATCATGCAGGACTGAAATTTTTGATGTTTTTCTACTCCTCTCATGAGCCCAAACAAGTCTCTAAAAGCATGAGTTTGCAACTACTTTACTTTTGGAGAAAATTCAAAACATTCACTTTTCACTAGAGCCCAATAGCAAAAATCAGGTTTTGAATGAAGAATCACATTTCTTGGTAGAATCATGCTGCATTGAAATTTTTGATGGTTTTTTACTCCTCTCAAAAGCCCAAACAAGTTTCTAAAAGGATGAGTTTGCAACTACTTTACTTTTGGAGAAAATTCAAAACATTCATTATTCAATAGGGCCCAAACGATCAAAAACCAGCGGTTTCAATTTACACACATTTCTTGGTAGAATCATGCAGGACTGAAATTTTTGATGTTTTTCTACTCCTCTCATGAGCCCAAACAAGTCTCTAAAAGCATGAGTTTGCAACTACTTTACTTTTGGAGAAAATTCAAAACATTCATTATTCAATAGGGCCCAAAATATCAAAAACCAGCGGTTTGAATGAACACACATTTCTTGGTAGAATCGTGCAGGACTGAAATTTTTGATGTTTTTCTACTCCTCTCATGAGCCCAAACAAGACTCTAAAAGCATGAGTTTGCAACTACTTTACTTTTGGAGAAAATTCAAAACATTCATTATTCAATAGAGCCCAATAGCAAAAATCAGGTTTTGAATGAAGAATCACATTTCTTGGTAGAATCATGCAGGATTGAAATTTTTGATGGTTTTTTACTCCTCTCAACAGCCCAAACAAGTTTCTAAAAGGAGGAGTTTGCAACTACTTTACTTTTGGAGAAAATTCAAAACATTCATTATTCAATAGGGCCCAAACTATCAAAAACCAGAGGTTTCAATGAACACACATTTCTTGGTAGAATCATGCAGGACTGAAATTTTTGATGTTTTTCTACTCCTCTCATGAGCCCAAACAAGTCTCTAAAAGCATGAGTTTGCAACTACTTTACTTTTGGAGAAAATTCAAAACATTCATTATTCAATAGCGCCCAATAGCAAAAATCAGGTTTTGAATGAAGAATCACATTTCTTGGTAGAATCATGCAGGATTGAAATTTTTGATGGTTTTTTACTCCTCTCAACAGCCCAAACAAGTTTCTAAAAGGATGAGTTTGCAACTACTTTACTTTTGGAGAAAATTCAAAACATTCATTATTCAATAGGGCCCAAACTATCAAAAACCAGCGGTTTCAATGAACACACATTTCTTGGTAGAATCATGCAGGACTGAAATTTTTGATGTTTTTCTACTCCTCTCATGAGCCCAAACAAGTCTTTAAAAGCATGAGTTTGCAACTACTTTACTTTTGGAGAAAATTCAAAACATTCATTATTCAATAGAGCCCAATAGCAAAAATCAGGTTTTGAATGAAGATTCACATTTCTTGGTAGAATCATGCAGGATTGAAATTTTTGATGGTTTTTTACTCCTCTCAACAGCCCAAACAAGTTTCTAAAAGGATGAGTTTGCAACTACTTTACTTTTGGAGAAAATTCAAAACATTCATTATTCAATAGGGCCCAAACTATCAAAAACCAGCGGTTTCAATGAACACATTTCTTGGTAGAATCATGCAGGACTGAAATTTTTGATGTTTTTCTACTCCTCTCATGAGCCCAAACAAGTCTCTAAAGGCATGAGTTTGCAACTACTTTACTTTTGGAGAAAATTCAAAACATTCATTATTCAATAGAGCCCAATAGCAAAAATCAAGTTTTGAATGAAGAATCACATTTCTTGGTAAAATCATGCAGGATTGAAATTTTTGATGGTTTTTTACTCCTCTCAACAGCCCAAACAAGTTTCTAAAAGGATGAGTTTGCAACTACTTTACTTTTGGAGAAAATTCAAAACATTCATTATTCAATAGGGCCCAAACTATCAAAAACCAGCGGTTTCAATGAACACACATTTCTTGGTAGAATCATGCAGGACTGAAATTTTTGATGTTTTTCTACTCCTCTCATGAGCCCAAACAAGTCTCTAAAAGCATGAGTTTGCAACTACTTTACTTTTGGAGAAAATTCAAAACATTCACTATTCAATAGAGCCCAATAGCAAAAATCAGGTTTTGAATGAAGAATCACATTTCTTGGTAAAATCATGCAGGATTGAAATTTTTGATGGTTTTTTACTCCTCTCAACAGCCCAAACAAGTTTCTAAAAGGATGAGTTTGCAACTACTTTACTTTTGGAGAAAATTCAAAACATTCATTATTCAATAGGGCCCAAACTATCAAAAACCAGCGGTTTCAATGAACACACATTTCTTGGTAGAATCGTGCAGGACTGAAATTTTTGATGTTTTTCTACTCCTCTCATGAGCCCAAACAAGTCTCTAAAAGCATGAGTTTGCAACTACTTTACTTTTGGAGAAAATTCAAAACATTCATTATTCAATAGGGCCCAAACTATCAAAAACCAGCGGTTTCAATGAACACACATTTCTTGGTAGAATCGTGCAGGACTGAAATTTTTGATGTTTTTCTACTCCTCTCATGAGCCCAAACAAGTCTCTAAAAGCATGAGTTTGCAACTACTTTACTTTTGGAGAAAATTCAAAACATTCATTATTCAATAGCGCCCAATAGCAAAAATCAGGTTTTGAATGAAGAATCACATTTCTTGGTAGAATCATGCAGGATTGAAATTTTTGATGGTTTTTTACTCCTCTCAACAGCCCAAACAAGTTTCTAAAAGGATGAGTTTGCAACTACTTTACTTTTGGAGAAAATTCAAAACATTCATTATTCAATAGGGCCCAAACTATCAAAAACCAGCGGTTTCAATGAACACACATTTCTTGGTAGAATCGTGCAGGACTGAAATTTTTGATGTTTTTCTACTCCTCTCATGAGCCCAAACAAGTCTCTAAAAGCATGAGTTTGCAACTACTTTACTTTTGGAGAAAATTCAAAACATTCATTATTCAATAGCGCCCAATAGCAAAAATCATGTTTTGAATGAAGAATCACATTTCTTGGTAGAATCATGCAGGATTGAAATTTTTGATGGTTTTTTACTCCTCTCAACAGCCCAAACAAGTTTCTAAAAGGATGAGTTTGCAACTACTTTACTTTTGGAGAAAATTCAAAACATTCATTATTCAATAGGGCCCAAACTATCAAAAACCAGCGGTTTCAATGAACACACATTTCTTGGTAGAATCATGCAGGACTGAAATTTTTGATGTTTTTCTACTCCTCTCATGAGCCCAAACAAGTCTCTAAAAGTATGAGTTTGCAACTACTTTACTTTTGGAGAAAATTCAAAACATTCATTATTCAATAGAGCCCAATAGCAAAAATCAGGTTTTGAATGAAGAATCACATTTCTTGGTAGAATCATGCAGGATTGAAATTTTTGATGGTTTTTTACTCCTCTCAACAGCCCAAACAAGTTTCTAAAAGGATGAGTTTGCAACTACTTTACTTTTGGAGAAAATTCAAAACATTCATTATTCAATAGGGCCCAAACTATCAAAAACCAGCGGTTTCAATGAACACACATTTCTTGGTAGAATCATGCAGGACTGAAATTTTTGATGTTTTTCTACTCCTCTCATGAGCCCAAACAAGTCTCTAAAAGCATGAGTTTGCAACTACTTTACTTTTGGAGAAAATTCAAAACATTCATTATTCAATAGAGCCCAATAGCAAAAATCAGGTTTTGAATGAAGAATCACATTTCTTGGTAGAATCATGCAGGATTGAAATTTTTGATGGTTTTTTACTCCTCTCAACAGCCCAAACAAGTTTCTAAAAGGATGAGTTTGCAACTACTTTACTTTTGGAGAAAATTCAAAACATTCATTATTCAATAGGGCCCAAACTATCAAAAACCAGCGGTTTCAATGAACACACATTTCTTGGTAGAATCGTGCAGGACTGAAATTTTTGATGTTTTTCTACTCCTCTCATGAGCCCAAACAAGTCTCTAAAAGCATGAGTTTGCAACTACTTTACTTTTGGAGAAAATTCAAAACATTCATTATTCAATAGCGCCCAATAGCAAAAATCAGGTTTTGAATGAAGAATCACATTTCTTGGTAGAATCATGCAGGATTGAAATTTTTGATGGTTTTTTACTCCTCTCAACAGCCCAAACAAGTTTCTAAAAGGATGAGTTTGCAACTACTTTACTTTTGGAGAAAATTCAAAACATTCATTATTCAATAGGGCCCAAAATATCAAAAACCAGCGGTTTGAATGAACACACATTTCTTGGTAGAATCGTGCAGGACTGAAATTTTTGATGTTTTTCTACTCCTCTTATGAGCCCAAACAAGTCTCTAAAAGGATGAGTTTGCAACTACTTTACTTTTGGAGAAAATTCAAAACATTCATTATTCAATAGAGCCCAATAGCAAAAACCAGCGTTTTGAATTAAGAATCACATTTCTTGGTAGAATCATGCAGGATTGAAATTTTTGATGGTTTTTTACTCCTCTCAACAGCCCAAACAAGTTTCTAAAAGGATGAGTTTGCAACTACTTTACTTTTGGAGAAAATTCAAAACATTCATTATTCAATAGGGCCCAAACTATCAAAAACCAGCGGTTTCAATGAACACACATTTCTTGGTAGAATCATGCAGGACTGAAATTTTTGATGTTTTTCTACTCCTCTCATGAGCCCAAACAAGTCTCTAAAAGCATGAGTTTACAACTACTTTACTTTTGGAGAAAATTCAAAACATTCATTATTCAATAGAGCCCAATAGCAAAAATCAGGTTTTGAATGAAGATTCACATTTCTTGGTAGAATCATGCAGGATTGAAATTTTTGATGGTTTTTTACTCCTCTCAACAGCCGAAACAAGTTTCTAAAAGGATGAGTTTGCAACTACTTTACTTTTGGAGAAAATTCAAAACATTCATTATTCAATAGGGCCCAAACTATCAAAAACCAGCGGTTTCAATGAACACACATTTCTTGGTAGAATCGTGCAGGACTGAAATTTTTGATGTTTTTCTACTCCTCTCATGAGCCCAAACAAGTCTCTAAAAGCATGAGTTTGCAACTACTTTACTTTTGGAGAAAATTCAAAACATTCATTATTCAATAGCGCCCAATAGCAAAAATCAGGTTTTGAATGAAGAATCACATTTCTTGGTAGAATCATGCAGGATTGAAATTTTTGATGGTTTTTTACTCCTCTCAACAGCCCAAACAAGTTTCTAAAAGGATGAGTTTGCAACTACTTTACTTTTGGAGAAAATTCAAAACATTCATTATTCAATAGGGCCCAAACTATCAAAAACCAGCGGTTTCAATGAACACACATTTCTTGGTAGAATCATGCAGGACTGAAATTTTTGATGTTTTTCTACTCCTCTCATGAGCCCAAACAAGTCTTTAAAAGCATGAGTTTGCAACTACTTTACTTTTGGAGAAAATTCAAAACATTCATTATTCAATAGAGCCCAATAGCAAAAATCAGGTTTTGAATGAAGATTCACATTTCTTGGTAGAATCATGCAGGATTGAAATTTTTGATGGTTTTTTACTCCTCTCAACAGCCCAAACAAGTTTCTAAAAGGATGAGTTTGCAACTACTTTACTTTTGGAGAAAATTCAAAACATTCATTATTCAATAGGGCCCAAACTATCAAAAACCAGCGGTTTCAATGAACACATTTCTTGGTAGAATCATGCAGGACTGAAATTTTTGATGTTTTTCTACTCCTCTCATGAGCCCAAACAAGTCTCTAAAAGCATGAGTTTGCAACTACTTTACTTTTGGAGAAAATTCAAAACATTCATTATTCAATAGAGCCCAATAGCAAAAATCAGGTTTTGAATGAAGAATCACATTTCTTGGAAAAATCATGCAGGATTGAAATTTTTGATGGTTTTTTACTCCTCTCAACAGCCCAAACAAGTTTCTAAAAGGATGAGTTTGCAACTACTTTACTTTTGGAGAAAATTCAAAACATTCATTATTCAATAGGGCCCAAACTATCAAAAACCAGCGGTTTCAATGAACACACATTTCTTGGTAGAATCATGCAGGACTGAAATTTTTGATGTTTTTCTACTCCTCTCATGAGCCCAAACAAGTCTCTAAAAGCATGAGTTTGCAACTACTTTAACTTTTGGAGAAAATTCAAAACATTCACTATTCAATAGAGCCCAATAGCAAAAATCAGGTTTTGAATGAAGAATCACATTTCTTGGTAAAATCATGCAGGATTGAAATTTTTGATGGTTTTTTACTCCTCTCAACAGCCCAAACAAGTTTCTAAAAGGATGAGTTTGCAACTACTTTACTTTTGGAGAAAATTCAAAACATTCATTATTCAATAGGGCCCAAACTATCAAAAACCAGCGGTTTCAATGAACACACATTTCTTGGTAGAATCGTGCAGGACTGAAATTTTTGATGTTTTTCTACTCGTATCATGAGCCCAAACAAGTCTCTAAAAGCATGAGTTTGCAACTACTTTACTTTTGGAGAAAATTCAAAACATTCATTATTCAATAGGGCCCAAACTATCAAAAACCAGCGGTTTCAATGAACACACATTTCTTGGTAGAATCGTGCAGGACTGAAATTTTTGATGTTTTTCTACTCTCATGAGCCCAAACAAGTCTCTAAAAGCATGAGTTTGCAACTACTTTACTTTTGGAGAAAATTCAAAACATTCATTATTCAATAGCGCCCAATAGCAAAAATCAGGTTTTGAATGAAGAATCACATTTCTTGGTAGAATCATGCAGGATTGAAATTTTTGATGCTTTTTTACTCCTCTCAACAGCCCAAACAAGTTTCTAAAAGGATGAGTTTGCAACTACTTTACTTTTGGAGAAAATTCAAAACATTCATTATTCAATAGGGCCCAAACTATCAAAAACCAGCGGTTTCAATGAACACACATTTCTTGGTAGAATCATGCAGGACTGAAATTTTTGATGTTTTTCTACTCCTCTCATGAGCCCAAACAAGTCTCTAAAAGCATGAGTTTGCAACTACTTTACTTTTGGAGAAAATTCAAAACATTCATTATTCAATAGCGCCCAATAGCAAAAATCAGGTTTTGAATGAAGAAAAACATTTCTTGGTAGAATCATGCAGGATTGAAATTTTTGATGGTTTTTTACTCCTCTCAACAGCCCAAACAAGTTTCTAAAAGGATGAGTTTGCAACTACTTTACTTTTGGAGAAAATTCAAAACATTCATTATTCAATAGGGCCCAAACTATCAAAAACCAGCGGTTTCAATGAACACACATTTCTTGGTAGAATCGTGCAGGACTGAAATTTTTGATGTTTTTCTACTCCTCTCATGAGCCCAAACAAGTCTCTAAAAGCATGAGTTTGCAACTACTTTACTTTTGGAGAAAATTCAAAACATTCATTATTCAATAGCGCCCAATAGCAAAAATCAGGTTTTGAATGAAGAATCACATTTCTTGGTAGAATCATGCAGGATTGAAATTTTTGATGGTTTTTTACTCCTCTCAACAGCCCTCTCAAATACTGGCAAATGGGCGTCGCCGATTATAGCTTGTGTTTCATACCAAGTGGTTCCGGTCTGGAGTGGAGGTGTTGCAGAGAGAGAGATTCGTATCTGGTGTCGTATGATCCGTCGTTATCCTTTCTCCTTCCCATATTTGTGTTTAGTTGTGCCCAGTTCACATTACTGTATAGTCCTGTGTGTGTGCGGCGCAGTGCAGTTTAAGTTCTCCCTGTCTGTCATTATTTGTGTGGGAGCTTTGGTGGTTTGACTCCTCACTGGGTGGAGGGTGGAGGGTTTAGTGCAGGGCTGAGCAGGAGATAAGGAAAGGGTGGAGGCTCAGGCATTTGCACCTTCAGCAAAAACCCTGGGTTGAGGGTCAGACAGGGTTTTCCCTAGGTATAGGGACATCACAGGGGCCCGGGAATTACAGCCTTAGTTGAACTAAGCCCCCGTGACATTATAATCGGCCCACATTTTTTCAGGAGTCCATGGATCCATTAGATTCCATAACCCGCCAGTTGGCGGCGCTGTCCTTACAGGTCTCCGAGTTGAAAGGGGCAGTTCAGCAGCAGTGCCTGGTAGTAGCAAAGGTGCAAACGGCATCTGCAGGTATCGGTGCAGAGCCGAAGTTTCCGCTGCCAGAACGATTTTCAGGTGATCGCAGCAAATTTGTCGTATTTCGGGAGGCCTGCAAATTATACTTCCGCATGCGGCCAATCTCCTCAGGTAATGAGGCCCAGCGAGTAGGGCTGGTGTTGTCATTACTGAGTGGTGACCCCCAAGCATGGGCATTTTCCTTACCAGCTGACTCTGCTACATTTCATTCGGTCGATAATGTTTTTTCTGCCCTCGGGCTCATTTACGATGACCCTGACCGACTGGCTCTAGCGGAATCTAAAATCCGCGCCCTCCGCCAGGGGGAGCGCTTGGCAGAGGACTATTGTTCGGAATTTCGCCGCTGGGCTGTAGACACACAGTGGAATGACCCAGCGCTGCGGAGCCAGTTTATTCATGGGGTATCAGGGAGGGTGAAACAAGCCCTCCTGATGTATGAGACTCCGGCATCATTGGAGTCTGCCATGAGTTTGGTGATACGTATTGATCGCCGTTTTCGTCAGGGGCCACAGGAGACGCTACCTCTGGGGGAAAGCAGAGGTGCAGGTGTGGTTGAAGTAGATGAGTCCCCTGAACCTATGCAGATTGCTGGCGTGGCACAGGTTCAGCCTCGCGCTCCGGGATTCCGGAAGCCCGGAGCATGTTTCTACTGTGGTAAAAGAGGTCATTATGTTAACGTTTGCCCGGTACTACCTAAGAGGGTCACATCGGCGGAAAACTGTTAAGCTCAGAGGGTATGGAGGAGACCCAACTGAGCGTATGCATATCCTCCATGATGGTATCTCAATGTATGCTCCCTGCCAAGGTTATTATCGCCGGCAGAGAGCTACATATATCAGTGTTTGTGGATAGCGGTTCCGCTACCAATCTCATAGATGAGGAGTTTGCACACACCGCCGGGTTTAAGATCGAAAAACTTCCTCACCCCATACAGGTGGTGACCATTAATGCTGTTC
Source organism: Dendrobates tinctorius (assembly GCF_039654945.1). Lineage (NCBI taxonomy): Eukaryota > Metazoa > Chordata > Amphibia > Anura > Dendrobatidae > Dendrobates > Dendrobates tinctorius. The sequence goes on from NW_027361944.1 coordinate 1,273,196, forward strand.
CCCTCCCTCAAGGGGAGATTACTGAGTTTGTGGCAGAGGTGAAACTCCACATTGGGGTCCTACATTCTGAGTCGGTTACATGTAGGGTCCTCCGTAATCTCCCAGCTCAAATGGTCCTGGGTTTTCCATGGCTGTCCAGGCACAACCCGGTAATTGATTGGAAAACTCAGGACATAGTGCAATGGAGTGGTTTCTGCCAAGACAATTGCTTGGCCACATGTGTGTCTGCCGTGACGCCCAGCCTGCCGGAGGCTTTGCAGGATTTCGCGGATGTTTTCTCTGAGAAGGGTTGCTCAGAACTGCCTCCACATAGAGCCTATGACTGTGCGATTAGGTTAAAACCCGGGGCCAAATTACCTAAGGCCAGGATGTTTAATATTTCTGGTCCTGAGAGGCAAGCTCTGAAAGACTACATCGCGGAGAGTCTGAGCAAAGGACACATCCAGCCTTCGTCCTCGCCTGTAGCCGCGGGGTTTTTCTTCATTAAGAAGAAAGATGGGGGGTTACGCCCATGTCTGGATTTCCGAGAGTTAAACCAGATTACTATCCGTGATCCCTACCCAATGCCGTTGATCCCGGATTTGTTCAACCAGGTAGCGGGGGCGAAATGGTTTTCCAAGCTGGACCTCAGGGGGGCGTATAACCTCATAAGGGTCCGTCAGGGGGATGAGTGGAAGACGGCGTTTAACACTCCTGAGGGTCATTTTGAGAGTCTGGTTATGCCGTTTGGGTTGACCACCGCGCCTGCCATTTTCCAACATTTTATTAATGATGTATTTGCTCATGTCCTGGGGAGATTTGTGATTGTATACCTGGATGATATCCTCATTTATTCTAGCGATCGGGACACTCATTTGGAGCATGTTAGGCAGGTGTTACAGTTGCTCCGGGAGAACCAGCTCTATGCTAAGCTGGAAAAATGTTTATTTTTTGTCCAGGAGTTGCCCTTTTTGGGATATATTGTGTCTGCAGCCGGTTTTAAAATGGACACCGCTAAGGTGCAAGCGGTGCTGCAATGGGAGAGGCCGGAGAGTCTGAAAGCACTCCAGCGGTTCCTTGGGTTTGCGAATTATTATAGGAAATTTATAAAACACTTTTCGACTGTCGCCAAACCGCTCACGGACATGACAAAAAAGGGTGCCGATCTGGCGAACTGGCCTGAGGTGGCTATACGTGCATTTGAGCATCTGAAGAATAGTTTTGCTTCAGCCCCCATTCTGGTGCAACCAGACGTGTCCAAACCTTTTGTGGTAGAGGTTGATGCGTCGGAGGTGGGAGTAGGGGCAGTACTGTCTCAAGGCTCGTCCTTGAGCGAGATGCATCCATGCGCCTACTTCTCCAAGAAGCTGTCGCCGGCCGAACGGAATTATGATATCGGCAACAGGGAGTTGTTGGCCATCAAACTGGCTTTTGAGGAATGGCGACACTTCTTGGAGGGGGCGGCTCACCAGGTCACAGTTATCACCGACCATAAGAATCTGCTCTACCTGGAGTCGGCCAAGCGTCTGTCTCCTAGGCAGGCTCGCTGGGCATTGTTTTTTACACGTTTCAATTTTCTTGTGACGTACCGTCCCGGGGCTAAAAACACCAAGGCGGATGCTTTGTCTAGGTGTTTTCCGGGGGGAGAACCTTGGGAAGAGCCGGTACCCATCCTCCAGAAAGGGTTAGTGGTCTCGGCTCTCATGACTGAGGTAGAGGCGGAGATTGCCGAGGCCCAAGAGGAGGTACCACCAGGTCTTCCCGCCAACAAATCATTTGTACCGCTGCATCTTCGGCTTAAGGTGTTGAAGGAACACCACGATTCGGTACTGGCTGGTCACCCAGGGGTGAAGGGCACCTTAGAGCTGGTATCGCGTCGTTTCTGGTGGCCCAAAATCCGGCAGGACGTGGTCTCGTACGTGGCAGCTTGCATCACGTGCGCTAGGGCTAAGTCACCCCGAACCCGTCCTGCTGGCACGCTACAGCCTCTGGGGGTACCCAATAGGCCATGGACAGAAATCTCCATGGATTTTATCACTGACTTGCCAGCCTCGGCAGGGAACACGGTCATCCTGGTGGTGGTTGACCGTTTTTCAAAGATGGCGCATTTTGTGGCGTTGTCTTCTTTGCCCAATGCTAAGACATTGGCTCAGGTATTTGTGAAGGAGGTGGTCAGACTCCACGGAGTACCGTCTGACATAGTATCTGATAGGGGTACGCAATTTGTGGCGAGGTTTTGGAAAGCTTTTTGCTCAAGGTTGGGGATCAAGTTGTCACATTCATCGGCGTTTCATCCACAGTCTAATGGACAAACTGAGCGCATGAACCAAAATCTAGAACAGTATTTACGATGCTTTTTGTCCGACAACCAGGAGGAGTGGTCTACTTTCCTTCCTCTGGCCGAATTCACGTTAAATAATCACCGCCAAGAGTCATCAGGAGAGTCTCCATTCTTTTGTGTGTACGGTCAACATCCTCAGTTTTGTACCTTACGTCAGGGTGACTCCGGGGGTGTCCCGGAGGAGGATCAGCTAGGAGCCCAATTGTCATCAGTCTGGAGGCGGGTGAAACAGCGTTTGTTGAGCATGAGTGCCAGGTACAAACGGGTGGCTGACAGTAGACGCGTGCCAAGTTCGGACCTTTGTGTGGGTGAATGGGTGTGGTTAGCTACGAAGAACATAAAACTCAAAATCCCATCTTTAAAACTGGGTCCAAGGTTTATTGGGCCTTTCAGGATTTCTGCCATCATTAACCCAGTGGCTTATCGGTTGGAACTTCCTGCGGTGTACAGAATACATAACGTTTTTCACAGGGCTTTATTGAAAAAGGTGGTAGGCTTGGTGGACACGACGCCGATGCCACCTCCAGTCATGGTGGATGGCGATTTAGAGTTCGAGGTCGCCAAGGTAGTGGACTCTCGAGTAGTACGCCGTACTCTTCAGTATTTGGTGCACTGGCGGGGGTATGGTCCGGAGGAGAGGTCTTGGGTTCCAGCCTCAGACATACATGCGGATCGGCTGGTCAGTTCTTTTCACCGTCGTCATCCGGACAAGCCGGGTCCTGTGAGTCTTGAGGGCCCTGGGGTCCCTCGTAGAAGACGGGGTACTGTCATGTCGAACGCTGTTCACACCACAGCGTCCGGCAGGCAGAGGTAGTTCCACCTCCAGCCACTATAGCCTCAGTGGCGCCGGCTTGATCTTCAGGCTCTCGGGGGTTAATCCTGCTGGAGACCAGGTTGGAAGGTTAGTCACGCCCACGGTCTTTAAATAGTCATACTGGCAAATGGGCGTCGCCGATTATAGCTTGTGTTTCATACCAAGTGGTTCCGGTCTGGAGTGGAGGTGTTGCAGAGAGAGAGAGAGATTCGTATCTGGTGTCGTATGATCCGTCGTTATCCTTTCTCCTTCCCATATTTGTGTTTAGTTGTGCCCTGTTCACATTACTGTATAGTCCTGTGTGTGTGCGGCGCAGTGCAGTTTAAGTTCTCCCTGTCTGTCATTATTTGTGTGGGAGCTTTGGTGGTGTGACTCCTCACTGGGTGGAGGGTGGAGGGTTTAGTGCAGGGCTGAGCAGGAGATAAGGAAAGGGTGGAGGCTCAGGCATGCACCTTCAGCAAAAACCCTGGGTTGAGGGTCAGACAGGGTTTTCCCTAGGTATAGGGACATCACAGGGGCCCTGGAATTACAGCCTTAGTTGAACTAAGCCCCCGTGACAGTTACAAAACCTTTTAGGCTACTTTCACACATCCGGTGTGTGGGGTCCGGCGGCGTGCAGCGAAAAGCCGGGCCGCCGGATCCGGCCTGCAGCCGTGACACCGGATGTGTGTGCGGCGAGACGATACGGCTCAGACATTATTAAAGGAGCCGCAGGACGAGGTGGACAGAGGCAGCCAATGAGACAGCTGCTGAAAGGGAGGTGAGGGGAGGAGAGGATAGGAGAGGGGAGGGGAGGAGAGGAGAGGGGGGTGGAAAGAGAGAGACATGGGGGGTTAACACTTAGTGTCCAGGCAAGAGAATCTCTCTCTTTTGCCGGGCACTTGTGGGGTTAACCCCACAGAGAGATCTCTCTCTCTCACCCAGACACTGTGAGTGTTAACCCCACAAGTGCCCGGCGAGAGAGATCTCTCACAAGTGTCCGGGTGACAGAGAGAGATCTCTCTCTCTCGCCGGGCACTTGTGGGGTTAACATTCACAGAGTCCGGGCATGCGCTGCGGAAAAAGCCGGTCCGGCGCTGACAAAAAGCGTTGCAGGGAACGTTTTTTGCAGATGCCGGACGGCTAATTTATGCCGTGTCCGGCAACAACCGGACACGACGCATAACCATCCGGCACGATGCGGCGCCCATGAAAGCTTATGGGACAAAACCGGATCCAGTGCTGGATCCGGTTATTAAAAATTTTCCCGCATCGTGCCGGATGACAAAAACCGGATGTGTGAAAGAGGCCTTACACAGGCGCCACTTTATCGCTCTCCTTCATTTTTTGTTTTTAACAATTTTTCCCTGGATCTGTAGCTGGATATTTCCTGCTTTTGAATTGCCTCCTATATACAGTATGAGCCTGCACATTGCTTCCTATATACAGTATGAGGCCGCATATAGCCTCCTATATACAGTATGAGCCTGCACATCGCTTCCTATATACAGTATGAGGCCGCATATAGCCTCCTACATACAGTATGAGGCCGCATATAGCATCCTATATACAGTATGAGGCCGCATATAGCCTCCTACATACAGTATGAGGCCGCATATAGCCTCCTATATACAGTATGAGCCTGCACATCGCTTCCCATATACAGTGTGAGGCCACATATAGCCTCCTGAATACAGTATTTTCCTCCTATATACAGTATGAGGCTGCATTTACCCTTCTATACACAGTATGAGCCTGCACATCGCTTCCTATATACAGTATGAGGCCGCATATAGCCTCCTATATACAGTATGAGCACCCACATATAGCCTCCTGAATGCAGTGTTTACCTCCTATATACAGTATGAGCCTGCACATAGCCTCCTATATACAGTAGCAAAAAAAAAATGATTGAATGAGAGTAATGGTTTTGGGTCCTTTCTGTAAAAATCGTGTGGGTATCTTTTTAGTCTTGGTTTTAGTTTTCTGTTTTTAATTAATTTTTCCTGTGCTTATACTCCAGTTCTCTATCTTCGCATCGCAATATATGATCTGGCATGGAATTCATTGTTGAGGGCATTTCAAGATTTTATGAAGAAACACTCCTCTCACAAGAAATCTACGGCTCTTTTCGTACCCATTGGGTCTTCAATATTTCATATTATTTGTTCACATTTTTATTCATTTTTTCTTTTTTTATTTGTTTATTTCATTTACATTTTTGTTTTATTTTTATATATATTTTTTTCACTCATTTTTTATTTTTTTCACAATTTTCTTTGTGTATTTGTGCTATGTATTATGCATTATACATAATTGTGTGTATAATTACTTTATGATATATGACATTTGATGTATGTATTGAATGCCATGTGTTATTTTTATATACATTTGTTTCTTAACAGAGACATGATATATAGTTGTTATAGTTATATGATGCACATACACTTTCATATAGCCTGCATACACATTATGCTAATTGTTAAAAAAAAATTTATTGCGTGCATAGTGTGCTTATAATTGACACATATGTGTGTGCCTTTGCACTCTATGTCAGGCATATTCACTTTAATGGTTCATACACACCGCTATAATTTTTTCAGCATCATTATGTTTTATCCCCTCACTTTCAACACTTGCTATCACTTTACGTAGTGATTATTATTCTTCATAATTATTTTATTTTCTTGTCCTCACTTGAGCGCATGCCCAGTTCTGTCCTCCCTAGGAGCCGTCTGATGTGCTCAGTCTGGTATGTGGTTGTCTCTGGCTGTTTTGCAGCTTGAGCCGCTTTCATGCTGATGAGCGCTGATCATAGACTCCCTGTTCATAGTGGGGACTCAACAGCGCATGCGCCGATAATGCTGTGGACGTTTAGAACTGGATACTATTGACGTCATTGTGGACACTACAGCGCAGGTCCTGAATTTTACAAGCTTTATTAGGGAGAGCGGTTTATTGGTTGACCGCACTATATAAACTAGATCCGGGGCACTTGTAAACCACGCCTCCTGAGGAAGCTGCGGTGTAACGCGTGTAGGGGCGGAAGGTTTTACAGCGACATACACTACACATGTAAGTTGTTACTTTCTAATGCAGTCCTTGTATCTTACTCTGGAATTTGTATAGACAGTTTTTACTCTGTGTACACTTAACGCCTACCAGGCTTATTTGATACAAGGCACTTATGCACTTTATATTCAGCAGTTTACTCTGGGCACTTATTGTATGCAAAACCATATCTGGGCATACATATTATGTAAATGGGGAGTTTGCGGTTTACTATGCATTCTATTTGTGAAAGGAAAGCAAAGAAACTACATGTTTTATACAGATAAAAACTTTATTAACTGTCAAGGTGCTGGTTTACTTATATTGTGTTTATGTCTGCTGTAACTTCCATTTAGCATTTATGCTCTGTTAATTATTCTAAATAAATTATTTAGCTTGAAAAACTCCAATTTTGATCTCTTGTGATGCTTAATAGCTCATTTATGAGATTTTTTTTGCTACTATATTTCCAGTGAGTTGAGCCTTTGAAGAATTTTTTCCAGTATTTGGGATATATTTGTACTTTATCCTATATACAGTATAAGCCTGTACATCGATTACTATATGCAGTATGAGGCTGCATATAGCCTCCTATATACAGTATGAGCCCACATAGCCTCCTGTATACAGTATGAGGCCGTATATAGTCTCCTATATACAGTATGAGCCTGCACATTGCTTCTATATACAATATGAGCCCACATAGCCTCCTATATATAGTATGGGCCTGCACATCGCTTCCTATATACAGTATGAGGCCGTATATAGTCTCCTATATACAGTATGAGCCTGCACATTGCTTCTATATACAATATGAGCCCACATAGCCTCCTATATATAGTATGGGCCTGCACATCGCTTCCTATATACAGTATGAGGCCACATATAGCCTCCTATGTACGGTATGAGCCTGCACATCGCTTCTTATATACTGCATGAGGCCGTATATAGCCTCCTATATACAGTATGAGCACCCACATATAGCCTCCTGAATACAGTTTTTGCCTCCTATATACAGTATGAGCCTGCACATTGCTTCCTATATACAGTATGAGCCAGCACATAGCCTCCTATATACAGTATGAGCCTGTACATCACTTCCTATATACAGTATGAGGCCGCATATAGCTTCCTATATACAGTATGAGCACCCACATATAGCCTCCTGTACACAGTATGATGCTGCATATAGCCTTCTATATGCAGTATGAGGCCGCATATAGCCTCCTATATACAGTATGAGCCTGTACTTTGCTTCCTATATACAGTATGAGGCAGCATATAGCCTCCTATATACAGTTTGAGCACCCACATATAGCCACCTGAATGCAGTGTTTACCTCCTATATACAGTATGAGCCTGCACATCGCTTCCTATATACAGTATGAGGCTGCATATAGCCTCCTATATGCAGTATGAGCCCACATAGCCTCCTGTATACGGTATGAGGCCGCATATAGCCTTCTATACACAGTATGAGGCCGCATATAGCCTCCTGAATACAGTTTTTGCCTCCTATATACAGTATGAGCCTGCACATTGCTTCCTATATACAGTATGAGCCTGTACATCACTTCCTATATACAGTATGAGGCCGCATATAGCCTCCTATATACAGTATGAGCATCCACATATAGCCTTCTATGTACAGTATGAGCCTGTGCATTGCTTCCTATAAACAGTATGAGCATCCACATAGCCTCCTATGTACAGTATGAGCCTGCACATCGCTTCCTATAAACAGTATGAGCCTGCAAATCGCTTCCTATATACAGTATGAGCCCACATATAGCCTCCTGAATACAGTGTTTGCCTCCTATATACTGTGTGAGTCCCCATATAGCCTCCTATATACAGTATGAGCACTCACATATAGCCTCCTGAATACATTGTTTGCCACCATATTGCCTCCTATATACAGTGTGAGTCCCCATATAGCTCCTATATACAGTATGAGCCCCTATATAGCATCCCATATCTAACTGCATTTACATTGGTATCATTAATTTTCTATGAGACTGCTCTGTTCTCATATTGTGCATTTATGCATTTAGTAGGGCTTAATGGAATGATTGTGCTTGTTACACATCAACTCTAGATGCGCTCACTTATTAGACTTTGGTTGGGGCAACTTTAAAATATAATAATGATAATGGTCCTGTCTAGTGACAAGTTTATTTTACAGGCTTCTGGAGAAAGGCACAATACCAGTCATTCAAGGGTTAATTCTTTGGAACACTGAGAGGGACTTTCTAGCCAATGAAACCACAGTATAAAACACCTGTGATAACTATGGCAACTGCGCTGATGTCATAAACACATGCATCTATGATGCAGGAGAAGATTCCAGAACCACAAGTCATTCAGCCGAAGACGGAGCCATACTTGATGTGTCTTGACACCTGGAGCTTCATCACTCCACAATGGGAGGAAGGGGACCCCGCCTAGCCAGCCAGATCAGCCATAGCGCCTAGCCAGCCAGATCAATGGGGTGACAGATGTTGCAGCCAGATCTCCCTCACGTCCGGTACTCGCCGCCTTCACTTTATGTGTTCAGCCTGGAGAGGTCGCATTAGGCTTCTCCAAAACAAATATGACACAATGTACAAATTCAGGTACAATTTGCTGTTACATGTTGGCACTAACCTTCTAAGCCCAAGGGAAGGGCAGTCCTGCAGCCATGGTTCCCTAGAGGTTTCCACCACAGGGGGATTTTCCTCTCCTGAGTGCTGAAGGACGATTCTTCGTGAGTCGGGGGTTCTGCCATTTTCAGTGTCTCTTTCATAGTAATTGGCGGATTCTAAATTTCAGACACTGAAAGAAATAATAATGATGAGATTTGGAATAAAATTCGGTCAATTTAACATCCAATAAAAGTGTTTTGTGTGTTTCTTTCACAATCTTCGGTTGGTGAGATTTTGTTGGGGATCAGGATCCAGCATCTATGATCAAGCCATGAAGCCAGATATGAAGTCAGAGCAATTTAACCCTGCGCTGGAAGACAGGACGGAGCAGAGATGACAAAGTGTGACTGCACAATTAGCACAAGTTCACACTCTTCCTCCCATTCAGATACACGAGGGGATTCAGGGCCGAGTTAGGACTAAAAAGCAGCCCTGGCACACAAAATTCACCAGCCCACATACAATAAGTGTCCTCAACCCAAATCGTAGAACACTGATAGGTCATGTAGGATTTTGCTTTATCCGTTACCAGGGCCGAAACAAAGTATTTTGGGTGCCCAAGGCAGATGAAGCCGAAGGCGCCCATTTTGCATTTCTACCCAGCTAATTCTTCCCTTTTCCTTTAGGTCTATGACATCATGTGATTAATAACTGATGAGCTGAATCCTTCTAAGTCAGGCCCATATACATTTGTATCTCATGAACCTACAACTCCCAGTATGTCCTTAACAATGGTAAGGAGATGCTGGGAGTTATCAGTCTTTATCAGACTGTGGACTATACAGGAACCATAGTACTGATGAGACGCAGTCAGTACCAATAGCTAAAAATGTACATCCTGGTACCTTATAGGTGACCTCTTCTCAGATTGAGTCTTTTCTTTCTCTTAGGCCTGTTTCACACTTCAGTTTTCTGGCGTTAGTCAAAATCCGCCAGTGTGCAAAAACGGATCCGTTTCCGTTTTGTGGCAAACGGATGCAACTGGATCCGTTTTTTGTACGGATCCGCTTTAGACGCTAGTGCATGAAATTTAAAGTAAGGCCTGTTTCACGAGAGAGAGATTTAGCTGCCAGAATGGGATTTGGGGTTAAATATCATGAAAGGACATTCATTCGGGCATGCTCAGTATAAAAAGGAGGATCCGATGGCGGATTCCGTCAATTAACGGTTGGCAACGGATCCACCGCCTTTTCTCATCCACATCTCGCTTCTTAAGGCCCCTTTCACACTCCAGTCTTTTGCAATCAGTCACAATCCGTCAAAGTGTTCAGATCCGTCAAGTGGACGGATCCTGCGTACATTGCAAAAAACTGATGCACTGGACCCGTTTTTATGACTGATCCGTTGTATCAGCCTTGCTGTAGGAATTAAAGAAACAGAATTCTGGAGCGAGAGAGAGAGAGAGAAGGATTTTGTGCCAGAATAGAAAAAGCAGCCGCAGGGGTTAAAATAAAGGAAGAAAAATGATTCCGGGCATGCTCAGTTTTAAAAGACGGAATCCGTCGCTATCCGACTTTTCGACGTACACAAAAAAAGTTCATCTGTCCCTTGTCTCCGGCCGACGGACAGAGATTTTCTGACGGATCCGTTGGACGACGGATGAAACGTGTGGCCATCCGTCACAATCTGTCACTAACACAAGTCTATGAGAAAAAAATGGATCCAGCATGAAAAAATGATGGAAAGCCAAAATTATAAATATATATATTGTATACCAAATTATAATGTGATGACAAAAAAATCTGAATAATAAATATATCAATACATCTTGCCAAAATTAGTATAATATAAACACAAAAAATAGAATAAAAAATATATATCAAAAAGTGCTAAAAGCTAAAATATAAAATCTGAAGCCATACAATAAATAGATCAATACAACTTGCCAAAATTTGTATAATATCAGCACCAGAAAAAAATAAATAAAAAATATGTAAAAAAAATGCTAAGTGGTAAAATATATCGCTCAAAAAACTTTTCTAAACATTTTTTTCGCTCAAAAAACTTTTTTCTATTAATAATGTGTAAGTTAAATATATAGTGTAGACAATAATATTGTGATAAGTACTACCATAATATTCTAAAAATTGCACTAAAAAGTGCTATAGTGCTGTAAAACAAAAATTGTGCAAAAGTGAAAAGTATTGCAAGATATAGAATTAAATCCACTGTAAATGATTCAGTACTATAAAGTGCTAGAGGACAAAACATACAATGCACATTGAAAATAAATGAATATACAAGTATAACCAAGAAATAATGTTCTACAAAAAGTACTGCAATGCTATAGATGAATTGCAGAGTACTGCAAAATATGAGGGATAAATACAAATGAAAGTTAACGTATACTAAAATATGCCAAGATATAAATTACTATAATATGACCCAGTAATATAAGGTGCTATAGTGCTACACCGCCATACACATTAAGTTTAGAGCTGTGACCAAGCTCACCCCAGCAAAGAGCGCTTGACACTGGACGCCAGAGTCCATGGCTGCACGGGTACAACAGTCCCAGCAGCCAAATCCGGAGGGCAGGCAAATGCCGGCCTCCTGACCCCATCACACACCTGAACGCACAGCAGCATACCAGAGCCAGAGCCACCACGAAGGAGTGACACCTGTGAAAGGCTCAAGCTGCCTGCCATACAGGCAAGGACTAAAGAACCGTAAGGAACAGTGGACTGAGCATAGCTTTAGACCTCATGGGACAGCGTAGAAAGGAGGCATCCAACCCATCTGGCTTAGTGGATCCTAAATTGCTTCCAGGCTGGCTGGATCTCCATTACCATCTGTACTCAGTGCCCTGGTTTGCAACTCAAAATGTGAGTAAAAGTGTAAAGACTGCATCCCGCTGTGTTCTCCTGTTTATTTGCTGCGTCACCTCAACCCTGCATTACATCCATCATCACCATCTTTTATAATATAATTGCCCTGGGACTTAGCTCTACCTGTGGAGAGCTGTACCAACTCTGCTGCATCACCATCAGCCTCAGCGGTTACCACAGCCTCAGCCTTAGCGAATACCACAGGTGGCGTCACAAACTATATCTTATATAGGGTCCAGGATCCAGCAGGATGATGAGGAGCTCTCCTAGCCAGCGTCCTCTCCCGTTCACGGCATAGCCACCCCCCACCTTGAGATTGTTGATATCTTTCAACAATTTTGGTTCTCAAGTCCTCACAGTTCTCATCTTCTCTTTATGTCCTCCATGCTTAGTGTGGCACAGAGACATACATTGCAAAGATTGAGTCAACTTCTCCCCTTTTTATCTGGTGTCAGGTGTTATTTTCATATTGCCCCCAATTGGTTTTAAATTCTGCCTGGAATCTGCCTTAAAAAGAGCCTCAAAACCACTGCAAAAAGTGAATATAATCCACAGCAATACTACACAATGATCCCCCACTTATCGCGGGCATTACATTCTAAACCTCTAACACGATAGTTGAAAATCCCCCAAGTAAGAAACTTACATTTATTTTAGCATTTATATATTTTAAGGATTTACAAACTCCTCCCACACACTTATTTACCATTACCAGTCCCTTATTAGTCGGCCCCATTTCCTTATTAACCTTTTGTACCTTTTTATAAACACTACTTATGTTCTTAAACAAATTCTACATGATGAAGATGATGAATTAGCTGTGTAGTACTGATGATTGAAGGTGATGAAAATGGGATGAATGTACAGTACTGTACTGCACAGCATGGAAGAGCATTACAGCTCTCCTATTGGCACCACTTCATCAGGAGCTTCTTCAGGTGAGGCAGTAGTATCTTCAGCCTCATCCGTAACTTTTACTACCACTAAATGCGTAACCAACCTCTTGTTCGAGTGATGAACATCGTCATGGAGAGATGCTGGTTCTGCTTCTTATGAACCATACGGAGGTCCTATTCCTCAACCAATCGATGAAGTACATTGCCCATTATGACCATGACTACAAGTCGATCAAGTGTTAGGCCAACCTCCTCCTCTTCTTAAACCCGTTGTTCAAACTGTTCCTTATCCTCTTCTTCACTTGGTGAAGGGTGTTTCCGTCTTCAGTAGTCATGTCACTGAAGCCCTCTCCTCCCGGTATTTTCACCAGCTTCACAGCCTAATCCATCGTAGAGTGATACATTTCATCAAGAGAAAGTCTGACACATCATTTTCTTTATGGTTTTTTGAACATTTTTTCAATATATTTTTTGATTTTAAATATTTGATAGACTCTAAAATAAAACAAGAAGTGGGAGAAAAGGTAGTCACTTATTAATTAGACAAATAGAAGAATATTTACTGTATACACTCGTGTATAAGCCGAGTTTTTCAGCACTTTTTGTGCTGAAAACACCCCCCTTGGCTTATACACGAGTCACGGTCCCAGAAAGCCGGCAGAGGAGGGGAGCAGCAGGTCACAGAGGCCACTAGCTTCCAGCACACCATACTCACATGCCTGCACGCCTCTCCGCTCCCTTAGGCATGGAGCGCATATTCATTACCTTAATGAGCAGTACCACGTGATCTCTCGACAGGAAGAGCTGCAGGCTCCGGCAGCCAGAACGAGCTGCAAAGCCACCAGGGAGGTAAAAAAGATGGTTTTACCAGTTAAAGGGCGTGCTGGGTCTGCTGGACAATTGTTTCTCTAAGGATCATTGTGGATACAGGGACCTCATTGCCTATTGATCAGGCACCAGGAAGCCCTGGATGAGATCTGGTGTTTCCGCTGTGGAGTCTCTGATACTTGCCTGGAGTTCATCCTGAGCCATCTGATTCATGAATACAATGCCAGTCCTGTAGTGAACATTGGCACCGATGTATAATGAAGCTCTGCAGATTCCCGAGGGCTGGTTAACTCTTCAGCCACTGCACAGGTCTCTGCTGATGTCAGGGGGTGGTCTCACGGGCCCCCTGACTATTGTGCTCAGTTTTATAATTGTGTCCCCTTTATGTTGAAGGCTGGTCCTGGCCTATGAATAGCTGATAACAGGGACCCATAGATGCAGTACTGGAGTAGCGTGGGGGGGCGGTCCGCCTCAGGCGGCACGTGTGTGGGGGCAGCAAGGCAGCTCCTCGGCTGCTTTTAGTTAAGGCCCCAGCAGCCGTGTTGCTATGGTAACACTGTAGGACTACATTACCCGTCATGCCTCGGGCGTGCATTCCTGGTATGACCCCGCTGCAGCGCTGTAGATTGGCAGTCACATGACCGTGGGATCTGCCGAGGCTCCGGCTGTCACATGCCCAAACAGCGAGCGGAGCGGCCGCACAGCACGGAGCATGGCCAATGTGGCCAACAGGGTGTCGTGGTCCGGCCGGGAGCAGCTGGAGGAGGCCGGGGAGAGCACGCCGCTGCTGAACGGAGCCGGCAACCGGCAGGTGAGGGTGGGAGGAGGGATACTGGGAATTGGGGGGCTGTGCAGATAGGTGACCATGGCGAGGCTGTGCAGGGGAGGACATGGGGGGCTCTGTAGGGAGAGGACATGGGGGCTCTGTAGGGAGAGGACATGGGGGGGCTCTTTAGGGAGAGGACATGGGGGGGCTCTTTAGGGAGAGGACATGGGGGGGCTCTTTAGGGAGAGGACATGGGGGGGCTCTTTAGGGAGAGGACATGGGGGGGCTGTGCAGGGGAGGACATGGGAGTTCTGTAGGGGAGGACATGGGGGGGCTCTGTAGGGGAGGACATGGGGGGCTCTGTAGGGGAGGACATGGGCTGTGCAGGGGAGGACATGGGGGGCTGTGCATGGGAGGACATGGGGGCTGTGTATGGGAGAACATGGGGGCTCTGTAGGAGGGACATGGGGGGGCTGTGCAGGGGGGGTACATGGGGAGGCTGTGTAGGGGAGGACATGGGAGGCTGTGCTGGGGGGTACACGGGGGGGCTGTGCAAGGGGAGAACATGAGGGCTCTGTAGGGAGTGTACTGTGGGTCTGTGCAGGGGAGGACACGTTGGTCTCCTTACACTGTTTTATGGTGCGGCTCTATGCAGGGCAGTGGTGGAGGTTCAGTAGGGTCATCAAGCTAATACATACATACATATATATATATATATATATATATATAGAGAACTGCAAGAAGATGAAAGTCTAGAAATGTAGAAATAATAACAGCAGAGTTAGTAGACGACTCAAAATTAGATCTTTGAGTGTAGTGTGGGCTCTTCGGATGCTTCCGGAATATCAACGACCAAAGGGGCGGCAAATTTTTCGACCGCCCCGGGCACCACAAACAGTTGCTATGCCACTGAGCTGCAGGAATGTATAATGTGTATAATGTGCACAGTAATGAATGTTCTAAATATTCACTGTCATTACCAAGAATTATCCGTGTTATATGGCCGGAACAAGATGCAGTGCCACCGACGGCGCGCAGGCAGGTAAATAGGATGGTTTTTTTCTTAACAGGAATCATACATACAAAGATAGGGGATAAGGAGCCATGCATACAATGACAGGGACGGGGGAACCATGCATACCACGGTAGGGATGAGTGGTCAATGCACACCCGGCTTATACTCAAGTCAATAAGTTTACCCAGTTTTTCGTGGCAAAAGTAGGTGCCTCGGCTTATACTCGGGTCGGCTTATACTTGAGTATATACGGTAATAGGTAAAACCTGACAAGTAGAGTTGAGCGAAACAGGTCGAAAAATTTCAAAAGTCGCCGACTTTTGGCAAAGTCGGGTTTCATGAAACGAAACCCGACCCTAGTATGAGGTCGGCCACGAGGTCGGTGACTTACGCGCCAAAGTCGCGTTTCAAAAGTTTGTTTTGCGCTCTTTTTCAGCCAATCAGGATCCACGGACACTGTGGGCAACGTGATGACATAGGCAGGGGGTCACCACCATCTTTCAGAAGGGCATGCAAGTGATTGGCTTGCTTTTTGGGCGTCACAGGAGGTATAAAAGGGCATGCACGCCAACCGCCATCTTACTTCTGCCGATCTTAGCATAGGGAGAGGTTGCTGCTGCTGATTCTGTAGGGAGAGCGTTAGGCAGGGAAGAAGAAAAAAATACTGCTTCTGCTGCTAGCGATTTTGCCTGTACAACATACCAGTCACTGTGTGTGCAGTGCAAGGGGAGGCTATATTGTGGTAGATCAGCGGTGTTGGTTGTTAGGCTGCCTTCTAAGGCTTCCTGACAGCTGCATTGCTGTTTACCCACTGCTCTGCAAACTGCTTTTTTAAAAGCAATCCCAATTTTTTTTTTTGTCCTGCTGAGGTACTGAGCTGCAAACTGCTTTTTTAAAAGCAATCCCAATTTTTTTTTTTGTCCTGCTGAGGTACTGAGCGTGCATTTTTTCACACCATACAGCGGTGTACGCTCCTCACACAGTACCGTGTAACGGCTGTTATCACAGCCACAGTGAAGCTATCTGTGTGTCACTCTGTGAGAATAAGTCGAGGACATGTTCCGTTCTTACAGACCTGCACCTACTAGTTTTGTCTAGCTTTCAAACAGTTAAATATATTTGCTGTTTGATCACATTCAAAACTATAGAGAGACAGTGTGTGTCAGTCCGTATACTTAAAAAACACGGAGCTTGACAATTTTACGTACACCGGACAGCCGTGTACGTGCACGCTCCTCTCAGTACCGTGTAACGGCTGTTATCACGGCCACAGTGAAGCTGTGTGTCACTGTGGAAGGATAAGTGGAGGACTTGTTCCGTTCTTACAGACCTACACTCTAGGGAGATTCCTATTCTGCCCAATTCTACATACACCTTGTAGTTTGTGATACACGCGCCAATTTCTGCCTGTGACATAGCGCTCTGATATTCAGTGGGCCTCACACAATCCAAAAGTGTCCCGTGTCCACTAGTGTGTGCAGAAATTCAAAATCTCTGTAATCCTGTAGTCACTTTTTTCACACCTGTGCCATCGAGCCTGTGACATAGTGCTCTGATATTCAGTGGGCCTCACACAATCCATAAGTGTCCAGTGTCCACAAGTGTGTGCAGAAATTCAAAATCTCTGTGATCCTGTAGTCACTTTTTTCACACCTGTGCCATCGAGCCTGTGACATAGTGCTCTGATATTCAGTGGGCCTCACACAATCCAAAAGTGTCCAGTGTCCACTAGTGTGTGCAGAAATTCAAAGTCTCCACTGTCCTATAGACACCTTGTACCTTGTTTTACATTACTATATAGTTTGTTGGATTTTGTCTACATTTCTACAAAAAATGAGGAAGGCTGGTGGAAGAGGCCGTGGAATTGGGCGGGGGTTGGCAGCTGGTAATGATGGTGTTGGTGGTGGATCTGATGGTAGTGGCAAGAGCAAAATATGACCGAATGCAGGAGGTGTTGAGCCTGCGTCATCGTCTGGCTCCACAAGGCCTCGAAGGCTTAGTATTCTAGGACTTGGCAAACCGCTTTTAAAGCCAGAGCTGCAGGAAAAAGTTTTGTCTAACATTGCTGACTCAGCCTCCAGCTCTATCGCCTCCTCTTCTTCAGTTGTAAAAAGTAAAAGCACTGAGTCGTCATTGGAGGCTCATGTTCATGAACCACACCTTTCCTTGTGTCCTTCACCCCAACCAAGATTGAAGGATGACGCAGGCCATACTACTGATTACTCCATGGAGCTGTTTTCACATACCATGCCTGGATTATCAAGTGAAATGGTGAATTACCCATGCCAAGATGAATCTGACATGGAGTGCACTGATGCACAGCTGCTGATAGATGATTCTGCTGGTACATTCACTCAGAGAACTACATTGTCCTCGCAGTGTACAGAGCCAGATTCTGACCCTGATGAGACTCAGGTGCCCCTTCCCGCACACTATACCACCATACACGGTGACACAGAGGAAGGTGCATATGACATTGAAGAGGAGGTGATGGATGACCCAGTTGTTGACCCAGATTGGCATCCATTGGGGGAAGAGGGTGCTGCTTCCAATAGCTCAGATGAGGAGCATCCACAGCAGACATCGACATCGCAACAGCTGTTATCTGGCAGGCCCGGAGCACTCCAAAGACAGGTTCCAAAAATCAAAAGAGTTGCTGGACAGCTTGTCCAGAGGGTCAAAAGATCACAGCATGCTTGGCCGCAAAATGTCTGCCAAAGTAGGAAGAGTGCAGTGTGGCACTTTTTTGAACAAAATCCTCATGATCAGGCCAAGGTTATCTGTAAGAAGTGCGCAAAGACCTTTAGCCGAGGGAAAAATCTGAAAAATTTGAATACCAGTTGCATGCTTAGACATTTAACCACCATGCACTTGCAAGCGTGGACACAACACCAAACCTCAAGTGCCACATGTGCAACTGATCACAAAGAAGGTAGTCAGCAACGCTACATTGTTTCCCCCACTGTAAGCCCACCGGTTAGCACAGCAGCAAATGTTGAGGTGTCGTTGCAAGGCCACAGCAGTCAGGGAATCCCACTGTTATATCAATGAAAGACTGATTCTAGGCCATCAGAAAGAACACAAACTCCATCACCATCATCAACCCTCTCAGTCCGCCCTGTCCACCGCTACGTCCACCATATGCAGCTCTCAAGTCCAGCTCACCCTCCCAGACACTGAGTAGGTCAAGAAAGTACTCTCATCCGTGTACACTGGGTTTGAACGCCAACATTGCCAAACTAATCTCGTTTGAGATGATGCCCTATCGGTTGGTGGAAAGCGCAGCTTTCCGCGAACTCATGGCCTATGCAGTACCACGCTATGACCTACCCAGTCGCCACTTCTCTCGCAAAGCCATCCCAGCCCTCCACCATCATGTGAAAGACCGCATTGTCCATGCACTCAAGCAGTCAGTGAGTGGAAAGGTGCACCTCACAACTGATGCATGGTCCAGTCGGCATGGCCAGGGCCGTTACGTGTCCATCACTGCGCACTGGGTTAATGTGGTGGATGCAGGGTCCACAGGGGACAGCGGTGGTGGGACAGTGCTGCCTAGCCCACGGTATAGGAAACAGTTGGCTGTAGGCGTTCGACCCTCCTCCTCCTCCAGAAGCGAAAGCTCGTCCACAGAGCGCAGTCGTACGAGCACTCCATCTGCAGCTGCCACTGTTGCACACGAGGTGTCCCCCTATCGAGCAGCTAGTGGAAAGCGTCAGCAGGCTGTGATGCAGATGATGTGTTTGGGCGACAGACACACCGCTGAGGTGCTGGCCGAGTACTTTCAGCGACAAACTGAGTCATGGCTGGGCAGTGTACATCTTGAGGCAGGCAAGGTAGTTAGTGATAACGGCCGCATTTTGTGGCAGCCATAGCCCTTTCAAAACTCAGCCACATACCTTGCTTGGCTCACACCTTGAACCTGGTGGTGCAGTGCTTCCTCAAAAATTATCCGGAGTTAACAGCCCTGCTCCAGAAGGTGCGAAGACTGTGCGCGCACATCCGCCGGTCGCCTGTACACTCCATTCGTATGCAGAAGCTGCAGCGATTGCTCCACCTTCCCAACCACCGCCTCATTATCGACATTGCAACAAGGTGGAACTCCACCCTGCACATGGTTGAGCGGCTGTGCGAGCAGAGGCAGGCCATAATGCATTTGTGGGAGGATACACGGCCAGGCACTTTGAGAGCAGACATGGAGTTGACAGGTGTGCAGTGGTCGAAGCTGAAAGACCTCTGTAAAGTCCTTCAGTGTTTTGAGGAATGCACATGGCTGGTAAGCGCACACGACGCCATCCTAAGCATGAGCATCCCACTTATGCGTCTGCTCATGCAAACTTTGACGCACCTTAAGGAGCAGGCGTCTGCAGCCAATGTTGACGAGGAGGGAATCCTTGATGACATTCAGCCATTGTCTGCTCAGGGAACTCTCCTGGACGAGGTGGAGGAAGAAGAGGAGGAGGAGGATAATGATGGGGATGATTACTTAGGGGAGGAGGATGCATCTCGTGGGGCAAGTGAAAATGTTGGCGTGGCAAGGTCTGGTACAGGGTTTGTGCGTGACTGGAGGGATGTGGATTTGCCAGAAAGTGCTCTTCCAACCAGCACTCGCAGTGCATCATTGACACCGGGAACATTGGCCCACATGTCAGATTATGCCTTGCAGATCCTAAAAAGGGACCCCCGCATTGCCAAAATGATGAACGATGACTACTGGTTGGCCAGCATCCTGGATCCACGCTATAAAGGCAAATTACAAAACATCATGCCACAGGAGAACCTTGACCTAATATTGGCTAATAAACAAGCAACTCTGGTAAATCGGTTGCTTGAGGCATTCCCAGCACACAGCAGCGGTGATGGTTCTCACACGAGCCGTACGGGCTGGGGGCAGCTTGGCAGAGGTGTTCGTGATGCACACAGCAGAAGTGGCGTTGGAGACAGGGGTTTCATGACAATGTTGTGGACTGATTTTTCAAGTACCGCTCACACAACTGGTAATACTGCATCGATGGAAAGTGACAGGAGACAGCAGTTGTCAACTATGGTTACAAACTACTTTTCCTCCCATATCGATGTTCACCCACACAGGTCATTCCCCTTTGACTATTGGGCCGCTAAACTGGACACCTGGCCTGAATTGGCACAATATACCTTACAGGAGCTCGCTTGCCCAGCTGCAAGTGTGCTATCGGAAAGAGTCTTCAGTGCAGCTGGATCAATCCTGACAGAAAAAAGGACCCGTCTGTCAACCCAAAATGTGGATGATCTAACCTTCATTAAAATGAACCATGCATGGGTTTCCAAGGATTTTGTCCCACCTTCCCCTGATGACACATAGGGTGACAGAAAAATGGCTTGCTCTGGTCCACCTCTTCCTGGGACTTGACCTATTTCGCCTTTTGCATCAGCTGAATGTCCAACATCAACATATGCCACTTTCAAAAACTCCCTAACTGTGCTGCCCCCCCCCCCATGGCCGTGGTCACCACCTAGCGCACGACACCGTGCGAGTGCCGTTGCCCTGGACAGGTGGGTAGGCCGACTCTTGGGCGCGGGCACTGGCACAGGGTCCCTCATAGTGCAATCAAGTGTCTCTGACGGTGGTGGTGCACACCCGCCGTCAGACACACCGCCGTACTATGAAGGGCCCAGTGCCAGTACCGACGACCACGAGTGGTCCCCCCTTGCTTGGGCAGGGCCCCAGCATTTGCAATATTTACCTCTCCCTGCTCCTCCGCTGTGTAGTCTGGGCCGTCAAATCCATACTGTGCCTGACACCGTCTGAGCCTGCCTCCTGATGTATAGACATATATTTTGAATGTGTACGCTATCCATACATGTTATCTGGGGATACAGTACCCTTTCTCACCTTTGTGCAATCACGTGCAAGCCATACTGGGCCTAACACCGTCTGAGCCTGCCTCCTGATGTATAGACATATATTTTAAAGTGTACGCTATCCATACATGTTATCTGGGGATACGGTACCCTTTCTCACCTTTGTGCAATCACGTGTAATCCATACTGGGCGTGAGAACGGCTGGCGAGCTGTTAAGCAAGCTACAGCACCTGTGGTTTGCACACGTAAGTTTTTCATTTTTTCAGGAATGACGGTTAGGCCTAATTCCGGAACTGCAGTTGACCTGCACTTACTGGGAAATCATTGTTCGCGGGTAATAATTGTAATCAGTGATCCCCATCACTAACGTTGTTCAGCGGATTATCTGCACCTGTAAGCGACAAACGCTGGCTTTTTCAGTGTAGCGCACATGCAGCCACGGACATGTAAGGGCATGACACACCAGTTATTGGCCAATCTCATGTGCCAGAGCCTCACGTGTCCCTCTAGTAAGCCGGACTCGGACCGCGGGGCATGACGGAGTCTCGTTCGTTAATGGAATTAAGCTTGCAATGTGTGCATCTTTTCTGTAGCTGGCATGATTGAGGTTTCCCAGGTGGAGTCGAATTTAACCGTAGGCTCCACTCCTGGTGGTGCCCTTCTGGACATTCCTTTAAGGTTCAGCTTTGCAACCATACTGCCCACGTAAAACAAACACTTTGCCTTCATGAACGCTGTTTGGAGGGTCATGACTCGTGGGAATAACGCCGCCCAATCAGTTAACCTGCTAGAGAGATCGTTCGTTGCTCCCAAGCATGACATCACACTCCCTAGGAGGAAGGTAATGCCACTGTGGCGACCGTACTCCTGGGGGCGACACAAGTGCACTGATGCCCAGCCACTGCTCGATGAATCTGCTGGTATATTGACCCAGACCACTACATTCCCCTCGCCTGCTACACGGCCTGAATCTGACCCTGATGAAACTCAGGTTACCCTTCCCATATATAGTTCCATCTTACACGGTGACAAAGAAAGCTGCAGATGAAAGTGCAGGTTCGGCCCACCCGCCATCAGACACACCACCGTACTATCAGGGGCCCTGTGCCAGTGCCGTCGCCAACGAGTGGGCCCCCCCTGCTTGCTCAGGATCACAGCACTTGCAAGGTTGAAATACTGTGCAGTGAGATGGAAGATGGGGACGACGAGGAGTCCAGACTAGTACAGGGATTCCCTAGCAAGGAGACTTATTTGATTGTTTTCAATGTTGGGACAGCAATTTTTGGGGAGCACTATACTCTGGAGAATGATAGATGGGGCCCACCATACACTGGAACATTCCAAAGGTGGACATCAGACACTGGAGCAGCATTTACAGGGCCCATTATACACTAGAGCATTAGAAATGGGGCCCATTATGTTTGGAGCATTATTTGGGCCCATAAGACAGTGGAGCTTCATCCATGGGGACCAACATATACTGTAGCATTATGTGGAGCTCATCATATACTGTTTCAAACATTATATGGGACCAATGATTCTGTATGGAGAAATAGATGGGCCTCGTCATGAGATGTAAAACGTGAAGTATTTTTCATTGTACTATACCGCTATTTCTCTGCCGTATCGGAGCATGATGAGTTGTGGTATGTGTTAAAGGGGCGCTCTTTCGCCCAGGGCACATGAAAACCTGGAGCCAGCCCTCCCCCCCACAACTGTAGCCAAATAACCCCCATTTTTCAGTGCGTAACTTGTATTATGAAGTTAATTAAGGTTGACAAGCTTAAGTAAGAAGAATTGATGCTTTTGGCATTCAAATGGGCACTGTAGGTGTGTTTCCTGTACTCCTCTCACTGCCGACTTTTATTCCCCATTGACTTACATTGGGTTTCGTGTTTCGGGACGACCCCGACTTTTCCCTATAATCGGCCGATCTTGCTCGATCCGACTTTTGGAAAAGTCGGGTTTCACGAAACGAAACTCGACCCTAAAAAAACAAAAGTCGCTCAACTCTACTGACAAGAATAAACAATAATTTGCAGTTAGCCCAATCGTGGGGATAAATAGCTGAGAAATAAATAGTGATTAGTATATCTTAATAAATATATTGCAATTCGCCCAGTACAAAGCTGTGAAAAAAAATGGTAGTTACTATTTCCATTAAGTATTGCACTCAAACAGTTGATTAACCAAGAGAGATGGCACGTACCCGAATAGAATTCTCCTAGAGGCTGCAAATAAGAGCGGCAGGAAGTAAAGGATTAATAGGTACATAGAACACACAATTGGGTGAAAATATTAAATGGTCATGAGCAATATGTCCCGGCATAAAGAGTGTGATTATATCCTTAGTCCATAGTTAATGCTTGGTATAAACCTGCATTCATAAAATAGTCCAATGTCTATAGCCGTGGGGAGAGCTGCCCCGGCCGATGACGGATACACCAAGTACATTCTCCAATGAGTGGAGGGCTCGTGCCCTGTGAAATAGCGCGCTGAACAGTACATGGTGATTTCACCATATATAGTTGTATGTGAGTGCTGCTACTCACAATACCTCCAATGGTCTGCGTAGAATCCGGTGACTGCGTTCTGGCTGGTGCAGTAAAGGTCGGACCTGGGAGATGCGGCGATATGCCGAGGTGTAGTGTGAGACCAGCGCTCCTGCTCTCCAGCTGTCGGCAGGGATCCGGTCACTCTGGTCGATAGCTGCGTCCCGGCAGATGTGCAGTAGGAGCAGGACCTGTGTGACGCAGTGGATCACGTGGTGCCGCCTAACTGCTGCTAGATGGAGGTACGGGTGGCAAAAAGGGCCGAAACCAACGCGTTTCGGAAAACTCCGCTTCTTTCTTCAGGTCCGGGACATATTGCTTATGACCATTTAATATTTTCACCCAATTGTGTTCTATGTACATATTAACCCTTTACTTCTAGGAGAATTCTATTCGGGTACATGCCATCTCTCCTTGGTTAATCAACTGTTTGAGTGCAATACTTACTATTTCCATTAACTACCATTTTTTTCACAGCTTTGTACTGGGCGAGTTGCAATATATTCATTGCTAGGGTTCTAAAAGTTCAGGGGTCCAAGCCTCAAAGTGCATGTCTACCCATCTGACCCCCCTACAATCATCTAAAGAGCATCTATAGATATATAATTACAGTATACCACTGTTGCTAACCAAAAACATACAATGCAAAGACCAATATTATCAAAATTACTACTATAAAAGACCAAAACAATAAAACTACTCAATGTCCACCACCATCACCACTACTCAGCAAATACATAATATAATATAACCATTACCTTTACATAACAAAACACTATACAGAGACCAATGACACCACCATACACCTTCTACTACATAGACTGAAACAAATTTAGCGGTCACTAAATAAAAGAATAGTCTTCTAAAAAGAGCAATATTACCATCTTACTGTTATCATATATTGGTAGATACTAGTCCCGCAGAACATACACGTGAGTACAGTAGTTATATATAGAACCTTACAGCTGACAATCTTTCTGATTTGGGTCGCTCACTTTTCCTGTCTTTTTCATCAGGCCCAGACCTCCATTACCACTTCTCCAGCCACAAATCATCTGCACAGTTTACAACAAAAACACATTTGACATTTCACATTTCTACTGATGTCTCATTTATTCCCAACCTACAAAAACTCCCCACTCTGCTTACCTGAGGCATAGGATCCTGACCCCAATATTTTAAAAAACTGTGCCATTACTATGATTACTCCCTCCCCCAAAAATTAGTGTCCCATAGAAAATATTAATACCCCCACTGTGCAAAGGCGTGTATGCTCCTTTAACCCCTTCCTGACCAATGACTCCACATAGGCATCATGAAAAGCTGTGCCAATCTGACCAGTGACGCCTATGTGGCGTCATGAATTAATTGCCCTCCTGCGGGTCGGGTGACTGACCTTTCAGTGACTCCACCCGACCCACACACAGGGGGCTTTGTTCTTCAACACAGATGGGGTGGCTTCACCCCCACGTGTCTACAATCGCTCTGATTGGCTGTTAAATGTGAAACAGCCAAATCAGAGCGATAGTAATATTTCATCAATGAAATTTGATGAAATATTATAATCCCACCACGGCCGATGCTGCAGTAGCATCGGACATGGCTGGAGACACTAACCTGAACCCCCTCCCATACCGGCTGGGAAGGGCGATCTGCCGCCGCTGTCATCATCTGCTCCCCCTGCCTTGGAATTAGGGTTAAGATTAGGGTTAGATGTGTGTTGGGGTTAGGGTTAGGCTTGTTGTTAGGGTTATTGGTAGGGTTGGGGTTAGGGGTGTATCGGGGTTATGGTTAGGGATGTGTTAGGGTTAGGGTTGGAGTTAGAATTGAGGGGTTTCCACTGTTTATGCACATCAGGGGGTCTCCAAACGCGACATGGTGCCACTATTGATTCCAGCCTATTTTGCGTTCAAAAAGTCAAACGGTGCTCCCTCCCTTCCAAGCCCCGACGTGTGCCCAAACAGTTTTCCCCCCGCCACATATGGGGTACCAGTGTACTCAGGACAAACTGAACAACTTTTGGGGTCCAATTTCTCCTGTCACCCTTTGTGAAAATAAAAAATTGCCTACTAAATAATAATTTTTTGAGGGGAAAATTTTTTTTTATTTTCATGGCTGTGTTATAAACTTCTGTGAAGCACCTGGGGGTTCAAAGTGCTCACTATGAATCTAGATAAGTTCCTTAGGGGGTCTAGTTTCCAAAATGGGGTCATTTGTTGGGGAGCTCCGAAGTTTAGGTGCACAGGGGCTCTCCAAACACAGCATGGTGTCCGCTAACGATTGGAGCCAATTTTCATTTCAAAAAGTCAAATGGTGCTCCTTCCCTTCTGTGCCCTGCCGTGCGCCCAAACAGTGGTTCCCCCCACATATGGGGTACGAGCGTACTCCGGACAAACTGGACAACAACTTTGTGGTCCAATTTCTCCTGTTAGCCATGTGAAAATAAAAAATAGCGTGCTAAAAAATCATTTTTGAGGAAAAAAAAAATGATCTTTTATTTTCACTGCTCTGCGTTATAAACTTTTGTGGAGCATTTGGGGGTTCAAAGTGCTCACTACACATCTAGATAAGTTCCTTAAGGGGTCTAGTTTCCAAAATGGGGTTACTTGGGGGTTTTCACTGTTTAGGCACACGGGCTCTCCAAACGCGACATGGTGTCCGATAACGATTGGAGCTAATTTTCCATTCAAAGTCAAATGGCGCTCCTTCGCTTCCGGACCCTGCCATGCACCTAAACAGTGGTTTATGACCACATATGAGGTATCGGTGTACTCAGGAGAAATTGCTTAACAAATTTTAGGATCCAATTTATCCTGTTGCCCATGTGAAAATGAAAAAATAGGAGTGCTGGCGGTGCTCCTTTGCTTGAGGAGTGCTGGCGGTGCTCCTTTGCTTGAGGAGTGCTGGCGGTGCTCCTTTGCTTGAGGAGTGCTGGCGGTGCTCCTTTGCTTGAGGAGTGCTGGCGGTGCTCCTTTGCTTGAGGAGTGCTGGCGGTGCTCCTTTGCTTGAGGAGTGCTGGCGGTGCTCCTTTGCTTGAGGAGTGCTGGCGGTGCTCCTTTGCTTGAGGAGTGCTGGCGGTGCTCCTTTGCTTGAGGAGTGCTGGCGGTGCTCCTTTGCTTGAGGAGTGCTGGCGGTGCTCCTTTGCTTGAGGAGTGCTGGCGGTGCTCCTTTGCTTGAGGAGTGCTGGCGGTGCTCCTTTGCTTGAGGAGTGCTGGCGGTGCTCCTTTGCTTGAGGAGTGCTGGCGGTGCTCCTTTGCTTGAGGAGTGCTGGCGGTGCTCCTTTGCTTGAGGAGTGCTGGCGGTGCTCCTTTGCATGAGGAGTGCTGGCGGTGCTCCTTTGCATGAGGAGTGCTGGCGGTGCTCCTTTGCTTGAGGAGTGCTGGCGGTGCTCCTTTGCTTGAGGAGTGCTGGCGGTGCTCCTTTGCTTGAGGAGTGCTGGCGGTGCTCCTTTGCTTGAGGAGTGCTGGCGGTGCTCCTTTGCTTGAGGAGTGCTGGCGGTGCTCCTTTGCTTGAGGAGTGCTGGCGGTGCTCCTTTGCTTGAGGAGTGCTGGCGGTGCTCCTTTGCTTGAGGAGTGCTGGCGGTGCTCCTTTGCTTGAGGAGTGCTGGCGGTGCTCCTTTGCTTGAGGAGTGCTGGCGGTGCTCCTTTGCTTGAGGAGTGCTGGCGGTGCTCCTTTGCTTGAGGAGTGCTGGCGGTGCTCCTTTGCTTGAGGAGTGCTGGCGGTGCTGCTTTGCTTGAGGAGTGCTGGCGGTGCTCCTTTGCTTGAGGAGTGCTGGCGGTGCTCCTTTGCTTGAGGAGTGCTGGCGGTGCTCCTTTGCTTGAGGAGTGCTGGCGGTGCTCCGTTGCTTGAGGCGTGCTGGCGGTGCTCCGTTGCTTGAGGCGTGCTGGCGGTGCTCCGTTGCTTGAGGCGTGCTGGCGGTGCTCCGTTGCTTGAGGCGTGCTGGCGGTGCTCCGTTGCTTGAGGCGTGCTGGCGGTGCTCCGTTGCTGAGGAGTGCTGGCGGTGCTCCGTTGCTGAGGAGTGCTGGCGGTGCTCCGTTGCTTGAGGCGTGCTGGCGGTGCTCCGTTGCTGAGGAGTGCTGGCGGTGCTCCGTTGCTGAGGAGTGCTGGCGGTGCTCCGTTGCTGAGGAGTGCTGGCGGTGCTCCGTTGCTGAGGAGTGCTGGCGGTGCTCCGTTGCTGAGGAGTGCTGGCGGTGCTCCGTTGCTGAGGAGTGCTGGCGGTGCTCCGTTGCTGAGGAGTGCTGGCGGTGCTCCGTTGCTGAGGAGTGCTGGCGGTGCTCCGTTGCTGAGGAGTGCTGGCGGTGCTCCTTGCTGTTGACTGCTGATGTCGGTGGCCCAAGCAGGTTCTGTGGTGGTTTGGCTCCAAGCTGGTGGTGCTATGGCGGTGGTGGTGCTCCATACAGGAGCAGCGCTTGCCATAGTGGTGGTGGCGGAGGTGTGTCCTGCAGCACTCAGACTTGAGGTGGTGTAGTGATGTCCGGCTTCGCTGGGAATGCAGGTGGCCGTGCAGTGGTATGCAGCAGAAGTCGGTAGTGTGGTCAAGCGAGTCAGTGGTGGAACTGTTGGAAATGACACCACTGACTGCTGCACATACCGATTCTGCTGCATAGCCTGCAAGTAAGCAGTGTTGCAGGCCTGTAACACACTCAGCTGTTGCTCAGGACTAAGGTGTTCCGCCATGCCCTGTTCAATTTTACTGAAAAAATGGTGCGCTGGTGAGTTGAGGTCGACCTCCAGATGGTCAAGGCGCTGGTCGACAGAGTGGAAGCGGTGTTCCATGTGGTTAAAACCATGCTCCATCAGGAAAAAAACGCTTTCCGTTCTGGCGGCCAGCGCCCTGAAGCTGGCCTTAAAGGCCTCGCTCAAGTGCATGAACTCGGGCATGACATTACTGTCCAAGGCCCACTGCCGCTGGCGGGTAGTGCCCGCATAACCAGTGACAGAGACCTGGGACAGGGGAACACCTGATGGACCAGCTTTCTGGTCACCAGCTGTCTGTGTTGCTGACCTGCAAGATGCTTCCTGGCTGTCGGATGGCTGGGACGGGCCCGAGGTCGATCGATGAAGAAGCGCTCCCGGGACAGGGTTAGGTTGCAGGGTGCTGCTCCAAGTGCTGTGGAAAGAAAGGGAAAACTTTAGTATCATGCATTTACAAGAAGCATCACCTGTGGTATAGAAAAGCATATATTAAGCACAAACGAAAAAAAAAAACTTACGCTCTGATGGCAAGGACCGGTCTCAGGAAAGCCAACTCGTGATGGTAGCGGTACTTTCTTCTGCGCCTTGCCGCAGAACCACTCCGAACCGGTCCCTCAGCACGAACATCAGTGTTGAAGCGGTCCTTCATCGAGCGCCAACGTGTGCGGATTTTTTTCACTGTTGGTAAAAAAAAAAAAAATTAAAAATGCACTAGTTTAACGTCATTCTCACCACACACCTCATTGAACTTTGAAAACAGTCTCTGCTGCAGCACCAATAAAATTCTAGACACAATGCAGTAACTGTTGAGACGGCGGGCACTGTTATGTTTCCTGCTACTATATGTATCAGCGAAAACAACAGTATCATCAGGAACAAGAGTGAAAACAGGATCAAGACAGCAGTTGAAAAATCAATCACAGTTCTCAACAAGGCATTGGTCCTTTTCATGCAAGAATATATCAAATCAATCACAGTTCTCAACAAGGCATTGGTGTGCTTAATGCAAGAATATATCTTGCAAAAAACACAGCACCGTCAGGTCCAAAAAACAATGCAGCAGCTGAAGACACAAATCAATCACAGTTCTCAACAAGGCATTGGTGCTTTTCATGAAAGAATATATCTTGCCAAAAAAATACCACCACCGTCAGTTTTACAAAACAATGCAGCAGTTGAAGACACAATTCAATCATAGTTCTCATCAAGGCATTGGTGCTTTTCATGCAAAAATATAACTTGCCAAAAAAATACCACCACCGTCAGGTCCACAAAACAATGCAGCAGTTGAAGACACAAATCAATCAAAGTTCTCAACAAGGCTTTGGTGCTTTTCATGCAAGAATATATCTTGCCAAAAATACACCACCACCGTCAGGTCCACAAAACAATGGAGCAGTTCAAGTCACAAATCAATCACAGTTTTCCACCAGGCCTTGGTGTGTTTAATGCAAGAATATATCTTGCAAAATACACATCAGCACCAACAGGTCCAAAAATAAATGCTATATCACAGAGCATCTTTATACTTACTGAACACCCTTTTTGAAGCTGCAGAGGCGCTGTCCAAGCCATCCATCATCACTGCGGCCACCTCTTTCCAGAGCTCTGTCTTTGTACTGCTGGTCACGGCTGTCCCACAATGGGATGCGCTCCTCAACGAGGCGGATGAGGTGCTCGTTGTCTGTGTAGACTTCTTCGTTATTTCCCTCTACTCCTCTTTGGTCAGACCTCATCTGGAATATTGTGTCCAGTTTTGGGCACCACATTTTAAAAAAGACATCAACAAACTGGAGCAAATTCAGAAAAGAGCGACCAGAATGGTGACCAGTCTGCAAACCCTGTCTTATGAGGAAAGGTTGCAGGATTTGGGAATGTTTAGTTTGCAAAAGAGAAGACTGAGAGGAGACTTAATAGCTGTCTACAAATATCTAAAGGGCTGTCACATTGTAGAAGGATCAACTTTATTCTCATTTGCACAAGGAAAGACTAGAAGCAATGGGATAATAATAATAATAAATTTTATTTTTATAGCGCCGACATATTCCGCAGCACTTTACATTTCAGAGGGGATTTGTACAGACAATAGACATTACAGCATAACAATAATCACATACAGTAGATTATAACATACCAAGAGGAGTGAGGGCCCTGCTCGCAAGCTTACAGTCTATGAGGAAAGAGGTAGACACGAAAGGTGGGTGGTAACAGTTGCCCTGATTGTATGGACCAGCCATAATGTTAAGTGTGTAACAGTACAGACACAGAGGGCTAATGGATGCATAAAGCATGTGGGAACATGATGCTGGGAACCTGGTTATGGTAAAACTTTTGGCTCTGCCACACAGGGATAGGTTAGGTTAATGTGTTGAGGCGATAGGCCAGTCTGAATAAATGCGTTTTCAGGACACGCTTAAAATTGTGGGGATTGGGGACTAATCGTATTGACCTGGGAAGTGCATTCCAAAGAATTGGCGCGGCACGTGTAAAGTCTTGGAGACGGGAGTGGGAGGTTCTGACTATTGAGGATACTAACCTCAGGTCATCAGCAGAACGGAGGGCGCGGGTAGGGTGGTATACTGAAACAAGGGAGGAGATGTAGGGTGGTGCTGAGCCATGGAGGGCTTTGTGGCTGAGGGTAATAAGTTTATACTGAATTCTGGAGTGGATGGGTAGCCAGTGTAATGACTGGCACAAGGTAGAGGCATCGGTGTAACGATTGGTGAGGAATATGATCCTGGCTGCAGCATTCAAGACAGATTGGAGAGGGGAGAGTTTGGTAAGAGGGAGACCGATTAGAAGAGAGTTACAATAGTCGAGACGAGAATGAATAAGAGAAACAGTAAGAGTTTTTGCAGAGTCAAAAGTAAGAAAAGGTCGAATTCTAGAAATGTTTTTGAGGTGCAGATGACAAGAGCGAGCCAGTGATCGAATGTGGGGGGCAAAGGAAAGCTCGGAATCAAGTATGACCCCAAGACAGCGGGCATGTTGCTGGGGAGTAATAGTGGAACCACACACGGAAATGGCAATGTCGGGTGTAGGTACATTAGTAGCGGGAGGAAACACAAGGAGTTCAGTCTTTGACAGGTTCAGTTTCAGATATAGTGAGGACATGATATTAGACACAGCGTTTAGACAATCGCCAGTGTTTTCTAGAAAGGCTGGCGTGATGTCAGGAGAAGAAGCGTATAATTGGGTGTCATCAGCATAGAGATGGTACTGGAAACCAAATCTACTGATTGTTTGACCAATAGGGGCAGTGTACAAGGAGAAGAGGAGGGGGCCTAGAACCGATCCTTGAGGAACCCCAACAGTAAGGGGAATGTGAGAGGAGGAGGAACCGGCAAAAGAAACAGTAAAGGAGCGGTCGGAGAGATAGGAGGAGAACAAGGAGAGAACGGTGTCCTTGAGGCCAATGGAACGGAGCATAGTGAGGAGGAGCTGATGATCCACAGTGTCGAATGCTGCAGAGAGATCCAAGAGAATTAGCATGGAGTAATGACCATTTGATTTAGCTGTTAGCAGATCATTAGAGACTTTAGTGAGGGCAGTTTCAGTGGAGTGTAAAGAGCGGAAACCGGATTGGAGAGGGTCGAGAAGAGAGTTTTCTGAGAGATAGCGGATAAGACGGGAGTGGACCAGGCGTTCCAGGAGTTTAGAGATGAAGGGAAGATTAGAGACAGGTCTATAGTTAGCGGCACAGTTTTGGTCGAGGGATGGTTTTTTAAGTAGTGGATGTATGATGGCATGCTTAAATGAGGAGGGAAAAATACCAGAAGAGAGAGAGAGGTTAAATATTTTAGTTAGGTGAGGGGTGACAGCAGGGGAAAGGGACTGGAGGAGATGTGACGGAAATGGGTCACTGGTGCAAGTAGTTGGGCGAGAAGATGCAAGGAGCCTGCTTACTTCTTCTTCTGTGACTGGCTCAAAATCAGAGAGTGAGTTAGATGCAGTGGGGGAGGGAGGACAGTACATGGTATGAGGGGATTTGGAGATAATTTCCTGTCGGATCTGGTCAATTTTTTCTTTGAAGTAATTGGCCAGATCGTCAGCTCGGAGCTCCGTGGTTGGGGCCTGTACTCTTGGATTGAGTAGAGAATGAAAAGTGTCAAAGAGACGTTTCGGGTTATTGGACAGTGAGATGATGAGGGTGTTGAAATAGGTT
The DNA here is from genome assembly GCF_039654945.1 of Dendrobates tinctorius. Classification (NCBI taxonomy): domain Eukaryota; kingdom Metazoa; phylum Chordata; class Amphibia; order Anura; family Dendrobatidae; genus Dendrobates; species Dendrobates tinctorius. The sequence goes on from NW_027361944.1 coordinate 1,305,628, forward strand.
TGTTTGGAGAGGTGAAGGGCAGTGTTGTATGTTCTAAGCATAAACTTAAAATGGATGAAATCTTCGTGTAGATTGGATTTTCTCCACAGACGTTCGGCGCACCTGGAGCACTGCTGCAGGAAACGTGTTTGCACCGTGTGCCAGGGTTGTCGCCGTCTGCGTTGTGGTGTTCTATTTATAGGGGGTGCAAATTCATCCAGGGCACTTTGAAGTGTTTCATTGTAATGCTTCAATGCAGAATCAGGACATGAGAGGGAGGAGATAGGGGCCAATGAAGACTGCAAGTTCTTCAGAAGTTTCTGGGTGTTAATGGCCTGTATGTTTCTATAAGTCTGGACAGTGGGGGTGACCTGAGCAGCCTGGCAGTTCTTTATGGAGAATGAAAGAAGATTGTGGTCAGAGAGCGGGAGAGGGGAGTTTGCAAAATCATCCACTGCACAAAGCCGAGATGAAACTGAATGGGAGGAGACACAGATTAGATATTAGAAAAAACTTTTTGACAGTTAGAGTGATCAATGAGTGGAACAGGCTGCCACGAGAAGTGGTGAGTTCTCCTTCAATGGAAGTCTTCAAACAGAGGCTGGACAGACATCTGACTGGGATGATTTAGCGAATCCTGCTTTGAGCAGGGGGTTGGACCAGATGGCCCAGGAGGTCCCTTCCAACTCTACGATTCTATGATTCTATGAGTCATCCCGCTGTGGAACCTAGAAAAAAAAATATAGAATGTTTAGAAGTTTGGAAAAGATACAAAAAGAAACAGAAAAGAAGCAAGAGAAAGAAAGACAGAAAAAATATATATATACTCACATTGCGTCTCCTCGCCACGACTTGACTACGCTGCTCCCGCTCAGAATCCTCAGACGGCTCCCGCTCAGACCGCTCCGACTGCTCCCGCTCAGACCTCTCCCGCACTCCATTTTCACTTCCCGTGTCCGATGTCTGTAAAGAAAGAAAAAATTAAAACACATTTCTAGAGGCAGCTATACTTATCAAAAGGCAGCAAGATTCTCACCTCACGATCAGCTTGGGCCAGTTCTTGCCGAGATGGCAAATAGACCGATCCGGAAGAAGACATGCTGAAAAGAAAACAAAAAATACATTGGTACATAATAAATTGTACAGGACACACAGACATCATTTTGGCTCCTGAAGCTTGAATCCACAGGTAGAAGGCTCTTGTAGAATGCTTGTCTGGTCTCTGCAAGGCATTATGTAGAGTAATTGTCTGACCCTGAAGACACATTCTTTTATGTACACTCCTCCAAAACAATGTTGCTTGTTTAGGGGGAGTTCTAGACAAGTGTCTAGACATTGTTTACTCAAATCGTGTGTGCGCACAAGGCGCTGACGTGCGCGGGGCCAAGCGCTCGTCAGCAACCTGTAATGCTATTTTTGGGCGCACACGTGCGAGCGCGATTTTTTTAACGATGCCGCCGGAAAAAAAATGCAACATGTAGCGTACGTTGTGTCTGGGCGCACACCTGTAAAATGCGCAGCGCACGCTAAACGCTGAAGAGCGCGTACATTCGCAAGACCCTGCGATCACCATGTTAAAGATAGGGGGACATTGCGCGTGCGCATGATGCGCTGCGCGATCAAACGCTAGTGTGAAACCAGCCTTACTATGTAGGTAAGGGAGCAGAACCAACCTTACGAGAGAGACATGGGAGCAGAACCAAGTTTACTACAGTGCTATGGGAGCATAACCGATCTTACTACAGAGATAAGGGAGCAGAACCGAGTTTACTACAGAGATAATGGAGCAGAACCAAGCTTAATATGTCTACTACACAGATATGGGAACAGAACCAAGCTTACGGCATGCATATGGTACAAGAATCTAGATTACTACATCAATACAGAACCAGAACCAAGCTTACTGCTTAGATATGGTACCATAACTGAGCTTACTGACAAACATACATATATCTCTAGAAACACTGAAAAGTAAACACACAGTACAGCAGGGACATTGCTAGGGTTCAAAAAGTTCAGGGGTCCAAGCCTCAAAATGCATGTCTACCCATCTGACCCCCCCTATAATCATCTAAAGAGCATCTATAGATATATAATTACAGTATACCACTGTTGCTAACCAAAAACATACAATGCAAAGACCAATATTATCAAAATTACTACTATAAAAGACCAAAACAATAAAACTACTCAATGTCCACCACCATCACCACTACTCAGCAAATACATAATATAATATAACCATTACCTTTACATAACAAAACACTATACAGAGACCAATGACACCACCATACACCTACTACTACATAGACTGAAACAAATTTAGCGGTCACTAAATAAAAAAATAGTCTACTAAAAAGAGCAATATTACCATCTTACTGTTATCGTATATTGGTGGTAGATACTAGTCCCACAGAACATACACGTGAGTACAGTAGTTATATATAGAACCTTACAGCTGACAATCTTTCTGATTTGGGTCGCTCACTTTTCCTGTCTTTTTCATCAGGCCCAGACCTCCATTACCACTTCTCCAGCCACAACTCATCTGCACAGATTACAACAAAAACACATTTGACATCTCACATTTCTACTGATGTCTCATTTATTCTCAACCTACAAAAACTCCCCACTCTGCTTACATAAGGCATAGGATACTGACCCCAATATTTTAAAAAACTGTGCCATTACTATGATTACTCCCTCCCCCAAAAATTAGTGTCCCATAGAAAATATTAATACCCCCACTGTGCAAAGGCGTGTATGCTCCTTTAACCCCTTCCCGACCAATGACTCCACATAGGCATCATGAAAAGCTGTGCCAATCTGACCAGTGACGCCTATGTGGCGTCATGAATTAATTGCCCTCCTGCGGGTCAGGTGACTGACCTTTCAGTGACCCCACCCGACCCACACACACAGGGGGCTTTGTACTTCACCACAGGTGGGGTGGCTTCACCCCCACGCGTCTACAATCACTCTGATTGGCTGTTAAAAGTGAAACAGCCAAATCAGAGCGATAGTAATATTTCAGCAATGAAATATGATGAAATATTATAATCCCACCACGGCCGATGCTGCAGTAGCATCGGACATGGCTGGAGACACTAATCTGACCCCCCTCCCATACCGGCTAGCAAGGGCGATCGGCCCCCTGCCACTGAACGACAGCGGCGATCTGCCGCCACTGTCATCATCTGCTGCCCCTGCCTTGGAATTAGGGTTAAGATTAGGGTTAGGGGTGTGTTGGGGTTAGGGTTAGGCTTGTTGTTAGGGGTGTATCGGGGTTATGGTTAGGGATGTGTTAGGGTTGGAGTTAGAATTGAGGGGTTTCCACTGTTTATGCACATCAGGGGGTCTCCAAACGCGACATGGTGCCACTATTGATTCCAGCCTATTTTGCGTTCAAAAAGTCAAACGGTGCTCCCTCCCTTTCAAGCCCCGACGTGTGCCCAAACAGTTTCCCCCCCCGCCACATATGGGGTACCAGCGTACTCAGGACAAACTGAACAACTTTTGGGGTCCAATTTCTCCTGTCACCCTTTGTGAAAATAAAAAATTGCCGACTAAAAAATAATTTTTTGAGGGAAAATTTTTTTTTTTTTTTTTTTTTTTCACGGCTGTGTTATAAACTTCTGTGAAGCACCTGGGGGTATAAAGTGCTCACTATGAATCTAGATAAGTTCCTTAGGGGGTCTAGTTTCCAAAATGGGGTCATTTGTTGGGGAGCTCCGAAGTTTAGGCGCACATGGGCTCTCCAAACACGACATGGTGTCCGCTAACGATTGGAGCCAATTTTCATTTCAAAAAGTCAAATGGTGCTCCTTCCCTTCTGAGCCCTGCCGTGCGCCCAAACAGTGGTTCCCCCCACATATGGGGTACGAGCGTACGCCGGACAAACTGGACAACTTTTGTGGTCCAATTTCTCCTGTTAGCCATGTGAAAATATAAAAATAGCGTGCTAAAAAAATCATTTTTGAGAAAAAAAAATGATCTTTTATTTTCACTGCTCTGCGTTATAAACTTTTGTGGAGCATTTGGGGGTTCAAAGTGCTCACTACACATCTAGATAAGTTCCTTAAGGGGTCTAGTTTCCAAAATGGGGTTACTTGGGGGTTTTTACTGTTTATGCACAGGGGCTCTCCAAACGCGACATGGTGTCCGATAACGATTGGAGCTAATTTTCCATTCAAAGTCAAATGGCGCTCCTTCGCTTCCGGACCCTGCCATGCGCCTAAACAGTGGTTTATGACCACATATGAGGTATCGGTGTACTCAGGAGAAATTGCTTAACAAATTTTAGGATCCATTTTATCCTGTTGCCCATGTGAAAATGAAAAAATAGGCTAAAAGTAAATTTTTGTGAAAAAAAAGTACCTTTTTTATTTACTGATCAATTGTGAAGCACCTGGGGGTTCAAAGTGAGCACTCTGCATCTAGATAAGTTCCTTGGGGCGTCTAGTTTCCAAAATGGGGTCACTTGTGGGAGAGCTCCAATGTTTAAGCACACAGGGGCTCTCCAAACGCGACATGGCAACCGCTAAATATTCCAGCATATTTTCCATTCAAAAAGTTTTCGAAGGGAGTGACAATAAAATCTCTTGAGGAGTAAGATCTGTTGGTGTCAAACCCATACAACGAAGTGAGCCATTAATATCTTTCCAGAAAGTTGAAATACCCGGGCAAAACCAGAAAATATGCACAAGAGATCCTATTGCACCAGAACATCTCCAACACAATGGTGTATTGCTTAAACCTAGGTGGACCAAGCGTTCCAGAGTTTTGTACCAGAATCTTGAATGCATTCTCCTGTAATAGAATACACCTGGAAAAACCGTGAGAGTTGGCAAGCACTTGACTCACTTCTTGGTGAGATAGGGTTATCTTTAGCTCCGATTCCCAAGAGGTTATATAAAGAGGCTCGAAGTTCTCTGGTGGCTTGATAAGATTAGCATATAGTTTAGACACTAGTTTGGAGATAGAATAGAGCTTAACCATGAGCTCCAGCCATAACAGATCCAAGGAATGCTTCAGGTCTGCTTTAAATTTTAAGATGAAATGGACATGCTGTTTCTGCAAGAAGTCCTTAGGACGTTTTGTAGCATCTCTCGGCCAACCCTCCACACATGGTATATCACCCCACAGGAGATGGGAGATAGGAATGTTTGGGAGACCATCCCACAGATCATAAACATCCACGTATTTGGGGTTAGTCAACCAAGGGAGGACTCTGAGTGGGATATCCTCCAGAAAAAAACAGTGAGGTATGATATTTGGGATTAGTTTGAGCATTCCGATACCGCAAGTATCGGGTATCGGCCGATATTCACTGTATCGGAATTCCGATACTGAGTTTCCGATACTTTTAGCATATCGAATACCGGAATCGGAAGTTCCCATAATGCTATGAGCCAGCTTTCTTTTGCCTTGCAGCAGCGCTAGTCACAGCTGTCTGCAAGGTCTGTGTGAGTGTAGCTCACACTGTGTAGTGTGTCCTGCAGACACGTCTGCTTGTAGGACGTTCAGCGTGTCACTGCCTCATACAAATTTTTTCTTTTTCTTGCTGCAAATTTTTCATTCTCCTATTAGTGTGAATCCATCCGTATCCATATACGTTGGTTGCAAACACTATAGGAGTAGACAGCGGAGCCTTTCTGCAGCCTTTCAAGCCATAGCGGGCGCTCCCAAGACTTGCAGTGCGTGGTCCTTTTTTGACACAGTTGCAGATGACATTTGCTTTGTCAAATGCAAGCTGTGTCATCAGAAAGTCAAAAGAGGGAAAAATGTCAGCAACCTCAGTTTGCTGCACTGTTCACGGCTGTCTGAGAGGTCCCTGTGTGTGAGTGCAGCTCACGCTGAGTAGTGTGTCCTTCAGCTACGTCTGGTTGTAGGCCGCTCAGTGTGCGTCACTGCCTCACACATTTTTCTTTTATTGCAGCTCATTTTTTATTCTCCTATTAGTGTGCATCCATCCATATCCATCTACATTGGTTGGTTGCAAACACTATATAGGAGTAGATAGAGGAGCCTTTTTTCTGGCTTGTGCCCTTCAGCTGCAGCCAGATTAGTATTACCCTATTTTTTGGAGCCTCATCTTTTGCATTGTAGGTTACCTTCCTGTATTGTAATAGCTCCAAAAAGTTTGTGATACTATCGCGTTCAAATCTTTGGTCACATCCTTTTAGTTTTTACAAAAAAAAAAAACAAAATAAAGTTCACCAAACACTCCATTTGACAGTTGTGTAGGCCACATTAGCTCCTATTAAAGTGTAGTCCACACTCACACTTCATAAAATTAGTGTTTCTTATACCTGTTACCAGCTGTTCAGGAATAAGCACACTAAGCCCCCCCTTTGTACTTTTCTGCCTATCTTTATCAGTATACCAAGATGAAGAAGGCAGGAAGTAAGGCCCGTGGGCGTGGAGTTTCAGCAGGGAGAGGACGTGGGGATGCTGTGCCTGCTGCGGGCACCAATTAGTCAGCATCCCCCAGTTTTAGTAGGCAACAGTCCTTTATGCGCAGCTTTGTAGGACCTCGCTGTACCCCACTGCTGCGGGAGGAACAAATTGAAGCCGTTGTCGGATGGATGGCAGATAACGCATCGACTTCAATGACTTCCACGTCCTCTCAGGGCCAGAGCACTGAAGAGCAACCATCTGTCTCTTCACCACCTGCCAAAGTGCCCAGGCAGTCAGAGAGCCCTGGACAGGAGCCATCAGTCTCTACTTCTGTTCTCTGAATCTGTTGGCTTGGAAAGAGGGGGCCAGCCAAGCAGCATTCAAGAATGTGAAGAAGAGAGAGTATGCAGTGATGCGCAACTTCTTTGTCCCTCGGAATCTGAAGAGGCGGGTGGGCCAGTGCCTATGGTCAGCACACCTCGGTACGCATCAGATGATGAGACTCAGGTGCCACTTTCTGGTGTGTACGGTGCTGGCGAGACAACCCAGGAGAAGCAGGTGTTTCAAGAGGGGAGTGTAGATGATGAGGTCCTTGACCCATCATGGCGTGAGGTCAAGGACCTCTCCCAGGAGGGAGAGGGAGGGGGCAGACTTGGTTGCCTGTAGCCTCCACTTCGGCACCCGTTAGGACCATTCCTCTTTCAAAAGCCAAAGCGGGCGCTCCCAAGACTTGCAGTGCGTGGTCCTTTTTTGACACAGTTGCAGATGACATTTGCTTTGTCAAATGCAAGCTGTGTCATCAGAAAGTCAAAAGAGGGAAAAATGTCAGCAACCTCAATACCACAAATATGTGGAAACATGTGCGGACCAAGCACGAGGTGGAGTTACACAGACACACTGAAGACGTAGGCCAGCGTACCGCACCACCTACCACCTCTTCAGCTCGTGTTGGCGCCTCTTCCTCCAGCTCACACACAGCTGGTTCGGCTTCCTCACAGGATCGCCAAGGAAGAACCTCTGGCACTGTTGTCTGAAGACCCAGTGACATTCCACCCACAGCACCACTTTCCCAGTCATCCTCACACTCCCAGGCCACTCTACAGCCATCGGTAGCACAGGCATGGGATAAAACCCGGCGATACTCGGCAAATCATCCCCGAGCACAGGCTCTGAATGCTGGCATTGCCAAACTACTGGCCCTTGAAATGCTCTCATTCAGACTGGTGGAGACTGACACCTTCCGGAACTTCATGGCATTGGCAGTCCCACAATACACCATGCCCAGCCGCTTTTATTTCAGCAGGCAAGCCGTCCCTGCCCTGCAAAAACATGTGGAGGGAAAAATAAAACATGCACTACTTAATGCCGTCAGTAGCAAGGTCCACCTGACCACCGATGCGTGGACCAGTAACCATGGACAGGGACGATACCTTTCCCTCACTGCCCATTGGGTCAATGTTGTGGAGCCGGGTACAGATCTGGAGAGTGGCGCTGTACGTGTTCTGCCAACCCCAAGCCCAGGATCAAGCATGGAGCAGGCAGAGGCCTGATGGTTTTTGAATGTGGAGGCAGCAGGAGACATTGCCGTCCACACAGCAGGGGAACAGCAGAAGTTACTTAACCCCACTAAAGGGGGTTTTACACTAAGCGATATCGCTAGCAATATCGCTAAAACGTCACTGGTTTTGTGATGTCATAGCGATATTGCTAGCGATATCGCTATGTGTGATACTTACCAGTGACCGGCTCCCCCGCTGTCCATCGCTGATCGCGCGAGAATGTCCGGCTCCATTTCTCGTCGGGCGCTTCCTGCTGAGACTTTCTGCTGTGACGACGAGCGACGCGTGGAGGCGGGCGGGAGGACGCCAGGATCGCTGTGTGTGAATGGCAAGTATCGTGCGCTGCGTCGCTGCTGCATCGCTGTGAGATCTTTCTGTATGAAAGCTCACTAGCGATCATTTAGCGATGCACCAGCGATCCTGACCGGGTCGGATCGCTGGTCGGATCGCTGGTGCATCGCTAAATGTAAAAGGGCCTTAACACAGGAGCTAGTGTGTTTTTCTCTGTGAAGATGGCACTTCTGAACACCAACTGGCATTGTTGGAGCCCAGGATCAAGCATGGAGCAGGCAGAGGCCTGATGGTTTTTGAATGTGGAGGCGGCAGGAGACATTGCAATCCACACAGCAGGGTACCAGCAGACGTTACTGAACCCCACTAACACAGGAGCTAGTGTTTTTCTCTGTGCGGACAGCACTTCCGAGCGACAACTGGCTGTGTTGAAGCCCAGGATCAATCATGCAGCAGGCGGAGGCCAACTTGCAGCAAGTTTTATATAGCAACCGCTGCTTTTTGCTATTGGTCCCTATTGAATAATGAACGTTTTGAATTTTCTCCAAAAGTAAAGTAGTTGCAAACTCATCCTTTTAGAAACTTGTTTGGGCTGTTGAGAGGAGTAGAAAAACATCAAAAATTTCAATCCTGCACGATTCTACCAAGAAATGTGAGTGTTCATTCAAACCGCTGGTTTTTGCTATTTTGGGCCCTATTGAATAATGAATGTTTTGAATTTTCTCCAAAAGTAAAGTAGTTGCAAACTCATCCTTTTAGAAACTTGTTTGGGCTGTTGAGAGGAGTAAAAAAACATCAAAAATTTCAATCCTTTCAGTCTGCTGAAGGACCCTGGGAAGGACCAATCAGATCCGACACAGGACCTGAACACGTGACCCCTGCTCTCCACTGAGAGGTAAACTTGCGGGCATGCCCAGTAGCACGGCATGAGGACTTAGCCTCTGGAGCTGTTCCCTGCAGAGCAGGTTGCGCTACCATTGCTGCACCAGAGGTGGCAGCAACATCCAGGCTGTCAGAGTAAGTCTGAGCAGCACCCGGAGCGGTCAGAGAAAAATGGGAGACCGCTGGATGTCTGGCTCTGGATCCCCGCTGTGCAGAGTCAGGAATCCGACGCCTAACAGATTCATGGCATCTGTGGAAAATGGCTCCCTCTCCCATAGCCCCAGGAACAGGTTTGTATAGGATGGCGCACAGGCTGCAACCATGGCTGTCCCCTGGAGCTGTAGGAAGAAGGAACCATTAAAAGTAAAAAAAAATTGTGGGTTAAAAAATTTTTAAAGGTGTTTGAATAAAATTAACCTCATCAACATTCAAATTGGACATGATTAAAAACTGAAAACAAGGTTATTGCCTTCAGTATCCGCTGCTTATCAGACGCCTCTTATTCCAGACTTTTAGGCGAGATATTCAGTACTGAATATTACCACACAGGCCAGCTGTCTCTTTAATGATATATGGAATTCTCCATTACAGCTCCTTTCAGTTAAATCAACTGTGAATTTCCTTTCCTGATGGAGAGGAGGAGGGGTTTGTCTTTATGTAAAATCTTGTCTAAAGTCCATTTTAAGGAAAGATATTAGCGAAGGGAATGAGGATGTCGAGTCCATATGGGTCGAAATACATGGAGGGAAAAAATAGTAACAAAATTCTCTTTGGGGTCTGTTACAAACCCCCAAATATAACAGAAATCATGGCAAGTTTACTACTAAGGCAGATAGATGAAGCTGCAACCCATAATGAGGTCCTTGTTATGGGGGACTTTAACTACCCAGATATTAACTGGGAAACAGAGACCTGCGAAACCCACAAAGGCAACAGGTTTCTGCTAATAGCCAAGAATAATTATCTTTCACAATTTGTGCAGAATCCAACCAGAGGATCAGCACTTTTAGACCTAATACTATCTAACAGACCTGACAGAATAACAAATCTGCAGGTTGTTGGGTATCTAGGAAATAGCGACCACAATATTGTACAGTTTCACTTGTCTTTCGCTAGGGGGACATGTCAGGGGGTCACAAAAACACTGAACTTTAGGAAGGCAAAGTTTGACCAGCTTAGAGATGTCCTTAATCTGGTTGACTGGGACAATGTCCTCAGAAATAAGAATACAGAAAATAAATGGGAAATGTTTAAGAACATCCTTAATAGGCACTGTAAGCAGTTTATACCTTGTGGGAATAAAAGAACAAGAAACAGGAAAAACCCAATGTGGCTAAACAAAAAAGTAAGAGGGGCAATTAACAGTAAAAATAAAGCATTTAAACTACTAAAGCAGGATGGCACCGTTGAAGCTCTAAAAAACTATAAGCAGAAAATGTATCTAAAAAAATAATTAAAGCTGCCAAAAAGGAAACAGAGAAGCACATTGCTAAGGTGAGTAAAACTAATCCGAAGCAGTTCAACTATATCAATAGTAAAAGAATCAAAAGTGAAAGTGTAGGCCCATTAAAAAATTGTGAGGAAAGTATGGATGTAGATGATGAGGAAAAAGCTATTATATTAAACACCTTCTTCTCCACAGTATTCACGGTGGAAAATGAAATGCTAGGTGAAATGCCAAGAGACAAAGAAAACCCTATATTAATGGTCACCAATCTAACCCAAGAAGAGGTGCAAATCCGGCAAAATAAGAATAAAATAGATAAATCTCCGGGTCCGGATGGCATACACCCACGAGTACTAAGAGAACTAAGTAATGTAATAGACAAACCATTATTTCTTATATTTAGAGACTCTACAGCGACGGGGTCTGTTCCACAGGACTGGCGCATAGCAAATGTGGTACCAATATTCAAAAAGGGCTCTAAAAGTGAACCTGGAAATTATAGGCCAGTAAAGTCTAACCTCTATTGTTGGTAAAATATTTGAAGGGTTTCTGAGGGATGTTATTCTGGATTATCTCAATGAGAATAACTGTTTAACGCCATATCAGCATGGGTTTATGAGGAATCGCTCCTGTCAAACCAATCTAATCAGTTTTTATGAAGAGGTAAGCTATAGACTGGACCAAGGTGAGTCATTGGATGTGGTATATCTGCCACACCAGAGGCTGGTACACAAAATGAGAATGCTGGGACTGGGGGAAAATGAATGTAAATGGGTAAGTAACTGGCTTAGTGATAGAAAGCAGAGGGTGGTTATAAATGGTATATTCTCTAACAGGGTCGCTGTGACCAGTGGGGTACCGCAGGGGTCGGTGTTGGGACCTATTCTCTTCAACATATTTATTAACGATCTGGTAGAAGGTTTGCACAGTAAAATATCGATATTTGCAGATGATACATAACTATGTAAAGCAGTCAATACAAGAGAAGATAGTATTCTGCTACAGATGGATCTGGATAAGTTGGGAACTTGGGCCGAAAGGTGGCAGATGCAGTTTAACAATGATGATAAATGTAAGGTTATTCACATGGGAAGAAGGAATCAATATCACCATTACACACTGAACGGTAAACCACTGGGTAAATCTGACATGGAGAAGGACATGGGGATCATAGTTAATGATAAACTTACCTGGAGCAGTCAGTGCCAGGCAGCGGCTGCCAAGGCAAACAGGATCATGGGGTGCATTAAAAGAGGTCTGGATAAACATGATGAGAGCATTATACTGCCTCTGTACAAATCTCTTGTTAGACCGCACATGGAGTACTGTGTACAGTTTTGGGCACCGGTGAACAGGAAAGATATAATGGAAATAGAGCGGGTACAAAGGAGGGCAAAAAAATTAATAAAGGGGATGGGGGAACTACAATACCCAGAGAGATTAGCAAAATTAGGATTATTTAGTCTAGAAAAAAGACGACTGAGGGGTGAAATAATAACCATGTATAAGTATAAAAGGGGACAATACAAATATCTCTCCGAGGATCTGTTTATACCAAGGAAGGTGACGGTCACAAGGGGGCATTCTCTGCGTCTGGAGGAGAAACACCAAGGTTACTTACCGGTAGCCAGTTTTTCCGGAGCCCATGACGGCACACATGAGAGAGGGGATCCGCCCAGTCAGGACAGGAACCCTACTGAAGATAAAAGGGCGGTACCTCTCCCTCGCTTCAGTTGGTTTACAGAGCATGAGAGGCCCCCGGGTTAGTACACATGGTAAAACTATCACCACATTATATCTATCTAACTAAAAAACACCCAAACTATAGTGCACACCAAAGGAGTGAAAAGGGGGGGAATATACAGGTGCCGTCATGGGCTCCGGAAAAACCGGCTACCGGTAAGTAACCTTGGTGTTTTCCCGTCTCCCATGACGGCACACATGAGAGACTTTTGTAGAATAAGACACCTTAGGGAGGGACCACCGCTTGCAGCACCCTTCTACCAAAGGTTAGGTCAGTAGAGGAAGACAGATCAAGTCGGTAGTGTTTAACAAAGGTGGAAGGTGAGGACCAAGTAGCGGCTTTACAAATTTGATCAATCGATACCTCAGCCTTCTCTGCCCAGGAGGTAGCCACGGCTCTGGTGGAGTGAGCCTTGATGCCTTCTGGAACCAGAGCGCCACTTGCGGAGTAGGATAACATAATGGCCTCCCTGATCCATCTGGCAATGGTACTTTTAGCTACCCCGTGCCCCTTTCTACTACCCTGAAAGGCTACAAAAAGGGACTGATCTTTCCTCCACTGACTAGTTATTGACATATATTGTATTATGGCTCTTTTTACATCTAATGTATGGAACTTTTGCTCCCCCGGGTTTCTGGGATTGTTACAGAACGATGGCAAGGAGATCTCCTGAGTCCTATGAAACTTTTGGACTACCTTGGGGAGATAGGCCGGGTCTGGTCTTAGAACCACTCGGTCATCCAAGATCTGTGTATAAGGAGGACATATAGACAGAGCTTGTAGGTCGCTGACTCTTCGGGCTGACGTTAAGGCTACCAGTAAGACCGTTTTAAGTGTAAGTAGCTTTGGTGACAGCTCTAGTAGTGGTTCGAAGGGATCTTTGGTTAAAGCCTCCAAAACTAGGTTCAGGTCCCAGGGTGGTATCTTTGGGATAATGACCGGCCTTGACCTGCCACAGGACTTAATGAACTGGGACACCCACCTATTGGCTGCTAAATTGCAGTTATATAGGGCCCCCAAAGCTGAGACTTGAACTTTGAGTGTGTTAGTGGCTAACCCCAGTTGCAGCCCCGACTGTAAGAACTCTAGGATAGGTCCCACTGGAGCTACATCCCCTAAAGGTTCCCCCAGGAAGTCTAGGAACTTTTTCCACGTTCTACCGTAGATTTGGGATGTTATTGGTTTCCTACTTTTCAACAGGGTGGAGACTAACCCTGGAGAGAATCCCTGGCGACTCAGTAGCGCCCTCTCAAATTCCAGGCTGCTAGATGGAAGCCCTTCACCTGAGAGTGGACCACTGGTCCCTGGGAAAGCAGGTCTGGAATCTCTGGTAGTATCCATGGATCTGTCACTGACATGAGCCTCAGAAGGGAGAACCAAGGCCTTCTTGGCCAAAAAGGAGCTATAAGAATTATTCTTGCCCGATCCTCCCTGATTTTCCTGACTACTACTGGGATCATTGTTATCAGGGGAAATGCATAGGCCAGGATGAACTTCCAGGGTATTTGTAGGGCATCTACTGCGAAGGGGTTTTCCCTTGGATTTAGCGGGCAGAACTTCCTGACCTTCCGGTTGTGTGCGGTAGCGAACAGGTCTATTTCTGGTCTGCCCCAGGCCTGAACTATTTGTTGGAAGACTCGGGAGTTTAGGGACCATTCCCCTTGTCTTAGATGCCTGCGACTCAGGAAGTCTGCTTGTATATTTTCTGCCCCCTTTATGTGCAATGCTGTGATGGATAAGAGATGTTGTTCTGCTAGCTGGAAGAGTAGATCTGATATTTGCATGAGGCCCCGAGATCTCGTTCCCCCCGATGATTGATGTAGGCTACTACTGCCTGATTGTCCGTCATGACCCGGGTGTGGCGGCCCTGAAGTAAGGGAAGGAAATGTTTCACGGCTTTTTCCACTGCCCATAGTTCTTTTACATTTGAATTCTGATCGCTTTCTAGTGAGGACCAGGTCCCCTGTATTGTATGGGATCTCAGGTGTGCTCCCCACCCTGTGGCACTCGCGTCTGTCGTAATGATGTCCTCAACTGGTTTTTGCCACGGGACACCAGCTGTTAGATTCTTTTCTACAGTCCACCAGAGCAGGGAATCTCTTACAGCCACTGAGAGACATAGTTTGCCTTCTAAATGCCCTTTTAATTGTTTCTGCGCTGACAGGACTTCCCACTGTAGTTGCCTTAAGTGGTACTGCGCCCATGTTACTGCGGGTATACATGATGTCAGTGAGCCTAAAAGGGACATTGCGTTCCTCAGTGTCATATTTGGCCTTTGTATTGCTGTGCGAGCTAGGCCTCTTATCTTGGTCACTTTCCTCTGGTAGGTGGCAGCGTTGTTGCTCGGAGTCCAATATCAACCCTAGGAAGGATTGCTCTTTTACTGGGGTTATCCTTGACTTGGGGATGTTTACTATCCATCCTAGTCCTACTAGAGTTGCTATTACTTCCTTCACTTGAAGTGTGCAGTGGGATTCCGACCTCCCTATTACCAGAAAGTCGTCTAAGTATGGGACGATCACTATGTCCCTGGATCGCAGGAAAGACATCTCTGATACTCCCGATGGATTGGGATGTGATAGTAGGCATCTTTTAAGTCTATCACTGCCATGAGGAAATGCTGGAACAGGATCTTTGTGGCCATGTTGATTGACTCCATTTTGAAGGAGCAATTGTCTATCCACTGATTGAGTCTCCTCAGGTTGACAATGGTTCTCCAAGAGCCATCTGGTTTTTGTATTAAGAAGAGGGGGGAGTAGAACCCCCTTCCTTCTTCTTGCGCTGGGACTTCCTGTAGGACTTGTTTTTTCACTAGTCCCAAAACTTCCGTCTCCAGGGCCAGCTGTTGCTCTTGGGCTTTCCTTCTGGGTGTTATTATGAAGGTATGCCTGGGCGGACGGATGAATTTTATTTTTAAGCCGTCCTTGATTATATTTAGGATCCATGTACTGGGGGAGATATTTGCCCAGGCGGAAAGGAAGAGAGAAAGCCTTCCCCCTACCTCCGGCCCAATGTCATTGGGGAGATTTTTTGGAGGAAGTGGAGGGCCCTTTAAACATATAGCCCGATCCTCTTTTTTCTTTAAAGTCCCAGCTTTTTCTATCTCCCGGGGGACGACCCCTGTTAAATCTCCTCCTCCGAAAGGGCTGCTTCTTAGGTTCTCCCGGAAATCGGGGAAAGCTTTTCTTCCTATCCCCCGCATGCTCCAAAATCTCTTCTAGTTTTTTCCCGAAGAGGAATTGGCCATCGCATGGAATGGAACATAACTTGTGCTTAGAGGGTAAATCTCCGGGACACCCTTTAAGCCACAGGGCTCGTCTTGACGCATTTGACAGGCTTGCTGCTATAGCTGTCAATCTTGCAGAGTCTGCAGAGGAATCGGCCAGGAAAGCCGCTGCTCCGTGCACCAATGTTAGATTAGCTAGAATTTCGTCTCTAGGAACTCTATCCTTGATCTGGTCCTCTATTTGTTGCAGCCAGACCATGAGGGCACGAGCGGTACAGGTACCGGCTATTGCTGGCTTCAATCCCCCTGCTGAAGCTTCCCAGATGTGCTTCAGAAACCCATCTGCTTTCTTATCAAGCGGGTCTTTCAACACGCCAGAATCTTCTAATGGTAGGGATACCTTTTTTGAGGATCTGGCTACAGCCCCATCAATTTTTGGGACTTTTTCCCAGGTTTCTGAGTCCTTCTGGTCAAAGGGGTACCTCCTCTTTGATGTGGAAGGTAAGCCCCCTGACCGCTCTGTCTTTTTCCATTCCCTGTCAATTAGCGCTTTTATTTTATCATTTACAGGGAAGGTACGCTTTCGCTTTTCCTCCAGTCCTCCAAACATTACATCCTCTAATGATTTGGGAGTTTTTTCTTCTTTAAAGGCCCATTGTAGCTCTAATGGCCTTGACCAGTTTTTCTACGTCCTCCGTTGGGAAACATGGACGGCCGCCTGTATCGCTGTCCGAGGAGGATTCTGAGGACTGCGTAGAGGAAGAGGAGGTGGAGGGGGACAAAGATCTATCCCGCCCCTTCTGCTTTGGCGAGGCCTCTGAATCGGAGCTCCTTCTACGGTTTCTTTTCTTTTTAAGGGCTGCCTTTAGGGAACCTTTCACCTCCTGATGTATTAACTCCTTCAGACTAGTCACCAAATCAGGGGTCTCCTCCTGTATAGTCCTGTTAATACAGTCAGCGCAGAGATCTTTCTGCCACTGATCTGCCAGCGGGTTTTTACATAGGGCGCATTCTCTATTTTTGGTTTTGCTGCTGGCCTTCCTCGCCCCCTAGTGATCAAACAGAGAAAATGGATCCCCATTACCATAAGGGTGACATTCACGTAGATCACTCACCACCGCTGTCAATCAGGGGTACCGATCTCGGAGGCTCCTCAGATGCACTCGTGACGTTTCTCTTGGACGTCCCAGAGTCATGCCGATTGCGTTTATGACTGCTGCTCCTACCACTTGAATGACTGCTCCTGGTATGTTGGTGGCTCGGCCTGGCATCTGGCGAGAGGTCTTGCTGCTGACGCTGCTGCTGTCGCTGCTGCTGTCGCTGCTGACGCTGCTCGTCTTGCCCCACTTCCATTCTGAAGCCTTGGCCATGAGTGCGTCTTCTGTGGTCATCCCCCTTATGTAAGGGGGATCCACTGCACTCTCCGCCTCCTCCGGTTACCCCCACAGCCCCTCCCCCCCGCCATACCGCCGGGATCTCTCTTCACCGATCGGCGTTCTTCACCATGGGCACCGCCATCTTGAATTGTCGGCGCCGCCTCCCGAAGTCACGCCCCTTCCCCAGCGTGCCCTGCGCGTGACGTCAGAGGAGCGCGACCCGGAAGCGGCCGCTCCCTCAAGGCTCCTGAGCTGCTCCAGAGTAGGGAATCACCGGCAGAGGGGGAGAGGGCGGTGCGGCAGCCACGGCAGAGCCCCAGGACCCCCGCCGTGCTGTTCCTGTGCCCGCTCGGACGCTGAGCTCCGGAGGACCCGCGGACGGCGCTTCCTCCATCCCGACGCCCAGCGCTCAGGAGCCCAGCCTGATCTTCTACGCCGGCACGGGAGAGGGGCAGGTAAGTGTGACCTGCTGTCTTCAGCACGGGTCCCTGTCAGGACAGGAAACCCAACTGAAGTGAGGGAAAGGTACCGCCCTTTTATCTTCAGTAGGGTTCCTGTCCTGACTGGGCGGATCCCCTCTCTCATGTGTGCCATCATGGGAGACGGGAAAAAGGGTTTTCCACCAACATAGAAGAGGATTCTTTACAGTTAGGGTAGAGAGAATCTGGAATTCCCTTCCTGAGGAGGTGGTGATGGCAAACTCAGTCGAAGGGTTCAAGAGGGGCCTGGATGTCTTCCTGGAGCGTAACAATATTGTATCTTACAGTTATTGTTAGGTTTTTTAGAAGGACATAGATCTGGGGATTTATTCTGACCAAATTTTATAGGCTGGACTGGATGGACTAATGTCTTTTTTCGGCCTTACTAACTGTTACTATGTTACTAAGGTCGAATGTACGACTGAAAACATTCAAGAATTTTGGAACTGGATGCTTTGTACAATAAAGGAACTGTTAAATTCAATTTTCCCTCTTGAGTGCCAAGTCTTTACTATAATCTATAGTGGATTGGATACCGTACTTCTGCACCTCCCTCTGTCATCGAGTGCTGTGTTTTTTCTAATTCATCCGCATCCATAGGCTTATATGGGTGCGAGTGAGCTGAGACTCTGCCATGTGTCAGTGGCAATCTCTGTATGCTACCATTTCACTCGGACACTGAAAACGGCTGGGGAAAAAAACCGTGATGGGAGCTGTCCCGTAGATGAATACTGGTCCGAGTGCTATGTGATGTTTTATTGCATAGCACTCGTCCGTATTCATCGCTGGAGTTACTCCGGCCTCAGGATGGGAGTCCTGCATTTGGGGCACGACAGGGGATATTAAGGACTGAACTATTCCACCCATCCTCCTATGCTGCCTTCTGAGGGTGATCTTCAGAGAAACAGGGAAGAACCCCCCCCAATTTTTTATTACCTACACTGATTTTTTTCGTGAGCACTTTGTAATAGTCTGTGTCACATATATATTCTATTGGTGTTTGAATTAGTTTACCTGTTATATATTAAAAGTTAAGCTTTATGGTATCTCATGCTACAGAGTTATTGATCCTGGGCAATTGGTCCAAAGTGTCTATGGGAAATATGTGCACAGAAAACTTAGCATATCTGCAAGAAAAAGTGACAGGTTGTGTTTGAAGCACACACCCCAGGTCAGTTTACACTGCATAAAAAAAGCCCAGCGGGCAGGAGGTTTTTATAAATCCCATCCACATTGCTGAACTGTAAGAAGCTGTGTTTTTGATGGAACAAAAATATGTCGTGTCAAAAACGCAACAAAATCTCATTGTGGACACAGAGCCTAAGGCTGGAGTGGAGTCACATCGGATGCGATACAAGTAAGTTCTCCGTCTCCTCCATGGCCTGACTTGGTGTATATCGGACTGCACTGGGATGACATCCGAGTGCAGTGTGAAGTTTCACTAAGACCCTTTGCTAATCCTTTGCATCTAATTTGGTTGTGCCTTTTTTTGCTTTCTGCTTTGTTGCTAAGGTTCAGAGTACTCCCTGCTGGGGGCAGCGCTGGGCACCGCTCATACGTTACAGCTTGTGGCAGATTGTTCAGTCCCCTGGTGTGTTGTTTGAATTAGAGGCCTACCTAACTACCTACCTACCTTCACCTGTCTGAGCTTTCTATCGGCTTACAGCACCGAGGTGTGTCACAATGGAACATTGAAACACGTGTCACAATGGGCGTCCCAGACTGTCTTCCAGCAGTGCGGCAGAAGCCAGCTTCAGTCTGTTGAGGGAGCCTCAGCAGACAGGTAGGGATGGGGCTATGCACACGTGTTGGTTTCAAAACCCAGCAACAGGAGAGATAAGGTTTCCAAAAACAGACTGAATTGAATCCAAAGCAAGTTGTCTTTTTAATATATCATTAAATTGACAGCTGGCCTGTGTGGTATTATTCAGTACTGAATATCTGGTCTAAACGTCTGGAGTAAGAGGCGTCTGGTAAGCAGCAGATACTGAACGTAATAACCTTGTTTTCAGTTGAGGAGCACTGGATTTCAAAATTGGGACTGAAGGAGCGTCTCCTTCAGCAGCTGTACACACGCCCGGACACAGATGCATCGCTATTCCCCTGCACTCAAGTGCCTTTCTAACCAGCGCGTCCTCTCCTCCCGTGGCACACATACCTGGGCAGGACATACGTCCTCAAACAGTACCAGTCCCATATCAGGGACACAAGCCTGATATGCACAACATGTGGCATATCCTCTAATTAAATCAGATCATTTTACCAGGACCTTTGTCAGTCCCAATTTTGAAATCCAGTGTTCCTCAACTGAAAACAAGTTTATTACCTTCAGTATCCGCTGCTTACCAGATGCCTCTTATTCCAGAGTTTAAGACCAGATTTTGGTTTCAATTCAATTCAGTCTGCTTTTGGAAACCTTATCTCTCCTGATGCTGGGTATTGTAACCAACAAGCATGCATACCAACCTCCCTACCTGTCTGCTGAGGCTCCCTCAGCAGACTGAAGCTGGCTGCTGTCGCACAGCTGGAAGACAGTCTGGGCCGCCCATTGTGACATGTGTTCCAATTGTTCCATTGTGACACCTGGCTGCTGTAAGCCAAGAGGATACTCAGACAGGTGAAGGTAGTTAGGTAGGTCACAAGAGGGAGACAATAGAACAAGTTTCACAATGGACGGTCCAGACTGTCTTCCAGCTGTGCGGCAGCAGCCAGCTTCAGTCTGCTGAGGGGGCCTCAGCAGACAGGTAGGGAGGATGGTATGCACACTCGTTGGTTACAATACCCAGCATCAGGAGAGATAAGTTTTCCAAAAACAGACTGAATTGAAACCAAAGCAAGTTGTCTTTTCAAAGCAATATTTTAATGCTTTTTGCAACTTTTGTTGCTCTGCATTAATTTTCCAAGTTGCACATTTCAAATGCCAAATGCATGTGGCTTGATTTAACTTGACCAACTCTGCTACATCAAGTACTCACCTATATATGGAAGGCATTGTATTGTATTCAGTCTGCAATATAAATCATCTGTCTTGGCTTTTGCTATTTGGTAGGTACAGGTGTCATTAGCTACAGTAATGTGTTTAGGTTTGGATGGATACATTTCTGCACACCCACCTGCTACAAGACCATCAGCGCCTTCCCTCATTACTTCAATGTGTAGTTAAGTTATTAAATTTCTACCAGATTCCTGACGCTTATGAATTCTTTAGTGAAACATTGTCTCCCCCTTGAGGCCCTCCAACTTCTAAATTTTGGGTATATGTATTCTATGACAAAGAATGAATTGGTCTGGTGTGTTTGCATCAGCGGCCTACCTAACCACCTACCTACCTTCACCTGTCTGAGTATCCTATTTACTTACAGCAGCCAGGTTTGTCACAATGGAACAATTGGAACCCGTGTCACATTGGGCGGCCCAGACGGTCTTCTAGCTGTGCGGCAGCAGCCAGTGTCAGTCTGCTGAGGGAGCCTCAGCAGACAGGTAGGGAGGGGGGTATGCACGCTTGTTTGTTACTATACCCAGCATCAGGAGAGATAAGGTTTCCAAAGACAGACTGAATTGAATTGAAACCAAAGCAAGTTGTCTTTTCAAAGCAATATTTGAATGCTTTTTGCAACTTTGGTTGCTCTGCATTAATTTTTTCTTTGGTAGGTACAGGTGTGAAAAGGTGCAGTGTACTCCCAGACGGCTCTTCCCCCTTCAAGTTTTGGGTCTCTAAGCTGGATACATGGCCAGAGCTTAGCCAGTATGCATTGGAGGTGCTGGCTTGCCCTGCTGCCAGTGTATTATCGAAACACGTCTTTAGTGCCGCAGGTGGTATACTAACAGACCGTCGCACGCGACTATCCTCCGATAACGTTGACCTGCTTACTTTTCTGAAAATGAACAAGGCCTGGATCTCGCCAGAATTTGCCAGTCCTCTTCCAGAATAAATAATTGGTTGGCAACAGTATCCAGGTCTCCTGCTGTGTTCATGTTTCTACCACCTGAACTGTAATCCCTGGGATTCAACACAGCCAGTTGTTGCTAAGAAGTGCCGTCTGCACAGAGAAAAATACTAGCTCCTGTGTTAGTGGGGTTCAGTAACGCCATCTGCTCCCCTGCTGTGTGGACGGCAAAGTCTCCTGCTGCCTCCACATGCAAACTAGATCATATTTTCTACTTGCACCAAGTAGGTCTCAGCATGCGCCATGATTGATCCTGGGCTCCAACGTTGCCAGTTGTTGCTCAGAAGTGCCGTGCACACAGAGAAAAACACGAGCTCCTGTGTTTGTGGGGTGCAGTAACACCAGCTGCTCCCCTGCTGTGTGGATGGCAAAGTCTCCTGCTCCCTCCAAAATCACACTACATCAGCTTTTCAACTTGCTCCATGTAGGCCTCAGCATACACCATGATTCACACTGGGCTTCAACACAGCCAGTTGTTGCTCAGAAGAACCATCTACACAGAGAAAAACACATGCTCCAGTGTTAGTCGGGTGCAGTAATGCCAGCTGGTCCCTTGCTGTGTGTACGGCAATGTCTACTGCTGCTTCCACATTCAGACTACAACTGATTTTTAACCGTGCTCCAATTAGGCCTCTGGCTCCAGTGTCTCTAGTATTTACCCTGGCCTTCAACACCACCAGTTGCTGCTCAAAAGTGCAGTCTGCACAATCAACACTTGTTCCTGTGTTACTGGTGTTCTGTAACGTCAGTTAATGCCCTGATGTGTGCCCGGCAATGTCTTCTGCTCTGTCCACATTCCCACTACTAGTTGTGCAGACTGCTTTTTTGAGCAGCAACTGGCAGTGTTGGAGGCCAGGGTAAATACTAGAGACACTGAAGCCAGAGGCTTAATGGGAGCACGGTTAAAATCAGTAGTAGTCTACAACCGATATTAAACTTGATGAAATTAGGCCTCAGCCTACACCCTGATTGACCCCGAGCTCCAACATCGCCAGTTGCTGCTCAGAAGTGTCTTTGACATGGGTACTCCCTCCTGCCCATCCTGGTTCCAGCACGCCTGCTGTTTCCGGGTAGTGTCAACGTCACTTTGCCAACAAAACGTTGTCCTGTTGTGTTGCGGCCAGGTTAGCCGCGTCTATGGTGCCTGCAGTTTAGGTGCTTCCAATGTGGGCTGCGGGTTCTGGTAATAAAGGCTGGTTCCTTAGTGCCAATAGGACAAGCACCCCTGTAAGGACTATGGGTTTTGGTAGCTGTGGCCGGCTCGCGGCCTTGCAACTTTGTTTTTCATGGGTACCTTCTGCTACCCATCCGGGTTCCAGCACCGTCAGCTGGTTCCAGGCAGAGCCTTTGGCCTAGGTGCCTCCTTCACGGTATCCGAGTTCCAGCAACGTCAGCTGGTCTTTGGTAGTGCTTTCTAGCACAGGTACCTCCAGCTTAGTAACCGGGTTCCAGCACCGTCAGCTGGTTCTCGGCTGTGTCTTTGGCACAGGTACTACCTCCTGCCCATCCTGGTTCCAGCACGCCTGCTGTTTCCGGGTAGTGTCAATGTCACTTTGCCAACAAAATGTTGTCCTGTTGTGTTGCGGCCGGGTTAGCCGAGCAACGTATGCTGGTCCTTGGTAGTGCTTTCTAGCACAGGTACCTCCTGCTTAGTAATCGTGCTCCAGCACCGTCAGCTGGTCCTCGGTAGTGTCATTGATTCTTGTTCCTTCTGCTGCCCCTCTGGGTTCCAGCACCGTCAGCTGGTTCTCGGCTGTGTCTTTGGCACGGGTACCCCCTCCGGCCCAGCCTGGTTCCAGCACGCCAGCTGTTTCCGGGAAGTGTCAACGTCACTGTCACCAATACGTTGTCCTGTCGTGTTGCGGTCGGGTTAGCCGAGTCTATGGTGCCTGCAGTTTAGGTGCTTCCTATGTGGGCTGTGGGTTCTGGTAATAAAGGCTTTTTCCATAATGCCAATAGGACAAGGGGTTAGGACTGTGGGTTTCGGTAACTGCGGCTGGCTCACGACCTTGCAAATTTGTTTTTCATGGGTACCTTCTGCTGCCCTTCCGGGTTCCAGCACCGTCAGCTGGTTCCAGGCAGAGCCTTTGGCCTAGGTGCCTCCTTCTCGGTATCCGAGTACCAGCAATGTCTGCAGTTACTTGGTAGAGCTTTCTAGCACAGGTACCTCCTGCTTAGCAACCGGGTTCCAGCACCGTCAACTGGTCCTCGGTAGTGCCATTGGCTCTTGTTCCTTCTGCTGCCCTTCCAGGTTCCAGTAGCGTCAGCTGGTTCCAGGCAGAGCCTTTGGCCTAGGTGCCTCCTTCTCAGTATCTGAGTTCCAGCAACGTCTGCTGGTCCTTGGTAGTGCTTTCTAGCACAGGTACCTCCTGCTTAGTAACCGGCTTCCAGCACCGTCAGCTGGTCCTCGGTAGTGCCATTGGCTCTTGTTCCTTCTGCTGCCCTTCCGGGTTCCAGCACAGTCAGCTGGTTCTCGCTAGTATCATTTGCTCTTCCAGCTTCTGCTGCCCTTCCGGGTCCCAGCACCATCAGCTGGTTCCAGGCAGAGCCTT
Organism: Dendrobates tinctorius; assembly: GCF_039654945.1. Lineage (NCBI taxonomy): Eukaryota > Metazoa > Chordata > Amphibia > Anura > Dendrobatidae > Dendrobates > Dendrobates tinctorius. The sequence goes on from NW_027361944.1 coordinate 1,329,509, forward strand.
TGGCCTAGGTGCCTCCTTCTCGGTATCTGAGTTCCAGCAACGTCTTGTGGTACTTGGTAGTGCTTTCTAGCACAGGTACCTCCTGCTTAGTAACCGGGTTCCAGCACCGTCAGTTGGTCCTCAGTAGTTCCATTAGCTCTTGTTCCTTCTGCTGCCCTTCCGGGTTCCAGCACCGTCAGCTGGTCCTCGCTAGTTCCATTGGCACTTGCAGCTTCGGCTACCCATCCGGATTCCAGCACCGTCAGCTGGTTCTCGGCAGTTCCTCAGCCTTCTTGTACATTCTGCTACATTTCCAAGTTCAAGCTTTTAGAAATGTTTTCTGTTTATTATCACTCTGGATCTCCCTGAAGATGACGACCCGGAAGACTATCCCGAAGAAGACCAAAAAGATGACCCTGAAGAAGATGACCAAGAGGACTAAGAGCATGAAGACAACCACCAAGATACAGAACAACTAGAGACAGAAGACCAAGAAGCAGAAGACCAAGAAGCAGAAGAAAAAGCAGAAGAACATTAAGCATAAGACTAAAAATCAGAGCAAAAGATATTATCTAAATTATAAGCAGAAGACGACTAAGCAGTGTATGGCGATGAGTCCGTTCCTCCTCGTGGTGCCTCTGGAAAATGCCTGCTACTGCAGGCCAAACTGAACGCGGACAAATCCTGTTGTAAATCTTTTGTGACAGGCAGAAAGGAAGGTGTAATCTTCAAACTTTTATACATAACAACTACAGGAATGACTGTCACAAATAAGAATATGATGAAGAAGAAGAATGGGAAGAAGATGAGGAAGTAGAATATGAAGAATAGTTGAATAAGAAGAATATGAAGAATGTAAAAAAAGAATAATAGGAAGATGGTGAAGAAGAAGTTGATTAAAAAGATGGTGCTGCTGCTGAGGATGATGAAGGAGAAAGTGTGGGAGAAGTAAAAAAAGAAGGTGAAGAGCATGGAAGTAGTGAAACTTACATATCTGACAAAATATAGAAAAGGTTAACATAGTCAATATTTTTGTAACTCCGAACGTCTTTAAAAAAAAAAATTAATTCCTGCTATTCCATTTGATTGGGCTAAACCTCTATGCCTTTAATGTCTCGTCCACCTCCCCCAATACATTCTACATTATTCTTAGTTGTTTTTCTTCATGTAGAATTAACCTACAAGGAAAGAAAGGGTTTTTTTTAATTCCAATATTTCTGTCCCATTGACTTGAATTTGGCTTCCGGTATCGGAATCGGCGATACCCGATACTTTTGTGATATCGATCCGATATTTCACGATATCTGATGGTATCGCTCAACACTATTGACCAGCGATTTCTCATTTTTGCAACACCATTTTATTTTTACGGACCACATCACATTTGAAGTCACTTTGAGGGGTCTATATGATAGAAAATACCAAGAAAATACCAAAAAGTGACACAATTCTAAAAACTGCACCCCTCAAGATGCTCAAAACCACATTCAAGAAGTTTATTAACCCTTCAGGTGCTTCACAGGAATTTTTTGAATGTTTAAAAATAAAAAATGAACATTTAACTTTTTTTCACAAAAAAATTACTTCAGGTTCAATTTTTTTATTTTACCAAGGGTATCGGGAGAAATTGGACTGGAAATGTTTTTGTGCAATTTGTCCTGAGTACGCCGATACCTGAATTGTTGGAAGGAACCACTGTTTGGGCGCATGGCAGAGCTCGGAAGGGAAGGAGCGCCGTTTGACTTTTTCAATGCAAAATTGGCAGGAATTCAGATTGGACGCCATGCCACGTTTGTAGAGCCCCTGATGTGCCTAAACAGTGGAAACCCCCCACAAGTGACCCCATTTTGGAAACTAGACCCCCCAAGGAACTTATCTAGGATTTTCTTCTCCAATAATGAGGGAAGAAAAAAAGCTGGGGTAGCCATTGCCTTTCATAAGGATCTATCCGTGGTAATTTCAGACGTACATAAAGACAACAAAGGCAGACAGCTGGCCATTAACTTTTCTTTAGAGGGTATAGAATATACTGTGGTCAATGTGTACACCCCCAATATAAGACAAATTAATTTTCTTAACAAAGTTAAGAGAAAACTCTCTAGCTTTAGCAAAGGACAAATTATATGGGGAGGAGACTTCAACTGTATTGTAAACCCAGACACTGACTGTTCTTCCTCAGATTTACACTCCTATAGTATGAAGCAGAGGAAGTGGCTGGAAGACTCCAACCTACACGATAGCTGTAAAATATTAAACCCCACCTCAAAAGAATATACCCGATTCTGCCCTCACAACAAATCTTATACCAGAATAGACCACATATTTACCAGTTTCTCATTACTAGATCTATACGTAGATTTCCAAACTGGTCCTATCACATGGTCAGACCATGCTCCTATTCTGTTGACACTTTGTGTCTCCTCACTAGACCAAAGACATTACAACTGGAGATACAGCAAATTTGTTGTAGACTCCTCAGACAATATAACATTAATAAGAAATACTCTGATGGATTACTTTAGAGAGAACAAATCCCAGGAGATCACACCTGAGACTTTATGGCTGGCGCATAAGTGTGTCATCAGGGGACATTTGATCCAGATGGCCTCAAGACAAAAGAGAGCGCAAACAAAAAACATTACTAGAACACATCACAAAATTAGAGGGTCTAGCCAAAGCAGATAAAAATTTAACCAAATATAAAGAGTTATATTCTCTCAGACTGGAATTAAGAAACCTTCTTATAAATATCTATGAGAAAAAGACTCTGTTCAACAGAGCAAGGTTTTATATAAATAACAATAAAACTTCAAGAAGTATGGCCAACAGATTTAAACCTATAAATAAGAAGCACTTAATCAAAAAAATATCCCAGAATTCACTAACTATAGAAAAACCAAAAGAAATAGCCTTGGCCTTTGAGAAATTTTATTCTAATTTATACAACATAGGGGAAAATGGGGCTAATCCCCCTCCTACAGAAGAGACGATAAAAATTTTTCTAGATAATGTAAAACTAGGATCTCTATCTCCAGATCAGAGAGAACTCCTTGACACACCTTTCTCGGAAGACGAGGTCTCTCTTGTGATCAATAATCTGAAAAGTAACAAAGCTCCAGGCCCTGACGGTTTCCCAATAGAATATTACAAAACATTTCAAAAAGACCTTGTCCCATATCTAACAAATATTCTTAATTTCATAAGGTCAAGAGGTATATGTAGTGCAGACATGCTGAGGGCCACAATAGTGGTAATTCCTAAGCCGGACAAAGACTCTACAAAAATCAAAAACTATAGACCCATATCCCTTTTGAATGCAGATATTAAAATTTATGCAAAAATATTAGCGGAGAGGGTACAGAATGTTATTCCTTACCTTATACATCCCGATCAGGCGGGTTTTGTAAAACATAGACAAACCTCTGACAGCTCTAGAAGCATTCTGCACCATTTACATTTATGCAACAAGAAAAATATTCCCAGTCTGTTTATAGCCCTTGATGCCGAGAAGGCTTTTGACAGTGTCAACTGGGCTTACGCCTTCGCAGTACTTGAAAGGATGGGTTTTAGTGGGGAGATGATAAAGGGAATTCGAGCTCTTTATTCTCAGCCATCTGCCTCTGTACTGGTCAATAGCACTATGTCTGAAAAATTCTTTTATAACAAATGGGACAAGACAGGGTTGCCCCCTGTCCCCAATTATTTTAATTTTGAGTCTGGAGCCACTGGCTCAAATGATAAGAGACTCGGGTAGGATACGGGGTGTCCGGCTGGGAGATTCAGAGCATAAAATAAATCTATATGCGGATGACATCATCCTCACATTGACAGACCCTGTTGCCTCTCTGAAGCAGACTTGGGACATCATAGACCTGTTTGGATCGGTTTCAAGCTTAACATAAAGAAAACTAATGTTTTGTCACTTTTTATTCCAGCACCCATTAAGCAGCAACTAAGAGACAGATACCCTTTCAATTGGGACTGTACTAAGATTCCATATCTTGGGATATGGCTCACAGGTAATCTCACACACATGGGTGAGGTGAACACTGAATGTCTTTTGCAGTCTCTCGAGATCAAGTTGGGAGAACTGTCAAAGACCCCGGCCACTTGGATGGGTAGAATAGTTCTGTACAAAATGTTCTGCCTCCCAAAGGTATTGTTTTTCTATAGAAATGTACCTTTACCTCTCTCAATGCAGTCTATACAGAAACTCACCTATCAAATGAATAAATTTAAATGGAACAACCAAAAATCAAGAGTGAGGAAACATACTCTGCTCAAATCCAAAGAAAATGGTGGGATAGCCCTCCCAGACCTAGAGGCATACTACTTTGCTACCATGGCTGAGCTAACAAAAATGTGGTTTACGGGGTGGACCGAGATGGGGTGGTCAGAAATTGAGAGAAATCTGATGCCTAACAAAGAGCCACTACTATACATATCTTATTTTCTCCTCCACAGGAAAGAGATTACATATATAGAGAACCCAATACTTAGGGCTTCTATGATTTGCTGGTCACATTTGTGCAGGAGGAAGTTTAAGGCTTACCCTCATTCGACTAAACAGTTGAGAATTCCCTTTTTGTCGCCTGTCAGAGTCTCTTTGAGACCATTGTTTGACAGCTGGACAAAATTCTCCATCATGTTTGTTGATGATTTACTTGACAACAATAGAGTCATACCTTTTGAACTGGTTAAAACCAAGTTTGGAGTCCCCAATACTGAGTACATGACATATCTCCTGCTCAAAGAGGAGTATAGTAATTATAAGAAAAACTTCTGTGGAGTGATCATGATTAACCATACTATTTACAATTTTTTAATTAACACCTCCCAGCCACAAGAGTTTCTTGAAACCCTTATACACTATTCTAAATAACAAATACACCTTTTCCAATAAAGGATGTTTTGAAAAGTGGGAAACCACTCTACAGAAACAAATAAAAAATTCCCCAATGGACAACATTATTCAAAATAGCGGCAAAAGCCACAAAATGTATGAATATTCTTGAGACTCATTATAAGCTGGTCCATAGATACTATCTCACTCCGAATAGACTCAGATATTTTGGAGGAGGGGGGTCTGGACTATGCTGGTGCGGATGTGGATCACAAGCTGACTTGCTTCATGTGTTTTGGGGATGCCCGATCTTAAAAGTATATTGGCTCAAGGTTTTTCAATTAATCTCGATTATATGTAACTGTCGTGTCCACCCACACCCAGCTCTAGCCTTGTTACTCATTGGAATCTATAGGTTTAAAAAAGAAAAATTTCTGGTCGCTCATATTCTAATGTCTGCTGTGTATCTAATAGCGAAAGGTTGGAACAACATGCAACCACCTGATGTTGTTACATTGATTATGTTGGTCGACAAACATTACACATATGAAAAAATTCATTAATAATTTATCAATAAAACTATTTGGAGATAGATGGAATAAATGGTTTGAACTTAAATCTAAAATAGAAAATGTTTTCATATCTTGAACCCTTTTTTTTCTTCCTTTTCTCACTCATATCATGCTCAAAAACTTCATATTTCCAGATGCCCGCCGGTGTTTCTACATTTGCCTATTGGTTGATTTGTTTATTGTTGATTACATTCATCTCAAGTGTCTTTGATTTTGATACATGATGGAAAATAGTACCATATTGTATTGTATTGTTACACAATGTTTAAAATGCCATATGGAAATGACTCACACTATATGAATGTATGTTTTATATTTCTGTTATCTTGAAAAACCTTAATAAAAACATTGTTTAAGAAAATTCAAAACATTCATTATTCAATAGAGCCCAATATAGCAAAAAGCAGCGTTTTGAATGAACACTCACATTTCTTGGTAGAATCGTGCAGGATTGAAATTTTTGATGTTTTTCTACTCCTCTCAACAGCCCAAACAAGTTTCTAAGAGGATGAGTTTGCAACTACTTTCTTTTGGAGAAAATTCAAAACATTCATTATTCAATAGGGACCAATAGCAAAAAGCAGCGGTTTGAATGAACAATCACATTTCTTAGTTGTTATAGTTATATGATGCACATACACATTATGCGAATTGTTAAAAAAAATTTTTTATTACTTGCATAGTGTGCTTATAATTGACACATATGTGTGTGCCTTTGCACTCTATGTCAGGCATATTCACTTTAACGGTTCATACACACCGCTATAATTATTTCAGTATCATTATATTTTATCCCCTCACTTTCAACACTTGCTATCACTTTAAATAGTGATTATTATTCTTCATAATTATTTTATTTTCTTGTCCTCACTTGAGCGCATGCCCAGTTCTGTCCTCCCTAGGAGCCTTCTGACGTGCTCAGTCTGGTATGTGGCTGTCTCTGGCTGTTTTGCAGCTTGAGCCGCTTTCATGCTGATGAGCGCTGATCATAGTCTCCCTGTTCATAGTGGGGACTCAACAGCGCATGCGCCGATAATGCTGTGGACGTTTAGAACTGAATACTATTAACGTCATTGTGGACACTACAGCGCAGGTCCTGAATTTTACAAGCTTTATTAGGGAAAGCGGTTTATTGGTTGACGGCACTATATAAACTAGATCCGGGGCAATTGTAAACCACGCCTCCTGAGGAAGCTGAGGCGTAACGCGCGTAGAGGTGGCAGGTTTTACAGCGACATACACAGCACATGTAATTTGTTACTTTCTAATGCAGTCCTTGTATCTTACTCTGGAATTTGTATAGACAGTTTTTACTCTGTGTACACTTAACGCCTACCAGGCTTATTTGATACAAGGCACTTATGCACTTTATATTCAGCAGTTTACTCTGGGCACTTATTGTATGCAAAACCTTATCTGGGCATACATATGTAAATGTGGAGTTTGCTGTTTACTATGCATTCTATTTGTGAAAGGAAAGCAAAGAAATTACATGTTTTATACAGATAAAAACTTTATTAACTGTCAAGGTGCTGGTTTAATTATATTGTGTTTATGTCTGCTGTAACTTGCATTTAGCATTTATGCTGCTCTGTTAATTATTCTAAATAAATTATTTAGCTTGAAAAACTCCAATTTTGGTCTCTTGTGATGCTTAATAGCTCATTTATGAGATTTTTTTTGCTATTATATTTCCAGTGAGTTGAGCCTTTGCAGAATTTTTTCCAGTATTTGGGATATATTTGTACTTTATCCTATATACAGTATGAGCCTGTACATTGCTTCCTATATACAGTATGAGGCCGCATATAGCCTTCTATATACAGTATGAGGCCGCATATAGTCTCCTATATACAGTATGAGACTGCACATCGCTTCCTATATACAGTATGAGGCCACATATAGCCTCCTATGTATGGTATGAGCCTGCACATCGCTTCCTATATACAGTATGAGGCCGCATATAGCCTCCTATATACAGTATGAGCACCCACATATAGCCTCCTGAATACAGTTTTTGCCTCCTATATACAGTATGAGCCTGCACATAGCCTCCTCTATACAGTATGAGCCTGCACAAAGCCTCCTATATACAGTATGAGCCTGTACATCACTTCCTATACACAGTATGAGGCCGCATATAGCCTTCTATATACAGTATGAGCACCCACATATAGCCTCCTACGTACAGTATGAGCCTGCGCATTGCTTCCTATAAACAGTATGAGCCTACAAATCACTTCCTATATATAGTATGAGCCCACATATAGCCTCCTGAATACAGTGTTGGCCTCCTATATACTGTGTGAGTCCCCATATAGCCTTCTATATACAGTATGAGCCTGCACATTGCTTTCTATATACAGTATGAGGCCACACATATAGCCTTCTATATACAGTATGAGGCCGCATATAGTCTCCTATATACAGTATGAGCCTGCACATCGCTTCCTATATACACAATATGAGCCCACATAGCCTCCTATATACAGTATGAGCATCCACATATAGCCTCTTATGTACAGTATGAGCCTGCGCATTGCTTCCTATAAACAGTATGAGCATCCACATAGCCTCCTATGTACAGTATGAGCCTGCACATCGCTTCCTATAAACAGTATGAGCCTGCAAATCGCTTCCTATATACAGTATGAGCCCACATATAGCCTCCTGAATACAGTGTTTGCCTCCTATATACAATGTGAGTCCCCATATAGCCTCCTATATACAGTATGAGCCCCTATATAGCATCCCATATCTAACTGCATTTACCTTGGTATCATTAATTTTCTATGAGACTGCTCTGTTCTCATATTGTGCATTTATGCATTTAGTAGGGCTTAATGGAATGATTGCGCTTGTTACACATCAACTCTAGATGCGCTCACTTATTAGACTTTGGTTGGGGCAACTTTAAAATATAATAATGATAATGGTCCTGTCTAGTGACAAGTTTATTTTACAGGCTTCTGGAGAAAGGCACAATACCAGTCATTCAAGGGTTAATTCTTTGGAACACTGAGAGGGACTTTCTAGCCAATGAAACCACAGTATAAAACACCTGTGATAACTATGGCAACTGCGCTGATGTCATAAACACATGCATCTACGATGCAGGAGAAGATTCCAGAACCACAAGTCATTTAGCCGTAGACGGAGCCATACTTGATGTGTCTGGAGACCTGGAGCTTCATCACTCCACAATGGGAGGAAGGGGACACCGCCTAGCCAGCCAGATCAGCCATAGCGCCTAGCCAGCCAGATCAGCCATACCGCCTAGCCAGCCAGATCAATGGGGTGACAGATGTTGCAGCCAGATCTCCCTCACGTCCGGTACTCGCCGCCTTCACTTTATGTGTACGGCCTGGAGAGGTCGCATTAGGCTTCTCCAAAACAAATATGACACAATGTACAAATTCAGGTACAATTTGCTGTTACATGTTGGCACTAACCTTCTAAGCCCAAGGGAAGGGCAGTCCTGCAGCCATGGTTCCCTAGAGGTTTCCACCACAGGGGGCTTTTCCTCTCCTGAGTGCTGAAGGACGATTCTTCATGAGTCGGGGGTTCTGCCATTTAAGGTGTCTCTTTCATAGTAATTGGCTGATTCTAAATTTCAGACACTGAAAGAAATAATAATGATGAGATTTGGAATAAAATTCGGTCAATTTAACATCCAATAAAAGTGTTTTGTGTGTTACTTTCACAATCTTCGGTTGGTGAGATTTTGTTGGGGATCAGGATCCAGCATCTATGATCAAGCCATGAAGCCAGATATGAAGTCAGAGCAATTTAACCCTGCGCTGGAAGACAGGACGGAGCAGAGATGACAAAGTGTGACTGCACAATTAGCACAAGTTCACACTCTTCCTCCCATTCAGATACACGAGGGGATTCAGGGCCGAGTTGGGACTAAAAAAGCAGCCCTGGCACACAAAATTCACCAGCCCACATACAATAAGTGTCCTCAACCCAAATCGTAGAACACTGATAGGTCATGTAGGATTTTGCTTTATCCGTTACCAGGGCTGAAACAAAGTATTTTGGGTGCCCAAGGCAGATGAAGCCGAAGGCGCCCATTTTGCATCTCTACCCAGCTAATAAGGTAAGGGAGAAAACAAGGGGAACTGCTACCTTGGATCTAATTCTTATAAACAGGGAGGAAATGGTTGAGGAGGTAAAAGTGGCTGGGACCCTACGAGGTAGCGACCATGCTATTTTAGAATTTTGGATAACTAGAGGCTGAAGACCTGTGAAGACTCAGACGTCAAGGTTAGATTTCAGAAAGGCAGATTTTAAGGGATTCAGAAAGAGAATTGGAGGGATCCAATGGCTGGATATCCTTAAAGACAAAAATGTCCAGGAAGGATGGGAAATCTTGAAAGTCTTAGTTACTCACCGGTTAACGGTGTTTTTCGGAGTCCATGACAGCACCACCTGAGAGAGGGGATCCGCCCTTCAGGAACAGGAAACCTACAGATACAAAAGGGCGGCACCTCTCCCACGCATCAGTTGGATTACAGAGCACAAGAGGACCACAATGGTTAATAGCAAAGTTTATACACAGTGTTTTTTATACAACTATTCCTTACTAGTGTACATATAAGAGAAAGAAGTGCATATCCAAAATTAAACTACAAAAAGGGAGGGAATATACGGGTGCTGTCATGGACTCCGAAAAACACCGTTAACCGGTGAGTAACTAAGACTTTATCGGTCGTCCATGACAGCACCACCTGAGAGAATTACAGAGAGTAATAACTATTTAGGGAGGGACTATAGCCTGCAGTACCCTTATACCAAAAGAGAGGTCTGTGGAAGCACCCAAGTCTAGCCTATAATGATTATAAAAGGTGCTCGGAGAGGACCAAGTAGCCGCCTTACATATCTGGTCAATGGAGACTTCTGATCTCTCGGCCCACGAGGACGCCATGGCTCTGGTGGAATGCGCCCTCAGGTTTGCAGGTGCCGGTCTGCCCTTTGAGGTGTATGCAATTGAAATAGCCTCTCTAATCCACCTAGCTAGTGTATTTTTTGACACTCTACAGCCTTTCCTGGGACCCTGATGGGAGATAAATAGGGCATTTTTCTTTTTCCAGGGGTCAGTAACCGCCAGATATTCTTTAAGGCATTCTCTAACATCTAAGGTGTGTAATTTCTTTTCCTTCTCATTAGCTGGATTAGGGAGGAAGGATGGAAGGACTATTTCCTGTGTTCTATGAAAGCTAGAAACTACCTTCGGTAAGTACGCCGGGTCAGGTCTGAGTATTACCCTATCGTCCATAAACTGTAAATAGGGAGGACGCCTAGATAATGCCTGGATGTCGCTTACTCTACGAGCTGAGGTTAGAGCTACCAGGAAGGCTACCTTGAGGGACAGGTTTTTTATAGAGGCTGATGAGATGGGTTCGAATGGAGCTTCTGTCATGGCCGTAAGGACTAGGTTCAAGTCCCAAGGCATGAATCTATCCTTCACCACTGGCCTGGATCTACCTGCTGCTTTGATGAATCTACTGACCCAGTAATTACCCGCGATGTTGCAGCTAAAGAGGGCCCCCAAGGCTGAAGCTTGTACTTTGAGGGTACTAGTGGAGAGCCCCATTTCTAGACCTTTCTGAAGAAATTCTAAGATTTGATTTATAGGAGCCGAACCCCCCAGCGACTACTCTAGAGTTCTTTAGGAATCTCTTCCAAATTCTGACATAGATCTTGGTGGTAGTGATCTTTCTACTTTTAAGTAGAGTGTCAACCAGGTCTGGGGAGAAGCCTTTATTTTTCAGCAGTGTCCGTTCAAACTCCACGCCGTCAGATGTAGGCCAGCCACCTGAGGATGAAAGACTGGGCCCTGGGATAGGAGATCCGGGATCTCCGGGAGGACCCAAGGATCGGACACTGACATGGTCCTGAGGCATGAGAACCAAGCCCTCCTGGGCCAAAACGGAGCGATCACTATAACTTTCGCTCTGTCTCTCCTGATTTTCCTCACCACTAGAGGTAATAGCGATAGGGGAGGGAAGGCATAGGATAGCTCGAAATCCCACTTTATCAGCAAGGAGTCTACCGCCAGGGGGTCTTCTCTGGGATTTAGTGAGCAAAATTGTCTTACTTTCCTGTTTTCTCTGGTGGCGAAGAGATCTATCTCTGGCAGTCCCCACTTCTGAACAATCAGGTCGAAGATAGAGTTTTTTAGGGACCATTCTCCTTGCCTTAAGAGATTGCGGCTCAGGAAATCTGCCGTGGTGTTGTCTTTCCCCTTTATATGTAGAGCTGTTAATGATAGGAAATGCTGCTCTGCTAGCTGGAACAGCCGTTCTGCTACATTCATCAGGGATTTGGAACGGGTCCCGCCTTGGTGGTTGATATACGCTACGGTGACCAGATTGTCGGAAAACACTCGCACATGATGGCCCTGTAGATACACAAGCAGTTCTTTAGCCGCCAGCTCTACTGCTGTCAATTCTTTCAAGTTGGATGACATCTCTATCTGATGATGCTCCCATAGGCCCTGGACCAGAATTTCCCCCATATGAGCCCCCCAACCGGAAGGGCTAGCATCCGTGGTGATTATGCGGGATATGTCATATTCCCAGGGAACCCCTATGGATAAATTATTCTCATCTAGCCACCATTCTAGGGACTCCCTTGTGTTTCGGGACAAGGTTAGCTGGCCCTCTAAGTAACCCCCAAGGATTTTTTGATGCCTTAAGACCTCGCCCTGTAGAGTTCTTAAATGAAACTGGGCCCACTGGACCGCCGGGATACAGGAGGAAAGTGAACCTAGAAGGGACATGGCTTTCCTGAGGGACATGGTCGGGTTTTTGGAAGCGTTCAGGACCTGACAGTGTAGGCGAACTAGCTTCTCCGGGGGCAGACGACATTCCTGTTTTACGGAATCTAGGATGAGGCCCAAGAATTGTTGGATTCTCATTGGCTGTAATCGAGATTTTTTAATGTTAATCAGCCATCCTAACCGTTCTAGGGCAGACATTGCCCTTTGTAGCTGTTCCAAACAATGGTTAGCCGTTTTCCCTACAATCAAGAAGTCATCTAAGTAGGGGACTACTAAAATGTCTGATTCACGTAGATGGGCCATAACTTCCGCTACTACTTTCGTAAACACACGGGGAGCGACTGCTACCCCAAAGGGGAGGGCCGCATACTGGAAATGTTGAACTGACCCATCTAACTGCACTGCCACTCTGAGAAAACTCTGATGATCTGCATGAATGGGTATATGGTAGTAAGCATCTTTCAAATCTAACACCACCATGAAGCAGTTTTGAAACAGTAATTTTATTGTTGAATTAATTGTTTCCATCTTAAATGGACGTGTGACCAGGAATTCATTGAGGGATTTAAGATTCATTATGGTCCTAAAGGAACTGTCTGGCTTGCGGACCAGGAACAAAGGGGAGAAGAAACCTTTCCCCCTTTCTTCATCTGGAACTGTAGTTAGGACCTTTTTATGGCAAAGATCCCGAACTTCAGCTTCCAGGGCAGACTGTTCTGATGAGGATGACCTAAGAGGAGTGACCTTAAAACGATCTTGGGGAACCAGGGAGAATTCTAGTCGTAGGCCCGCAGTTACCACCCCCAGTATCCAGTTGCTATTAGAGATTAATGCCCAGGCCGGGTAGAAGGCAGCTAGTCTCCCCCCTACCGGAGCAACTAGTCATTGGGGCGGCTTTTTAGTGTCCCGTGCTGGACCTTCCTGGCGCCCCCCTCCTCCGAACATGAATCCAGTGCCTCTCCTTTTGTCGTCCCATCTGCCCTGATCCCTGGACGGCCTCCTACGGAAATATCCTTTCCTAGTAAAGGGGCGTCTAAAAGAGGGGTTCGGCAGACTGGGGAACTTCTTTTTATCGTCCCCGGCCTTCTCTAAAAGTTCATCCAGGACGGGCCCAAACAGGTATTCGCCCTCACAAGGAATGGAACAGAGTCGAGATCTGGCCTGGATGTCTCCTGGCCAGCATTTTAACCAGAGAGCCCTTCGAGCTGCGTTGGATAAACCTGCGGTTCTAGCCGCCATCCTCGCAGAATCTGCTGACGCATCAGCCAGAAAAGCAGCAGCACTTTGGATAACTGGTAAGGCTTTTCGAATGTATGCTCTTGAAGTTCCATCCTTCAACTGGGAATCCAGCTGATCCAGCCAGACCATCAAGGATCTGGCCGTACATGTGGCCGCTACCGCTGGTCTCAATGCACCCGCTGACGTCTCCCATGTTCCTTTCAGAAAAGAATCCGCTTTTTTGTCTAGCGGGTCTTTTAAGGAGGCCATATCATCGAAAGGTATGGAGGACTTCTTGGAGGCTTTGGCCACTGCCGCGTCCAGCTTAGGGGCCTTGTCCCATTTGGTTACCACTGGGTCATCAAACGGGTACCTTCGTTTGAAGGCAGGTGGCAAAGAACCTCTTTTTTCAGGCTTTTTCCATTCTCTATTTATTAGGTTCTGGACTTTATCGTTCAACGGGAAGGATCTACGCTTTCTGGGATCTAGGCCTCCGAACATCACATCCTGTACTGAAAGTTCCGGTTTTGTGTCTGCTACCCCCATAGTAGACCTTACTGCTTTAACTAACTTATCCATCTGGTCTAAGGGAAAGCAGAAACGGCTCGAGTCTTCCTCTGAAGATGATGAAGTGGAGGCCGGGGAATCTGAGGAGATATCGATTCCAGGTGCGGCCGAGGACTCTGAACCAGAGAGGTTAACATCTCTTCCCTTAGAGGAGTCTTTTTTAGATAGGGCCTTCATTTCTGTCCTGATTATCTCCCTCAGGCTTGTGGTGAAGTCCGGTGTTTCTTCCGCCACCTGTATGGACGGGGAAGAGTGTAAGGGCCTGTCAATCTACCCCTAGGGTACCCCTATCCAACCCCTACCGTTTGTCGCACGCATGGCTGACACAACTTTTTAGGGTGGCCGTCTGGCAAAGGGCAATTACAGAGGGCACATTCCCTGTGCTTCTGCTTCCCCGTAGCTTTCCTTGCCTGTGAAGGAACAAAAATAAAACACTGCATCAGGGTACATTCACGGAGATCTCTTACCCATGCAGATGAGGCAGATACCGGGTCACGGAGGGAGGCAGGAGGGTCCTTTAGCCTGGAGGAACTTCTGTGGCTCTGTTCGCCCGTCCGTTTCTTCTTCTGCTGGCCACTCGCCTGTGAATTCACAGTGGCCTGTTTCTCTGGGCGCTCCTGCGCCTCGTCCTGCTGCTCTGTGGGGGCTTCTGTCGAATACATTGCTGGGCCTTCAGAAGCACCCCAGCAGCGTCACCTCCTGTCTTTTAATGCCTCCCATAGTGTCCGGATTAGCAGGGCTGTGGCGCGGCACCTCCCCCCCCGGGTCCTCCCCCCCCCGCGACTTCCCCCCACATGCTCCGTTCCTCCCCCCCCCCCGGGTACCACGCGCCGCCCTAGACCGCCGAGCAGCGGCGGCGCAACCCGGAAAGCCGGCCGGCATCCGACTTCCGGTTTCGGCGTTCCCGGCCCCGCCCCTTCCGCTGCGTCACTTCCGTAGCGCGATCAAGAGCGCGGGAGCGCGCGGAAAGGAGCCGGCACGGCGCCCCCGGCTCCGGAATGCCTGCCGCCCCCCCATGCGCCGACCCGCGCCCGCCGCACAGGCGCGACCGCCAGCCCCCGGAGAGAGAGAGAGAAAGAGAGGACCAAGCGGAGACCGGGTGGATGTAACAGGAGGGGTTCCAGGGGGTCATACATACCTCGTGCCGGCCCTATGGAGACGGCTGTCCACCGGACCCTCTGCTCCGCCTGCTCCAACCACTGTCGTGGTGACCTACCCGGCCCCACCGTGGCGCATCCAGGGACCCGAGCTTGACAGAGGTAGGAGACCCCCCCGCTACCTGGGTCGGTCAGCCGGCCTGGGAATCCCTCGACGACTCCATGATGGACCATCTGTAGGAAGTCCCGTCCTATAGGAACAGGAAACCAACTGATGCGTGGGAGAGGTGCCGCCCTTTTGTATCTGTAGGTTTCCTGTTACTGAAGGGCGGATCCCCTCTCTCAGGTGGTGCTGTCATGGACGACCGATAAAAATGAAATTCTCAAAGCACAGTTGTTAACAATTCCGAAAAGAGGGAAGAATAGGAAGCATTTAAGGAAACCAGGATGGATGAACACAGAACTTAAGCACATGCTAAAAAGGAAGAAAAAAATGTTTATAAAATGGAAAGAGGGAGGCATATCTAAAGAAGAATATAATGCTGTCTGCAGAACCTGCAGGGCACAAATCAGATTATCTAAAGCTGAAAATGAATTGAGGCTTGCAAGAGATGTCAAAAGCAATAATAAAGGATTTTGGGGATATGTCAAAAGTAAAAGAAAAGTCAAAGATGCTATAGGATTTTTACAGGATGAAAATGATGAAATGGCTTACCAGGATGTTGAGAAGGCTGAACTTTTATATTCCTATTTTGCATCTGTTTTCTGTCAGAAAGGAAATGTAACATCAACTGTTATTCACTGTCCTATTAAGGGAATAGAAGAATCCAGGATATCTATAAACAGAAAGATAGTGAGGAAACACTTAGCTAACCTAAATGAATTCAAGTCTCCAGGTCCAGATGAATTACACCCCAGAGTACTGAAGGAGATAGCAGAAGAAATTTTTGAACCCCTCTCCATAATCTTTGAAAATTCTTGGAGAACAGGAGAAGTGCCAGAAGACTGGAGAAGAGCAAATGTTGTTCCTATCTTCAAAAAGGGGAAGAAGGTGGACCCAGGCAACTATAGGCCGGTGAGTCTGACTTCTATACCAGGAAAGATCTTTGAACAAATTATTAAACAACATGTATGTCAATACCTGGATAAGAATGAAGTGATTAAACAGAGTCAGCATGGGTTTGTAACTAATAAGTCATGTCAGACTAATTTAATCTCCTTCTATGACGGTATTACTGATTGGGTGGATCAAGGAAATGCTGTAGATATAGTATATCTTGACTTCAGCAAAGCATTTGACAAAGTCTCTCATACAATCCTTATTGAAAAAATGACTAAGTATGGAATGGACAAGGCAACTGTTAGGTGGATTCATAACTGGCTTAGTGATCGGACCCAAAGAGTGGTCGTAAATGGCTGCACATCCAGTTGGAAGAATGTGTCAAGTGGGGTACCACAGGGCTCTGTCCTGGGCCCTGTATTGTTCAACATCTTTATCAACGATTTAGATGAAGGAATTGAGGGTAAACTGATTAAATTTGCTGATGACACAAAGCTAGGAGGGATAGCTAATACTAGAGAAGAGAGAGAGAGGATTCAAAAAGATTTAAATAAACTGGAGAAGTGGGCAGCAACTAACAGAATGGTTTTTAACAGGGAGAAATGCAAAGTACTACATCTGGGCAATAAAAATGAAAAAAGCATATATAGAATGGGAGGAATAGGGCTAAGTGACAGCACATGTGAAAAAGACTTGGGTATACTAATAGATCACAGACTGAATATGAGTCAACAGTGTGATGCAGCAGCAAAAAAGGCAAATGCAATTCTAGGATGTATTAACAGAAGCATACAGTCTAGATCACGTGAAGTCATTATTTCCCTCTACTCCTCTTTGGTCAGACCTCATCTGGAATATTGTGTCCAGTTTTGGGCACCACATTTTAAAAAAGACATCAACAAACTGGAGCAAGTTCAGAAAAGATCGACCAGAATGGTGACCGGTCTGCAAACCCTGTCTTATGAGGAAAGGTTGCAGGATTTGGGAATGTTTAGTTTGCAAAAGAGAAGACTGAGAGGAGACTTAATAGCTGTCTACAAATATCTAAAGGGCTGTCACATTGTAGAAGGATCAACTTTATTCTCATTTGCACAAGGAAAGACTAGAAGCAATGGGATGAAACTGAATGGGAGGAGACACAGATTAGATATTAGAAAAAACTTTTTGACAGTTAGAGTGATCAATGACTGGAACAGGCTGCCACCAGAAGTGGCGAGTTCTCCTTCAATGGAAGTCTTCAAACAGAGGCTGGACAGACATCTGACTGGGATGATTTAGCGAATCCTGCTTTGAGCAAGGGGTTGGACCAGATGGCCCAGGAGGTCCCTTCCAACTCTACGATTCTATGATTCTATGATTCTTCCCTTTTCCATTAGGTCTATGACATCATGTGATTAATAACTAATGAGCTGAATCCTTCTAAGTCAGGCCCATATACATTTGTATCTCATGAACCTACAACTCCCAGTATGTCCTTAACAATGGTAAGGAGATGCTGGGAGTTATCAGTCTTTATCAGACTGTGGACTATACAGGAACCATAGTACTGATGAGACGCAGTCAGTACCAATCGCTAAAAATGTACATCCTGGTACCTTATAGGTGACCTCTTCTCAGATTGAGTCTTTTCTTTCTCTTAGGCCTGTTTCACACTTCAGTTTTCTGGCGTTAGTCAAAATCCGCCAGTGTGCAAAAACGGATCCGTTTACGTTTTGTGGCAAACGGATGCAACTGGATCTGTTTTTTGTACGGATCCGCTTTAGACGCTAGTGCATGAAATTTAAAGTAAGGCCTGTTTCACGAGAGAGAGAGATTTAGCTGCCAGAATGGGATTTGGGGTTAAATATCATGAAAGGACATTCATTCGGGCATGCTCAGTATAAAAAGGAGGATCCGTTGGCGGATTCCTTCAATTAACGGTTGGCAACGGATCCACCGCCTTTTCTCATCCACATCTCGCTTCTTAAGGCCCCTTTCACACTCCAGTCTTTTGCAATCAGTCACAATCTGTCAAAGTGTTCAGATCCGTCAAGTGGATGGATCCTGCGTATATTGCAAAAAACTGATGCACTGGATCCGTTTTTATGACTGATCCGTTGTAGCAGCCTTGCTGTAGGAATTAAAGAAACAGAATTCTGGAGCGAGAGAGAGAGAGGGATTTTGTGCCAGAATAGAAAAAGCAGCCGCAGGGGTAAAATAAAGGAATTAAAATGATTCCGGGCATGCTCAGTTTTAAAAGACGGAATCCGTCGCTATCCGATTTTTCGACGTACACAAAAAACGTTCATCTGTCCGTTGTCTCCGGCCGACGGACAGAGAATTTCTGACGGATCTCTTGGACGACGGATGAAACGTGTGGCCATCCGTCACAATCTGTCACTAATACAAGTCTATGAGAAAAAAAACGGATCAAGCATGAAAAAATGATGGAAAGCCAAAATTAAAAATATATATATTGTATACCAAATTATAATGTGATGACATAAAAATCTGAATAATAAATATATCAATACATCTTGCCAAAATTAGTATATTATCAACACAAAAAATAGAATAAAAAATATATATCAAAAAGTGCTAAGTGCTAAAATATAAAATCTGAATACATACAATAAATAAATCAATACATCTTGCCAAAATTTGTATAATATCAGCACCAGAAAAAAATAAATAAAAAATATGTAAAAAAAAAATGCTAAGTGCTAAAATATATCACTCAAAAAACTTTTCTATTAATAATGTGTAAGTTAAATATATAGTGTAGACAATAATATCGTGAAAAGTACTACCATAATATTCTAAAAATTGCACTAAAAAGTGCTATAGTGCTGTAAAACAAAAATTGTGCAAAAGTGAAAAGTATTGCAAGATATAGAATTAAATCCACTGTAAATGATTCAGTACTATAAAGTGCTGGAGGACAAAACATTCAATGCACATTGAAAATAAATGAATATACAAGTATAACCAAGAAATAATGCTCTACAAAAAGCACTGCAGTGCTATAGATGAATTGCAGAGTACTGCAAAATATGAGGGATAAATACAAATGAAAGTTTACGTATACTAAAATATGCCAAGATATAAATTACTATAATATGACCCAGTAATATAAGGTGCTATAGTGCTACACCGCCATACACATTAAGTTTGGAGCTGTGACCAAACTCACCCCAGCGAACAGCGCTTGACACTGGACGCCAGAGTCCGTGGCTGCACGGGTACAACAGTCCCAGCAGCCAAATCCGGAGGGCAGGAGACTGCAGCCCTCCTGACCCAATCACACACCTGAATGCACAGCAGCATACCAGAGCCAGAGCCACCACGAAGGAGTGACACCTGTGAAAGGCTCAAGCTGCCTGCCATACAGGCAAGGACTAAAGAACCGCAAGGAACAGAGGACTGAGCATAGCTTTAGACCTCATGGGACAGCGTAGAAAGGAGGCCTCCAACCCATCTGGCTTAGTGGATCCTAAATTGCTTCCAGGCTGGCTGGATCTCCATTACCATCAGTACTCAGTGCCCTGGTTTGCAACTCTAAATGTGAGTAAAACCATAAAGTCTGCACCTCGCTGTGTTCTCCTGTTTATTTGCTGCGTCACCTCAGCACTGCATTACATCCATCATCACTATCTTTTATAATATAATTGCCCTGGGACTTAGCTCCACCTGTGGAGAGCTGTACCAACTCTGCTGCATCACCATCAGCCTCAGCGGTCTTTTTAAGCAGCGTCGGCTATCCCTTGCCGAATACCACAGGTGGCGTCACAAACTATATCTTATATAGGGTCCAGGATCCAGCAGGATGATGAGGAGCTCTCCTAGCCAGCGTCCTCTCCCATTCACGGCAAAGCCACGCCCCACCTTGAGATTGTTGATATCTTTCAACAATTTTAGTTCTCAAGTCCTCACAGTTCTCATTTTTTCTTTATGTCCTCCATGCTTAGTGTGGCACAGAGACAAACATTGCAAAGATTGAGTCAACTTCTCCCCTTTTTATCTGGTGTCAGGTGTTATTTTCATATTGCCCCCAATTGGTTTTAAATTCTGCCTGGAATCTGCCTTAAAAAGAGCCTCAAAACCACTGCAAAAAGTGAATATAATCCACAGCAATCCTACACAATGATCCCCCACTTATCGCGGGCATTACATTCTAAACCTCCAACACGATAGTTGAAAATCCGCCAAGTAAGAAACTTACATTTATTTTAGCATTTATATATTTTAAGGATTTACAAACCCCTCCCACACACTTATTTACCATTACTAGTCCCTTATTAGTCGGCCCCGTTCCTTATTAACCTTTTGCACCTTTTTATAAACACTACTTACTACACTACTACAAATTCTACATGATGAAGATGATGAATTAGCTGTGTAGTACTGATGATTGAAGGTGATGAAAATGGGATGAATGTACAGTACTGTACTGCACAGCATGGAAGAGCATTACAGCTCTCCTATTGGCACCACTTCATCAGGAGCTTCTTCAGGTGTGGCAGTAGTATCTTCAGCCTCATCCGTAACTTTTAATACCACTAAATGCGTAACCAACCTCTTGTTCGAGTGATGAACATAGTCATGGAGAGATGCTGGTTCTGCTTCTTAAGAACCATACGGAGGTCCTATTCCTCAGCCAATCGATGAAGTACATTGCCCATTATGACCATGATTACAAGTCGATCAAGTGTTAGGCCAACCTCCTCCTCTTCTTAAACCCGTTGTTCAAACTGTTCCTCATCCTCTTCTTCACTTGCTGAAGGGTGTTTCCGTCTTCAGTAGTCATGTCACTGAAGCCCTCTCCTCCCGGTATTTTCACCAGCTTCACAGCCTAATCCACCGCAGAGTGATACATTTCATCAAGAGAAAGTCTGACACATCATTTTCTTTATGGTTTTTTGAACATTTTTTCAATATATATTTTGTTTTTAAATATTTGATAGACTCAAAAAAACAAGAAGTGGGACAAAAGGTAGTCACCAGGGCCGGACTGGGACTAAAATTCAGCCCTGGCATTTGAAGTTACATAGGCCCACTAGTCACATGGTGACTATATAATATCTTTGTACAGTTGTAGTTTACAAGAAGTGAGAGGAGATTAACACAACTATATAACATGTAGTCACAGCTGTGCCCAGGATTTCAGCTCAGTCCTATTTATTGCTTTTAGGTACAGTACTCCTCCCAAAGCGCTGTCCCCTTTTGTATGCATGATTACAGAATTCCTGGCAGAACTGCTCTCTATTGGGCAACCAGACCCCCTGGTCATAGCCTCCCCTATCATACCTCCCAACTTTTGAAGAAGGGAAAGACGGACAAAGACTGCGGCGCGCACAGCGCGCCACTGTAAATTTTGGCCACGCCCAACCACACCCATTTCACAACTAGTCACACCCATGTCCACACCTAATCGCACCCATTTAGCACTGCTGATCACACTGACTGGTACTGAGGGCACAGTGGCTGGCATTATGGGCACACTGACTGGCACTAAGGAAGAGAGAAAACAGAGAGAGAGAGAAAAAAGAAAACAGAGAGAGCGAGAAAGAAAGGGGAAAGAAAGAAAGAACAGTGAGAGACAAAGAAAGAACAGTGAGAGACAGAGAAAGAACAGTGAGAGACAGAGAAAGAACAGTGAGAGAAAGAAAGAGGGGAAAGAAAGAAAGAACAGAGAGAGACAGAGAAAGAACAGAGAGAGAAAGAAAGAAGTAAAGAAAAGAAAGAACAGAGAGAAAGAGAGGAAAGAAAAAGAAAGAAAGAGGGGAAGAAAGAACAGAGAGAGAAAAAAGAAAGATTAGAGAGAGAAAGAAAGAACAGAGAGAGAATAAAAGAACAGAGAAAGAAAAAGAGAGAAAGAAATAAAGAAAGATTCTACAAAGATACTATAGCAGCCCGGCTCCCATTGTAGTGCCCACCTGAGCCTCCCGATGCAGGACCTATCATGATCCGCTCACATGGCCGGCATCCCCGATTCCAAGGCGATCCTGCTGTCTGCGCTGTCGGAGGAGAACACGGTGATGGATCTGAAGCATTCCTGGTTCCGTCACAATCTCCTCAAGAAATTATCTCATTTCCGGTCAGCTTCCAGCACATCACTTCAGGTGGAACGTCATGTGTGTGTTTTAAAATGCTCCTAGGGGCTCCGCCGTGTACTCCTGTGTCCGTGGGAAAAGCACGCTTTGTATGCTTTGTACGCGCGGCTCCGCTCCGTACACCTCGTACACGCGCGGCTCCGCTCCGTACACCTCGTACACGCGCGGCTCCGCTCCGTACACCTCGTACACGTGCGGCTCCGCTCCGTACACCTCGTACACGCGCGGCTCCGCTCCGTACACCTCGTACACGCGCGGCTCCGCTCCGTACACCTCGTACACACGCGGCTCCGCTCCGTACACCTCGTACACGCGCGGCTCCGCTACATCCACACTGTAAATCCTGACCCCACACATACTTACCTCAACCAGCACCATGACAACAGCAAAGCAGAGTCTTGCAGACGGTAGAGGCAAGGCTGAGCGCACAGGACCTGTGATGAGGTCACAGGAGGGGCAGAGTCAGGGGTGATATGATCGGGGG
This sequence comes from Dendrobates tinctorius, assembly GCF_039654945.1. Taxonomy (NCBI): domain Eukaryota; kingdom Metazoa; phylum Chordata; class Amphibia; order Anura; family Dendrobatidae; genus Dendrobates; species Dendrobates tinctorius. Next base: position 1,352,208 of record NW_027361944.1, read on the forward strand.
TCTGGACAAAGGCTCCTGATCATGTGACCCCCTGACTCCTCCCCTCCTGTGATCTCATCACAGGTCCTGCGAACAGAGCAAGCAGGCAAGCGAGTGCGACGCTGTGAGTGGCTGCGGGGGGGAGGGGGTCTCATGCTACGGCGAGGATGGGGTGCGAGGATGGGGTGCGTGGGGGTGCGTGGCGGCTTATCTCCCTGCAATGCGGGAGGAACTTGAATCTATCACCGCCGTGCCCACAGAGGGCCGGCGGCAGGAGCAACAGTGGCCGCAGCAGCTGGCAAGCGGCCAGATGTTCGGGCGCTGCCGCCCGCGGCCCACGTGACAGCGGCCCAGCGGGAAAATGCCCGGTTGGTTATATTGCCAATCCGGGCCTGGTAGTCACTTATTAAAGAGACAAATAGAAGAATATTTACTGTATACACTCATGTATAAGCCGAGTTTTTCAGCACTTTTTTTGTGCTGAAAACACCCCCTTTGGCTTATACACGAGTCACGGTCCCAGAAAGCCGGCAGAGGAGGGGAGCAGCAGGTCACAGAGGTCACCAGCTTCCAGCACACCATATTCACATGCCTGCACGCCTCTCCGCTCCCTTAGGCATGGAGCGCATATTCATTACCTAAATGAGCAGTACCACGTGATCACTCGACAGGAAGAGCTGCAGGCTCCGGCAGCCAGAACGAGCTGCAAAGCCACCAGGTAGGTAAAAAGGATGGTTTTACCAGTTATAGGGCGTGCTGGGTCTGCTGGACAATTGTTTCTCCAAGGATCATTGTGGATACAGGGACCTCATTGCCTACTGATCAGGCACCAGGAAGCCCTGGATGAGATCTGGAGTTTCCGCTGTGGAGTCTCTGATACTTGCATGGAGTTCATCCTGAGCCATCTGATTCATGAATACAATGCCAGTCCTGTAGTGAACATTGTCACCGGTGTATAATGAAGCTCTGCAGATTCCTGAGGGCTGGTTAACTCTTCAGCCACTGCGCAGGTCTCTGCTGATGTCAGGGGGTGGTCTAACGGGCCCCCTGACTATTGTGCTCAGTGTTATAATTGTGTCCCCTTTATGTTGAGGGCTGGTCCTGGCCTATGAATGGCTGATAACAGGGACCCATAGCTGCAGCACTGAAGTAGCGTGGGGGGGCAGTCCGCCCCAGGCGCACGTGTGTGGGGGAGGCGCGGCAGCATGACAGCTCCTCGGCTGCTTTTAGGAAAGGCCCCAGCAGCCGTGTTGCTATGGTAACACTGTAGGACTACATTACCCGTCATGCCTCGGGCGTGCATTCCTGGTATGACCCTACTGCAGCGCTGTAGATTGGCAATCACATGACCGTGGGATCTGCCGAGGCTCCGGCTGTCACATGCCCAAACAGCGAGCGGAGCGGCCGCACAGCACAGAGCATGGCCAATGTGGCCAACAGGGTGTCGTGGTCCGGCCGGGAGCAGCTGGAGGAGGCCGGGGAGAGCACGCCGCTGCTGAACGGAGCCGGCAACCGGCAGGTGAGGGCGAGAGGGATACTGGGAATTGGGGGGCTGTGCAGATAGGTGACCATGGCGAGGCTGTGCAGGGGAGGACATGGGGGGGCTCTGTAGGGGGCGGACGTGGTGGGCTGTGCAGGGGAGGACATGGGGGGCTCTGTAGAGGAGAACATGGGGGCTCTGTAGGAGGGACATGGGGGCTCTGTAGGAGGGACATGGGGGGCTGTGCAGGGGGGGTACATGGGGAGGCTGTGTAGGGGAGAACATGGGAGGCTGTGCTGGGGGGGTACATGGGTAGGCTGTGTAGGGGAGGACATGGGGGGCTGTGCAAGGGGAGAACATGAGGGCTCTGTAGGGAGTGTACTGTGGGTCTGTGCAGGGGAAGGACACGTGGGTCTCCTTACACTGTTTTATGGTGCGGCTCTATGCAGGGCAGTGGTGGAGGTTCAGTAGGGTCATCAAGCTAATACATACATATATATATATATATAGAGAGAGAACTGCAAGAAGATGAAAGTCTAGAAATTTAGAAATAACAGTAGAGTTAGTAGTAGACTAAAAATTAGATCTTTGAGTGTAGTGTGGGCTCTTCGGATGCTTGCGGAATATCAACGACCAAAGGGGCGGCAAATTTTTCGACCGCCCCGGGCGCCACAAACAGTTGCTACGCCACTGAGCTGCAGGAATGTATAATGTGTATAATGTGCACAGTAATGAATGTTCTAAATATTCACTGTCATTACCAAGAATTATCCGTGTTATATGGCCGGAACAAGATGCAGTGCCACCGACGGCGCGCAGGCAGGTAAATAGGATGTTTTTTTTCTTAACAGGAATCATACATACAAAGATAGGGGATAAGGAGCCATGCATACAATGACAGGGACGGGGGAACCATGCATACCACGGTAGGGATGAGTGGTCAATGCACACCCGGCTTATACTCAAGACAATAAGTTTACCCAGTTTTTCGTGGCAAAAGTAGGTGCCTCTGCTTATACTCTGGTCGGCTTATACTCGAGTATATACGGTAATAGGTAAAATCTGACAAGAATAAACAATAATTTGCAGCTAGCCCAATCGTGGGGATAAATAGCTGAGAAATAAATAGTGATTAGTATATCTTAATAAATATATTGCAATTCGCCCAGTACAAAGCTGTGAAAAAAAATGGTAGTTACTATTTCCATTAAGTATTGCACTCAAACAGTTGATTAACCAAGAGATGGCATGTACCAGAATAGAATTCTCCTAGAGGCTGCAAATAAAAGCGGCAGGAAGTAAAGGGTTAATAGGTACATAGAACACACAATTGGGTGAAAATATTAAATGGTCATGAGCAATATGTCCCGGCATAAAGAGTGTGATTATATCCTTAGTCCATAGTTAATGCTTGGTATAAACCTGCATTCATAAAATAGTCCAATGTCTATAGCCGTGGGGAGAGCTGCCCCGGCCGATGACGGATACACCAAGTACTTTCTCCAATGCGTGGAGGGCTCATGCCCTGTGAAATAGCGCGCTGAACAGTACATGGTGATTTCACCATATATACTGTAGTTGTATGTGAGTGTTGCTACTCACAATACCTCCGATGGTCTGTGTAGAATCCAGTGACTGCGTTCTGGCTGGTGCAGTAAAGGTCGGACCTGGGAGATGCGGCGATATGCCGAGGTGTAGTGTGAGACCAGCGCTCCTGCGCTCCAGCTGTCGGCAGGGATCCGGTCACTCTGGTCAATAGCTGAGTCCTGGCAGATGTGCAGTAGGAGCAGGACCTGTGTGACGCGGTGGATCACGTGGTGCCGCGTAACTGCTGCTAGATGGAGGTACGGGTGGCAAAAAGGGCCGAAACCAACGCGTTTCGGAAAACTCTGCTTCTTTCTTCAGGTCCGGGACATATTGTTTATGACCATTTAATATTTTCACCCAATTGTGTTCTATGTACATATTAACCCTTTACTTCTAGGAGAATTCTATTCGGGTACATGCCATCTCTCCTTGGTTAATCAACTGAGTGCAATACTTACTATTTCCATTAACTACCATTTTTTTCACAGCTTTGTACTGGGCGAGTTGCAATATATTCATTAAGATATACTAATCACAATTTATTTCTCAGCTATTTATCCCCACGATTGGGTTAACTGCAGTTTATTGTTTATTCTTGTCAGGTTTTACCTATTAAATATTCTTCTATTTGTCTCATTAATAAGTGACTAGCTTTTCTCCCACATTTTGGTTTTTTCAGCGTGAGTCTATCACAAATGTTTATAATCCTTTCGATTTCCATGTGGTTGGTATCTAGAGTCGCAGCAGTTACAAAACCTTTTACACAGGCGCCACTTTATCGCTCTCCTTCATTTTTTGTTTTTAACAATTTTTCCCTGGATCTGTAGCTGGATATTTCCTGATTTTGAATAGCCTCCTACATACAGTATGAGGCCGCACATAGCCTCCTACATACAGTATGAGGCCGCACATAGCCTCCTACATACAGTATGAGGCCGCACATAGCCTCCTACATACAGTATGAGGCCGCACATAGCCTCCTACATACAGTATGAGCCTGCACAGCGCTTCCTATATAGAGTATGAGCCTGCACATAGCCTCCTACATACAGTATGAGCCTGCACAGCGCTTCCTATATACAGTATGAGGCTGCATATAGCCTCCTATATACAGTATGAGCCCACATAGCCTCCTGTATACAGTATGAGGCCGCATATAGCCTTCTATATACAATATGAGGCCACATATAGTCTCCTATATACAGTATGAGCCTGCACATTGCTTCCTATATACAATATGAGCCCACATAGCCTCCTATATACAGTATGAGCCTGCACATCGCTTCCTATATACAGTATGAGGCCGCATATAGCCTCCTATATACAGTATGGGCACCCACATATAGCCTCCTGAATACAGTGTTTGCCACCATATTGCCTCCTATATACAGTGTGAGTCCCCATATAGCTCCTATATACAGTATGAGCCCCTATATAGCATCCCATATCTAACTGCATTTACCTTGGTATCATTAATTTTCTATGAGACTGCTCTGCTCTCATATTGTGCATTTATGCATTTAGTAGGGCTTAATGGAATGATTGCGCTTGTTACACATCAACTCTAGATGCGCTCACTTATTAAACTTTGGTTGGGGCAACTTTAAAATATAATAATGATAATGGTCCTGTCTAGTGACAAGTTTATTTTACAGGCTTCTGGAGAAAGGCACAATACCAGTCATTCAAGGGTTAATTCTTTGGAACACTGAGAGGGACTTTCTAGCCAATGAAACCACAGTATAAAACACCTGTGATAACTATGGCAACTGCGCTGATGTCATAAACACATGCATCTATGATGCAGGAGAAGATTCCAGAACCACAAGACATTCAGCCGTAGACGGAGCCATACTTGATGTGTATGGAGACCTGGAGCTTCATCACTCCACAATGGGAGGAAGGGGACACCGCCTAGCCAGCCAGATCAGCCATAGCGCCTAGCCAGCCAGATCAGCCATACCGCCTAGCCAGCCAGATCAATGGGGTGACAGATGTTGCAGCCAGATCTCCCTCACGTCCGGTACGGGCCGCCTTCACTTTATGTGTACGGCCTGGAGAGGTCGCATTAGGCTTCTCCAAAACAAATATGACACAATGTACAAATTCAGGTACAATTTGCTGTTACATGTTGGCACTAACCTTCTAAGCCCAAGGGAAGGGCAGTCCTGCAGCCATGGTTCCCTAGAGGTTTCCACCACAGGGGGTTTTCCCCTCCTGAGTGCTGAAGGACGATTCTTCGTGAGTCGGGGGTTCTGCCATTTTCAGTGTCTCTTTCATAGTAATTGGCTGATTCTAAATTTCAGACACTGAAAGAAATAATAATGATGAGATTTGGAATAAAATTCGGTCAATTTAACATCCAATAAAAGTGTTTTGTGTGTTTCTTTCACAATCTTCGGTTGGTGATATTTTGTTGGGGATCAGGATCCAGCATCTATGATCAAGCTATGAAGCCAGATATGAAGTCAGAGCAATTTAACCCTGCGCTGGAAGACAGGACGGAGCAGAGATGACAAAGTGTGACTGCACAATTAGCACAAGTTCACACTCTTCCTCCCATTCAGATACACGAGGGGATTCAGGGCCGAGTTGGGACTAAAAAGCAGCCCTGGCACACAAAATTCACCAGCCCACATACAATAAGTGTCCTCAACCCAAATCGTAGAACACTGATAGGTCATGTAGGATTTTGCTTTATCCGTTACCAGGGCCGAAACAAAGTATTTTGGGTGCCCAAGGCAGATGAAGCCGAAGGCGCCCATTTTGCATTTCTACCCAGCTAATTCTTCCCTTTTCCATTAGGTCTATGACATCATGTGATTAATAACTGATGAGCTGAATCCTTCTAAGTCAGGCCCATATACATTTGTATCTCATGAACCTACAACTCCCAGTATGTCCTTAACAATGGTAAGGAGATGCTGGGAGTTATCAGTCTTTATCAGACTGTGGACTATACAGGAACCATAGTACTGATGAGACGCAGTCAGTACCAATCGCTAAAAATGTACATCCTGGTACCTTATAGGTGACCTCTTCTCAGATTGAGTCTTTTCTTTCTCTTAGGCCTGTTTCACACTTCAGTTTTCTGGCGTTAGTCAAAATCCGCCAGTGTGCAAAAACGGATCCGTTTCCGTTTTGTGGCAAACGGATGCAACTGGATCCGTTTTTTGTACGGATCCGCTTTAGACGCTAGTGCATGAAATTTAAAGTAAGGCCTGTTTCACGAGAGAGAGAGATTTAGCTGCCAGAATGGGATTTGGGGTTAAATATCATGAAAGGACATTCATTCGGGCATGCTCAGTAAAAAAAGGAGGATCCGTTGGCGGATTCCTTCAATTAACGGTTGGCAACGGATCCACCGCCTTTTCTCATCCACATCTCGCTTCTTAAGGCCCCTTTCACACTCCAGTCTTTTGCAATCAGTCACAATCCGTCAAAGTGTTCAGATCCGTCAAGTGGACGGATCCTGCGTATATTGCAAAAAACTGATGCACTGGACCCGTTTTTATGACTGATCCGTTGTAGCAGCCTTGCTGTAGGAATTAAAGAAACAGGATTCTGGAGAGAGAGAGAGAGAGAGGGAGGGATTTTGTGCCAGAATAGAAAAAGCAGCCGCAGGGGTTAAAATAAAGGAAGAAAAATGATTCCGGGCATGCTCAGTTTTAAAAGACGGAATCCGTCGCTATCCGACTTTTCAACGTACACAAAAAACGTTCATCTGTCCCTTGTCTCCGGCCGACGGACAGAGATTTTCTGACGGATCCGTTGAACGACGGATGAAACGTGTGGCCATCCGTCACAATCTGTCACTAATACAAGTCTGAGAAAAAACGGATCCAGCATGAAAAAATGATGGAAAGCCAAAATTATAAATATATATATTGTATACCAAATTATAATGTGATGACATAAAAATCTGAATAATAAATATATCAATACATCTTGCCAAAATTAGTATAATATAAACACAAAAAATAGAATAAAAAATATATATCAAAAAGTGCTAAGTGCTAAAATATAAAATCTGAATACATACAATAAATAAATCAATACATCTTGCCAAAATTTGTATAATATCAGCACCAGAAAAAAATAAATAAAAAATATGTAAAAAAAATGCTAAGTGCTAAAATATATCGCTCAAAAAACTTTCTATTAATAATGTGTAAGTTAAATATATAGTGTAGACAGGGGTGGATTAAGGGTAGCCAGGGCCCGGGGCAGTTCAGACTCTGTGGGCCCCCCTCGTCACGTGACGGGGGTCACGAATCGTAGAGCCACACTCTACATAGAGAATAATGGGGCCTCCAGCACCGACCTCCACCCGCAGAGCCACACTCTACATAGAGAATAATGGGGCCTCCAGCACCGACCTCCACCCGCAGAGCCACAATCCACATAGAGAATAATGGAGCCTCCAGCACCGACCTCCACCCGCAGAGCCGCACTCCACATAGAGAATAATGGAGCCTCCGGCACCGACCTCCACCCACAGAGCCGCACTCCACATAGAGAATAATGGGGCCTCCAGCACCGACCTCCACCCGCAGAGCCGCACTCCACATAGAGAATAATGGAGCCTCCAGCACCGACCTCCACCCGCACTCCACATAGAGAATAATGGGGCCTCCAGCACCTACCTCCACCCGCAGAGCCGCACTCCACATACATGGCTGCTCTCAGTGCTCTGTGCTGTGCGCACAGGACCTGTGATGAGGTCACAGGAGGGGAGGAGACAGGGGTCACATGATCGGGGGCCCTGACACCTTACCTCCTGTGATCTCATCACAAGCCTTTGCACGCTACCAGCAGCATCAGCGTTCACGCTACTTGTAGATGCTGCTGGTAGCAGAGCACATAATGCCGCCCCCACGGTCACTCACTTTTAGGTGGGGAGAAGATGGAGTGCCATTGCAGCAGCCAGCAGGAATGTGGTGGGGCCCCCCTTAGAAGCTCTTGTGGTGGGGGCCCCGGGGTTGAAGCCCCGCCTGCCCTGCCTATAATCCGGCCCTGCGCGGTGGCGGATTATAATGGGGCAATTTACTGGCCTGGGCTGTGGGCCCCTTAACCCCACTGGGCCCGGGGCAACTGCCCAAATTGACCTCATTATAATCCGCCACTGAGTGTAGACAATAATATCTTGAAAAGTACTACCATAATATTCTAAAAATTGCACTAAAAAGTGCTATAGTGCTGTAAAACAAAAATTGTGCAAAAGTGAAAAGTATTGCAAGATATAGAATTAAATCCACTGTAAATGATTCAGTACTATAAAGTGCTAGAGGACAAAACATACAATGCACATTGAAAATAAATGAATATACAAGTATAACCAAGAAATAATGTTCTACAAAAAGTACTGCAGTGCTATGGATGAATTGCAGAGTACTGCAAAATATGAGGGATAAATACAAATGAAAGTTTACGTATACTAAAATATGCCAAGATATAAATGACTATAATATGACCCAGTAATATAAGGTGCTATAGTGCTACACCGCCATACACATTAAGTTTGGAGCTGTGACCAAGCTCACCCCAGCGAAGAGGGCTTGACACTGGACGCCAGAGTCCGTGGCTGCACGGGTACAACATTTCCAGCAGCCAAATCCGGAGGGCAGGAGACTGCCGGCCTCCTGACCCCATCACACACCTGAACGCACAGCAGCATACCAGAGCCAGCGCCAGTGGCGGATTAAGTGGACTATGGGCCCGGGGCTGTTCATAAAACCTGGGCCCCTGTACCCCCCTTCCCACCTGAGCGCTGCGGTCCCCGTGCGGGAATTGACAGCCGTACGGACCGCAGCACTTGGTTTGCTGCGGGTCCATACGGAAAACCCGCCACCATTCCACCACGTGTGGACATGGCCTAAAAAGACGTTGCACATAAGCTGTAGGCCTACGGCCAATACGCACAAAATCGCCCAACGTGATCCTGGCCATAGGGGATCCACTTTAATGTCCCCACTTTAATTTGAAGTCCCCTTACTTCATCCATTGCAGTCCCCTATCACCCACTCACTTCATCTGCAGTGCCGCTTCATCATTTGCAGCCCCTTATCCCCCCTTCCATTTTATCATGTGCAGTCCCCTTCCCCCCCAACTTCATGTGCAGCCCCACTCCCCCATCATCATGTGCAGTTAATTTTACCCCCACATCATGTGCAGTCCCCCTTACCCCCAATTCATCATGTGCAGTCCCTCTTACCCCCAATTCATCATGTTCAGTCCCACTTACCCCTTAATTCATCATGTGCAGTTCCCCTTACCCCCAATTCATCATGTGCAGTCCCACTTACCCCTTAATTCATCATGTGCAGTCCCACTTACCCCTTAATTCATCATGTGCAGTCCCACTTACCCCTTAATTCATCATGTGCAGTCCCCCTTACCCCTTAATTCATCATGTGCAGTCCCCCTTATCCCCCACTTCATCATGTGCAGCCCCACTCACCCCCCCTTCATCATGTGCAGCCCCACTCACCCCCCTTCATCATGTGAAGCCCCCACTCATCCCCCCTTCATCCTGTGAAGCCCCCACTCACCCCTTCATCCTGTACAACCCCAGTCACCCCCCTTCATCATATACAGCCCCCAGTCACCCCCCCGTCATCATATACAGCCCCCAGTCACCCCCCTTCATCATAAACAGCCCCCAGTCACCCCCCTTCATATACAGCCCCCAGTCACCCCCCCTTCATCATATACAGCCCCCAGTCACCCCCCCTTCATCATATACAGCCCCCAGTCACCCCCCTTCATCATATACAGCCCCCAGTCACCCCCCCTTCATCATATACAGGCCCCAGTCACCCCCCCTTCATCATATACAGGCCCCAGTCACCCCCCCTTCATCATATACAGGCCCCAGTCACCCCCCCTTCATTGTGTACAGCCCCCACTCACCCCCTCCCCCATTTAATTCATTTTATAAATAAAAAAAAATAAAAAAAGTTCCCCATACTTACCTCACAGCCGGCTCGCTCCCCAGCAGCGCCTCTGCTTTCAGCATCCTCCGGGACATGTCGGCGCGTGCACGATGACGTCATCGCGCACGCCCGACATCTGACCCGGAAGTACAGCCGGAGGGAGCCGGAGCTGAGCAGCCGTCAAGGTGACGGCCGTGCACAGCTCCCGGCCCCTCATAGAATGTGATGCGGGCGGCTGTCTGCTGCCGGCGGTGTCACAGCACAGGGCACGGCCGGCCCTGTACAGGTGCTGGGGGAGCGGTCCGGGGGGCATTTGCCTCTCTGCCACCCGGCCCAGCCCGCCCCTGCCCCTGCCCCTGGGCCCCCAAAAAACCTTGGGCCCGGGGCGACCGCCCCATCCGCCCCTATTAAGATCCGCCATTAGCCAGAGCCACCACGAAGGAGTGACACCTGTGAAAGGCTCAAGCTGCCTGCCATACAGGCAAGGACTAAAGAACCGTAAGGAACAGAGGACTGAGCATAGCTTTATGAAGAGGAGGATGAATGAACTCATGGAGATCAACATCCGACACTGCGGAGACACCATCACGTGTTTCTCAACGCAGTGATTCTAGAGCACTGCCCCCATCCCTTATGGGAAATATGCAAAACAGAAGCCGCGGAGACACCATCACGTGTTTCTCAACGCAAGCAATGACCAGCTAGGTCTTTGTCCGGGAAGGAACAACCACGGGAAGGGCAGTCTCCAATGAAGGAAACCACCTATGCCAAAACATGGTATCCATCCACATACAGCTGTTTCAGGGTATTGTCCCTCATCAGTGTGGAGTAGGAAACTGGCTGGTAGGAGCAATGCCTAGTAAAAAGACTATGAAGAGGAGGATGAATGAACTCATGGAGATCAACATCCGACACTGCGGAGACACCATCACGTGTTTCTCAACGCAGTGATTCTAGAGCACTGCCCCCATCCCTTATGGGAAATATGCAAAACATGCAAAACAGAAGCTGCGGAGACACCATCACGTGTTTCTCAACGCAAGCAATGACCAGCCAGGTCTTTGTCCGGGAAGGAACAACCACGGGAAGGGCAGTCTCCAATGAAGGAAACCACCTATGCCAAAACATGGTATCCATCCACATACAGCTGTTTCGGGGTATTGCCCCTCATCAGTGTGGAGTAGGAAACTGGCTGGTAGGAGCAATGCCTATGAAATATGCAAAACAGAAGCCGTGGAGACACCATCACGTGTTTCTCAACGCAAGCAACGCGGCTTCTGTTTTGCACGTGATGGTGTCTCCGCAGTGTCGGATGTTGATCTCCATGAGTTCATTCATCCTCCTCTTCATAGTCTTTTTACTAGGCATTGCTCCTACCAGCCAGTTTCCTACTCCACACTGATGAGGGACAATACCCCGAAACAGCTGTATGTGGATGGATACCATGTTTTGGCATAGGTGGTTTCCTTCATTGGAGACTGCCCTTCCCGTGGTTGTTCCTTCCCGGACAAAGACCTGGCTGGTCATTGCTTGCGTTGAGAAACACGTGATGGTGTCTCCGCGGCTTCTGTTTTGCATGTTTTGCATATTTCCCATAAGGGATGGGGCCAGTGCTCTAGAATCACTGCGTTGAGAAACACGTGATGGTGTCTCCGCAGTGTCGGATGTTGACCTCCATGAGTTCATTCATCCTCCTCTTCATAGTCTTTTTACTAGGCATTGCTCCTACCAGCCAGTTTCCTACTCCACACTGATGAGGGGCAATACCCCGAAACAGCTGTATGTGGATGGATACCATGTTTTGGCATAGGTGGTTTCCTTCATTGGAGACTGCCCTTCCCGTGGTTGTTCCTTCCCGGACAAAGACCTGGCTGGTCATTGCTTGCGTTGAGAAACACGTGATGGTGCCTCCGCGGCTTATGTTTTGCATATTTCCCATAAGGGATGGGGGCAGTGCTCTAGAATCACTGCGTTGAGAAACACGTGATGGTGTCTCCGCAGTGTCGGATGTTGATCTCCATGAGTTCATTCATCCTCCTCTTCATAGTCTTTTTACTAGGCATTGCTCCTACCAGCCAGTTTCCTACTCCACACTGATGAGGGGCAATACCCCGAAACAGCTGTATGTGGATGGATACCATGTTTTGGCATAGGTGGTTTCCTTCATTGGAGACTGCCCTTCCCGTGGTTGTTCCTTCCCGGACAAAGACCTGGCTGGTCACTGCTTGCGTTGAGAAATAAATAAATAAATAAATAAATAAATACTTATTTTTATATAGCGCTAACATATTCCGCAGCGCTTTACAGTTTGCACACATTTTCATCACTGTCCCGGGTGGGGCTCACAATCTATATTCCCTATCAGTATATCTTTGGAGTGTGGGAGGAAACCGGAGTGCCCGGAGGAAACCCACGCAAACACGGGGAGAACATACAAACTCCTTGCAGATGTTGTCCTTGGTGGGATTCGAACCCAGGACTCCAGCGCTGCAAGGCTGCAGCACTAACCACTGAGCCACCGTGCTGCCCTGAGAAACACCGTGCTGCCCTGCCCGGAGAAACACGTGATTGTGTCTCCGCGGCTTCTGTTTTGCATGTTTTGCATATTTCCCATAAGGGATGGGGGCAGTGCTCTAGAATCACTGCGTTGAGAAACACGTGATGGTGTCTCCGCAGTGTCGGATGTTGATCTCCATGAGTTCATTCATCCTCCTCTTCATAAAGCTATGCTCAGTCCTCTGTTCCTTACGGTTCTTTAGTCCTTGCCTGTATGGCAGGCAGCTTGAGCCTTTCACAGGTGTCACTCCTTCGTGGTGGCTCTGGCCAATGGTGGATCTTAATAGGGGCGGATGGGGCGGTCGCCCCGGGCCCAAGGTTTTTTGGGGGCCCAGGGGCAGGGGCAGGGGCGGGCTGGGCTGGGTGGCAGAGAGGCAAATGCCCCCCGGACCGCTCCCCCAGCACCTGTACAGGGCCGGCCGTGCCCTGTGCTGTGACACCGCCGGCAGCAGACAGCCGCCCGCATCACATTCTATGAGGGGCCGGGAGCTGTGCACGGCCGTCACCTTGACGGCTGCTCAGCTCCGGCTCCCTCCGGCTGTACTTCCGGGTCAGATGTCGGGCGTGCGCGATGACGTCATCTTGCACGCGCCGACATGTCCCGGAGGATGCTGAAAGCAGAGGCGCTGCTGGGGAGCGAGCCGGCTGTGAGGTAAGTATGGGGAACTTTTTTTATTTTTTTTTATTTATAAAATGAATTAAATGGGGGAGGGGGTGAGTGGGGGCTGTACACAATGAAGGGGGGGTGACTGGGGCCTGTATATGATGAAGGGGGGGTGACTGGGGCCTGTATATGATGAAGGGGGGGTGACTGGGGCCTGTATATGATGAAGGGGGGTGACTGGGGGCTGTATATGATGAAGGGGGGTGACTGGGGGCTGTATATGATGAAGGGGGGGTGACTGGGGGCTGTATATGATGAAGGGGGGGTGACTGGGGGCTGTATATGAAGGGGGGTGACTGGGGGCTGTTTATGATGAAGGGGGGTGACTGGGGGCTGTATATGATGACGGGGGGGTGACTGGGGGCTGTATATGATGAAGGGGGGTGACTGGGGTTGTACAGGATGAAGGGGGTGAGTGGGGGCTTCACAGGATGAAGGGGGGATGAGTGGGGGCTTCACATGATGAAGGGGGTGAGTGGGGCTGCACATGATGAAGGGGGGGTGAGTGGGGCTGCATATGATGAAGGGGGGGTGAGTGGGGCTGCACATGATGAAGTGGGGGATAAGGGGGACTGCACATGATGAATTAAGGGGTAAGGGGGACTGCACATGATGAATTAAGGGGTAAGTGGGACTGCACATGATGAATTAAGGGGTAAGTGGGACTGCACATGATGAATTAATGGGTAAGTGGGACTGCACATGATGAATTGGGGTAAGGGGAACTGCACATGATGAATTAAGGGGTAAGTGGGACTGAACATGATGAATTGGGGGTAAGAGGGACTGCACATGATGAATTGGGGGTAAGGGGCACTGCACATGAAGTGGGGGTAAGGGGGACTGCACATGATGTGGGGGTAAAATTAACTGCACATGATGATGGGGGAGTGGGGCTGCACATGAAGTTGGGGGGGAAGGGGACTGCACATGATAAAATGGAAGGGGGGATAAGGGGCTGCAAATGATGAAGCGGCACTGCAGATGAAGTGAGTGGGTGATAGGGGACTGCAATGGATGAAGTAAGGGGACTTCAAATTAAAGTGGGGACATTAAAGTGGATCCCCTATGGCCAGGATCACGTTGGGCGATTTTGTACGTATTGGCCGTAGGCCTACAGCTTATGTGCAACGTCTTTTTAGGCCATGTCCACACGTGGTGGAATGGTGGCGGGTTTTCCGTATGGACCCGCAGCAAACCAAGTGCTGCGGTCCGTACGGCTGTCAATTCCCGCACGGGGACCGCAGCGCTCAGGTGGGAAGGGGTGTACAGGGGCCCAGGTTTTATGAACAGCCCCGGGCCCATAGTCCACTTAATCCGCCACTGGCGCTGGCTCTGGTATGCTGCTGTGCGTTCAGGTGTGTGATGGGGTCAGGAGGCCGGCAGTCTCCTGCCCTCCGGATTTGGCTGCTGGAACTGTTGTACCCGTGCAGCCACGGACTCTGGCGTCCAGTGTCAAGCCCTCTTCTCTGGGGTGAGCTTGGTCACAGCTCCAAACTTAATGTGTATGGCGGTGTAGCACTATAGCACCTTATATTACTGGGTCATATTATAGTCATTTATATCTTGGCATATTTTAGTATACGTAAACTTTCATTTGTATTTATCCCTCATATTTTGCAGTACTCTGCAATTCATCCATAGCACTGCAGTACTTTTTGTAGAACATTATTTCTTGGTTATACTTGTATATTCATTTATTTTCAATGTGCATTGTATGTTTTGTCCTCTAGCACTTTATAGTACTGAATCATTTACAGTGGATTTAATTCTATATCTTGCAATACTTTTCACTTTTGCACAATTTTTGTTTTACAGCACTATAGCACTTTTTAGTGCAATTTTTAGAATATTATGGTAGTACTTTTCACGATATTATTGTCTACACTCAGTGGCGGATTATAATGAGGTCAATTTGGGCAGTTGCCCCGGGCCCAGTGGGGTTAAGGGGCCCACAGCCCAGGCCAGTAAATTGCCCCATTATAATCCGCCACCGCGCAGGGCCGGATTATAGGCAGGGCAGGCGGGGCTTCAGCCCCGGGGCCCCCACCACAAGAGCTTCTAAGGGGGGCCCCACCACATTCCTGCTGGCTGCTGCAATGGCACTCCATCTTCTCCCCACCTAAAAGTGAGTGACCGTGGGGGCGGCATTATGTGCTCTGCTACCAGCAGCATCTACAAGTAGCGTGAACGCTGATGCTGCTGGTAGCGTGCAAAGGCTTGTGATGAGATCACAGGAGGTAAGGTGTCAGGGCCCCCGATCATGTGACCCCTGTCTCCTCCCCTCCTGTGACCTCATCACAGGTCCTGTGCGCACAGCACAGAGCACTGAGAGCAGCCATGTATGTGGAGTGCGGCTCTGCGGGTGGAGGTAGGTGCTGGAGGCCCCATTATTCTCTATGTGGAGTGCGGGTGGAGGTCGGTGCTGGAGGCTCCATTATTCTCTATGTGGGGTGGAGGTCGGTGCTGGAGGCTCCATTATTCTCTATGTGGAGTGCGGCTCTGCGGGTGGAGGTCGGTGCTGGAGGCTCCATTATTCTCTATGTGGGGTGGAGGTCGGTGCTGGAGGCTCCATTATTCTCTATGTGGAGTGTGGCTCTGCGAGTGGAGGTCTGTGCTGGAGGCTCCATTATTCTCTATGTGGAGTGGGGCTCTGCGGGTGGAGGTCGGTGCTGGAGGCTCCATTATTCTCTATGTGGAGTGCGGCTCTGCGGGTGGAGGTCGGTGCTGGAGGCTCCATTATTCTCTATGTGGAGTGCGGCTCTGCGGGTGGAGGTCGGTGCTGGAGGCTTCATTATTCTCTATGTGGAGTGTGGCTCTGCGGGTGGAGGTCGGTGCTGGAGGCTCCATTATTCTCTATGTGGAGTACGGCTCTGCGGGTGGAGGTCAGTGCTGGAGGCTCCATTATTCTCTATGTGGATTGTGGATCTGCGGGTGGAGGTCGGTGCTGGAGGCCCCATTATTCTCTATGTAGAGTGTGGCTCTGCGGGTGGAGGTCGGTGCTGGAGGCCCCATTATTCTCTATGTAGAGTGTGGCTCTACGATTCGTGACCCCCGTCACGTGACGAGGGGGGCCCACAGAGTCTGAACTGCCCCGGGCCCTGGCTACCCTTAATCCACCCCTGTCTACACTATATATTTAACTTACACATTATTAATAGAAAGTTTTTTGAGCGATATATTTTAGCACTTAGCATTTTTTTTTACATAATTTTTATTTATTTTTTTCTGGTGCTGATATTATACAAATTTTGGCAAGATGTATTGATTTATTTATTGTATGTATTCAGATTTTATATTTTAGCACTTAGCACTTTTTGATATATATTTTTTATTCTATTTTTTGTGTTTATATTATACTAATTTTGGCAAGATGTATTGTTATATTTATTATTCAGATTTTTATGTCATCACATTATAATTTGGTATACAATATATATATTTATAATTTTGGCTTTCCATCATTTTTTCATGCTGGATCCGTTTTTTCTCAGACTTGTATTAGTGACAGATTGTGACGGATGGCCACACGTTTCATCCGTCGTTCAACGGATCCGTCAGAAAATCTCTGTCCGTCGGCCGGAGACAAGGGACAGATGAACGTTTTTTTGTGTACGTTGAAAAGTCGGATAGCGACGGATTCCGTCTTTTAAAACTGAGCATGCCCGGAATCATTTTTCTTCCTTTATTTTAACCCCTGCGGCTGCTTTTTCTATTCTGGCACAAAATCCCTCTCTCTCTCTCTCTCGCTCCAGAATCCTGTTTCTTTAATTCCTACAGCAAGGCTGCTACAACGGATCAGTCATAAAAACGGGTCCAGTGCATCAGTTTTTTGCAATATACGCAGGATCCGTCCACTTGACGGATCTGAACACTTTGACGGATTGTGACTGATTGCAAAAGACTGGAGTGTGAAAGGGGCCTTAAGAAGCGAGATGTGGATGAGAAAAGGCGATGGATCCGTTGCCAACCGTTAATTGAAGGAATCCGCCAACGGATCCTCCTTTTTATACTGAGCATGCCCGAATGAATGTCCTTTCATGATATTTAACCCCAAATCCCATTCTGGCAGCTAAATCTCTCTCTCTCGTGAAACAGGCCTTACTTTAAATTTCATGCACTAGCGTCTAAAGCGGATCCGTACAAAAAACGGATCCAGTTGCATCCGTTTGCCACAAAACGGAAACGGATCCGTTTTTGCACACTGGCGGATTTTGACTAACGCCAGAAAACTGAAGTGTGAAACAGGCCTAAGAGAAAGAAAAGACTCAATCTGAGAAGAGGTCACCTATAAGGTACCAGGATGTACATTTTTAGCGATTGGTACTGACTGCGTCTCATCAGTACTATGGTTCCTGTATAGTCCACAGTCTGATAAAGACTGGTAACTCCCAGCATCTCCTTACCATTGTTAAGGACATACTGGGAGTTGTAGGTTCATGAGATACAAATGTATATGGGCCTGACTTAGAAGGATTCAGCTCATCAGTTATTAATCACATGATGTCATAGACCTAATGGAAAAGGGAAGAATTAGCTTGGTAGAAATGCAAAATGGGCGCCTTCGGCTTCATCTGCCTTGGGCACCCAAAATACTTTGTTTCGGCCCTGGTAACGGATAAAGCAAAATCCTACATGACCTATCAGTGTTCTACGATTTGGGTTGAGGACACTTATTGTATGTGGGCTGGTGAATTTTGTGTGCCAGGGCTGCTTTTTAGTCCCAACTCGGCCCTGAATCCCCTCGTGTATCTGAATGGGAGGAAGAGTGTGAACTTGTGCTAATTGTGCAGTCACACTTTGTCATCTCTGCTCCGTCCTGTCTTCCAGCGCAGGGTTAAATTGCTCTGACTTCATATCTGGCTTCATGGCTTGATCATAGATGCTGGATCCTGATCCCCAACAAAATATCACCAACCGAAGATTGTGAAAGAAACACACAAAACACTTTTATTGGATGTTAAATTGACCGAATTTTATTCCAAATCTCATCATTATTATTTCTTTCAGTGTCTGAAATTTAGAATCAGCCAATTACTATGAAAGAGACACTGAAAATGGCAGAACCCCCGACTCACGAAGAATTGTCCTTCAGCACTCAGGAGGGGAAAACCCCCTGTGGTGGAAACCTCTAGGGAACCATGGCTGCAGGACTGCCCTTCCCTTGGGCTTAGAAGGTTAGTGCCAACATGTAACAGCAAATTGTACCTGAATTTGTACATTGTGTCATATTTGTTTTGGAGAAGCCTAATGCGACCTCTCCAGGCCGTACACATAAAGTGAAGGCGGCCCGTACCGGACGTGAGGGAGATCTGGCTGCAACATCTGTCACCCCATTGATCTGGCTGGCTAGGCGGTATGGCTGATCTGGCTGGCTAGGCGCTATGGCTGATCTGGCTGGCTAGGCGGTGTCCCCTTCCTCCCATTGTGGAGTGATGAAGCTCCAGGTCTCCATACACATCAAGTATGGCTCCGTCTACGGCTGAATGACTTGTGATTCTGGAATCTTCTCCTGCATCATAGATGCATGTGTTTATGACATCAGCGCAGTTGCCATAGTTATCACAGGTGTTTTATACTGTGGTTTCATTGGTAGAAAGTCCCTCTCAGTGTTCCAAAGAATTAACCCTTGAATGACTGGTATTGTGCCTTTCTCCAGAAGCCTGTAAAATAAACTTGTCACTAGACAGGACCATTATCATTATTATATTTTAAAGTTGCCCCAACCAAAGTTTAATAAGTGAGCGCATCTAGAGTTGATGTGTAACAAGCGCAATCATTCCATTAAGCCCTACTAAATGCATAAATGCACAATATGAGAACAGAGCAGTCTCATAGAAAATTAATGATACCAAGGTAAATGCAGTTAGATATGGGATGCTATATAGGGGCTCATACTGTATATAGGAGCTATATGGGGACTTACACTGTATATAGGAGGCAATATGGTGGCAAACACTGTATTCAGGAGGCTATATGTGGGTGCCCATACTGTATATAGGAGGCTATATGCGGCCTCATACTGTATATAGGAAGCGATGTGCAGGCTCATACTGTATATAGGAGGCTATGTGGGCTCATATTGTATATAGGAAGCAATGTGCAGGCTCATACTGTATATAGGAGACTATATGTGGCCTCATATTGTATATAGAAGGCTATATGTGGCCTCATACTGTATATAGAAGGCTATATGCGGCCTCATACTGTATACAGGAGGCTATGTGGGCTCATACTGTATATAGGAGGCTATATGCAGCCTCATACTGTATATAGGAAGCGATGTACAGGCTCATACTGTATATAGGAGGCTATGTGCAGGCTCATACTCTATATAGGAAGCGCTGTGCAGGCTCATACTGTATGTAGGAGGCTATATGCGGCCTCATACTGTATGTAGGAGGCTATGTGCGGCCTCATACTGTATGTAGGAGGCTATGTGCGGCCTCATACTGTATGTAGGAGGCTATGTGCGGCCTCATACTGTATGTAGGAGGCTATGTGCGGCCTCATACTGTATGTAGGAGGCTATGTGCGGCCTCATACTGTATGTAGGAGGCTATGTGCGGCCTCATACTGTATGTAGGAGGCAATTCAAAAGCAGGAAATATCCAGCTACAGATCCAGAGAAAAATTGTTAAAAACAAAAAATGAAGGAGAGCGATAAAGTGGCGCCTGTGTAAAAGGTTTTGTAACTGCTGCGACTCTAGATACCAACCACAAGGAAATCGAAAGGATTATAAATATTTGTGATAGACTCACGCTGAAAAAACCAAAATGTGGGAGAAAAGCTAGTCACTTATTAATGAGACAAATAGAAGAATATTTAATAGGTAAAACCTGACAAGAATAAACAATAAACTGCAGTTAACCCAATCGTGGGGATAAATAGCTGAGAAATAAATTGTGATTAGTATATCTTAATGAATATATTGCAACTCGCCCAGTACAAAGCTGTGAAAAAAATGGTAGTTAATGGAAATAGTAAGTATTGCACTCAGTTGATTAACCAAGGAGAGATGGCATGTACCCGTATAGAATTCTCCTAGAAGTAAAGGGTTAATATGTACATAGAACACAATTGGGTGAAAATATTAAATGGTCATAAACAATATGTCCCGGACCTGAAGAAAGAAGCTGAGTTTTCCGAAACGCGTTGGTTTCGGCCCTTTTTGCCACCCGTACCTCCATCTAGCAGCAGTTACGCGGCACCACGTGATCCACCGCGTCACACAGGTCCTGCTCCTACTGCACATCTGCCAGGACTCAGCTATTGACCAGAGTGACCGGATCCCTGCCGACAGCTGGAGCGCAGGAGCGCTGGTCTCACACTACACCTCGGCATATCGCCGCATCTCCCAGGTCCGACCTTTACTGCACCAGCCAGAACGCAGTCACTGGATTCTACACAGACCATCGGAGGTATTGTGAGTAGCAACACTCACATACAACTACAGTATATATGGTGAAATCACCATGTACTGTTCAGCGCGCTATTTCACAGGGCATGAGCCCTCCACGCATTGGAGAAAGTACTTGGTGTATCCGTCATCGGCCGGGGCAGCTCTCCCCACGGCTATAGACATTGGACTATTTTATGAATGCAGGTTTATACCAAGCATTAACTATGGACTAAGGATATAATCACACTCTTTATGCCGGGACATATTGCTCATGACCATTTAATATTTTCACCCAATTGTGTGTTCTATGTACCTATTAACCCTTTACTTCCTGCCGCTTTTATTTGCAGCCTCTAGGAGAATTCTATTCTGGTACATGCCATCTCTTGGTTAATCAACTGTTTGAGTGCAATACTTAATGGAAATAGTAACTACCATTTTTTTTCACAGCTTTGTACTGGGCGAATTGCAATATATTTATTAAGATATACTAATCACTATTTATTTCTCAGCTATTTATCCCCACGATTGGGCTAACTGCAAATTATTGTTTATTCTTGTCAGATTTTACCTATTACCGTATATACTCGAGTATAAGCCGACCAGAGTATAAGCAGAGGCACCTACTTTTGCCACGGAAAACTGGGTAAACTTATTGTCTTGAGTATAAGCCGGGTGTGCATTGACCTCTCATCCCTACCGTGGTATGCATGGTTCCCCCGTCCCTGTCATTGTATGCATGGCTCCTTATCCCCTATCTTTGTATGTATGATTCCTGTTAAGAAAAAAAACATCCTATTTACCTGCCTGCGCGCCGTCGGTGGCACTGCATCTTGTTCCGGCCATATAACACGGATAATTCTTGGTAATGACAGTGAATATTTAGAACATTAATTACTGTGCACATTATACACATTATACATTCCTGCAGCTCAGTGGCGTAGCAACTGTTTGTGGCGCCCGGGGCGGTCGAAAAATTTGCCGCCCCTTTGGTCGTTGATATTCCGCAAGCATCCGAAGAGCCCACACTACACTCAAAGATCTAATTTTTAGTCTACTACTAACTCTGCTGTTATTTCTAAATTTCTAGACTTTCATCTTCTTGCAGTTCTCTCTCTCTCTCTATATATATATATATATATATATATATATATATATATATATATATGTATGTATTAGCTTGATGACCCTACTGAACCTCCACCACTGCCCTGCATAGAGCCGCACCATAAAACAGTGTAAGGAGACCCACGTGTCCTTCCCCTGCACAGACCCACAGTACACTCCCTACAGAGCCCTCATGTTCTCCCCTTGCACAGCCCCCCATGTCCTCCCCTACACAGCCTACCCATGTACCCCCCCAGCACAGCCTCCCATGTTCTCCCCTACACAGCCTCCCCATGTACCCCCCCTGCACAGCCCCCCATGTCCCTCCTACAGAGCCCCCATGTCCCTCCTACAGAGCCCCCCATGTCCTCCCTCTACAGAGCCCCCCATGTCCTCCCCTGCACAGCCCACCACGTCCGCCCCCTACAGAGCCCCCCCATGTCCTCCCCTGCACAGCCTCGCCATGGTCACCTATCTGCACAGCCCCCCAATTCCCAGTATCCCTCTCGCCCTCACCTGCCGGTTGCCGGCTCCGTTCAGCAGTGGCGTGCTCTCCCCGGCCTCCTCCAGCTGCTCCCGGCCGGACCACGACACCCTGTTGGCCACATTGGCCATGCTCTGTGCTGTGCGGCCGCTCCGCTCGCTGTTTGGGCATGTGACAGCCGGAGCCTCGGCAGATCCCACGGTCATGTGATTGCCAATCTACAGCGCTGCAGTGGGGTCATACCAGGAATGCACGCCCGAGGCATGACGGGTAATGTAGTCCTACAGTGTTACCATAGCAACACGGCTGCTGGGGCCTTTCCTAAAAGCAGCCGAGGAGCTGTCATGCTGCCGCGCCTCCCCCACACACGTGCGCCTGGGGTGGACTGCCCCCCCACGCTACTTCAGTGCTGCAGCTATGGGTCCCTGTTATCAGCCATTCATAGGCCAGGACCAGCCCTCAACATAAAGGGGACACAATTATAACACTGAGCACAATAGTCAGGGGGCCCGTTAGACCACCCCCTGACATCAGCAGAGACCTGCGCAGTGGCTGAAGAGTTAACCAGCCCTCAGGAATCTGCAGAGCTTCATTATACACCGGTGACAATGTTCACTACAGGACTGGCATTGTATTCATGAATCAGATGGCTCAGGATGAACTCCATGCAAGTATCAGAGACTCCACAGCGGAAACTCCAGATCTCATCCAGGGCTTCCTGGTGCCTGATCAGTAGGCAAAGAGGTCCCTGTGTCCACAATGATCCTTGGAGAAACAATTGTCCAGCAGACCCAGCACGCCCTATAACTGGTAAAACCATCCTTTTTACCTCCCTGGTGGCTTTGCAGCTCGTTCTGGCTGCCGGAGCCTGCAGCTCTTCCTGTCGAGTGATCACGTGGTACTGCTCATTTAGGTAATGAATATGCGCTCCATGCCTAAGGGAGCGGAGAGGCGTGCAGGCATGTGAATATGGTGTACTGGAAGCTGGTGACCTCTATGACCTGCTGCTCCCCTCCTCTGCCGGCTTTCTGGGACCGTGACTCGTGTATAAGCCAAAGGGGGTGTTTTCAGCACAAAAAAAGTGCTGAAAAACTCGGCTTATACACGAGTGTATACAGTAAATATTCTTCTATTTGTCTCTTTAATAAGTGACTACCAGGCTCGGATTGGCAATATAACCAACCGGGCATTTTCCCGCTGGGCCGCTGTCACGTGGGCCGCGGGCGGCAGCGCCCGAACATCTGGCCGCTTGCCAGCTGCTGCGGCCACTGTTGCTCCTGCCGCCGGCCCTCTGTGGGCACGGCGGTGATAGATTCAAGTTCCTCCCGCACTGCAGGGAGATAAGCCGCCACGCCCCCCCACGCACCCCATCCTCGCACCCCATCCTCGCCATAGCATGAGACCCCCTCCCCCCCGCAGCCACTCACAGCGTCGCACTCGCTTGC
Organism: Dendrobates tinctorius; assembly: GCF_039654945.1. Lineage (NCBI taxonomy): Eukaryota > Metazoa > Chordata > Amphibia > Anura > Dendrobatidae > Dendrobates > Dendrobates tinctorius. The sequence continues at coordinate 1,375,848 of NW_027361944.1, forward strand.
CTGCTCGCTCTGTTCGCAGGACCTGTGATGAGATCACAGGAGGGGAGGAGTCAGGGGGTCACATGATCAGGAGCCTTTGTCCAGACCCCCGATCATATCACCCCTGACTCTGCCCCTCCTGTGACCTCATCACAGGTCCTGTGCGCTCAGCCTTGCCTCTACCGTCTGCAAGACTCTGCTTTGCTGTTGTCATGGTGCTGGTTGAGGTAAGTATGTGTGGGGTCAGGATTTACAGTGTGGATGTAGCGGAGCCGCGTGTGTACGAGGTGTACGGAGCGGAGCCGCGTGTGTACGAGGTGTACGGAGCGGAGCCGCGTGTGTACGAGGTGTACGGAGCGGAGCCGCGTGTGTACGAGGTGTACGGAGCGGAGCCGCGTGTGTACGAGGTGTACGGAGCGGAGCCGCGTGTGTACGAGGTGTACGGAGCGGAGCCGCGTGTGTACGAGGTGTACGGAGCGGAGCCACGTGTGTACGAGGTGTACGGAGCGGAGCCGCGTGTGTACGAGGTGTACGGAGCGGAGCCGCGTGTGTACGAGGTGGACGGAGCGGAGCCGCGTGTGTACGAGGTGTACGGAGCGGAGCCGCGTGTGTACGAGGTGGACGGAGCGGAGCCGCGTGTGTACGAGGTGTACGGAGCGGAGCCGCGTGTGTACGAGGTGGACGGAGCGGAGCCGTGTGTGTATAGAGTGGAGCCATATGTGTACGGGATGTACGGAGCGGAGCCAAGTGTGTACAAAGCATACGAAGCGTGCTTTTCCCACGGACACAGGAGTACACGGCGGAGCCCCGAGGAGCATTTTAAAACACACACATGACGTTCCACCTGAAGTGATGTGCTGGAAGCTGACCGGAAATGAGATAATTTCTTGAGGAGATTGTGACGGAACCAGGAATGCTTCAGATCCATCACCGTGTTCTCCTCCGACAGCGCAAACAGCAGGATCGCCTTGGAATCGGGGATGCCGGCCATGTGAGTGGATCATGATAGGTCCTGCACCGGGAGGCTCAGGTGGGCACTACAATGGGAGCCGGGCTGCTATAGTATCTTTGTAGAATCTTTCTTTATTTCTTTCTCTCTTTTTCTTTCTTTCTCTGTTCTTTCATTCTCTCTCTGTTCTTTCTTTCTCTCTCTAATCTTTCTTTTTTCTCTCTCTGTTCTTTCTTCCCCTCTTTCTTTCTTTTTCTTTCCTCTCTTTCTCTCTGTTCTTTCTTTCTTTTCTTTACTTCTTTCTTTCTCTCTCTGTTCTTTCTCTGTCTCTCTCTGTTCTTTCTTTCTTTCCCCTCTTTCTTTCTCTCACTGTTCTTTCTCTGTCTCTCACTGTTCTTTCTCTGTCTCTCACTGTTCTTTCTTTGTCTCTCACTGTTCTTTCTTTCTTTCCCCTTTCTTTCTCGCTCTCTCTGTTTTCTTTTTTCTCTCTCTCTCTGTTTTCTCTCTTCCTTAGTGCCAGTCAGTGTGCCCATAATGCCAGCCACTGTGCCCTCAGTACCAGTCAGTGTGATCAGCAGTGCTAAATGGGTGCGATTAGGTGTGGACATGGGTGTGACTAGTTGTGAAATGGGTGTGGTTGGGCGTGGCCAAAATTTACAGCGGCGCGCTGTGCGCCCCGCAGTCTTTGTCCGTCTTTCCCTTCTTCAAAAGTTGGGAGGTATGATAGGGGCGGCTATGACCAGGGGGTCTGGTTGCCCAATAGAGAGCAGTTCTGCCAGGAATTCTGTAATCATGCATACAAAAGGGGACAGCGCTTTGGGAGGAGTACTGTACCTAAAAGCAATAAATAGGACTGAGCTGAAATCCTGGGCACAGCTGTGACTACATGTTATATAGTTGTGTTAATCTCCTCTCACTTCTTGTAAACTACAACTGTACAAAGATATTATATAGTCACCATGTGACTAGTGGGCCTATGTAACTTCAAATGCCAGGGCTGAATTTTAGTCCCAGTCCGGCCCTGGTGACTACCTTTTGTCCCACTTCTTGTTTTTTTGAGTCTATCAAATATTTAAAAACAAAATATATATTGAAAAAATGTTCAAAAAACCATAAAGAAAATGATGTGTCAGACTTTCTCTTGATGAAATGTATCACTCTGCGGTGGATTAGGCTGTGAAGCTGGTGAAAATACCGGGAGGAGAGGGCTTCAGTGACATGACTACTGAAGACGGAAACACCCTTCAGCAAGTGAAGAAGAGGATGAGGAACAGTTTGAACAACGGGTTTAAGAAGAGGAGGAGGTTGGCCTAACACTTGATCGACTTGTAATCATGGTCATAATGGGCAATGTACTTCATCGATTGGCTGAGGAATAGGACCTCCGTATGGTTCTTAAGAAGCAGAACCAGCATCTCTCCATGACTATGTTCATCACTCGAACAAGAGGTTGGTTACGCATTTAGTGGTATTAAAAGTAACGGATGAGGCTGAAGATACTACTGCCACACCTGAAGAAGCTCCTGATGAAGTGGTGCCAATAGGAGAGCTGTAATGCTCTTCCATGCTGTGCAGTACAGTACTGTACATTCATCCCATTTTCATCACCTTCAATCATCAGTACTACACAGCTAATTCATCATCTTCATCATGTAGAATTTGTAGTAGTGTAGTAAGTAGTGTTTATAAAAAGGTGCAAAAGGTTAATAAGGAACGGGGCCGACTAATAAGGGACTAGTAATGGTAAATAAGTGTGTGGGAGGGGTTTGTAAATCCTTAAAATATATAAATGCTAAAATAAATGTAAGTTTCTTACTTGGCGGATTTTCAACTATCGTGTTGGAGGTTTAGAATGTAATGCCCGCGATAAGTGGGGGATCATTGTGTAGGATTGCTGTGGATTATATTCACTTTTTGCAGTGGTTTTGAGGCTCTTTTTAAGGCAGATTCCAGGCAGAATTTAAAACCAATTGGGGGCAATATGAAAATAACACCTGACACCAGATAAAAAGGGGAGAAGTTGACTCAATCTTTGCAATGTTTGTCTCTGTGCCACACTAAGCATGGAGGACATAAAGAAAAAATGAGAACTGTGAGGACTTGAGAACTAAAATTGTTGAAAGATATCAACAATCTCAAGGTGGGGCGTGGCTTTGCCGTGAATGGGAGAGGACGCTGGCTAGGAGAGCTCCTCATCATCCTGCTGGATCCTGGACCCTATATAAGATATAGTTTGTGACGCCACCTGTGGTATTCGGCAAGGGATAGCCGACGCTGCTTAAAAAGACCGCTGAGGCTGATGGTGATGCAGCAGAGTTGGTACAGCTCTCCACAGGTGGAGCTAAGTCCCAGGGCAATTATATTATAAAAGATAGTGATGATGGATGTAATGCAGTGCTGAGGTGACGCAGCAAATAAACAGGAGAACACAGCGGGGTGCAGACTTTATGGTTTTACTCACATTTAGAGTTGCAAACCAGGGCACTGAGTACTGATGGTAATGGAGATCCAGCCAGCCTGGAAGCAATTTAGGATCCACTAAGCCAGATGGGTTGGAGGCCTCCTTTCTACGCTGTCCCATGAGGTCTAAAGCTATGCTCAGTCCTCTGTTCCTTGCGGTTCTTTAGTCCTTGCCTGTATGGCAGGCAGCTTGAGCCTTTCACAGGTGTCACTCCTTCGTGGTGGCTCTGGCTCTGGTATGCTGCTGTGCATTCAGGTGTGTGATTGGGTCAGGAGGGCTGCAGTCTCCTGCCCTCCGGATTTGGCTGCTGGGACTGTTGTACCCGTGCAGCCACGGACTCTGGCGTCCAGTGTCAAGCGCTGTTCGCTGGGGTGAGCTTGGTCACAGCTCCAAACTTAATGTGTATGGCGGTGTAGCACTATAGCACCTTATATTACTGGGTCATATTATAGTAATTTATATCTTGGCATATTTTAGTATACGTAAACTTTCATTTGTATTTATCCCTCATATTTTGCAGTACTCTGCAATTCATCTATAGCACTGCAGTGCTTTTTGTAGAGCATTATTTCTTGGTTATACTTGTATATTCATTTATTTTCAATGTGCATTGAATGTTTTGTCCTCCAGCACTTTATAGTACTGAATCATTTACAGTGGATTTAATTCTATATCTTGCAATACTTTTCACTTTTGCACAATTTTTGTTTTACAGCACTATAGCACTTTTTAGTGCAATTTTTAGAATATTATGGTAGTACTTTTCACGATATTATTGTCTACACTATATATTTAACTTACACATTATTAATAGAAAAGTTTTTTGAGTGATATATTTTAGCACTTAGCATTTTTTTTTTACATATTTTTTATTTATTTTTTTCTGGTGCTGATATTATACAAATTTTGGCAAGATGTATTGATTTATTTATTGTATGTATTCAGATTTTATATTTTAGCACTTAGCACTTTTTGATATATATTTTTTATTCTATTTTTTGTGTTGATAATATACTAATTTTGGCAAGATGTATTGATATATTTATTCAGATTTTTATGTCATCACATTATAATTTGGTATACAATATATATATTTTTAATTTTGGCTTTCCATCATTTTTTCATGCTTGATCCGTTTTTTTTCTCATAGACTTGTATTAGTGACAGATTGTGACGGATGGCCACACGTTTCATCCGTCGTCCAAGAGATCCGTCAGAAATTCTCTGTCCGTCGGCCGGAGACAACGGACAGATGAACGTTTTTTGTGTACGTCGAAAAATCGGATAGCGACGGATTCCGTCTTTTAAAACTGAGCATGCCCGGAATCATTTTAATTCCTTTATTTTACCCCTGCGGCTGCTTTTTCTATTCTGGCACAAAATCCCTCTCTCTCTCTCGCTCCAGAATTCTGTTTCTTTAATTCCTACAGCAAGGCTGCTACAACGGATCAGTCATAAAAACGGGTCCAGTGCATCAGTTTTTTGCAATATACGCAGGATCCGTCCACTTGACGGATCTGAACACTTTGACAGATTGTGACTGATTGCAAAAGACTGGAGTGTGAAAGGGGCCTTAAGAAGCGAGATGTGGATGAGAAAAGGCGGTGGATCCGTTGCCAACCGTTAATTGAAGGAATCCGCCAACGGATCCTCCTTTTTATACTGAGCATGCCCGAATGAATGTCCTTTCATGATATTTAACCCCAAATCCCATTCTGGCAGCTAAATCTCTCTCTCTCGTGAAACAGGCCTTACTTTAAATTTCATGCACTAGCGTCTAAAGCGGATCCGTACAAAAAACAGATCCAGTTGCATCCGTTTGCCACAAAACGTAAACGGATCCGTTTTTGCACACTGGCGGATTTTGACTAACGCCAGAAAACTGAAGTGTGAAACAGGCCTAAGAGAAAGAAAAGACTCAATCTGAGAAGAGGTCACCTATAAGGTACCAGGATGTACATTTTTAGCGATTGGTACTGACTGCGTCTCATCAGTACTATGGTTCCTGTATAGTCCACAGTCTGATAAAGACTGATAACTCCCAGCATCTCCTTACCATTGTTAAGGACATACTGGGAGTTGTAGGTTCATGAGATACAAATGTATATGGGCCTGACTTAGAAGGATTCAGCTCATCAGTTATTAATCACATGATTATTGCAAAAAAAGGGGGAGACAAAAAAGCGCAATAGGGTCTTATCCACGTTACAAAAGACAGTATATCATGAAATATGCTCACCTGGTTAGGATGAGATAAGAGCGTGTAGGTAGCGGCTGCTGCAGATCCACAGGTCTTCAGTGACCAAAGAAATGATGAATCCAAAGGGAGTTTGTAGCTATATTCCGCGCTGCCGCTTTAGACAAATTCCAGGAGAATGCTGTATGATTGCAGTGGTTTTATTCTACGCGTTTCAGGGGTCTCATGCCCCCTTCATCAGGAAATACCACAAATACATACAGGTATCACAGACATAAATAGGTTTGTAAGGATGAAGAATCACATCATTAATCACATGATGTCATAGACCTAATGGAAAAGGGAAGAATCATAGAATCATAGAATCGTAGAGTTGGAAGGGACCTCCTGGGCCATCTGGTCCAACCCCTTGCTCAAAGCAGGATTCGCTAAATCATCCCAGTCAGATGTCTGTCCAGCCTCTGTTTGAAGACTTCCATTGAAGGAGAACTCACCACTTCTCGTGGCAGCCTGTTCCACTCATTGATCACTCTCACTGTCAAAAAGTTTTTTCTAATATCTAATCTGTGTCTCCTCCCATTCAGTTTCATCCCATTGCTTCTAGTCTTTCCTTGTGCAAATGAGAATAAAGTTGATCCTTCTACAATGTGACAGCCCTTTAGATATTTGTAGACAGCTATTAAGTCTCCTCTCAGTCTTCTCTTTTGCAAACTAAACATTCCCAAATCCTGCAACCTTTCCTCATAAGACAGGGTTTGCAGACCGGTCACCATTCTGGTCGCTCTTTTCTGAACTTGCTCCAGTTTGTTGATGTCTTTTTTAAAATGTGGTGCCCAAAACTGGACACAATATTCCAGATGAGGTCTGACCAAAGAGGAGTAGAGGGAAATAATGACTTCACGTGATCTAGACTGTATGCTTCTGTTAATACATCCTAGAATTGCATTTGCCTTTTTTGCTGCTGCATCACACTGTTGACTCATATTCAGTCTGTGATCTATTAGTATACCCAAGTCTTTTTCACATGTGCTGTCACTTAGCCCTATTCCTCCCATTCTATATATGCTTTTTTCATTTTTATTGCCCAGATGTAGTACTTTGCATTTCTCCCTGTTAAAAACCATTCTGTTAGTTGCTGCCCACTTCTCCAGTTTATTTAAATCTTTTTGAATCCTCTCTCTCTCTCTTCTCTAGTATTAGCTATCCCTCCTAGCTTTGTGTCATTAGCAAATTTAATCAGTTTACCCTCAATTCCTTCATCTAAATCGTTGATAAAGATGTTGAACAATACAGGGCCCAGGACAGAGCCCTGTGGTACCCCACTTGACACATTCTTCCAACTGGATGTGCAGCCATTTACGACCACTCTTTGGGTCCGATCACTAAGCCAGTTATGAATCCACCTAACAGTTGCCTTGTCCATTCCATACTTAGTCATTTTTTCAATAAGGATTGTATGAGAGACTTTGTCAAATGCTTTGCTGAAGTCAAGATATACTATATCTACAGCATTTCCTTGATCCACCCAATCAGTAATACCGTCATAGAAGGAAATTAAATTAGTCTGACATGACTTATTAGTTACAAACCCATGCTGACTCTGTTTAATCACTTCATTCTTATCCAGGTATTGACATACATGTTGTTTAATAATTTGTTCAAAGATCTTTCCTGGTATAGAAGTCAGACTCACCGGCCTATAGTTGCCTGGGTCCACCTTCTTCCCCTTTTTGAAGATAGGAACAACATTTGCTCTTCTCCAGTCTTCTGGCACTTCTCCTGTTCTCCAAGAATTTTCAAAGATTATGGAGAGGGGTTCAAAAATTTCTTCTGCTATCTCCTTCAGTACTCTGGGGTGTAATTCATCTGGACCTTTATTATTGCTTTTGACATCTCTTGCAAGCCTCAATTCATTTTCAGCTTTGGATAATCTGATTTGTGCCCTGCAGGTTCTGCAGACAGCATTATATTCTTCTTTAGATATGCCTCCCTCTTTCCATTTTATAAACATTTTTTTCTTCCTTTTTAGCATGTGCTTAAGTTCTGTGTTCATCCATCCTGGTTTCCTTAAATGCTTCCTATTCTTCCCTCTTTTCGGAATTGTTAACAACTGTGCTTTGAGAATTTCATTTTTCAAGATTTCCCATCCTTCCTGGACATTTTTGTCTTTAAGGATATCCAGCCATTGGATCCCTCCAATTCTCTTTCTGAATCCCTTAAAATCTGCCTTTCTGAAATCTAACCTTGACGTCTGAGTCTTCACAGGTCTTCCGCCTCTAGTTATCCAAAATTCTAAAATAGCATGGTCTCTACCTCGTAGGGTCCCAGCCACTTTTACCTCCTCAACCATTTCCTCCCTGTTTATAAGAATTAGATCCAAGGTAGCAGTTCCCCTTGTTTTCTCCCTTACCTTATTAGCTGGGTAGAGATGCAAAATGGGCGCCTTCGGCTTCATCTGCCTTGGGCACCCAAAATACTTTGTTTCAGCCCTGGTAACGGATAAAGCAAAATCCTACATGACCTATCAGTGTTCTACGATTTGGGTTGAGGACACTTATTGCATGTGGGCTGGTGAATTTTGTGTGCCAGGGCTGCTTTTTAGTCCCAACTCGGCCCTGAATCCCCTCGTGTATCTGAATGGGAGGAAGAGTGTGAACTTGTGCTAATTGTACAGTCACACTTTGTCATCTCTGCTCCGTCCTGTCTTCCAGCGCAGGGTTAAATTGCTCTGACTTCATATCTGGCTTCATGGCTTGATCATAGATGCTGGATCCTGATCCGCAACAAAATCTCACCAACCGAAGATTGTGAAAGTAACACACAAAACACTTTTATTGGATGTTAAATTGACCGAATTTTATTCCAAATCTCATCATTATTATTTCTTTCAGTGTCTGAAATTTAGAATCAGCCAATTACTATGAAAGAGACACCTTAAATGGCAGAACCCCCGACTCATGAAGAATCGTCCTTCAGCACTCAGGAGAGGAAAAACCCCCTGTGGTGGAAACCTCTAGGGAACCATGGCTGCAGGACTGCCCTTCCCTTGGGCTTAGAAGGTTAGTGCCAACATGTAACAGCAAATTGTACCTGAATTTGTACATTGTGTCATATTTGTTTTGGAGAAGCCTAATGCGACCTCTCCAGGCCGTACACATAAAGTGAAGGCGGCGAGTACTGGACGTGAGGGAGATCTGGCTGCAACATCTGTCACCCCATTGATCTGGCTGGCTAGGCGGTATGGCTGATCTGGCTGGCTAGGCGCTATGGCTGATCTGGCTGGCTAGGCGGTGTCCCCTTCCTCCCATTGTGGAGTGATGAAGCTCCAGGTCTCCAGACACATCAAGTATGGCTCCATCTACGGCTAAATGACTTGTGGTTCTGGAATCTTCTCCTGCATCGTAGATGCATGTGTTTATGACATCAGCGCAGTTGCCATAGTTATCACAGGTGTTTTATACTGTGGTTTCATTGGCTAGAAAGTCCCTCTCAGTGTTCCAAAGAATTAACCCTTGAATGACTGGTATTGTGCCTTTCTCCAGAAGCCTGTAAAATAAACTTGTCACTAGACAGGACCATTATCATTATTATATTTTAAAGTTGCCCCAACCAAAGTCTAATAAGTGAGCGCATCTAGAGTTGATGTGTAACAAGCGCAATCATTCCATTAAGCCCTACTAAATGCATAAATGCACAATATGAGAACAGAGCAGTCTCATAGAAAATTAATGATACCAAGGTAAATGCAGTTAGATATGGGATGCTATATAGGGGCTCATACTGTATATAGGAGGCTATATGGGGACTCACATTGTATATAGGAGGCAAACACTGTATTCAGGAGGCTATATGTGGGCTCATACTGTATATAGGAAGCGATTTGCAGGCTCATACTGTTTATAGGAAGCGATGTGCAGGCTCATACTGTACATAGGAGGCTATGTGGATGCTCATACTGTTTATAGGAAGCAATGCGCAGGCTCATACTGTACATAAGAGGCTATATGTGGATGCTCATACTGTATATAGGAGGCTATGTGGGCTCATATTGTGTATATAGGAAGCGATGTGCAGGCTCATACTGTATATAGGAGACTATATGCGGCCTCATAATGTATATAGAAGGCTATATGTGTGGCCTCATACTGTATATAGAAAGCAATGTGCAGGCTCATACTGTATATAGAAGGCTATATGGGGACTCACACAGTATATAGGAGGCCAACACTGTATTCAGGAGGCTATATGTGGGCTCATACTGTATATAGGAAGTGATTTGTAGGCTCATACTGTTTATAGGAAGCAATGCGCAGGCTCATACTGTACGTAGGAGGCTATATGTGGGTGCTCATACTGTATATAGAAGGCTATATGCGGCCTCATACTGTGTATAGGAAGTGATGTACAGGCTCATACTGTATAGAGGAGGCTATGTGCAGGCTCATACTGTATATAGGAGGCAAAAACTGTATTCAGGAGGCTATATGTGGGTGCTCATACTGTATATAGGAGGCTATATGCGGCCTCATACTGTATATAGGAAGCGATGTGCAGGCTCATACCATACATAGGAGACTATATGTGGCCTCATACTGTATATAGGAAGCGATGTGCAGTCTCATACTGTATATAGGAGACTATATGCGGCCTCATACTGTATATAGAAGGCTATATGCGGCCTCATACTGTATATAGGAAGCAATGTACAGGCTCATACTGTATATAGGATAAAGTACAAATATATCCCAAATACTGGAAAAAATTCTGCAAAGGCTCAACTCACTGGAAATATAATAGCAAAAAAAATCTCATAAATGAGCTATTAAGCATCACAAGAGATCAAAATTGGAGTTTTTCAAGCTAAATAATTAATTTAGAATAATTAACAGAGCAGCATAAATGCTAAATGCAAGTTACAGCAGACATAAACACAATATAAGTAAACCAGCACCTTGACAGTTAATAAAGTTTTTATCTGTATAAAACATGTAATTTCTTTGCTTTCCTTTCACAAATAGAATGCATAGTAAACAGCAAACTCCACATTTACATATGTATGCCCAGATAAGGTTTTGCATACAATAAGTGCCCAGAGTAAACTGCTGAATATAAAGTGCATAAGTGCCTTGTATCAAATAAGCCTGGTAGGTGTTAAGTGTACACAGAGTAAAAACTGTCTATACAAATTCCAGAGTAAGATACAAGGACTGCATTAGAAAGTAACAAATTACATGTGCTGTGTATGTCGCTGTAAAACCTGCCACCTCTACGCGCGTTACGCCGCAGCTTCCTCAGGAGGCGTGGTTTACAATTGCCCCGGATCTAGTTTATATAGTGCGGTCAACCAATAAACCGCTCTCCCTAATAAAGCTTGTAAAATTCAGGACCTGCGCTGTAGTGTCCACAATGACGTTAATAGTATTCAGTTCTAAACGTCCACAGCATTATCGGCGCATGCGCTGTTGAGTCCCCACTATGAACAGGGAGACTATGATCAGCGCTCATCAGCATGAAAGCGGCTCAAGCTGCAAAACAGCCAGAGACAGCCACATACCAGACTGAGCACGTCAGAAGGCTCCTAGGGAGGACAGAACTGGGCATGCGCTCAAGTGAGGACAAGAAAATAAAATAATTATGAAGAATAATAATCACTATTTAAAGTGATAGCAAGTGTTGAAAGTGAGGGGATAAAATATAATGATACTGAAATAATTATAGCGGTGTGTATGAACCGTTAAAGTGAATATGCCTGACATAGAGTGCAAAGGCACACACATATGTGTCAATTATAAGCACACTATGCAAGTAATAAAAATTTTTTTTTAACAATTCGCATAATGTGTATGTGCATCATATAACTATAACAACTAAGAAATGTGATTGTTCATTCAAACCGCTGCTTTTTGCTATTGGTCCCTATTGAATAATGAATGTTTTGAATTTTCTCCAAAAGAAAGTAGTTGCAAACTCATCCTCTCAGAAACTTGTTTGGGCTGTTGAGAGGAGTAGAAAAACATCAAAAATTTCAATCCTGCACGATTCTACCAAGAAATGTGATTGTTCATTCAAAACGCTGCTTTTTCCTATTGGGCTCTATTGAATAATGAATGTTTTGAATTTTCTTAAACAATGTTTTTATTAAGGTTTTTCAAGATAACAGAAATATAAAACATACATTCATATAGTGTGAGTCATTTCCATATGGCATTTTAAACATTGTGTAACAATACAATACAATATGGTACTATTTTCCATCATGTATCAAAATCAAAGACACTTGAGATGAATGTAATCAACAATAAACAAATCAACCAATAGGCAAATGTAGAAACACCGGCGGGCATCTGGAAATATGAAGTTTTTGACCATGATATGAGTGAGAAAAGGAAGAAAAAAAAGGGTTCAAGATATGAAAACATTTTCTATTTTAGATTTAAGTTCAAACCATTTATTCCATCTATCTCCAAATAGTTTTATTGATAAATTATTAATGAATTTTTTCATATGTGTAATGTTTGTCGACCAACATAATCAATGTAACAACATCAGGTGGTTGCATGTTGTTCCAACCTTTCGCTATTAGATACACAGCAGACATTAGAATATGAGCGACCAGAAATTTTTCTTTTTTAAACCTATAGATTCCAATGAGTAACAAGGCTAGAGCTGGGTGTGGGTGGACACGACAGTTACATATAATCGAGATTAATTGAAAAACCTTGAGCCAATATACTTTTAAGATAGGGCATCCCCAAAACACATGAAGCAAGTCAGCTTGTGATCCACATCCGCACCAGCATAGTCCAGACCCCCCTCCTCCAAAATATCTGAGTCTATTCGGAGTGAGATAGTATCTATGGACCAGCTTATAATGAGTCTCAAGAATATTCATACATTTTGTGGCTTTTGCCGCTATTTTGAATAATGTTGTCCATTGGGGAATTTTTTATTTGTTTCTGTAGAGTGGTTTCCCACTTTTCAAAACATCCTTTATTGGAAAAGGTGTATTTGTTATTTAGAATAGTGTATAAGGGTTTCAAGAAACTCTTGTGGCTGGGAGGTGTTAATTAAAAAATTGTAAATAGTATGGTTAATCATGATCACTCCACAGAAGTTTTTCTTATAATTACTATACTCCTCTTTGAGCAGGAGATATGTCATGTACTCAGTATTGGGGACTCCAAACTTGGTTTTAACCAGTTCAAAAGGTATGACTCTATTGTTGTCAAGTAAATCATCAACAAACATGATGGAGAATTTTGTCCAGCTGTCAAACAATGGTCTCAAAGAGACTCTGACAGGCGACAAAAAGGGAATTCTCAACTGTTTAGTCGAATGAGGGTAAGCCTTAAACTTCCTCCTGCACAAATGTGACCAGCAAATCATAGAAGCCCTAAGTATTGGGTTCTCTATATATGTAATCTCTTTCCTGTGGAGGAGAAAATAAGATATGTATAGTAGTGGCTCTTTGTTAGGCATCAGATTTCTCTCAATTTCTGGTCATCCCATCTCGGTCCACCCCGTAAACCACATTTTTGTTAGCTCAGCCATGGTAGCAAAGTAGTATGCCTCTAGGTCTGGGAGGGCTATCCCACCATTTTCTTTGGATTTGAGCAGAGTATGTTTCCTCACTCTTGATTTTTGGTTGTTCCATATAAATTTATTCATTTGATAGGTGAGTTTCTGTATAGACTGCATTGAGAGAGGTAAAGGTACATTTCTATAGAAAAACAATACCTTTGGGAGGCAGAACATTTTGTACAGAACTATTCTACCCATCCAAGTGGCCGGGGTCTTTGACAGTTCTCCCAACTTGATCTCGAGAGACTGCAAAAGACATTCAGTGTTCACCTCACCCATGTGTGTGAGATTACCTGTGAGCCATATTCCAAGATATGGAATCTTAGTACAGTCCCAATTGAAAGGGTATCTGTCTCTTAGTTGCTGCTTAATGGGTGCTGGAATAAAAAGTGACAAAACATTAGTTTTCTTTATGTTAAGCTTGTAATATGAAACCGATCCAAACAGGTCTATGATGTCCCAAGTCTGCTTCAGAGAGGCAACAGGGTCTGTCAATGTGAGGATGATGTCATCCGCATATAGATTTATTTTATGCTCTGAATCTCCCAGCCGGACACCCCGTATCCTACCCGAGTCTCTTATCATTTGAGCCAGTGGCTCCAGACTCAAAATTAAAATAATTGGGGACAGGGGGCAACCCTGTCTTGTCCCATTTGTTATAAAAGAATTTTTCAGACATAGTGCTATTGACCAGTACAGAGGCAGATGGCTGAGAATAAAGAGCTCGAATTCCCTTTATCATCTCCCCACTAAAACCCATCCTTTCAAGTACTGCGAAGGCGTAAGCCCAGTTGACACTGTCAAAAGCCTTCTCGGCATCAAGGGCTATAAACAGACTGGGAATATTTTTCTTGTTGCATAAATGTAAATGGTGCAGAATGCTTCTAGAGCTGTCAGAGGTTTGTCTATGTTTTACAAAACCCGCCTGATCGGGATGTATAAGGTAAGGAATAACATTCTGTACCCTCTCCGCTAATATTTTTGCATAAATTTTAATATCTGCATTCAAAAGGGATATGGGTCTATAGTTTTTGATTTTTGTAGAGTCTTTGTCCGGCTTAGGAATTACCACTATTGTGGCCCTCAGCATGTCTGCACTACATATACCTCTTGACCTTATGAAATTAAGAATATTTGTTAGATATGGGACAAGGTCTTTTTGAAATGTTTTGTAATATTCTATTGGGAAACCGTCAGGGCCTGGAGCTTTGTTACTTTTCAGATTATTGATCACAAGAGAGACCTCGTCTTCCGAGAAAGGTGTGTCAAGGAGTTCTCTCTGATCTGGAGATAGAGATCCTAGTTTTACATTATCTAGAAAAATTTTTATCGTCTCTTCTGTAGGAGGGGGATTAGCCCCATTTTCCCCTATGTTGTATAAATTAGAATAAAATTTCTCAAAGGCCAAGGCTATTTCTTTTGGTTTTTCTATAGTTAGTGAATTCTGGGATATTTTTTTGATTAAGTGCTTCTTATTTATAGGTTTAAATCTGTTGGCCATACTTCTTGAAGTTTTATTGTTATTTATATAAAACCTTGCTCTGTTGAACAGAGTCTTTTTCTCATAGATATTTATAAGAAGGTTTCTTAATTCCAGTCTGAGAGAATATAACTCTTTATATTTGGTTAAATTTTTATCTGCTTTGGCTAGACCCTCTAATTTTGTGATGTGTTCTAGTAATGTTTTTTGTTTGCGCTCTCTTTTGTCTTGAGGCCATCTGGATCAAATGTCCCCTGATGACACACTTATGCGCCAGCCATAAAGTCTCAGGTGTGATCTCCTGGGATTTGTTCTCTCTAAAGTAATCCATCAGAGTATTTCTTATTAATGTTATATTGTCTGAGGAGTCTACAACAAATTTGCTGTATCTCCAGTTGTAATGTCTTTGGTCTAGTGAGGAGACACAAAGTGTCAACAGAATAGGATCATGGTCTGACCATGTGATAGGACCAGTTTGGAAATCTACGTATAGATCTAGTAATGAGAAACTGGTAAATATGTGGTCTATTCTGGTATAAGATTTGTTGTGAGGGCAGAATCGGGTATATTCTTTTGAGGTGGGGTTTAATATTTTACAGCTATCGTGTAGGTTGGAGTCTTCCAGCCACTTCCTCTGCTTCATACTATAGGAGTGTAAATCTGAGGAAGAACAGTCAGTGTCTGGGTTTACAATACAGTTGAAGTCTCCTCCCCATATAATTTGTCCTTTGCTAAAGCTAGAGAGTTTTCTCTTAACTTTGTTAAGAAAATTAATTTGTCTTATATTGGGGGTGTACACATTGACCACAGTATATTCTATACCCTCTAAAGAAAAGTTAATGGCCAGCTGTCTGCCTTTGTTGTCTTTATGTACGTCTGAAATTACCACGGATAGATCCTTATGAAAGGCAATGGCTACCCCAGCTTTTTTTCTTCCCTCATTATTGGAGAAGAAAATCCTAGATAAGTTCCTTGGGGGGTCTAGTTTCCAAAATGGGGTCACTTGTGGGGGGTTTCCACTGTTTAGGCACATCAGGGGCTCTACAAACGTGGCATGGCGTCCAATCTGAATTCCTGCCAATTTTGCATTGAAAAAGTCAAACGGCGCTCCTTCCCTTCCGAGCTCTGCCATGCGCCCAAACAGTGGTTCCTTCCAACAATTCAGGTATCGGCGTACTCAGGACAAATTGCACAAAAACATTTCCAGTCCAATTTCTCCCGATACCCTTGGTAAAATAAAAAAATTGAACCTGAAGTAATTTTTTTGTGAAAAAAAGTTAAATGTTCATTTTTTATTTTTAAACATTCAAAAAATTCCTGTGAAGCACCTGAAGGGTTAATAAACTTCTTGAATGTGGTTTTGAGCATCTTGAGGGGTGCAGTTTTTAGAATTGTGTCACTTTTTGGTATTTTCTTGGTATTTTCTATCATATAGACCCCTCAAAGTGACTTCAAATGTGATGTGGTCCGTAAAAATAAAATGGTGTTGCAAAAATGAGAAATCGCTGGTCAATAGTGTTGAGCGATACCATCAGATATCGTGAAATATCGGATCGATATCGCAAAAGTATCGGGTATCGCCGATTCCGATACCGGAAGCCAAATTCAAGTCAATGGGACAGAAATATTGGAATTAAAAAAAACCCTTTCTTTCCTTGTAGGTTAATTCTACATGAAGAAAAACAACTAAGAATAATGTAGAATGTATTGGGGGAGGTGGACGAGACATTAAAGGCATAGAGGTTTAGCCCAATCAAATGGAATAGCAGGAATTAATTTTTTTTTTTAAAGACGTTCGGAGTTACAAAAATATTGACTATGTTAACCTTTTCTATATTTTGTCAGATATGTAAGTTTCACTACTTCCATGCTCTTCACCTTCTTTTTTTACTTCTCCCACACTTTCTCCTTCATCATCCTCAGCAGCAGCACCATCTTTTTAATCAACTTCTTCTTCACCATCTTCCTATTATTCTTTTTTTACATTCTTCATATTCTTCTTATTCAACTATTCTTCATATTCTACTTCCTCATCTTCTTCCCATTCTTCTTCTTCATCATATTCTTATTTGTGACAGTCATTCCTGTAGTTGTTATGTATAAAAGTTTGAAGATTACACCTTCCTTTCTGCCTGTCACAAAAGATTTACAACAGGATTTGTCCGCGTTCAGTTTGGCCTGCAGTAGCAGGCATTTTCCAGAGGCACCACGAGGAGGAACGGACTCATCCCCATACACTGCTTAGTCGTCTTCTGCTTATAATTTAGATAATATCTTTTGCTCTGATTTTTAGTCTTATGCTTAATGTTCTTCTGCTTTTTCTTCTGCTTCTTGGTCTTCTGCTTCTTGGTCTTCTGTCTCTAGTTGTTCTGTATCTTGGTGGTTGTCTTCATGCTCTTAGTCCTCTTGGTCATCTTCTTCAGGGTCATCTTTTTGGTCTTCTTCGGGATAGTCTTCCGGGTCGTCATCTTCAGGGAGATCCAGAGTGATAATAAACAGAAAACATTTCTAAAAGCTTGAACTTGGAAATGTAGCAGAATGTACAAGAAGGCTGAGGAACTGCCGAGAACCAGCTGACGGTGCTGGAATCCGGATGGGTAGCCGAAGCTGCAAGTGCCAATGGAACTAGCGAGGACCAGCTGACGGTGCTGGAACCCGGAAGGGCAGCAGAAGGAACAAGAGCTAATGGAACTACTGAGGACCAACTGACGGTGCTGGAACCCGGTTACTAAGCAGGAGGTACCTGTGCTAGAAAGCACTACCAAGTACCAGAAGACGTTGCTGGAACTCAGATACCGAGAAGGAGGCACCTAGGCCAAAGGCTCTGCCTGGAACCAGCTGATGGTGCTGGAACCCGGAAGGGCAGCAGAAGCTGGAAGAGCAAATGATACTAGCGAGAACCAGCTGACTGTGCTGGAACCCGGAAGGGCAGCAGAAGGAACAAGAGCCAATGGCACTACCGAGGACCAGCTGACGGTGCTGGAAGCCGGTTACTAAGCAGGAGGTACCTGTGCTAGAAAGCACTACCAAGGACCAGCAGACGTTGCTGGAACTCGGATACTGAGAAGGAGGCACCTAGGCCAAAGGCTCTGCCTGGAACCAGCTGACGCTACTGGAACCCGGAAGGGCAGCAGAAGGAACAAGAGCCAATGGCACTACCGAGGACCAGTTGACGGTGCTGGAACCCGGTTGCTAAGCAGGAGGTACCTGTGCTAGAAAGCTCTACCAAGTAACTGCAGACATTGCTGGTACTCGGATACCGAGAAGGAGGCACCTAGGCCAAAGGCTCTGCCTGGAACCAGCTGACGGTGCTGGAACCCGGAAGGGCAGCAGAAGGTACCCATGAAAAACAAATTTGCAAGGTCGTGAGCCAGCCGCAGTTACCGAAACCCACAGTCCTAACCCCTTGTCCTATTGGCATTATGGAAAAAGCCTTTATTACCAGAACCCACAGCCCACATAGGAAGCACCTAAACTGCAGGCACCATAGACTCGGCTAACCCGACCGCAACACGACAGGACAACGTATTGGTGACAGTGACGTTGACACTTCCCGGAAACAGCTGGCGTGCTGGAACCAGGCTGGGCCGGAGGGGGTACCCGTGCCAAAGACACAGCCGAGAACCAGCTGACGGTGCTGGAACCCAGAGGGGCAGCAGAAGGAACAAGAATCAATGACACTACCGAGGACCAGCTGACGGTGCTGGAGCACGATTACTAAGCAGGAGGTACCTGTGCTAGAAAGCACTACCAAGGACCAGCAGACGTTGCTGGAACTCTGATACCGAAAAGGAGGCACCTAGGCCAAAGGCTCTGCCTGGAACCAGCTGACGTGCTGGAACCCGGAGGGGCAGCAGAAGGAACAAGAATCAATAACACTACCGAGGACCAGCTGACGGTGCTGGAGCACGATTACTAAGCAGGAGGTACCTGTGCTAGAAAGCACTACCAAGGACCAGCATACGTTGCTCGGCTAACCCGGCCGCAACACAACAGGACAACATTTTGTTGGCAAAGTGACATTGACACTACCCGGAAACAGCAGGCGTGCTGGAACCAGGATGGGCAGGAGGTAGTACCTGTGCCAAAGACACAGCCGAGAACCAGCTGACGGTGCTGGAACCCGGTTACTAAGCTGGAGGTACCTGTGCTAGAAAGCACTACCAAAGACCAGCTGACGTTGCTGGAACTCGGATACCGTGAAGGAGGCACCTAGGCCAAAGGCTCTGCCTGGAACCAGCTGACGGTGCTGGAACCCGGATGGGTAGCAGAAGGTACCCATGAAAAACAAAGTTGCAAGGCCGCGAGCCGGCCACAGCTACCAAAACCCATAGTCCTTACAGGGGTGCTTGTCCTATTGGCACTAAGGAACCAGCCTTTATTACCAGAACCCGCAGCCCACATTGGAAGCACCTAAACTGCAGGCACCATAGACGCGGCTAACCCGGCCGCAACACAACAGGACAACGTTTTGTTGGCAAAGTGACGTTGACACTACCCGGAAACAGCAGGCGTGCTGGAACCAGGATGGGCAGGAGAGAGTACCCATGTCAAAGACACTTCTGAGCAGCAACTGGAGATGTTGGAGCTCGGGGTCAATCAGGGTGTAGGCTGAGACCTAATTTCATCAAGTTTAATATCGGTTGTAGACTACTACTGATTTTAACCGTGCTCCCATTAAGCCTCTGGCTTCAGTGTCTCTAGTATTTACCCTGGCCTCCAACACTGCCAGTTGCTGCTCAAAAAAGCAGTCTGCACAATCAACTAGTAGTGGGAATGTGGACAGAGCAGAAGACCTTGCCGGGAACACATCAGGGGATTAACTGACGTTACAGAACACCAGTAACACAGGAACAAGTGTTGATTGTGCAGACTGCACTTTTGAGCAGCAACTGGTGGTGTTGAAGGCCAGGGTAAATACTAGAGACACTGGAGCCAGAGGCCTAATTGGAGCACGGTTAAAAATCAGTTGTAGTCTGAATGTGGAAGCAGCAGTAGACATTGCCGTACACACAGCAAGGGACCAGCTGGCATTACTGCACCCGAATAACACTGGAGCATGTGTTTTTCTCTGTGTAGATGGTTCTTCTGAGCAACAACTGGCTGTGTTGAAGCCCAGTGTGAATCATGGTGTATGCTGAGGCCTACATGGAGCAAGTTGAAAAGCTGATGTAGTGTGATTTTGGAGGGAGCAGGAGACTTTGCCATCCACACAGCAGGGGAGCAGCTGGTGTTACTGCACCCCACAAACACAGGAGCTCGTGTTTTTCTCTGTGTGCACGGCGCTTCTGAGCAACAACTGGCAACGTTGGAGCCCAGGATCAATCATGGCGCATGCTGAGACCTACTTGGTGCAAGTAGAAAATATGATCTAGTTTGCATGTGGAGGCAGCAGGAGACTTTGCCGTCCACACAGCAGGGGAGCAGATGGCGTTACTGAACCCCACTAACACAGGAGCTAGTATTTTTCTCTGTGCAGACGGCACTTCTTAGCAACAACTGGCTGTGTTGAATCCCAGGGATTACAGTTCAGGTGGTAGAAACATGAACACAGCAGGAGACCTGGATACTGTTGCCAACCAATTATTTATTCTGGAAGAGGACTGGCAAATTCTGGCGAGATCCAGGCCTTGTTCATTTTCAGAAAAGTAAGCAGGTCAACGTTATCGGAGGATAGTCGCGTGCGACGGTCTGTTAGTATACCACCTGCGGCACTAAAGACGTGTTTCGATAATACACTGGCAGCAGGGCAAGCCAGCACCTCCAATGCATACTGGCTAAGCTCTGGCCATGTATCCAGCTTAGAGACCCAAAACTTGAAGGGGGAAGAGCCGTCTGGGAGTACACTGCACCTTTTCACACCTGTACCTACCAAAGAAAAAATTAATGCAGAGCAAATAAAGTTGCAAAAAGCATTCAAATATTGCTTTGAAAAGACAACTTGCTTTGGTTTCAATTCAATTCAGTCTGTCTTTGGAAACCTTATCTCTCCTGATGCTGGGTATAGTAACAAACAAGCGTGCATACCCCCCTCCCTACCTGTCTGCTGAGGCTCCCTCAGCAGACTGACACTGGCTGCTGCCGCACAGCTAGAAGACCGTCTGGGCCACCCAATGTGACACGGGTTCCAATTGTTCCATTGTGACAAACCTGGCTGCTGTAAGTAAATAGGATACTCAGACAGGTGAAGGTAGGTAGGTGGTTAGGTAGGCCGCTGATGCAAACACACCAGACCAATTCATTCTTTGTCATAGAATACATATACCCAAAATTTAGAAGTTGGAGGGCCTCAAGGGGGAGACAATGTTTCACTAAAGAATTCATAAGCGTCAGGAATCTGGTAGAAATTTAATAACTTAACTACACATTGAAGTAATGAGGGAAGGCGCTGATGGTCTTGTAGCAGGTGGGTGTGCAGAAATGTATCCATCCAAACCTAAACACATTACTGCAGCTAATGACACCTGTACCTACCAAATAGCAAAAGCCAAGACAGATGATTTATATTGCAGACTGAATACAATACAATGCCTTCCATATATAGGTGAGTACTTGATGTAGCAGAGTTGGTCAAGTTAAATCAAGCCACATGCATTTGGCATTTGAAATGTGCAACTTGGAAAATTAATGCAGAGCAACAAAAGTTGCAAAAAGCATTAAAATATTGCTTTGAAAAGACAACTTGCTTTGGTTTCAATTCAGTCTGTTTTTGGAAAACTTATCTCTCCTGATGCTGGGTATTGTAACCAACGAGTGTGCATACCATCCTCCCTACCTGTCTGCTGAGGCCCCCTCAGCAGACTGAAGCTGGCTGCTGCCGCACAGCTGGAAGACAGTCTGGACCGTCCATTGTGAAACTTGTTCTATTGTCTCCCTCTTGTGACCTACCTAACTACCTTCACCTGTCTGAGTATCCTCTTGGCTTACAGCAGCCAGGTGTCACAATGGAACAATTGGAACACATGTCACAATGGGCGGCCCAGACTGTCTTCCAGCTGTGCGACAGCAGCCAGCTTCAGTCTGCTGAGGGAGCCTCAGCAGACAGGTAGGGAGGTTGGTATGCATGCTTGTTGGTTACAATACCCAGCATCAGGAGAGATAAGGTTTCCAAAAGCAGACTGAATTGAATTGAAACCAAAATCTGGTCTTAAACTCTGGAATAAGAGGCATCTGGTAAGCAGCGGATACTGAAGGTAATAAACTTGTTTTCAGTTGAGGAACACTGGATTTCAAAATTGGGACTGACAAAGGTCCTGGTAAAATGATCTGATTTAATTAGAGGATATGCCACATGTTGTGCATATCAGGCTTGTGTCCCTGATATGGGACTGGTACTGTTTGAGGACGTATGTCCTGCCCAGGTATGTGTGCCACGGGAGGAGAGGACGCGCTGGTTAGAAAGGCACTTGAGTGCAGGGGAATAGCGATGCATCTGTGTCCGGGCGTGTGTACAGCTGCTGAAGGAGACGCTCCTTCAGTCCCAATTTTGAAATCCAGTGCTCCTCAACTGAAAACAAGGTTATTACGTTCAGTATCTGCTGCTTACCAGACGCCTCTTACTCCAGACGTTTAGACCAGATATTCAGTACTGAATAATACCACACAGGCCAGCTGTCAATTTAATGATATATTAAAAAGACAACTTGCTTTGGATTCAATTCAGTCTGTTTTTGGAAACCTTATCTCTCCTGTTGCTGGGTTTTGAAACCAACACGTGTGCATACCCCCATCCCTACCTGTCTGCTGAGGCTCCCTCAACAGACTGAAGCTGGCTTCTGCCGCACTGCTGGAAGACAGTCTGGGACGCCCATTGTGACACGTGTTTCAATGTTCCATTGTGACACACCTCGGTGCTGTAAGCCGATAGAAAGCTCAGACAGGTGAAGGTAGGTAGGTAGTTAGGTAGGCCTCTAATTCAAACAACACACCAGGGGACTGAACAATCTGCCACAAGCTGTAACGTATGAGCGGTGCCCAGCGCTGCCCCCAGCAGGGAGTACTCTGAACCTTAGCAACAAAGCAGAAAGCAAAAAAAGGCACAACCAAATTAGATGCAAAGGATTAGCAAAGGGTCTTAGTGAAACTTCACACTGCACTCGGATGTCATCCCAGTGCAGTCCGATATACACCAAGTCAGGCCATGGAGGAGACGGAGAACTTACTTGTATCGCATCCGATGTGACTCCACTCCAGCCTTAGGCTCTGTGTCCACAATGAGATTTTGTTGCGTTTTTGACACGACATATTTTTGTTCCATCAAAAACACAGCTTCTTACAGTTCAGCAATGTGGATGGGATTTATAAAAACCTCCTGCCCGCTGGGCTTTTTTTATGCAGTGTAAACTGACCTGGGGTGTGTGCTTCAAACACAACCTGTCACTTTTTCTTGCAGATATGCTAAGTTTTCTGTGCACATATTTCCCATAGACACTTTGGACCAATTGCCCAGGATCAATAACTCTGTAGCATGAGATACCATAAAGCTTAACTTTTAATATATAACAGGTAAACTAATTCAAACACCAATAGAATATATATGTGACACAGACTATTACAAAGTGCTCACGAAAAAAATCAGTGTAGGTAATAAAAAATTGGGGGGGGTTCTTCCCTGTTTCTCTGAAGATCACCCTCAGAAGGCAGCATAGGAGGATGGGTGGAATAGTTCAGTCCTTAATATCCCCTGTCGTGCCCCAAATGCAGGACTCCCATCCTGAGGCCGGAGTAACTCCAGCGATGAATACGGATGAGTGCTATGCAATAAAACATCACATAGCACTCGGACCAGTATTCATCTACGGGACAGCTCCCATCACGGTTTTTTTCCCCAGCCGTTTTCAGTGTCCGAGTGAAATGGTAGCATACAGAGATTGCCACTGACACATGGCAGAGTCTCAGCTCACTCGCACCCATATAAGCCTATGGATGCGGATGAATTAGAAAAAACACAGCACTCGATGACAGAGGGAGGTGCAGAAGTACGGTATCCAATCCACTATAGATTATAGTAAAGACTTGGCACTCAAGAGGGAAAATTGAATTTAACAGTTCCTTTATTGTACAAAGCATCCAGTTCCAAAATTCTTGAATGTTTTCAGTCGTACATTCGACGTTAGTAACATTGTAACAGTTAGTAAGGCCGAAAAAAGACATTAGTCCATCCAGTCCAGCCTATAAAATTTGGTCAGAATAAATCCCCAGATCTATGTCCTTCTAAAAAACCTAACAATAACTGTAAGATACAATATTGTTACGCTCCAGGAAGACATCCAGGCCCCTCTTGAACCCTTCGACTGAGTTTGCCATCACCACCTCCTCAGGAAGGGAATTCCAGATTCTCTCTACCCTAACTGTAAAGAATCCTCTTCTATGTTGGTGGAAAACCCTTTTTCCCGTCTCCCATGATGGCACACATGAGAGAGGGGATCCGCCCAGTCAGGACAGGAACCCTACTGAAGATAAAAGGGCGGTACCTTTCCCTCGCTTCAGTTGGGTTTCCTGTCCTGACAGGGACCCGTGCTGAAGACAGCAGGTCACACTTACCTGCCCCTCTCCCGTGCCGGCGTAGAAGATCAGGCTGGGCTCCTGAGCGCTGGGCGTCGGGATGGAGGAAGCGCCGTCCGCGGGTCCTCCGGGGCTCAGCGTCCGAGCGGGCGCAGGAACAGCCCGGGGGGGGCCTGGGGCTCTGCCGTGGCTGCCGCACCACCCTCTCCCCCTCTGCCGGTGATTCCCTACTCTGGAGCAGCTCAGGAGCCTTGAGGGAGCGGCCGCTTCCGGGTCGCGCTCCTCTGACGTCACTCGCAGGGCACGCTGGGGAAGGGGCGTGACTTCGGGAGGCGGCGCCGACAATTCAAGATGGCGGCGCCCATGGTGAAGAACGCCGATCGGTGAAGAGAGATCCCGGCGGTATGGCGGGGGGAGGGGCTGTGGGGGTAACCGGAGGAGGCGGAGAGTGCAGTGGATCCCCCTTACATAAGGGGGATGACCACAGAAGACGCACTCATGCCCAAGGCTTCAGAATGGAAGTGGGGCAAGACGAGCAGCGTCAGCAGCGACAGCAGCAGCGACAGCAGCAGCGTCAGCAGCAAGACCTCTCGCCAGATGCCAGGCCGAGCCACCAACATACCAGGAGCAGTCGTTCAAGTGGTAGGAGCAGCAGTCATAAACGCAATCGGCATGACTCTGGGACGTCCAAGAGAAACGTCACGAGTGCATCTGAGGAGCCTCCGAGATCGGTACCCCTGATTGACAGCGGTGGTGAGTGATCTACGTGAATGTCACCCTTATGGTAATGGGGTTCCATTTTCTCTGTTTGATCACTAGGGGGCGAGGAAGGCCAGCATCAAAACCAAAAATAGAGAATGCGCCCTATGTAAAAACCCGCTGGCAGATCAGTGGCAGAAAGATCTCTGCGCTGACTGTATTAACAGGACTATACAGGAGGAGACCCCTGATTTGGTGACTAGTCTGAAGGAGTTAATACATCAGGAGGTGAAAGGTTCCCTAAAGGCAGCCCTTAAAAAGAAAAGAAACCGTAGAAGGAGCTCCGATTCAGAGGCCTCGCCAAAGCAGAAGGGGCGGGATAGATCTTTGTCCCCCTCCACCTCCTCTTCCTCTACGCAGTCCTCAGAATCCTCCTCGGACAGCGATACAGGCGGCCGTCCATGTTTCCCAACGGAGGACGTAGAAAAACTGGTCAAGGCCATTAGAGCTACAATGGGCCTTTAAAGAAGAAAAAACTCCCAAATCATTAGAGGATGTAATGTTTGGAGGACTGGAGGAAAAGCGAAAGCGTACCTTCCCTGTAAATGATAAAATAAAAGCGCTAATTGACAGGGAATGGAAAAAGACAGAGCGGTCAGGAGGCTTACCTTCCACATCAAAGAGGAGGTACCCCTTTGACCAGAAGGACTCAGAAACCTGGGAAAAAGTCCCAAAAATTGATGGGGCTGTAGCCAGATCCTCAAAAAAGGTATCCCTACCATTAGAAGATTCTGGCGTGTTGAAAGACCCGCTTGATAAGAAAGCAGATGGGTTTCTGAAGCACATCTGGGAAGCTTCAGCAGGGGGATTGAAGCCAGCAATAGCCGGTACCTGTACCGCTCGTGCCCTCATGGTCTGGATGCAACAAATAGAGGACCAGATCAAGGATAGAGTTCCTAGAGACGAAATTCTAGCTAATCTAACATTGGTGCACGGAGCAGCGGCTTTCCTGGCCGATTCCTCTGCAGACTCTGCAAGATTGACAGCTAGAGCAGCAAGCCTGTCAAATGCGGCAAGACGAGCCCTGTGGCTTAAAGGGTGTCCTGGAGATTTACCCTCTAAGCACAAGTTATGTTCCATTCCATGCGATGGCCAATTCCTCTTCGGGAAAAAACTAGAAGAGATTTTGGAGCATGCGGGGGATAGGAAGAAAAGCTTTCCCCGATTTCCGGGAGAACCTAAGAAGCAGCCCTTTCGGAGGAGGAGATTTAACAGGGGTCGTCCCCCGGGAGATAGAAAAAGCTGGGACTTTAAAGAAAAAAGAGGATCGGGCTATATGTTTAAAGGGCCCTCCACTTCCTCCAAAAAATCTCCCCAATGACATTGGGCCGGAGGTAGGGGGAAGGCTTTCTCTCTTCCTTTCCGCCTGGGCAAATATCTCCCCCAGTACATGGATCCTAAATATAATCAAGGACGGCTTAAAAATAAAATTCATCCGTCCGCCCAGGCATACCTTCATAATAACACCCAGAAGGAAAGCCCAAGAGCAACAGCTGGCCCTGGAGACGGAAGTCTTGGGACTAGTGAAAAAACAAGTCCTACAGGAAGTCCCAGCGCAAGAAGAAGGAAGGGGGTTCTACTCCCCCCTCTTCTTAATACAAAAACCAGATGGCTCTTGGAGAACCATTGTCAACCTGAGGAGACTCAATCAGTGGATAGACAATTGTTCCTTCAAAATGGAGTCAATCAACACGGCCACAAAGATCCTGTTCCAGCATTGCCTCATGGCAGTGATAGACTTAAAAGATGCCTACTATCACATCCCAATCCATCGGGAGTATCAGAGATGTCTTTTCTGCGATCCAGGGACATAGTGATCGTCCCATACTTAGACGACTTTCTGGTAATAGGGAGGTCGGAATCCCACTGCACACTTCAAGTGAAGGAAGTAATAGCAACTTTAGTAGGACTAGGATGGATAGTAAACATCCCCAAGTCAAGGATAACCCCAGTAAAAGAGCAATCCTTCCTAGGGTTGATATTGGACTCCGAACAACAACGCTGCCTCCTACCAGAGGAAAGTGACCAAGATAAGAGGCCTAGCTCGCACAGCAATACAAAGGCCAAATATGACACTGAGGAACGCAATGTCCCTTTTAGGCTCACTGACATCATGTATACCCGCAGTAACATGGGCGCAGTACCACTTAAGGCAACTACAGTGGGAAGTCCTGTCAGCGCAGAAACAATTAAAAGGGCATTTAGAAGGCAAACTATGTCTCTCAGTGGCTGTAAGAGATTCCCTGCTCTGGTGGACTGTAGAAAAGAATCTAACAGCTGGTGTCCCGTGGGAAAAACCAGTTGAGGACATCATTACGACAGACGCGAGTGCCACAGGGTGGGGAGCACACCTGAGATCCCATACAATACAGGGGACCTGGTCCTCACTAGAAAGCGATCAGAATTCAAATGTAAAAGAACTATGGGCAGTGGAAAAAGCCGTGAAACATTTCCTTCCCTTACTTCAGGGCCGCCACACCCGGGTCATGACGGACAATCAGGCAGTAGTAGCCTACATCAATCATCGGGGGGAACGAGATCTCGGGGCCTCATGCAAATATCAGATCTACTCTTCCAGCTAGCAGAACAACATCTCTTATCCATCACAGCATTGCACATAAAGGGGGCAGAAAATATACAAGCAGACTTCCTGAGTCGCAGGCATCTAAGACAAGGGGAATGATCCCTAAACTCCCGAGTATTCCAACAAATAGTTCAGGCCTGGGGCAGACCAGAAATAGACCTATTCGCTACCGCACACAACCGGAAGGTCAGGAAGTTCTGCCCACTAAATCCAAGGGAAAACCCCTTCGCAGTAGATGCCCTACAAATACCCTGGAAGTTCATCCTGGCCTATGCATTTCCCCTGATAACAATGATCCCAGTAGTAGTCAGGAAAATCAGGGAGGATCGGGCAAGAATAATTCTTATAGCTCCTTTTTGGCCAAGAAGGCCTTGGTTCTCCCTTCTGAGGCTCATGTCAGTGACAGATCCATGGATACTACCAGAGATTCCAGACCTGCTTTCCCAGGGACCAGTGGTCCACTCTCAGGTGAAGGGCTTCCATCTAGCAGCCTGGAATTTGAGAGGGCGCTACTGAGTCGCCAGGGATTCTCTCCAGGGTTAGTCTCCACCCTGTTGAAAAGTAGGAAACCAATAACATCCCAAATCTACGGTAGAACGTGGAAAAAGTTCCTAGACTTCCTGGGGGAACCTTTAGGGGATGTAGCTCCAGTGGGACCTATCCTAGAGTTCTTACAGTCGGGGCTGCAACTGGGGTTAGCCACTAACACACTCAAAGTTCAAGTCTCAGCTTTGGGGGCCCTATATAACTGCAATTTAGCAGCCAATAGGTGGGTGTCCCAGTTCATTAAGTCCTGTGGCAGGTCAAGGCCGGTCATTATCCCAAAGATACCACCCTGGGACCTGAACCTAGTTTTGGAGGCTTTAACCAAAGATCCCTTCGAACCACTACTAGAGCTGTCACCAAAGCTACTTACACTTAAAACGGTCTTACTGGTAGCCTTAACGTCAGCCCGAAGAGTCAGCGACCTACAAGCTCTGTCTATATGTCCTCCTTATACACAGATCTTGGATGACCGAGTGGTTCTAAGACCAGACCCGGCCTATCTCCCCAAGGTAGTCCAAAAGTTTCATAGGACTCAGGAGATCTCCTTGCCATCGTTCTGTAACAATCCCAGAAACCCGGGGGAGCAAAAGTTCCATACATTAGATGTAAAAAGAGCCATAATACAATATATGTCAATAACTAGTCAGTGGAGGAAAGATCAGTCCCTTTTTGTAGCCTTTCAGGGTAGTAGAAAGGGGCACGGGGTAGCTAAAAGTACCATTGCCAGATGGATCAGGGAGGCCATTATGTTATCCTACTCCGCAAGTGGCGCTCCGGTTCCAGAAGGCATCAAGGCTCACTCCACCAGAGCCGTGGCTACCTCCTGGGCAGAGAAGGCTGAGGTATCGATTGATCAAATTTGTAAAGCCGCTACTTGGTCCTCACCTTCCACCTTTGTTAAACACTACCGACTTGATCTGTCTTCCTCTACTGACCTAACCTTTGGTAGAAGGGTGCTGCAAGCGGTGGTCCCTCCCTAAGGTGTCTTATTCTACAAAAGTCTCTCATGTGTGCCGTCATGGGAGACGGGAAAACACCAAGGTTACTTACCGGTAGCCGGTTTTTCCGGAGCCCATGACGGCACCTGTATATTCCCCCCCTTTTCACTCCTTTGGTGTGCACTATAGTTTGGGTGTTTTTTAGTTAGATAGATATAATGTGGTGATAGTTTTACCATGTGTACTAACCCGGGGGCCTCTCATGCTCTGTAAACCAACTGAAGCGAGGGAGAGGTACCGCCCTTTTATCTTCAGTAGGGTTCCTGTCCTGACTGGGCGGATCCCCTCTCTCATGTGTGCCGTCATGGGCTCCGGAAAAACTGGCTACCGGTAAGTAACCTTGGTGTTTCTCCTCCAGACGCAGAGAATGCCCCCTTGTGACCGTCACCTTCCTTGGTATAAACAGATCCTCGGAGAGATATTTGTATTGTCCCCTTTTATACTTATACATGGTTATTATTTCACCCCTCAGTCATCTTTTTTCTAGACTAAATAATCCTAATTTTGCTAATCTCTCTGGGTATTGTAGTTCCCCCATCCCCTTTATTAATTTTCTTGCCCTCCTTTGTACCCGCTCTAGTTCCATTATATCTTTCCTGTTCACCGGTGCCCAAAACTGTACACAGTACTCCATGTGCGGTCTAACAAGAGATTTGTACAGAGGCAGTATAATGCTCTCATCATGTTTATCCAGACCTCTTTTAATGCACCCCATGATCCTGTTTGCCTTGGCAGCCGCTGCCTGGCACTGACTGCTCCAGGTAAGTTTATCATTAACTATGATCCCCATGTCCTTCTCCATGTCAGATTTACCCAGTGGTTTACCGTTCAGTGTGTAATGGTGATATTGATTCCTTCTTCCCATTTGAATAACCTTACATTTATCATCATTGTTAAACTGCATCTGCCACCTTTCGGCCCAAGTTCCCAACTTATCCAGATCCATCTGTAGCAGAATACTATCTTCTCTTGTATTGACTGCTTTACATAGTTATGTATCATCTGCAAATATCGATATTTTACTGTGCAAACCTTCTACCAGATCGTTAATAAATATGTTGAAGAGAATAGGTCCCAACACCGACCCCTGCGGTACCCCACTGGTCACAGCGACCCTGTTAGAGAATATACCATTTATAACCACCCTCTGCTTTCTATCACTAAGCCAGTTACTTACCCATTTACATTCATTTTCCCCCAGTCCCAGCATTCTCATTTTGTGTACCAGCCTCTGGTGTGGCAGATATACCACATCCAATGACTCACCTTGGTCCAGTCTATAGCTTACCTCTTCATAAAAACTGATTAGATTGGTTTGACAGGAGCGATTCCTCATAAACCCATGCTGATATGGCGTTAAACAGTTATTCTCATTGAGATAATCCAGAATAACATCCCTCAGAAACCCTTCAAATATTTTACCAACAATAGAGGTTAGACTTTACTGGCCTATAATTTCCAGGTTCACTTTTAGAGCCCTTTTTGAATATTGGTACCACATTTGCTATGCGCCAGTCCTGTGGAACAGACCCCGTCGCTGTAGAGTCTCTAAATATAAGAAATAATGGTTTGTCTATTACATTACTTAGTTCTCTTAGTACTTGTGGGTGTATGCCATCCGGACCCGGAGATTTATCTATTTTATTCTTATTTTGCCGGATTTGCACCTCTTCTTGGGTTAGATTGGTGACCATTAATATAGGGTTTTCTTTGTCTCTTGGCATTTCACCTAGCATTTCATTTTCCACCGTGAATACTGTGGAGAAGAAGGTGTTTAATATATTAGCTTTTTCCTCATCATCTACATCCATACTTTCCTCACAATTTTTTAATGGGCCTACACTTTCACTTTTGATTCTTTTACTATTGATATAGTTGAACTGCTTTGGATTAGTTTTACTCACCTTAGCAATGTGCTTCTCTGTTTCCTTTTTGGCAGCTTTAATTATTTTTTTAGATAAATTTTCTGCTTATAGTTTTTTAGAGCTTCAACGGTGCCATCCTGCTTTAGTAGTTTAAATGCTTTATTTTTACTGTTAATTGCCCCTCTTACTTTTTTGTTTAGCCACATTGGGTTTTTCCTGTTTCTTGTTCTTTTATTCCCACAAGGTATAAACTGCTTACAGTGCCTATTAAGGATGTTCTTAAACATTTCCCATTTATTTTCTGTATTCTTATTTCTGAGGACATTGTCCCAGTCAACCAGATTAAGGACATCTCTAAGCTGGTCAAACTTTGCCTTCCTAAAGTTCAGTGTTTTTGTGACCCCCTGACATGTCCCCCTAGCGAAAGACAAGTGAAACTGTACAATATTGTGGTCGCTATTTCCTAGATACCCAACAACCTGCAGATTTGTTATTCTGTCAGGTCTGTTAGATAGTATTAGGTCTAAAAGTGCTGATCCTCTGGTTGGATTCTGCACAAATTGTGAAAGATAATTATTCTTGGCTATTAGCAGAAACCTGTTGCCTTTGTGGGTTTCGCAGGTCTCTGTTTCCCAGTTAATATCTGGGTAGTTAAAGTCCCCCATAACAAGGACCTCATTATGGGTTGCAGCTTCATCTATCTGCCTTAGTAGTAAACTTGCCATGATTTCTGTTATATTTGGGGGTTTGTAACAGACCCCAAAGAGAATTTTGTTACTATTTTTTCCCTCCATGTATTTCGACCCATATGGACTCGACATCCTCATTCCCTTCGCTAATATCTTTCCTTAAAATGGACTTTAGACAAGATTTTACATAAAGACAAACCCCTCCTCCTCTCCATCAGGAAAGGAAATTCACAGTTGATTTAACTGAAAGGAGCTGTAATGGAGAATTCCATATATCATTAAAGAGACAGCTGGCCTGTGTGGTAATATTCAGTACTGAATATCTCGCCTAAAAGTCTGGAATAAGAGGCGTCTGATAAGCAGCGGATACTGAAGGCAATAACCTTGTTTTCAGTTTTTAAGCATGTCCAATTTGAATGTTGATGAGGTTAATTTTTTTCAAACACCTTTAAAAATTTTTTAACCCACAATTTTTTTTTTACTTTTAATGGTTCCTTCTTCCTACAGCTCCAGGGGACAGCCATGGTTGCAGCCTGTGCGCCATCCTATACAAACCTGTTCCTGGGGCTATGGGAGAGGGAGCCATTTTCCACAGATGCCATGAATCTGTTAGGCGTCGGATTCCTGACTCTGCACAGCGGGGATCCAGAGCCAGACATCCAGCGGTCTCCCATTTTTCTCTGACCGCTCCGGGTGCTGCTCAGACTTACTCTGACAGCCTGGATGTTGCTGCCACCTCTGGTGCAGCAATGGTAGCGCAACCTGCTCTGCAGGGAACAGCTCCAGAGGCTAAGTCCTCATGCCGTGCTACTGGGCATGCCCGCAAGTTTACCTCTCAGTGGAGAGCAGGGGTCACGTGTTCAGGTCCTGTGTCGGATCTGATTGGTCCTTCCCAGGGTCCTTCAGCAGACTGAAAGGATTGAAATTTTTGATGTTTTTTTACTCCTCTCAACAGCCCAAACAAGTTTCTAAAAGGATGAGTTTGCAACTACTTTACTTTTGGAGAAAATTCAAAACATTCATTATTCAATAGGGCCCAAAATAGCAAAAACCAGCGGTTTGAATGAACACTCACATTTCTTGGTAGAATCGTGCAGGATTGAAATTTTTGATGTTTTTCTACTCCTCTCAACAGCCCAAACAAGTTTCTAAAAGGATGAGTTTGCAACTACTTTACTTTTGGAGAAAATTCAAAACGTTCATTATTCAATAGGGACCAATAGCAAAAAGCAGCGGTTGCTATATAAAACTTGCTGCAAGTTGGCCTCCGCCTGCTGCATGATTGATCCTGGGCTTCAACACAGCCAGTTGTCGCTCGGAAGTGCTGTCCGCACAGAGAAAAACACTAGCTCCTGTGTTAGTGGGGTTCAGTAACGTCTGCTGGTACCCTGCTGTGTGGATTGCAATGTCTCCTGCCGCCTCCACATTCAAAAACCATCAGGCCTCTGCCTGCTCCATGCTTGATCCTGGGCTCCAACAATGCCAGTTCGTGTTCAGAAGTGCCATCTTCACAGAGAAAAACACACTAGCTCCTGTGTTAAGGCCCTTTTACATTTAGCGTTGCACCAGCGATCCGACCAGCGATCCGACCCGGTCAGGATCGCTGGTGCATCGCTAAATGATCGCTAGTGAGCTTTCATACAGAAAGATCTCACAGCGATGCAGCAGCGACGCAGCGCACGATACTTACCATTCACACACAGCGATCCTGGCGTCCTCCCGCCCGCCTCCACGCGTCGCTCGTCGTCACAGCAGAAAGTCTCAGCAGGAAGCGCCCGACGAGAAATGGAGCCGGACATTCTCGCGCGATCAGCGATGGACAGCGGGGGAGCCGGTCACTGGTAAGTATCACACATAGCGATATCGCTAGCAATATCGCTATGACGTCACAAAACCAGTGACGTTTTAGCGATATTGCTAGCGATATCGCTTAGTGTAAAACCCCCTTTAGTGGGGTTAAGTAACTTCTGCTGTTCCCCTGCTGTGTGGACGGCAATGTCTCCTGCTGCCTCCACATTCAAAAACCATCAGGCCTCTGCCTGCTCCATGCTTGATCCTGGGCTTGGGGTTGGCAGAACACGTACAGCGCCACTCTCCAGATCTGTACCCGGCTCCACAACATTGACCCAATGGGCAGTGAGGGAAAGGTATCGTCCCTGTCCATGGTTACTGGTCCACGCATCGGTGGTCAGGTGGACCTTGCTACTGACGGCATTAAGTAGTGCATGTTTTATTTTTCCCTCCACATGTTTTTGCAGGGCAGGGACGGCTTGCCTGCTGAAATAAAAGCGGCTGGGCATGGTGTATTGTGGGACTGCCAATGCCATGAAGTTCCGGAAGGTGTCAGTCTCCACCAGTCTGAATGAGAGCATTTCAAGGGCCAGTAGTTTGGCAATGCCAGCATTCAGAGCCTGTGCTCGGGGATGATTTGCCGAGTATCGCCGGGTTTTATCCCATGCCTGTGCTACCGATGGCTGTAGAGTGGCCTGGGAGTGTGAGGATGACTGGGAAAGTGGTGCTGTGGGTGGAATGTCACTGGGTCTTCGGACAACAGTGCCAGAGGTTCTTCCTTGGCGATCCTGTGAGGAAGCCGAACCAGCTGTGTGTGAGCTGGAGGAAGAGGCGCCAACACGAGCTGAAGAGGTGGTAGGTGGTGCGGTACGCTGGCCTACGTCTTCAGTGTGTCTGTGTAACTCCACCTCGTGCTTGGTCCTCACATGTTTCCACATATTTGTGGTATTGAGGTTGCTGACATTTTTCCCTCTTTTGACTTTCTGATGACACAGCTTGCATTTGACAAAGCAAATGTCATCTGCAACTGTGTCAAAAAAGGACCACGCACTGCAAGTCTTGGGAGCGCCCGCTTTGGCTTTTGAAAGAGGAATGCTCCTAACGGGTGCCGAAGTGGAGGCTACAGGCAACCAAGTCTGCCCCCTCCCTCTCCCTCCTGGGAGAGGTCCTTGACCTCACGCCATGATGGGTCAAGGACCTCATCATCTACACTCCCCTCTTGAAACACCTGCTTCTCCTGGGTTGTCTCGCCAGCACCGTACACACCAGAAAGTGGCACCTGAGTCTCATCATCTGATGCGTACCGAGGTGTGCTGACCATAGGCACTGGCCCACCCGCCTCTTCAGATTCCGAGGGACAAAGAAGTTGCGCATCACTGCATACTCTCTCTTCTTCACATTCTTGAATGCTGCTTGGCTGGCCCCCTCTTTCCAAGCCAACAGATTCAGAGAACAGAAGTAGAGACTGATGGCTCCTGTCCAGGGCTCTCTGACTGCCTGGGCACTTTGGCAGGTGGTGAAGAGACAGATGGTTGCTCTTCAGTGCTCTGGCCCTGAGAGGACGTGGAAGTCATTGAAGTCGATGCGTTATCTGCCATCCATCCGACAACGGCTTCAATTTGTTCCTCCCGCAGCAGTGGTGTACGGCGAGGTCCTACAAAGCTGCGCATAAAGGACTGTTGCCTACTAAAACTGGGGGATGCTGACTAATTGGTGCCCGCAGCAGGCACAGAATCCCCACGTCCTCTCCCTGCTGAAACTCCACGCCCACGGGCCTTACTTCCTGCCTTCTTCATCTTGGTATACTGATAAAGATAGGCAGAAAAGTACAAAGGGGGGGCTTAGTGTGCTTATTCCTGAACAGCTGGTAACAGGTATAAGAAACACTAATTTTATGAAGTGTGTGTGTGGACTACACTTTAATAGGAGCTAATGTGGCCTACACAACTGTCAAATGGAGTGTTTGGTGAACTTTATTTTGTTTTGTTTTTTTTTGTAAAAACTAAAAGGATGTGACCAAAGATTTGAACGCGATAGTATCACAAACTTTTTGGAGCTATTACAATGCAGGAAGGTAACCTACAATGCAAAAGATGAGGCTCCAAAAAATAGGGTAATACTAATCTGGCTGCAGCTGAAGGGCACAAGCCAGAAAAAAGGCTCCTCTATCTACTCCTATATAGTGTTTGCAACCAACCAATGTAGATGGATACGGATGGATGCACACTAATAGGAGAATAAAAAATGAGCTGCAATAAAAGAAAAATGTGTGAGGCAGTGACGCACACTGAACGACCTACAACCAGACGTAGCTGAAGGACACACTACTCAGCGTGAGCTGCACTCACACACAGGGACCTCTCAGACAGCCGTGAACAGTGCAGCAAACTGGACACTAGCACTGAAAGGCTGCAGAAAGGCTCCGCTGTCTACTCCTATAGTGTTTGCAACCAACGTATATGGATACGGATGGATTCACACTAATAGGAGAATGAAAAATTTGCAGCAAGAAAAAGAAAAAATTTGTATGAGGCAGTGACACGCTGAACGTCCTACAAGCAGACGTGTCTGCAGGACACACTACACAGTGTGAGCTACACTCACACAGACCTTGCAGACAGCTGTGACTAGCGCTGCTGCAAGGCAAAAGAAAGCTGGCTCATAGCATTATGGGAACTTCCGATTCCGGCATTCGATATGCTAAAAGTATCGGAAACTCAGTATCGGAATTCCGATACAGTGAATATCGGCCGATACCCGATACTTGCGGTATCGGAATGCTCAAACTAATCCCAAATATCATACCTCACTGTTTTTTTCTGGAGGATATCCCACTCAGAGTCCTCCCTTGGTTGACTAACCCCAAATACGTGGATGTTTATGATCTGTGGGATGGTCTCCCAAACATTCCTATCTCCCATCTCCTGTGGGGTGATATACCATGTGTGGAGGGTTGGCCGAGAGATGCTACAAAACGTCCTAAGGACTTCTTGCAGAAACAGCATGTCCATTTCATCTTAAAATTTAAAGCAGACCTGAAGCATTCCTTGGATCTGTTATGGCTGGAGCTCATGGTTAAGCTCCATTCTATCTCCAAACTAGTGTCTAAACTATATGCTAATCTTATCAAGCCACCAGAGAACTTCGAGCCTCTTTATATAACCTCTTGGGAATCGGAGCTAAAGATAACCCTATCTCACCAAGAAGTGAGTCAAGTGCTTGCCAACTCTCACGGTTTTTCCAGGTGTATTCTATTACAGGAGAATGCATTCAAGATTCTGGTACAAAACTCTGGAACGCTTGGTCCACCTAGGTTTAAGCAATACACCATTGTGTTGGAGATGTTCTGGTGCAATAGGATCTCTTGTGCATATTTTCTGGTTTTGCCCGGGTATTTCAACTTTCTGGAAAGATATTAATGGCTCACTTCGTTGTATGGGTTTGACACCAACAGATCTTACTCCTCAAGAGATTTTATTGTCACTCCCTTCGAAAACTTTTTGAATGGAAAATATGCTGGAATATTTAGCGGTTGCCATGTCGCGTTTGGAGAGCCCCTGTGTGCTTAAACATTGGAGCTCTCCCACAAGTGACCCCATTTTGGAAACTAGACGCCCCAAGGAACTTATCTAGATGCAGAGTGCTCACTTTGAACCCCCAGGTGCTTCACAATTGATCAGTAAATAAAAAAGGTACTTTTTTTTCACAAAAATTTACTTTTAGCCTATTTTTTCATTTTCACATGGGCAACAGGATAAAATGGATCCTAAAATTTGTTAAGCAATTTCTCCTGAGTACACCGATACCTCATATGTGGTCACAAACCACTGTTTAGGCGCATGGCAGGGTCCGGAAGCGAAGGAGCGCCATTTGACTTTGAATGGAAAATTAGCTCCAATCGTTATCGGACACCATGTCGCGTTTGGAGAGCCCCTGTGCATAAACAGTAAAAACCCCCAAGTAACCCCATTTTGGAAACTAGACCCCTTAAGGATCTTATCTAGATGTGTAGTGAGCACTTTGAACCCCCAAATGCTCCACAAAAGTTTATAACGCAGAGCAGTGAAAATAAAAGATAATTTTTTTTTCCTCAAAAATGATTTTTTAGCACGCTATTTTTTATTTTCACATGGCTAACAGGAGAAATTGGACCACAAAAGTTGTCCAGTTTGTCCGGCGTACGCTCGTACCCCATATGTGGGGGGAACCACTGTTTGGGCGCACGGCAGGGCTCAGAAGGGAAGGAGCACCATTTGACTTTTTGAAATGAAAATTGGCTCCAATCGTTAGCGGACACCATGTCGTGTTTGGAGAGCCCATGTGCGCCTAAACTTCGGAGCTCCCCAAATGACCCCATTTTGGAAACTAGACCCCCTAAGGAACTTATCTAGATTCATAGTGAGCACTTTATACCCCCAGGTGCTTCACAGAAGTTTATAACACAGCCGTGAAAAAAAAAAAAAAAAAAAATTTCCCTCAAAAAATTATTTTTTAGTCGGCAATTTTTTATTTTCACAAAGGGTGACAGGAGAAATTGGACCCCAAAAGTTGTTCAGTTTGTCCTGAGTACGCTGGTACCCCATATGTGGCGGGGGGGGAAACTGTTTGGGCACACGTCGGGGCTTGAAAGGGAGGGAGCACCGTTTGACTTTTTGAACGCAAAATAGGCTGGAATCAATAGTGGCACCATGTCGCGTTTGGAGACCCCCTGATGTGCATAAACAGTGGAAACCCCTCAATTCTAACTCCAACCCTAACACATCCCTAACCATAACCCCGATACACCCCTAACAACAAGCCTAACCCTAACCCCAACACACCCCTAACCCTAATCTTAACCCTAATTCCAAGGCAGGGGCAGCAGATGATGACAGTGGCGGCAGATCGCCGCTGTCGTTCAGTGGCAGGGGGCCGATCGCCCTTGCTAGCCGGTATGGGAGGGGGGTCAGATTAGTGTCTCCAGCCATGTCCGATGCTACTGCAGCATCGGCCGTGGTGGGATTATAATATTTCATCATATTTCATTGCTGAAATATTACTATCGCTCTGATTTGGCTGTTTCACTTTTAACAGCCAATCAGAGTGATTGTAGATGCGTGGGGGTAAAGCCACCCCACCTGTGGTGAAGTACAAGGCCCCCTGTGTGTGTGGGTCGGGTGGGGTCACTGAAAGGTCAGTCACCTGACCCGCAGGAGGGCAATTAATTCATGACGCCACATAGGCGTCACTGGTCAGATTGGCACAGCTTTTCATGATGCCTATGTGGAGTCATTGGTCGGGAAGGGGTTAAAGGAGCATACACGCCTTTGCACAGTGGGGGTATTAATATTTTCTATGGGACACTAATTTTTGGGGGAGGGAGTAATCATAGTAATGGCACAGTTTTTTAAAATATTGGGGTCAGTATCCTATGCCTCAGGTAAGCAGAGTGGGGAGTTTTTGTAGGTTGAGAATAAATGAGACATCAGTAGAAATGTGAGATGTCAAATGTGTTTTTGTTGTAATCTGTGCAGATGAGTTGTGGCTGGAGAAGTGGTAATGGAGGTCTGGGCCTGATGAAAAAGACAGGAAAAGTGAGCGACCCAAATCAGAAAGATTGTCAGCTGTAAGGTTCTATATATAACTACTGTACTCACGTGTATGTTCTGTGGGACTAGTATCTACCAATATACGATAACAGTAAGATGGTAATATTGCTCTTTTTAGTAGACTATTTTTTTATTTAGTGACCGCTAAATTTGTTTCAGTCTATGTAGTAGTAGGTGTATGGTGGTGTCATTGGTCTCTGTATAGTGTTTTGTTATGTAAAGGTAATGGTTATATTATATTATGTATTTGCTGAGTAGTGGTGATGGTGGTGGACATTGAGTAGTTTTATTGTTTTGGTCTTTTATAGTAGTAATTTTGATAATATTGGTCTTTGCATTGTATGGTTTTGGTTAGCAACAGTGGTATACTGTAATTATATATCTATAGATGCTCTTTAGATGATTATAGGGGGGGTCAGATGGGTAGACATGCATTTTGAGGCTTGGACCCCTGAACTTTTTGAACGCTAGCAATGTCCCTGCTGTACTGTGTGTTTACTTTTCAGTGTTTCTAGAGATATATGTATGTTTGTCAGTAAGCTCAGTTATGGTACCATATCTAAGCAGTAAGCTTGGTTCTGGTTCTGTATTGATGTAGTAATCTAGATTCTTGTACCATATGCATGCCGTAAGCTTGGTTCTGTTCCCATATCTGTGTAGTAGACATATTAAGCTTGGTTCTGCTCCATTATCTCTGTAGTAAACTCGGTTCTGCTCCCTTATCTCTGTAGTAAGATCGGTTATGCTCCCATAGCACTGTAGTAAACTTGGTTCTGCTCCCATGTCTCTCTCGTAAGGTTGGTTCTGCTCCCTTACCTACATAGTAAGGCTGGTTTCACACTAGCGTTTGATCGCGCAGCGCATCATGCGCACGCGCAATGTCCCCCTATCTTTAACATGGTGATCGCAGGGTCTTGCGAATGTACGCGCTCTTCAGCGTTTAGCGTGCGCTGCGCATTTTACAGGTGTGCGCCCAGACACAACGTACGCTACATGTTGCAGTTTTTTTTCCGGCGGCATCGTTAAAAAAATCGCGCTCGCACGTGTGCGCCCAAAAATAGCATTACAGTCTATGTGGTTGCTGACGAGCGCTTGGCCCCGCGCACGTCAGCGCCTTGTGCGCACACACGATTTGAGTAAACAATGTCTAGACACTTGTCTAGAACTCCCCCTAAACAAGCAACATTGTTTTGGAGGAGTGTACATAAAAGAATGTGTCTTCAGGGTCAGACAATTACTCTACATAATGCCTTGCAGAGACCAGACAAGCATTCTACAAGAGCCTTCTACCTGTGGATTCAAGCTTCAGGAGCCAAAATGATGTCTGTGTGTCCTGTACAATTTATTATGTACCAATGTATTTTTTGTTTTCTTTTCAGCATGTCTTCTTCCGGATCGGTCTATTTGCCATCTCGGCAAGAACTGGCCCAAGCTGATCGTGAGGTGAGAATCTTGCTGCCTTTTGATAAGTATAGCTGCCTCTAGAAATGTGTTTTAATTTTTTCTTTCTTTACAGACATCGGACACGGGAAGTGAAAATGGAGTGCGGGAGAGGTCTGAGCGGGAGCAGTCGGAGCGGTCTGAGCGGGAGCCGTCTGAGGATTCTGAGCGGGAGCAGCGTAGTCAAGTCGTGGCGAGGAGACGCAATGTGAGTATATATATTTTTTTTTTCTGTCTTTCTTTCTCTTGCTTCTTTTCTGTTTCTTTTTGTATCTTTTCCAAACTTCTAAACATTCTATATTTTTTTTTCTAGGTTCCACAGCGGGATGACTCATAGAATCATAGAATCGTAGAGTTGGAAGGGACCTCCTGGGCCATCTGGTCCAACCCCCTGCTCAAAGCAGGATTCGCTAAATCATCCCAGTCAGATGTCTGTCCAGCCTCTGTTTGAAGACTTCCATTGAAGGAGAACTCACCACTTCTCGTGGCAGCCTGTTCCACTCATTGATCACTCTAACTGTCAAAAAGTTTTTTCTAATATCTAATCTGTGTCTCCTCCCATTCAGTTTCATCCCATTGCTTCTAGTCTTTCCTTGTGCAAATGAGAATAAAGTTGATCCTTCTACAATGTGACAGCCCTTTAGATATTTCTAGACAGCTATTAAGTATCCTCTCAGTCTTCTCTTTTGCAAACTAAACATTCCCAAATCCTGCAACCTTTCCTCATAAGACAGGGTTTGCAGACTGGTCACCATTCTGGTCGCTCTTTTCTGAACTTGCTCCAGTTTGTTGATGTCTTTTTTAAAATGTGGTGCCCAAAACTGGACACAATATTCCAGATGAGGTCTGACCAAAGAGGAGTAGAGGGAAATAACGAAGAAGTCTACACAGACAACGAGCACCTCATCCGCCTCGTTGAGGAGCGCATCCCATTGTGGGACAGCCGTGACCAGCAGTACAAAGACAGAGCTCTGGAAAGAGGTGGCCGCAGTGATGATGGATGGCTTGGACAGCGCCTCTGCAGCTTCAAAAAGGGTGTTCAGTAAGTATAAAGATGCTCTGTGATATAGCATTTATTTTTGGACCTGTTGGTGCTGATGTGTATTTTGCAAGATATATTCTTGCATTAAACACACCAAGGCCTGGTGGAAAACTGTGATTGATTTGTGACTTGAACTGCTCCATTGTTTTGTGGACCTGACGGTGGTGGTGTATTTTTGGCAAGATATATTCTTGCATGAAAAGCACCAAAGCCTTGTTGAGAACTTTGATTGATTTGTGTCTTCAACTGCTGCATTGTTTTGTGGACCTGACGGTGGTGGTATTTTTTTGGCAAGTTATATTTTTGCATGAAAAGCACCAATGCCTTGATGAGAACTATGATTGAATTGTGTCTTCAACTGCTGCATTGTTTTGTAAAACTGACGGTGGTGGTATTTTTTTGGCAAGTTATATTTTTGCATGAAAAGCACCAATGCCTTGATGAGAACTATGATTGAATTGTGTCTTCAACTGCTGCATTGTTTTGTAAAACTGACGGTGGTGGTATTTTTTTGGCAAGATATATTCTTTCATGAAAAGCACCAATGCCTTGTTGAGAACTGTGATTGATTTGTGTCTTCAGCTGCTGCATTGTTTTTTGGACCTGACGGTGCTGTGTTTTTTGCAAGATATATTCTTGCATTAAACACACCAATGCCTTGTTGAGAACTGTGATTGATTTGATATATTACCAATGCCTTGTTGAGAACTGTGATTGATTTGATATATTCTTGCATGAAAAGGACCAATGCCTTGTTGAGAACTGTGATTGATTTTTCAACTGCTGTCTTGATCCTGTTTTCACTCTTGTTCCTGATGATACTGTTGTTTTCGCTGATACATATATTGTAGCAGGAAACATAACAGTGTCCGCCGTCTCAACAGTTACTGCATTGTGTCTAGAATTTTATTGGTGCTGCAGCAGAGACTGTTTTCAAAGTTCAATGAGGTGTGTGGTGAGAATGACGTTAAACTAGTGCATTTTTAATTTTTTTTTTTTTTTACCAACAGTGAAAAAAATCCGCACACGTTGGCGCTCGATGAAGGACCGCTTCAACACTGATGTTCGTGCTGAGGGACCGGTTCGGAGTGGTTCTGCGGCAAGGCGCAGAAGAAAGTACCGCTACCATCACGAGTTGGCTTTCCTGAGACCGGTCCTTGCCATCAGAGCGTAAGTTTTTTTTTTTTCGTTTGTGCTTAATATATGCTTTTCTATACCACAGGTGATGCTTCTTGTAAATGCATGATACTAAAGTTTTCCCTTTCTTTCTTCATCGATCGACCTCGGGCCCGTCCCAGCCATCCGACAGCCAGGAAGCATCTTGCAGGTCAGCAACACAGACAGCTGGTGACCAGAAAGCTGGTCCATCAGGTGTTCCCCTGTCCCAGGTCTCTGTCACTGGTTATGCGGGCACTACCCGCCAGCGGCAGTGGGCCTTGGACAGTAATGTCATGCCCGAGTTCATGCACTTGAGCGAGGCCTTTAAGGCCAGCTTCAGGGCGCTGATGGAGCATGGTTTTAACCACATGGAACACCGCTTCCACTCTGTCGACCAGCGCCTTGACCATCTGGAGGTCGACCTCAACTCACCAGCGCACCATTTTTTCAGTAAAATTGAACAGGGCATGGCGGAACACCTTAGTCCTGAGCAACAGCTGAGTGTGTTACAGGCCTGCAACACTGCTTACTTGCAGGCTATGCAGCAGAATCGGTATGTGCAGCAGTCAGTGGTGTCATTTCCAACAGTTCCACCACTGACTCGCTTGACCACACTACCGACTTCTGCTGCATACCACTGCACGGCCACCTGCATTCCCAGCGAAGCCGGACATCACTACACCACCTCAAGTCTGAGTGCTGCATGACACACCTCCGCCACCACCACTATGGCAAGCGCTGCTCCTGTATGGAGCACCACCACCGCCATAGCACCACCAGCTTGGAGCCAAACCACCACAGAACCTGCTTGGGCCACCGACATCAGCAGTCAACAGCAAGGAGCACCGCCAGCACTCCTCAGCAACGAAGCACCGCCAGCACTCCTCAGCAACGGAGCACCGCCAGCACTCCTCAGCAACGGAGCACCGCCAGCACTCCTCAGCAACGGAGCACCGCCAGCACTCCTCAGCAACGGAGCACCGCCAGCACTCCTCAGCAACGGAGCACCGCCAGCACTCCTCAAGCAACGGAGCACCGCCAGCACTCCTCAAGCAACGGAGCACCGCCAGCACTCCTCAAGCAACAGAGCACCGCCAGCACTCCTCAAGCAACGGAGCACCGCCAGCACTCCTCAAGCAACGGAGCACCGCCAGCACTCCTCAAGCAACGGAGCACCGCCAGCACTCCTCAAGCAACGGAGCACCGCCAGCACTCCTCAAGCAACGGAGCACCGCCAGCACTCCTCAAGCAAAGGAGCACCGCCAGCACTCCTCAAGCAAAGGAGCACCGCCAGCACTCCTCAAGCAAAGGAGCACCGCCAGCACTCCTCAAGCAAAGGAGCACCGCCAGCACTCCTCAAGCAAAGGAGCACCGCCAGCACTCCTCAAGCAAAGGAGCACCGCCAGCACTCCTCAAGCAAAGGAGCACCGCCAGCACTCCTCAAGCAAAGGAGCACCGCCAGCACTCCTCAAGCAAAGGAGCACCGCCAGCACTCCTCAAGCAAAGGAGCACCGCCAGCACTCCTCAAGCAAAGGAGCACCGCCAGCACTCCTCAAGCAAAGGAGCACCGCCAGCACTCCTCAAGCAAAGGAGCACCGCCAGCACTCCTCAAGCAAAGGAGCACCGCCAGCACTCCTCAAGCAAAGGAGCACCGCCAGCACTCCTCAAGCAAAGGAGCACCGCCAGCACTCCTCAAGCAAAGGAGCACCGCCAGCACTCCTCAAGCAAAGGAGCACCGCCAGCACTCCTCAAGCAAAGGAGCACCGCCAGCACTCCTCAAGCAAAGGAGCACCGCCAGCACTCCTCAAGCAAAGGAGCACCGCCAGCACTCCTCAAGCAAAGGAGCACCGCCAGCACTCCTCAAGCAAAGGAGCACCGCCAGCACTCCTCAAGCAAAGGAGCACCGCCAGCACTCCTCAAGCAAAGGAGCACCGCCAGCACTCCTCAAGCAAAGGAGCACCGCCAGCACTCCTCAAGCAAAGGAGCACCGCCAGCACTCCTCAAGCAAAGGAGCACCGCCAGCACTCCTCAAGCAAAGGAGCACCGCCAGCACTCCTCAAGCAAAGGAGCACCGCCAGCACTCCTCAAGCAAAGGAGCACCGCCAGCACTCCTCAAGCAAAGGAGCACCGCCAGCACTCCTCAAGCAAAGGAGCACCGCCAGCACTCCTCAAGCAAAGGAGCACCGCC
The DNA here is from genome assembly GCF_039654945.1 of Dendrobates tinctorius. Lineage (NCBI taxonomy): Eukaryota > Metazoa > Chordata > Amphibia > Anura > Dendrobatidae > Dendrobates > Dendrobates tinctorius. The sequence continues at coordinate 1,420,647 of NW_027361944.1, forward strand.
AGCACTCCTCAAGCAAAGGAGCACCGCCAGCACTCCTCAAGCAAAGGAGCACCGCCAGCACTCCTCAAGCAAAGGAGCACCGCCAGCACTCCTCAAGCAAAGGAGCACCGCCAGCACTCCTCAAGCAAAGGAGCACCGCCAGCACTCCTCAAGCAAAGGAGCACCGCCAGCACTCCTCAAGCAAAGGAGCACCGCCAGCACTCCTCAAGCAAAGGAGCACCGCCAGCACTCCTCAAGCAAAGGAGCACCGCCAGCACTCCTCAAGCAAAGGAGCACCGCCAGCACTCCTCAAGCAAAGGAGCACCGCCAGCACTCCTCAAGCAAAGGAGCACCGCCAGCACTCCTCAAGCAAAGGAGCACCGCCAGCACTCCTCAAGCAAAGGAGCACCGCCAGCACTCCTCAAGCAAAGGAGCACCGCCAGCACTCCTCAAGCAAAGGAGCACCGCCAGCACTCCTCAAGCAAAGGAGCACCGCCAGCACTCCTCAAGCAAAGGAGCACCGCCAGCACTCCTCAAGCAAAGGAGCACCGCCAGCACTCCTCAAGCAAAGGAGCACCGCCAGCACTCCTCAAGCAAAGGAGCACCGCCAGCACTCCTCAAGCAAAGGAGCACCGCCAGCACTCCTCAAGCAAAGGAGCACCGCCAGCACTCCTCAAGCAAAGGAGCACCGCCAGCACTCCTCAAGCAAAGGAGCACCGCCAGCACTCCTCAAGCAAAGGAGCACCGCCAGCACTCCTCAAGCAAAGGAGCACCGCCAGCACTCCTCAAGCAAAGGAGCACCGCCAGCACTCCTCAAGCAAAGGAGCACCGCCAGCACTCCTATTTTTTCATTTTCACATGGGCAACAGGATAAATTGGATCCTAAAATTTGTTAAGCAATTTCTCCTGAGTACACCGATACCTCATATGTGGTCATAAACCACTGTTTAGGTGCATGGCAGGGTCCGGAAGCGAAGGAGCGCCATTTGACTTTGAATGGAAAATTAGCTCCAATCGTTATCGGACACCATGTCGCGTGTGCCTAAACAGTGAAAACCCCCAAGTAACCCCATTTTGGAAACTAGACCCCTTAAGGAACTTATCTAGATGTGTAGTGAGCACTTTGAACCCCCAAATGCTCCACAAAAGTTTATAACGCAGAGCAGTGAAAATAAAAGATCATTTTTTTTTCCTCAAAAATGATTTTTTAGCACGCTATTTTTTATTTTCACATGGCTAACAGGAGAAATTGGACCACAAAGTTGTTGTCCAGTTTGTCCGGAGTACGCTCGTACCCCATATGTGGGGGGAACCACTGTTTGGGCGCATGGCAGGGCACAGAAGGGAAGGAGCACCATTTGACTTTTTGAAATGAAAATTGGCTCCAATCGTTAGCGGACACCATGCTGTGTTTGGAGAGCCCCTGTGCATCTAAACTTCGGAGCTCCCCAACAAATGACCCCATTTTGGAAACTAGACCCCCTAAGGAACTTATCTAGATTCATAGTGAGCACTTTGAACCCCCAGGTGCTTCACAGAAGTTTATAACACAGCCATGAAAATAAGAAAAAATTTTCCCCTCAAAAAATTATTATTTAGTAGGCAATTTTTTATTTTCACAAAGGGTGACAGGAGAAATTGGACCCCAAAAGTTGTTCAGTTTGTCCTGAGTACACTGGTACCCCATATGTGGCGGGGGGAAAACTGTTTGGGCACACGTCGGGGCTTGGAAGGGAGGGAGCACCGTTTGACTTTTTGAACGCAAAATAGGCTGGAATCAATAGTGGCACCATGTCGCGTTTGGAGACCCCCTGATGTGCATAAACAGTGGAAACCCCTCAATTCTAACTCCAACCCTAACCCTAACACATCCCTAACCATAACCCCGATACACCCCTAACCCCAACCCTACCAATAACCCTAACAACAAGCCTAACCCTAACCCCAACACACATCTAACCCTAATCTTAACCCTAATTCCAAGGCAGGGGGAGCAGATGATGACAGCGGCGGCAGATCGCCCTTCCCAGCCGGTATGGGAGGGGGTTCAGGTTAGTGTCTCCAGCCATGTCCGATGCTACTGCAGCATCGGCCGTGGTGGGATTATAATATTTCATCAAATTTCATTGATGAAATATTACTATCGCTCTGATTTGGCTGTTTCACATTTAACAGCCAATCAGAGCGATTGTAGACGCGTGGGGGTAAAGCCACCCCACCTGTGGTGAAGTACAAGGCCCCCTGTGTGTGTGGGTCGGGTGGGGTCACTGAAAGGTCAGTCACCTGACCCGCAGGAGGGCAATTAATTCATGACGCCACATAGGTGTCACTGGTCAGATTGGCACAGCTTTTCATGATGCCTATGTGGAGTCATTGGTCGGGAAGGGGTTAAAGGAGCATACACGCCTTTGCACAGTGGGGGTATTAATATTTTCTATGGGACACTAATTTTTGGGGGAGGGAGTAATCATAGTAATGGCACAGTTTTTTAAAATATTGGTGTCAGTATCCTATGCCTCAGGTAAGCAGAGTGGGGAGTTTTTGTAGGTTGGGAATAAATGAGACATCAGTAGAAATGTGAAATGTCAAATGTGTTTTTGTTGTAAACTGTGCAGATGATTTGTGGCTGGAGAAGTGGTAATGGAGGTCTGGGCCTGATGAAAAAGACAGGAAAAGTGAGCAACCCAAATCAGAAAGATTGTCAGCTGTAAGGTTCTATATATAACTACTGTACTCACGTGTATGTTCTGCGGGACTAGTATCTACCAATATATGATAACAGTAAGATGGTAATATTGCTCTTTTTAGTAGACTATTTTTTTTATTTAGTGACCGCTAAATTTGTTTCAGTCTATGTAGTAGAAGGTGTATGGTGGTGTCATTGGTCTCTGTATAGTGTTTTGTTATGTAACGGTAATGGTTATATTATATTATGAATTTGCTGAGTAGTGGTGATGGTGGTGGACATTGAGTAGTTTTATTGTTTTGGTCTTTTATAGTAGTAATTTTGATAATATTGGTCTTTGCATTGTATGTTTTTGGTTAGCAACAGTGGTATACTGTAATTATATATCTATAGATGCTCTTTAGATGATTATAGGGGGGTCAGATGGGTAGACATGCACTTTGAGGCTTGGACCCCTGAACTTTTAGAACCCTAGCAATGAATATATTGCAACTCGCCCAGTACAAAGCTGTGAAAAAAATGGTAGTTAATGGAAATAGTAAGTATTGCACTCAAACAGTTGATTAACCAAGGAGAGATGGCATGTACCTGAATAGAATTCTCCTAGGAGTAAAGGGTTAATATGTACATAGAACACAATTGGGTGAAAATATTAAATAGTCATAAGCAATATGTCCCGGATCTGAAGAAAGAAGCGGAGTTTTCCGAAACGCGTTGGTTTCGGCCCTTTTTGCCACCCGTACCTCCATCTAGCAGCAGTTAGGCGGCACCACGTGATCCACCGCGTCACACAGGTCCTGCTCCTACTGCACATCTGCCGGGACGCAGCTATCGACCAGAGTGACCGGATCCCTGCCGACAGCTGGAGCGCAGGAGCGCTGGTCTCACACTACACCTCGGCATATCGCCGCATCTCCCAGGTCCGACCTTTACTGCACCAGCCAGAACGCAGTCACCGGATTCTACGCAGACCATTGGAGGTATTGTGAGTAGCAACACTCACATACAACTATATATGGTGAAATCACCATGTACTGTTCAGCGCGCTATTTCACAGGGCACGAGCCCTCCACTCATTGGAGAATGTACTTGGTGTATCCGTCATCGGCCGGGGCAGCTCTCCCCACGGCTATAGACATTGGACTATTTTATGAATGCAGGTTTATACCAAGCATTAACTATGGACTAAGGATATAATCACACTCTTTATGCCGGGACATATTGCTCATGACCATTTAATATTTTCACCCAATTGTGTGTTCTATGTACCTATTAATCCTTTACTTCCTGCCGCTCTTATTTGCAGCCTCTAGGAGAATTCTACTCGGGTACGTGCCATCTCTCTTGGTTAATCAACTGTTTGAGTGCAATACTTAATGGAAGTAGTAACTACCATTTTTTTTCACAGCTTTGTACTGGGCGAATTGCAATATATTTATTAAGATATACTAATCACTATTTATTTCTCAGCTATTTATCCCCACGATTGGGCTAACTGCAAATTATTGTTTATTCTTGTCAGTAGAGTTGAGCGACTTTTGGTTTTTTAGGGTCGAGTTTCGTTTCGTGAAACCCGACTTTTCCAAAAGTCGGATCGAGCAAGATCGGCCGATTATAGGGAAAAGTCGGGGTCGTCCCGAAACACGAAACCCAATGTAAGTCAATGGGGAATAAAAGTCGGCAGTGAGAGGAGTACAGGAAACACACCTACAGTGCCCATTTGAATGCCAAAAGCATCAATTCTTCTTACTTAAGCTTGTCAACCTTAATTAACTTCATAATACAAGTTACGCACTGAAAAATGGGGGTTATTTGGCTACAGTTGTGGGGGGGAGGGCTGGCTCCAGATTTTCATGTGCCCTGGGCGAAAGAGCGCCCCTTTAACACATACCACAACTCATCATGCTCCGATACGGCAGAGAAATAGCGGTATAGTACAATGAAAAATACTTCACATTTTACATCTCATGACGAGGCCCATCTATTTCTCCATACAGAATCATTGGTCCCATATAATGTTTGAAACAGTATATGATGAGCTCCACATAATGCTACAGTATATGTTGGTCCCCATGGATGAAGCTCCACTGTCTTATGGGCCCAAATAATGCTCCAAACATAATGGGCCCCATTTCTAATGCTCTAGTGTATAATGGGCCCTGTAAATGCTGCTCCAGTGTCTGATGTCCACCTTTGGAATGTTCCAGTGTATGGTGGGCCCCATCTATCATTCTCCAGAGTATAGTGCTCCCCAAAAATTGCTGTCCCAACATTGAAAACAATCAAATAAGTCTCCTCGCTAGGGAATCCCTGTACTAGTCTGGACTCCTCGTCGTCCCCATCTTCCATCTCACTGCACAGTATTTCAACCTTGCAAGTGCTGTGATCCTGAGCAAGCAGGGGGGGCCCACTCGTTGGCGACGGCACTGGCACAGGGCCCCTGATAGTACGGTGGTGTGTCTGATGGTGGGTGGGCCGAACCTGCACTTTCATCTGCAGCTTTCTTTGTCACCGTGTAAGATGGAACTGTATATGGGAAGGGTAACCTGAGTTTCATCAGGGTCAGATTCAGGCCGTGTAGCGTGCGAGGGGAATGTAGTGGTCTGGGTCAATATACCAGCAGATTCATCGAGCAGTGGCTGGGCATCAGTGCACTTGTGTCGCCCCCAGGAGTACGGTCGCCACAGTGGCATTACCTTCCTCCTAGGGAGTGTGATGTCATGCTTGGGAGCAACGAACGATCTCTCTAGCAGGTTAACTGATTGGGCGGCGTTATTCCCACGAGTCATGACCCTCCAAACAGCGTTCATGAAGGCAAAGTGTTTGTTTTACGTGGGCAGTATGGTTGCAAAGCTGAACCTTAAAGGAATGTCCAGAAGGGCACCACCAGGAGTGGAGCCTACGGTTAAATTCGACTCCACCTGGGAAACCTCAATCATGCCAGCTACAGAAAAGATGCACACATTGCAAGCTTAATTCCGTTAACGAACGAGACTCCGTCATGCCCCGCGGTCCGAGTCCGGCTTACTAGAGGGACACGTGAGGCTCTGGCACATGAGATTGGCCAATAACTGGTGTGTCATGCCCTTACATGTCCGTGGCTGCATGTGCGCTACACTGAAAAAGCCAGCGTTTGTCGCTTACAGGTGCAGATAATCCGCTGAACAACGTTAGTGATGGGGATCACTGATTACAATTATTACCCGCGAACAATGATTTCCCAGTAAGTGCAGGTCAACTGCAGTTCCGGAATTAGGCCTAACCGTCATTCCTGAAAAAATGAAAAACTTACGTGTGCAAACCACAGGTGCTGTAGCTTGCTTAACAGCTCGCCAGCCTTTCTCTCGCCCAGTATGGATTACACGTGATTGCACAAAGGTGAGAAAGGGTACCGTATCCCCAGATAACATATATGGATAGCGTACACTTCAAAATATATGTCTATACATCAGGAGGCAGGCTCAGACGGTGTCAGGCACAGTATGGATTTGACGGCCCAGACTACACAGCGGAGGAGCAGGGAGAGGTAAATATTGCAAATGCTGGGGCCCTGCCCAAGCAAGGGGGGACCACTCGTGGTCATCGGTACTGGCACTGGGCCCTTCATAGTACGGCGGTGTGTCTGACGGCGGGTGTGCACCACCACCGTCAGAGACACTTGATTGCACTATGAGGGACCCTGTGCCAGTGCCCGCGCCCAAGAGTCGGCCTACCCACCTGTCCAGGGCAGCGGCACTCGCACGGTGTCGTGCGCTAGGTGGTGACCACGGCCATGGGGGGGGGAGGCAGCACAGTTAGGGAGTTTTTGAAAGTGGCATATGTTGATGTTGGACATTCAGCTGATGCAAAAGGCGAAATAGGTCAAGTCCCAGGAAGAGGTGGACCAAAGCAAGCCATTTTTCTGTCACCCTATGTGTCATCAGGGGAAGGTGGGACAAAATCCTTGGAAACCCATGCATGGTTCATTTTAATGAAGGTTAGATCATCCACATTTTGGGTTGACAGACGGGTCCTTTTTTCTGTCAGGATTGATCCAGCTGCACTGAAGACTCTTTCCGATAGCACACTTGCAGCTGGGCAAGCGAGCTCCTGTAAGGTATATTGTGCCAATTCAGGCCAGGTGTCCAGTTTAGCGGCCCAATAGTCAAAGGGGAATGACCTGTGTGGGAGAACATCGATATGGGAGGAAAAGTAGTTTGTAACCATAGTTGACAACTGCTGTCTCCTGTCACTTTCCATCGATGCAGTATTACCAGTTGTGTGAGCGGTACTTGAAAAATCAGTCCACAACATTGTCATGAAACCCCTGTCTCCAACGCCACTTCTGCTGTGTGCATCACGAACACCTCTGCCAAGCTGCCCCCAGCCCGTACGGCTCGTGTGAGAACCATCACCGCTGCTGTGTGCTGGGAATGCCTCAAGCAACCGATTTACCAGAGTTGCTTGTTTATTAGCCAATATTAGGTCAAGGTTCTCCTGTGGCATGATGTTTTGTAATTTGCCTTTATAGCGTGGATCCAGGATGCTGGCCAACCAGTAGTCGTCATCGTTCATCATTTTGGCAATGCGGGGGTCCCTTTTTAGGATCTGCAAGGCATAATCTGACATGTGGGCCAATGTTCCCGGTGTCAATGATGCACTGTGAGTGCTAGTTGGAAGAGCACTTTCTGGCAAATCCACATCCCTCCAGTCACGCACAAACCCTGTACCAGACCTTGCCACGCCAACATTTTCACTTGCCCCACGAGATGCATCCTCCTCCCCTAAGTAATCATCCCCATCATTATCCTCCTCCTCCTCTTCTTCCTCCACCTCGTCCAGGAGAGTTCCCTGAGCAGACAATGGCTGAATGTCATCAAGGATTCCCTCCTCGTCAACATTGGCTGCAGACGCCTGCTCCTTAAGGTGCGTCAAAGTTTGCATGAGCAGACGCATAAGTGGGATGCTCATGCTTAGATGGCGTCGTGTGCGCTTACCAGCCGTGTGCATTCCTCAAAACACTGAAGGACTTTACAGAGGTCTTTCAGCTTCGACCACTGCACACCTGTCAACTCCATGTCTGCTCTCAAAGTGCCTGGCCGTGTATCCTCCCACAAATGCATTATGGCCTGCCTCTGCTCGCACAGCCGCTCAACCATGTGCAGGGTGGAGTTCCACCTTGTTGCAATGTCGATAATGAGGCGGTGGTTGGGAAGGTGGAGCAATCGCTGCAGCTTCTGCATACGAATGGAGTGTACAGGCGACCGGCGGATGTGCGCGCACAGTCTTCGCACCTTCTGGAGCAGGGCTGTTAACTCCGGATAATTTTTGAGGAAGCACTGCACCACCAGGTTCAAGGTGTGAGCCAAGCAAGGTATGTGGCTGAGTTTTGAAAGGGCTATGGCTGCCACAAAATGCGGCCGTTATCACTAACTACCTTGCCTGCCTCAAGATGTACACTGCCCAGCCATGACTCAGTTTGTCGCTGAAAGTACTCGGCCAGCACCTCAGCGGTGTGTCTGTCGCCCAAACACATCATCTGCATCACAGCCTGCTGACGCTTTCCACTAGCTGCTCGATAGGGGGACACCTCGTGTGCAACAGTGGCAGCTGCAGATGGAGTGCTCGTACGACTGCGCTCTGTGGACGAGCTTTCGCTTCTGGAGGAGGAGGAGGAGGAGGGTCGAACGCCTACAGCCCACTGTTTCCTATACCGTGGGCTAGGCAGCACTGTCCCACCACCGCTGTCCCCTGTGGACCCTGCATCCACCACATTAACCCAGTGCGCAGTGATGGACACGTAACGGCCCTGGCCATGCCGACTGGACCATGCATCAGTTGTGAGGTGCACCTTTCCACTCACTGACTGCTTGAGTGCATGGACAATGCGGTCTTTCACATGATGGTGGAGGGCTGGGATGGCTTTGCGAGAGAAGTGGCGACTGGGTAGGTCATAGCGTGGTACTGCATAGGCCATGAGTTCGCGGAAAGCTGCGCTTTCCACCAACCGATAGGGCATCATCTCAAACGAGATTAGTTTGGCAATGTTGGCGTTCAAACCCAGTGTACATGGATGAGAGTACTTTCTTGACCTACTCAGTGTCTGGGAGGGTGAGCTGGACTTGAGAGCTGCATATGGTGGACGTAGCGGTGGACAGGGCGGACTGAGAGGGTTGATGATGGTGATGGAGTTTGTGTTCTTTCTGATGGCCTAGAATCAGTCTTTCGTTGATATAACAGTGGGATTCCCTGACTGCTGTGGCCTTGCAACGACACCTCAACATTTGCTGCTGTGCTAACCGGTGGGCTTACAGTGGGGGAAACAATGTAGCGTTGCTGACTACCTTCTTTGTGATCAGTGGCACTTGAGGTTTGGTGTTGTGTCCACGCTTGCAAGTGCATGGTGGTTAAATGTCTAAGCGTGCAACTGGTATTCAAATTTTTCAGATTTTTCCCTCGGCTAAAGGTCTTTGCGCACTTCTTACAGATAACCTTGGCCTGATCATGAGGATTTTGTTCAAAAAAGTGCCACACTGCACTCTTCCTACTTTGGCAGACATTTTGCGGCCAAGCATGCTGTGATCTTTTGACCCTCTGGACAAGCTGTCCAGCAACTCTTTTTTGATTTTTGGAACCTGTCTTTGGAGTGCTCCGGGCCTGCCAGATAACAGCTGTTGCGATGTCGATGTATGCTGTGGATGCTCCTCATCTGAGCTATTGGAAGCAGCACCCTCTTCCCCCAATGGATGCCAATCTGGGTCAACAACTGGGTCATCCATCACCTCCTCTTCAATGTCATATGCACCTTCCTCTGTGTCACCGTGTATGGTGGTATAGTGTGCGGGAAGGGGCACCTGAGTCTCATCAGGGTCAGAATCTGGCTCTGTACACTGCGAGGACAATAGTTCTCTGAGTGAATGTACCAGCAGAATCATCTATCAGCAGCTGTGCATCAGTGCACTCCATGTCAGATTCATCTTGGCCTGGGTAATTCACCATTTCACTTGATAATCCAGGCATGGTATGTGAAAACAGCTCCATGGAGTAATCAGTAGTATGGCCTGCGTCATCCTTCAATCTTGGTTGGGGTGAAGGACACAAGAAAAGGTGTGGTTCATGAACATGAGCCTCCAATGACGACTCAGTGCTTTTACTTTTTACAACTGAAGAAGAGGAGGCGATAGAGCTGGAGGCTGAGTCAGCAATGTAAGACAAAACTTTTTCCTGCAGCTCTGGCTTTAAAAGCGGTTTGCCAAGTCCTAGAATACTAAGCCTTCGAGGCCTTGTGGAGCCAGACGATGACGCAGGCTCAACACCTCCTGCATTCGGTCATATTTTGCTCTTGCCACTACCATCAGATCCACCACCAACACCATCATTACCAGCTGCCAACCCCCACCCAATTCCACGGCCTCTTCCACCAGCCTTCCTCATTTTTTGTAGAAATGTAGACAAAATCCAACAAACTATATAGTAATGTAAAACAAGGTACAAGGTGTCTATAGGACAGTGGAGACTTTGAATTTCTGCACACACTAGTGGACACTGGACACTTTTGGATTGTGTGAGGCCCACTGAATATCAGAACACTATGTCACAGGCTCGATGGCACAGGTGTGAAAAAAGTGACTACAGGATCACAGAGATTTTGAATTTCTGCACACACTTGTGGACACTGGACACTTATGGATTGTGTGAGGCCCACTGAATATCAGAGCACTATGTCACAGGCTCGATGGCACAGGTGTGAAAAAAGTGACTACAGGATCACAGAGATTTTGAATTTCTGCACACACTTGTGGACACTGGACACTTATGGATTGTGTGAGGCCCACTGAATATCAGAGCACTATGTCACAGGCTCGATGGCACAGGTGTGAAAAAAGTGACTACAGGATCACAGAGATTTTGAATTTCTGCACACACTGCACACACTGGACACTTTTGGATTGTGTGAGGCCCACTGAATATCAGAGCGCTATGTCACAGGCAGAAATTGGCTAGTGTATCACAAACTACAAGGTGTATGTAGAATTGGGCAGAATAGGAATCTCCCTAGAGTGTAGGTCTGTAAGAACGGAACAAGTCCTCCACTTATCCTTCCACAGTGACACACAGATAGCTTCACTGTGGCCGTGATAACAGCCGTTACACGGTACTGAGAGGAGCGTGCACGTACACGGCTGTCCGGTGTACGTAAAATTGTCAAGCTCCGTGTTTTTTAAGTATACGGACTGACACACACTGTCTCTCTATAGTTTTGAATGTGATCAAACAGCAAATATATTTAACTGTTTGAAAGCTAGACAAAACTAGTAGGTGCAGGTCTGTAAGAACGGAACATGTCCTCGACTTATTCTCACAGAATGACACACAGATAGCTTCACTGTGGCTGTGATAACAGCCGTTACACGGTACTGTGTGAGGAGCGTACACCGCTGTATGGTGTGAAAAAATGCACGCTCAGTACCTCAGCAGGACAAAAAAAAAAATTGGGATTGCATTTAAAAAAGCAGTTTGCAGCTCAGTACCTCAGCAGGACAAAAAAAAAAATTGGGATTGCTTTTAAAAAAGCAGTTTGCAGAGCAGTGGGTAAACAGCAATGCAGCTGTCAGGAAGCCTTAGAAGGCAGCCTAACAACCAACACCGCTGATCTACCACAATATAGCCTCCCCTTGCACTGCACACACAGTGACTGGTATGTTGTACAGGCAAAATCGCTAGCAGCAGAAGCAGTATTTTTTTCTTCTTCCCTGCCTAACGCTCTCCCTACAGAATCAGCAGCAGCAACCTCTCCCTATGCTAAGATCGGCAGAAGTAAGATGGCGGTCGGCGTGCATGCCCGTTTATACCTCCTGTGACGCCCAAAAAGCAAGCCAATCACTTGCATGCCCTTCTGAAAGATGGTGGTGACCCCTGCCTATGTCATCACGTTGCCCACAGTGTCCGTGGATCCTGATTGGCTGAAAAAGAGCGCAAAACAAACTTTTGAAACGCGACTTTGGCGCGTAAGTCGCCGACCTCGTGGCCGACCTCATACTAGGGTCGGGTTTCGTTTCATGAAACCCGACTTTGCCAAAAGTCGGCGACTTTTGAAATTTTTCGACCTGTTTCGCTCAACTCTACTTGTCAGGTTTTACCTATTACCGTATATACTCAAGTATAAGCCGACCCGAGTATAAGCCGAGGCACCTACTTTTGCCACGAAAAACTGGGTAAACTTATTGACTTGAGTATAAGCCGGGTGTGCATTGACCACTCATCCCTACCGTGGTATGCATGGTTCCCCCGTCCCTGTCATTGTATGCATGGCTCCTTATCCCCTATCTTTGTATGTATGATTCCTGTTAAGAAAAAAACCATCCTATTTACCTGCCTACGCGCCGTCGGTGGCACTGCATCTTGTTCCGGCCATATAACACGGATAATTCTTGGTAATGACAGTGAATATTTAGAACATTCATTACTGTGCACATTATACACATTATACATTCCTGCAGCTCAGTGGCATAGCAACTGTTTGTGGTGCCCGGGGCGGTCGAAAAATTTGCCGCCCCTTTGGTCGTTGATATTCCGGAAGCATCCGAAGAGCCCACACTACACTCAAAGATCTAATTTTGAGTCTACTACTAACTCTGCTGTTATTATTTCTACATTTCTAGACTTTCATCTTCTTGCAGTTCTCTCTCTCTCTCTCTCTCTCTCTCTCTCTCTCTCTCTCTCTCTCTCTCTCTCTCTCTATATATATATATATATATATATATATATATATATATATATATATATATATATATATGTGTATGTATTAGCTTGATGACCCTACTGAACCTCCACCACTGCCCTGCATAGAGCCGCACCATAAAACAGTGTAAGGAGACCAACGTGTCCTCCCCTGCACAGACCCACAGTACACTCCCTACAGAGCCCTCATGTTCTCCCCTTGCACAGCCCCCCCGTGTACCCCCCAGCACAGCCTCCCCATGTCCCTCCTACAGAGCCCCCATGTTCTCCCATACACAGCCCCCATGTCCTCCCATGCACAGCCCCCCATGTCCTCCCCTGCACAGCCCATGTCCTCCCCTACAGAGCCCCCCCATGTCCTCCCCTACAGAGCCCCCCCATGTCCTCCCCTACAGAACTCCCATGTCCTCCCCTGCACAGCCCCCCCATGTCCTCCCCTACAGAGCCCCCCATGTCCTCTCCCTAAAGAGCCCCCCCATGTCCTCTCCCTAAAGAGCCCCCCCATGTCCTCTCCCTAAAGAGCCCCCCCATGTCCTCTCCCTACAGAGCCCCCATGTCCTCTCCCTACAGAGCCCCCCATGTCCTCCCCTGCACAGCCTCGCCATGGTCACCTATCTGCACAGCCCCCCAATTCCCAGTATCCCTCCTCCCACCCTCACCTGCCGGTTGCCGGCTCCGTTCAGCAGCGGCGTGCTCTCCCCGGCCTCCTCCAGCAGCTCCCGGCCGGACCACGACACCCTGTTGGCCACATTGGCCATGCTCCGTGCTGTGCGGCCGCTCCGCTCGCTGTTTGGGCATGTGACAGCCGGAGCCTCGGCAGATCCCACGGTCATGTGACTGCCAATCTACAGCGCTGCAGCGGGGTCATACCAGGAATGCACGCCCGAGGCATGACGGGTAATGTAGTCCTACAGTGTTACCATAGCAACACGGCTGCTGGGGCCTTAACTAAAAGCAGCCGAGGAGCTGCCTTGCTGCCCCCACACACGTGCCACCTGAGGCGGACCGCCCCCCCACGCTACTCCAGTACTGCTTCTATGGGTCCCTGTTATCAGCTATTCATAGGCCAGGACCAGCCTTCAACATAAAGGGGACACAATTATAACACTGAGCACAATAGTCAGGGGGCCCGTGAGACCACCCCCTGACATCAGCAGAGACCTGTGCAGTGGCTGAAGAGTTAACCAGCCCTCGGGAATCTGCAGAGCTTCATTATACATCGGTGCCAATGTTCACTACAGGACTGGCATTGTATTCATGAATCAGATGGCTCAGGATGAACTCCAGGCAAGTATCAGAGACTCCACAGCGGAAACACCAGATCTCATCCAGGGCTTCCTGGTGCCTGATCAATAGGCAATGAGGTCCCTGTATCCACAATGATCCTTAGAGAAACAATTGTCCAGCAGACCCAGCACGCCCTTTAACTGGTAAAACCATCCGTTTTACCTCCCTGGTGGCTTTGCAGCTCGTTCTGGCTGCCGGAGCCTGCAGCTCTTCCTGTCGAGTGATCACGTGGTACTGCTCATTAAGGTAATGAATATGCGCTCCATGCCTAAGGGAGCGGAGAGGCGTGCAGGCATGTGAGTATGGTGTTCTGGAAGCTAGTGGCCTCTGTGACCTGCTGCTCCCCTCCTCTGCCGGCTTTCTGGGACCGTGACTCATGTATAAGCCAAGGGGGGTGTTTTCAGCACAAAAAGTGCTGAAAAACTCGGCTTATACACGAGTGTATACGGTAAATATTCTTCTATTTGTCTAATTAATAAGTGACTACCTTTTCTCCCACTTCTTGTTTTTTTTTTAGAGTCTATCAAATATTTAAAAACAAAAAATATATTGAAAAAATGTTCAAAAAACCATAAAGAAAATGATGTGTCAGACTTTCTCTTGATGAAATGTATCACTCTACGGTGGATTAGGCTGTGAAGCTGGTGAAAATACCGGGAGGAGAGGGCTTCAGTGACATGACTACTGAAGACGGAAACACCCTTCACCAAGTGAAGAAGAGGATGAGGAACAGTTTGAACAACGGGTTTAAGAAGAGGAGGAGGTTGGCCTAACACTTGATCGACTTGTAGTCATGGTCATAATGGGCAATGTACTTCATCGATTGGTTGAGGAATAGGACCTCCGTATGGTTCATAAGAAGCAGAACCAGCATCTCTCCATGACGATGTTCATCACTCGAACAAGAGGTTTGTTACGCATTTAGTGGTAGTAAAAGTTACGGATGAGGCTGAAGATACTACTGCCTCACCTGAAGAAGCTCCTGATGAAGTGGTGCCAATAGGAGAGCTGTAATGCTCTTCCATGCTGTGCAGTACAGTACTGTACATTCATCCCATTTTCATCACCTTCAATCATCAGTACTACACAGCTAATTCATCATCTTCATCATGTAGAATTTGTTTAAGAACATAAGTAGTGTTTATAAAAAGGTACAAAAGGTTAATAAGGAACTGGGGCCGACTAATAAGGGACTGGTAATGGTAAATAAGTGTGTGGGAGGAGTTTGTAAATCCTTAAAATATATAAATGCTAAAATAAATGTAAGTTTCTTACTTGGCGGATTTTCAACTATCGTGTTGGAGGTTTAGAATGTAATGCCCGCGATAAGTCGGGGATCATTGTGTAGTATTGCTGTGGATTATATTCACTTTTTGCAGTGGTTTTGAGGCTCTTTTTAAGGCAGATTCCAGGCAGAATTTAAAACCAATTGGGGGCAATATGAAAATAACACCTGACACCAGATAAAAAGGGGAGAAGTTGACTCAATCTTTGCAATGTATGTCTCTGTGCCACACTAAGCATGGAGGACATAAAGAGAAGATGAGAACTGTGAGGACTTGAGAACCAAAATTGTTGAAAGATATCAACAATCTCAAGGTGGGGGGTGGCTATGCCGTGAACGGGAGAGGACGCTGGCTAGGAGAGCTCCTCATCATCCTGCTGGATCCTGGACCCTATATAAGATATAGTTTGTGACGCCACCTGTGGTATTCGCTAAGGCTGAGGCTGTGGTAACCGCTGAGGCTGATGGTGATGCAGCAGAGTTGGTACAGCTCTCCACAGGTAGAGCTAAGTCCCAGGGCAATTATATTATAAAAGATGGTGATGATGGATGTAATGCAGGGTTGAGGTGACGCAGCAAATAAACAGGAGAACACAGCGGGATGCAGTCTTTACACTTTTACTCACATTTTGAGTTGCAAACCAGGGCACTGAGTACAGATGGTAATGGAGATCCAGCCAGCCTGGAAGCAATTTAGGATCCACTAAGCCAGATGGGTTGGAGGCCTCCTTTCTACGCTGTCCCATGAGGTCTAAAGCTATGCTCAGTCCACTGTTCCTTACGGTTCTTTAGTCCTTGCCTGTATGGCAGGCAGCTTGAGCCTTTCACAGGTGTCACTCCTTCGTGGTGGCTCTGGCTCTGGTATGCTGCTGTGCGTTCAGGTGTGTGATGGGGTCAGGAGGCCGGCATTTGCCTGCCCTCCGGATTTGGCTGCTGGGACTGTTGTACCCGTGCAGCCATGGACTCTGGCGTCCAGTGTCAAGCGCTCTTCGCTGGGGTGAGCTTGGTCACAGCTCCAAACTTAATGTGTATGGCGGTGTAGCACTATAGCACCTTATATTACTGGGTCATATTATAGTAATTTATATCTTGGCATATTTTAGTATACGTTAACTTTCATTTGTATTTATCCCTCATATTTTGCAGTACTCTGCAATTCATCTATAGCATTGCAGTACTTTTTGTAGAACATTATTTCTTGGTTATACTTGTATATTCATTTATTTTCAATGTGCATTGTATGTTTTGTCCTCTAGCACTTTATAGTACTGAATCATTTACAGTGGATTTAATTCTATATCTTGCAATACTTTTCACTTTTGCACAATTTTTGTTTTACAGCACTATAGCACTTTTTAGTGCAATTTTTAGAATATTATGGTAGTACTTTTCACAATATTATTGTCTACACTATATATTTAACTTACACATTATTAATAGAAAAAAGTTTTTTGAGCGAAAAAAATGTTTAGAAAAGTTTTTTGAGCGATATATTTTAGCACTTAGCATTTTTTTTACATATTTTTTATTTATTTTTTTCTGGTGCTGATACTATACAAATTTTGGCAAGTTGTATTGATCTATTTATTGTATGTCTTCAGATTTTATATTTTAGCACTTTTTGATATATATTTTTTATTCTATTTTTTGTGTTTATATTATACTAATTTTGGCAAGATGTATTGATATATTTATTATTCAGATTTTTTTGTCATCACATTCTAATTTGGTATACAATATATATATTTATAATTTTGGCTTTCCATCATTTTTTCATGCTGGATCCGTTTTTTTCTCATAGACTTGTGTTAGTGACAGATTGTGACGGATGGCCACACGTTTCATCCGTCGTCCAACGGATCCGTCAGAAAATCTCTGTCCGTCGGCCGGAGACAAGGGACAGATGAACGTTTTTTGTGTACGTCGAAAAGTCGGATAGCGACGGATTCCGTCTTTTAAAACTGAGCATGCCCGGAATCATTTTTCTTCCTTTATTTTAACCCCTGCGGCTGCTTTTTCTATTCTGGCACAAAATCCTTCTCTCTCGCTCCAGAATTCTGTTTCTTTAATTCCTACAGCAAGGCTGCTACAACGGATCAGTCATAAAAACGGGTCCAGTGCATCAGTTTTTTGCAATGTACGCAGGATCCGTCCACTTGACGGATTGTGACTGATTGCAAAAGACTGGAGTGTGAAAGGGGCCTTAAGATGCGAGATGTGGATGAGAAAAGGCGGTGGATCCGTTGCCAACCGTTAATTGACGGAATCCGCCATCGGATCCTCCTTTTTATACTGAGCATGCCCGAATGAATGTCCTTTCATGATATTTAACCCCAAATCCCATTCTGGCAGCTAAATCTCTCTCTCGTGAAACAGGCCTTACTTTAAATTTCATGCACTAGCGTCTAAAGCGGGTCCGTACAAAAAACGGATCCAGTTGCATCCGTTTGCCACAAAACGGAAACGGATCCGTTTTTGCACACTGGCGGATTTTGACTAATGCCAGAAAACTGAAGTGTGAAACAGGCCTAAGAGAAAGAAAAGACTCAATCAGAGAAGAGGTCACCTACTGTATAATGTACCAGGATGTACATTTTTAGCTATTGGTACTGACTGCGTCTCATCAGTACTATGGTTCCTGTATAGTCCACAGTCCGATAAAGACTGATAACTCCCAGCATCTCCTTACCATTGTTAAGGACATACTGGGAGTTGTAGGTTCATGAGATACAAATGTATATGGGCCTGACTTAGAAGGATTCAGCTCATCAGTTATTAATCACATGATGTCATAGACCTAAAGGAAAAGGGAAGAATTAGCTGGGTAGAAATGCAAAATGGGCGCCTTCGGCTTCATCTGCCTTGGGCACCCAAAATACTTTGTTTCGGCCCTGGTAACGGATAAAGCAAAATCCTACATGACCTATCAGTGTTCTACGATTTGGGTTGAGGACACTTATTGTATGTGGGCTGGTGAATTTTGTGTGCCAGGGCTGCTTTTTAGTCCTAACTCGGCCCTGAATCCCCTCGTGTATCTGAATGGGAGGAAGAGTGTGAACTTGTGCTAATTGTGCAGTCACACTTTGTCATCTCTGCTCCGTCCTGTCTTCCAGCGCAGGGTTAAATTGCTCTGACTTCATATCTGGCTTCATGGCTTGATCATAGATGCTGGATCCTGATCCCCAACAAAATCTCACCAACCGAAGATTGTGAAAGAAACACACAAAACACTTTTATTGGATGTTAAATTGACCGAATTTTATTCCAAATCTCATCATTATTATTTCTTTCAGTGTCTGAAATTTAGAATCCGCCAATTACTATGAAAGAGACACTGAAAATGGCAGAACCCCCGACTCACGAAGAATCGTCCTTCAGCACTCAGGAGAGGAAAAACCCCCTGTGGTGGAAACCTCTAGGGAACCATGGCTGCAGGACTGCCCTTCCCTTGGGCTTAGAAGGTTAGTGCCAACATGTAACAGCAAATTGTACCTGAATTTGTACATTGTGTCATATTTGTTTTGGAGAAGCCTAATGCGACCTCTCCAGGCTGAACACATAAAGTGAAGGCGGCGAGTACCGGACGTGAGGGAGATCTGGCTGCAACATCTGTCACCCCATTGATCTGGCTGGCTAGGCGCTATGGCTGATCTGGCTGGCTAGGCGGGGTCCCCTTCCTCCCATTGTGGAGTGATGAAGCTCCAGGTGTCAAGACACATCAAGTATGGCTCCGTCTTCGGCTGAATGACTTGTGGTTCTGGAATCTTCTCCTGCATCATAGATGCATGTGTTTATGACATCAGCGCAGTTGCCATAGTTATCACAGGTGTTTTATACTGTGGTTTCATTGGTTAGAAAGTCCCTCTCAGTGTTCCAAAGAATTAACCCTTGAATGACTGGTATTGTGCCTTTCTCCAGAAGCCTGTAAAATAAACTTGTCACTAGACAGGACCATTATCATTATTATATTTTAAAGTTGCCCCAACCAAAGTCTAATAAGTGAGCGCATCTAGAGTTGATGTGTAACAAGCGCAATCATTCCATTAAGCCCTACTAAATGCATAAATGCACAATATGAGAACAGAGCAGTCTCATAGAAAATTAATGATACCAATGTAAATGCAGTTAGATATGGGATGCTATATAGGGGCTCATACTGTATATAGGAGCTATATGGGGACTCACACTGTATATAGGAGGCAATATGGTGGCAAACAATGTTTTCATGAGGCTATATGTGAGTGCTCATACTGTATATAGGAGGCTATATGGGGACTCACACTGTATATAGGAGGCAAACACTGTATTCAGGAGGCTATATGTGGGCTCATACTGTATATAGGAAGCGATTTGCAGTCTCATACTGTTTATAGGAAGCGATGCACAGGCTCATACTGTACATAGAAGGCTATATGTGGATGCTCATACTGTATATAGGAGGCTATATGCGGCCTCATACTGTATATAGGAAGTGATGTACAGGCTCATACTGTATATAGGAAGCAATGTGCAGGCTCATACTGTATATAGGAGGCAAAAACTGTATTCAGGAGGCTATATGTGGGTGCTCATACTGTATATAGGAGGCTATATGCGGCCTCATACTGTATATAGGAAGTGATGTGCAGGCTCATACCATACATAGGAGGCTATGTGGGCTCATATTGTATATAGGAAGCAATGTGCAGGCTCATACTGTTTATAGGAGACTATATGCGGCCTCATACTGTGTATAGAAGGCTATATGCGGCCTCATACCGTATACAGGAGGCTATGTGGGCTCATACTGCATATAGGAGGCTATATGCAGCCTCATACTGTATATAGGAAGCGATGTGCAGGCTCATACTGTATATAGGAGGTAAACACTGCATTCAGGTGGCTATATGTGGGTGCTCAAACTGTATATAGGAGGCTATATGCTGCCTCATACTGTATATAGGAAGCGAAGTACAGGCTCATACTGTATATAGGAGGCTATATGCGGCCTCATACTGCATATAGAAGGCTATATGCAGCATCATACTGTATACAGGAGGCTATATGTGGGTGCTCATACTGTATATAGGAAGCTATATGCGGCCTCATACTGTATATAGGAAGTGATGTACAGGCTCATACTGTATATAGGAGGCTATGTGCTGGCTCATACTGTATATAGGAAGCAATGTGCAGGCTCATACTGTATATAGGAGGCAAAAACTGTATTCAGGAGGCTATATGTGGGTGCTCATACTGTATATAGGAGGCTATATACGGCCTCATGCAGTATATAAGAAGCGATGTGCAGGCTCATACCGTACATAGGAGGCTATATGTGGCCTCATACTGTATATAGGAAGCGATGTGCAGGCTCATACTATATATAGGAGGCTATGTGGGCTCATATTGTATATAGAAGCAATGTGCAGGCTCATACTGTATATGAGAGACTATATACGGCCTCATACTGATTACAGGAGGCTATGTGGGCTCATACTGTATATAGGAGGCTATATGCAGCCTCATACTGCATATAGGAATCGATGTACAGGCTCATACTGTATATAGGACAAAGTACAAATATATCCCAAATACTGGAAAAAATTCTTCAAAGGCTCAACTCACTGGAAATATAGTAGCAAAAAAAATCTCATAAATGAGCTATTATGCATCACAAGAGATCAAAATTGGAGTTTTTCAAGCTAAATAATTTATTTAGAATAATTAACAGAGCATAAATGCTAAATGCAAGTTACAGCAGACATAAACACAATATAAGTAAACCAGCACCTTGACAGTTAATAAAGTTTTTATCTGTATAAAACATGTAGTTTCTTTGCTTTCCTTTCACAAATAGAATGCATAGTAAACCGCAAACTCCCCATTTACATAATATGTATGCCCAGATATGGTTTTGCATACAATAAGTGCCCAGAGTAAACTGCTGAATATAAAGTGCATAAGTGCCTTGTATCAAATAAGCCTGGTAGGCGTTAAGTGTACACAGAGTAAAAACTGTCTATACAAATTCCAGAGTAAGATACAAGGACTGCATTAGAAAGTAACAACTTACATGTGTAGTGTATGTCGCTGTAAAACCTGCCGCCCCTACACGCGTTACACCGCAGCTTCCTCAGGAGGCGTGGTTTACAAGTGCCCCGGATCTAGTTTATATAGTGCGGTCAACCAATAAACCGCTCTCCCTAATAAAGCTTGTAAAATTCAGGACCTGCGCTGTAGTGTCCACAATGACGTCAATAGTATCCAGTTCTAAACGTCCACAGCATTATCGGCGCATGCGCTGTTGAGTCCCCACTATGAACAGGGAGTCTATGATCAGCGCTCATCAGCATGAAAGCGGCTCAAGCTGCAAAACAGCCAGAGACAACCACATACCAGACTGAGCACGTCAGACGGCTCCTAGGGAGGACAGAACTTTGCATGCGCTCAAGTGAGGACAAGAAAATAAAATAATTATGAAGAATAATAATCACTATTTAAAGTGATAGCAAGTGTTGAAAGTGAGGGGATAAAACATAATGATGCTGAAATAATTATAGCGGTGTGTATGAACCATTAAAGTGAATATGCCTGACATAGAGTGCAAAGGCACACACATATGTGTCAATTATAAGCACACTATGCACGCAATAAATTTTTTTTTAACAATTAGCATAATGTGTATGCAGGCTATATGAAAGTGTATGTGCATCATATAACTATAACAACTATATATCATGTCTCTGTTAAAAAACAAATGTATATAAAAATAACACATGGCATTCAATACATACATCAAATGTCATATATCATAAAGTAATTATACACACAATTATGTATAATGCATAATACATAGCACAAATACACAAAGAAAATTGTGAAAAAAATAAAAAATGAGTGAAAAAAATATATATAAAAATAAAACAAAAATGTAAATGAAATAAACAAATAAAAAAAGAAAAAATGAATAAAAATGTGAACAAATAATATGAAATATTGAAGACCCAATGGGTACGAAAAGAGCCGTAGATTTCTTGTGAGAGGAGTGTTTCTTCATAAAATCTTGAAATGCCCTCAACAATGAATTCCATGCCAGATCATATATTGCGATGCGAAGATAGAGAACTGGAGTATAAGCACAGGAAAAATTAATTAAAAACAGAAAACTAAAACCAAGACTAAAAAGATACCCATACGATTTTTACAGAAAGGACCCAAAACCATTACTCTCATTCAATCATTTTTTTTTTGCTACTGTATATAGGAGGCTATGTGCAGGCTCATACTGTATATAGGAGGTAAACACTGCATTCAGGAGGCTATATGTGGGTGCTCATACTGTATATAGGAGGCTATATGCGGCCTCATACTGTATATAGGAAGCGAAGTACAGGCTCATACTGTATATAGGAGGCTATATGCGGCCTCATACTGTATATAGGAAGCGATGTGCAGGCTCATACTGTGTATAGAAGGGTAAATGCAGCCTCATACTGTATATAGGAGGAAAATACTGTATTCAGGAGGCTATATGTGGCCTCATACTGTATATGGGAAGCGATGTGCAGGCTCATACTGTATGTAGGAGGCTATATGCGGCCTCATACTGTATATAGGATGCTATATGCGGCCTCATACTGTATGTAGGAGGCTATATGCGGCCTCATACTGTATATAGGAAGCGATGTGCAGGCTCATACTGTATATAGGAGACTATGTGCAGACTCATACTGTATATAGGAAGCGCTGTGCAGGCTCATACTGTATGTAGGAGGCAATTCAAAAGCAGGAAATATCCAGCTACAGATCCAGGGAAAAATTGTTAAAAACAAAAAATGAAGGAGAGCGATAAAGTGGCGCCTGTGTAAGGCCTCTTTCACACATCCGGTTTTTGTCATCCGGCACGATGCGGGAAAATTTTTAATAACCGGATCCAGCACTGGATCCGGTTTTGTCCCATAAGCTTTCATGGGCGCCGCACCGTGCCGGATGGTTATGCGTCGTGTCCGGTTGTTGCCGGACACGGCATAAATTAGCCGTCCGGCATCTGCAAAAAACGTTCCCTGCAACGCTTTTTGTCAGCGCCGGACCGGCTTTTTCCGCAGCGCATGCCCGGACTCTGTGAATGTTAACCCCACAAGTGCCCGGCGAGAGAGAGAGATCTCTCTCTGTCACCCGGACACTTGTGAGAGATCTCTCTCGCCGGGCACTTGTGGGGTTAACACTCACAGTGTCTGGGTGAGAGAGAGAGATCTCTCTGTGGGGTTAACCCCACAAGTGCCTGGCAAAAGAGAGAGATTCTCTTGCCTGGACACTAAGTGTTAACCCCCATGTCTCTCTCTTTCCACCCCCCTCTCCTCTCCTCCCCTCCCCTCTCCTATCCTCTCCTCCCCTCACCTCCCTTTCAGCAGCTGTCTCATTGGCTGCCTCTGTCCACCTCGTCCTGCGGCTCCTTTAATAATGTCCGAGCCGTATCGTCTCGCCGCACACACATCCGGTGTCACGGCTGCAGGCCGGATCCGGCGGCCCGGCTTTTCGCCGCACGCCGCCGGACCCCACACACCGGATGTGTGAAAGTAGCCTAAAAGGTTTTGTAACTGTCACGGGGGCTTAGTTCAACTAAGGCTGTAATTCCCGGGCCCCTGTGATGTCCCTATACCTAGGGAAAACCCTGTCTGACCCTCAACCCAGGGTTTTTGCTGAAGGTGCAAATGCCTGAGCCTCCACCCTTTCCTTATCTCCTGCTCAGCCCTGCACTAAACCCTCCACCCTCCACCCAGTGAGGAGTCACACCACCAAAGCTCCCACACAAATAATGACAGACAGGGAGAACTTAAACTGCACTGCGCCGCACACACACAGGACTATACAGTAATGTGAACAGGGCACAACTAAACACAAATATGGGAAGGAGAAAGGATAACGACGGATCATACGACACCAGATACGAATCTCTCTCTCTGCAACACCTCCACTCCAGACCGGAGCCACTTGGTATGAAACACAAGCTATAATCGGCGACGCCCATTTGCCAGTATGACTATTTAAAGACCGTGGGCGTGACTAACCTTCCAACCTGGTCTCCAGCAGGATTAACCCCCGAGAGCCTGAAGATCAAGCCGGCGCCACTGAGGCTATAGTGGCTGGAGGTGGAACTACCTCTGCCTGCCGGACGCTGTGGTGTGAACAGCGTTCGACATGACAGTACCCCGTCTTCTACGAGGGACCCCAGGGCCCTCAAGACTCATAGGACCCGGCTTGTCCGGATGACGACGGTGAAAAGAACTGACCAGCCGATCCGCATGTATGTCTGAGGCTGGAACCCAAGACCTCTCCTCCGGACCATACCCCCGCCAGTGCACCAAATACTGAAGAGTACGGCGTACTACTCGAGAGTCCACTACCTTGGCGACCTCGAACTCTAAATCGCCATCCACCATGACTGGAGGTGGCATCGGCATCGTGTCCACCAAGCCTACCACCTTTTTCAATAAAGCCCTGTGAAAAACGTTATGTATTCTGTACACCGCAGGAAGTTCCAACCGATAAGCCACTGGGTTAATGATGGCAGAAGTCCTGAAAGGCCCAATAAACCTTGGACCCAGTTTTAAAGATGGGATTTTGAGTTTTATGTTCTTCGTAGCTAACCACACCCATTCACCCACACACAGGTCCGGACCTGGCACGCGTCTACTGTCAGCCACCCGTTTGTACCTGGCACTCATGCTCAACAAACGCTGTTTCACCCGCCTCCAGACTGATGACAATTGGGCTCCTAGCTGATCCTCCTCCGGGACACCCCCGGAGTCACCCTGACGTAAGGTACAAAACTGAGGATGTTGACCGTACACACAAAAGAATGGAGACTCTCCTGATGACTCTTGGCGGTGATTATTTAGCGCGAATTCGGCCAGAGGAAGGAAAGTAGACCACTCCTCCTGGTTGTCGGACACAAAGCATCGTAAATACTGTTCTAGATTTTGGTTCATGCGCTCAGTTTGTCCATTAGACTGTGGATGAAACACTGATGAATGTGACAACTTGATCCCCAACCTTGAGCAAAAAGCTTTCCAAAACCTCGCCACAAATTGCGTACCCCTATCAGATACTATGTCAGACGGTACTCCGTGGAGTCTGACCACCTCCTTCACAAATACCTGAGCCAACGTCTTAGCATTGGGCAAAGAAGACAACGCCACAAAATGCGCCATCTTTGAAAAACGGTCAACCACCACCAGGATGACCGTGTTCCCTGCCGAGGCTGGCAAGTCAGTGATAAAATCCATGGAGCTTTCTGTCCATGGCCTATTGGGTACCCCCAGAGGCTGTAGCGTGCCAGCAGGACAGGTTCGGGGTGACTTAGCCCTAGCGCACGTGATGCAAGCTGCCACGTACGAGACCACGTCCTGCCGGATTTTGGGCCACCAGAAACGACGCGATACCAGCTCTAAGGTGCCCTTCACCCCTGGGTGACCAGCCAGTACCGAATCGTGGTGTTCCTTCAACACCTTAAGCCGAAGATGCAGGGGTACAAATGATTTGTTGGCGGGAAGACCTGGTGGTACCTCCTCTTGGGCCTCGGCAATCTCCGCCTCTACCTCAGTCGTGAGAGCCGAGACCACTACCCCTTTCTGGAGGATGGGTACCGGCTCTTCCCGAGGTTCTCCCCCCGGAAAACACCTAGACAAAGCATCCGCCTTGGTGTTTTTAGCCCCGGGACGGTACGTCACAAGAAAATTGAAATGTGTAAAAAACAATGCCCAGCGAGCCTGCCTAGGAGACAGACGCTTGGCCGACTCCAGGTAGAGCAGATTCTTATGGTCGGTGATAACTGTGACCTGGTGAGCCGCCCCCTCCAAGAAGTGTCGCCATTCCTCAAAAGCCAGTTTGATGGCCAACAACTCCCTGTTGCCGATATCATAATTCCGTTCGGCCGGCGACAGCTTCTTGGAGAAGTAGGCGCATGGATGCATCTCGCTCAAGGACGAGCCTTGAGACAGTACTGCCCCCACTCCCACCTCCGACGCATCAACCTCTACCACAAAAGGTTTAGACACGTCTGGTTGCACCAGAATGGGGGCTGAAGCAAAACTATTCTTCAGACGCTCAAATGCACGTATAGCCACCTCAGGCCAGTTCGCCAGATCGGCACCCTTTTTTGTCATGTCCGTGAGCGGTTTGGCGACAGTCGAAAAGTGTTTTATAAATTTCCTATAATAATTCGCAAACCCAAGGAACCGCTGGAGTGCTTTCAGACTCTCCGGCCTCTCCCATTGCAGCACCGCTTGCACCTTAGCGGTGTCCATTTTAAAACCGGCTGCGGACACAATATATCCCAAAAACGGCAACTCCTGGACAAAAAATAAACATTTTTCCAGCTTAGCATAGAGCTGGTTCTCCCGGAGCAACTGTAACACCTGCCTAACATGCTCCAAATGAGTGTCCCGATCGCTAGAATAAATGAGGATATCATCCAGGTATACAATCACAAATCTCCCCAGGACATGAGCAAATACATCATTAATAAAATGTTGGAAAACGGCAGGCGCGGTGGTCAACCCAAATGGCATAACCAGACACTCAAAATGACCCTCAGGAGTGTTAAACGCCGTCTTCCACTCATCCCCCTGACGGATCCTTATGAGGTTATATGCCCCCCTGAGGTCCAGCTTGGAAAACCATTTCGCCCCCGCTACCTGGTTGAACAAATCCGGGATCAACGGCATTGGGTAGGGATCACGGATAGTAATCTGGTTTAACTCTCGGAAATCCAGACATGGGCGTAACCCCCCATCTTTCTTCTTAATGAAGAAAAACCCCGCGGCTACAGGCGAGGACGAAGGCCGGATGTGTCCTTTGCTCAGACTCTCCGCGATGTAGTCTTTCAGAGCTTGCCTCTCAGGACCAGAAATATTAAACATCCTGGCCTTAGGTAATTTGGCCCCGGGTTTTAACCTAATCGCACAGTCATAGGCTCTATGTGGAGGCAGTTCTGAGCAACCCTTCTCAGAGAAAACATCCGCGAAATCCTGCAAAGCCTCCGGCAGGCTGGGCATCACGGCGGACACACATGTGGCCAAGCAATTGTCTTGGCAGAAACCACTCCATTGCACTATGTCCTGAGTTTTCCAATCAATTACCGGGTTGTGCCTGGACAGCCATGGAAAACCCAGGACCATTTGAGCTGGGAGATTACGGAGGACCCTACATGTAACCGACTCAGAATGTAGGACCCCAATGTGGAGTTTCACCTCTGCCACAAACTCAGTAATCTCCCCTTGAGGGAGGGGAACAGCATTAATGGTCACCACCTGTATGGGGTGAGGAAGTTTTTCGATCTTAAACCCGGCGGTGTGTGCAAACTCCTCATCTATGAGATTGGTAGCGGAACCGCTATCCACAAACACTGATATAGGTAGCTCTCTGCCGGCGATAATAACCTTGGCAGGGAGCATACATTGAGATACCATCATGGAGGATATGCATACGCTCAGTTGGGTCTCCTCCATACCCTCTGAGCTTAACAGTTTTCCGCCGATGTGACCCTCTTAGGTAGTACCGGGCAAACGTTAACATAATGACCTCTTTTACCACAGTAGAAACATGCTCCGGGCTTCCGGAATCCCGGAGCGCGAGGCTGAACCTGTGCCACGCCAGCAATCTGCATAGGTTCAGGGGACTCATCTACTTCAACCACACCTGCACCTCTGCTTTCCCCCAGAGGTAGCGTCTCCTGTGGCCCCTGACGAAAACGGCGATCAATACGTATCACCAAACTCATGGCAGACTCCAATGATGCCGGGGTCTCATACATCAGGAGGGCTTGTTTCACCCTCCCTGATACCCCATGAATAAACTGGCTCCGCAGTGCTGGGTCATTCCACTGTGTGTCTACAGCCCAGCGGCGAAATTCCGAACAATAGTCCTCTGCCAAGCACTCCCCCTGGCGGAGGGCGCGGATTTTAGATTCCGCTAGAGCCAGTCGGTCAGGGTCATCGTAAATGAGCCCGAGGGCAGAAAAAACATTATCGACCGAATGAAATGTAGCAGAGTCAGCTGGTAAGGAAAATGCCCATGCTTGGGGGTCACCACTCAGTAATGACAACACCAGCCCTACTCGCTGGGCCTCATTACCTGAGGAGATTGGCCGCATGCAGAAGTATAATTTGCAGGCCTCCCGAAATACGACAAATTTGCTGCTATCGCCTGAAAATCGTTCTGGCAGCGGAAACTTCGGCTCTGCACCGATACCTGCAGATGCCGTTTGCACCTTTGCTACTACCAGGCACTGCTGCTGAACTGCCCCTTTCAACTCGGAGACCTGTAAGGACAGCGCCGCCAACTGGCGGGTTATGGAATCTAATGGATCCATGGACTCCTGAAAAAATGTGGGCCGATTATAATGTCACGGGGGCTTAGTTCAACTAAGGCTGTAATTCCCGGGCCCCTGTGATGTCCCTATACCTAGGGAAAACCCTGTCTGACCCTCAACCCAGGGTTTTTGCTGAAGGTGCAAATGCCTGAGCCTCCACCCTTTCCTTATCTCCTGCTCAGCCCTGCACTAAACCCTCCACCCTCCACCCAGTGAGGAGTCACACCACCAAAGCTCCCACACAAATAATGACAGACAGGGAGAACTTAAACTGCACTGCGCCGCACACACACAGGACTATACAGTAATGTGAACAGGGCACAACTAAACACAAATATGGGAAGGAGAAAGGATAACGACGGATCATACGACACCAGATACGAATCTCTCTCTCTCTGCAACACCTCCACTCCAGACTGGAACCACTTGGTATGAAACACAAGCTATAATCGGCGACGCCCATTTGCCAGTATGACTATTTAAAGACCGTGGGCGTGACTAACCTTCCAACCTGGTCTCCAGCAGGATTAACCCCCGAGAGCCTGAAGATCAAGCCGGCGCCACTGAGGCTATAGTGGCTGGAGGTGGAACTACCTCTGCCTGCCAGACGCTGTGGTGTGAACAGCGTTCGACATCACAGTAACTGCTGCGACTCTAGATACCAACCACAAGGAAATCGAAAGGATTATAAATATTTGTGATAGACTCGCGCTGAAAAAACCAAGATGTGGGAGAAAAGCTAGTCACTTATTATTGAGACAAATAGAAGAATATTTAATAGGTAAAACCTGACAAGAATAAACAAAACCAGGGGAAGAGTCTTGAGGAGATCATTTGCATATTCCCAGTGCCTTCTGGGATAAGTGAAGAGTCTCTGCGAGCTCAACGATCAATGGGTTTTGGCCATTGCAGCTGAAAAGAGGAAATCGGAAAACCAGGGGAAGAGTCTTGAGGAGATCATTTGCATATTCCCAGTGCCTTCTGGGATAAGTGAAGAGTCTCCGCGAGCTCAACGATCACTGGGTTTTGGCCGTTGCAGCTGAAAAGAGGAAATCGGAAAAAACGCGCGCCGACATTTTGGCTCATCTTTCATCGTTTTTAAGAAATCTCAAGATGGAAGAGGCCAGGAGCCATTTGGTGAGCTCCATTTCTTGCTACATGTTCACAGATTTACCAGTGGAAAAGCCAAACTTCACATGCCACAAATGCAAGCTTGTGTCCCTGTTGGAGGAAAAGTTGCAAAATCTCGAAGAGAGGTTAGCTACGTTGAAGATCATTAAGGAAGGTGAAGAGTTCTTGGACAGAGCAGAATTATCTCTTCATGTTACAAAAAGAGAAGAAATTCAAAATGCACCTGAAGAAACAGAGGAATGGAGACATGTGACCCAGAGAAGCAGGAGGATCAGGAGGCAGTCAGCACCCATACTGCTCAGAAACCAGTACCAGGCTCTCACGCAGGAAAACGATGAAGAAATACATCAGGATAAGACTTTGCCAACAAACAGCAACCTTGTACGCCTTCAGAGTCCTCCTGGATGGAGAAAGAAAAATGTTGTGAAGAAGAAACGGAGAGTGGTGGTCATGGGGGATTCCCTGTTGAGAGGAACAGAGGCCGCTATCTGCAGACCGGATATAACTTCAAGAGAAATGTGCTGTCTTCCAGGTGCAAAAATTAAAGATGTGTCTGACAGGATATCAGGACTCTTCAGACCTACAGATGACTACCCATTCCTGCTACTACATGTGGGGACAAATGACACCGCAAGAAACGACCTGGAAACCATCTGCAGAGACTTTGAAGACTTAGGCAAGAAAGTGAAAGAACTGGGAGCGCAGGTGGTCTTCTCTTCCATCCTCCCAGTGGATGGCCATGGAACGAGGAGGTGGAATAAGATCCTGCAGGTGAACAACTGGCTACGTCGATGGTGCCGTCAGCAACGATTTGGATTTCTGGATCACGGAGTGAACTACTTATACGATGGACTACTTGCTAGAGATGGGGTGCACCTTACGAAGACTGGAAAGCATGTATTTGGAAGTCGCCTTGCTACACTTGTAAGGAGAGCTTTAAACTAGAACAACATGGGAAGGGAAGCAAAAGACCAGAAAAAGCCATACACCTGACAAATGCTATTGAGAACTCTGCAATTAGAAGTGGAAAGGAAGAACAAAGACGAAAGAATCTAATTAATAAAAATATTGGAGAAAGAGAAACCAATCACAAACTAAAATGTTTCTATACTAATGCACAAAGAATGGGCAACAAACAAGGAGAATTGGAACTACTAACACAGGAAAAGAAATATGATGTCATAGGAATCACTGAAACTTGGTGGGACAATACACATGATTGGAATACAAGACAAGAAGGATACAACTTATTTGCAAGAAACAGACTTGATAAACGAGGAGGGGGTGTCGCATTGTATGTTAGAAACGCGTATATCTGCACAGAGATTGAAGCTTCAGAGACTGGGAGTTCTGTGGAAACTGTTTGGGTAAGAATACAAGGACAGGCCGCCTGTGCAAGCTGAAGATATGGATGAACTCTTTATGCATCAAATGGCCAAGTTCTCCAAAAAATGACATAGTTGTCATGGGAGATTTCAACTATCCAGACATTTGTTGGGAATCTCTCTCAGGCAAAACTAACAGGTCAAGGAAATTCTTATCCTCTCTTGCTGACAACTTTATCTTCCAAAAGGTAGGAGAGAAAACAAGGGGAACTGCAACCTTGGATCTAATCCTTATAAACAGGGAGGAAATGGTTGAGGAGGTAAAAGTGGCTGGGACCCTAGGAGGTAGCGACCATGCTATTTTAGAATTTTGGATAACTAGAGGCGGAAGACCTGTGAAGACTCAGACGTCAAGGTTAGATTTCAGAAAGGCAGATTTTAAGGGATTCAGAAAGAGAATTGGAGGGATCCAATGGCTGGATATCCTTAAAGACAAAAATGTCCAGGAAGGATGGGAAATCTTGAAAAATGAAATTCTCAAAGCACAGTTGTTAACAATTCCGAAAAGAGGGAAGAATAGGAAGCATTTATGGAAACCAGGATGGATGAACACAGAACTTAAGCACATGCTAAAAAGGAAGAAAAAAATGTTTATAAAATGGAAAGAGGGAGGCATATCTAAAGAAGAATATAATGCTGTCTGCAGAACCTGCAGGGCACAAATCAGATTAGCTGAAGCTGAAAATGAATTGAGGCTTGCAAGAGATGTCAAAAGCAATAATAAAGGATTTTGGGGATATGTCAAAAGTAAAAGAAAAGTCAAAGATGCTATAGGATTTTTACAGGATGAAAATGATGAAATGGTAAGACAGGATGTCGAGAAGGCTCAACTTTTAAATTCCTATTTTGCATCTGTTTTCTCTCAGAAAGGTAATGTAACATCAACTGTTATTCACTGTCCTATTAAGGGAATAGAAGAATCCAGGATATCTATAAACAGAAAGATAGTGAGGAAACACTTAGCTAACCTAAATGAATTCAAGTCTCCAGGTCCAGATGAATTACACCCCAGAGTACTGAAGGAGATAGCAGAAGAAATTTTTGAACCCCTCTCCATAATCTTTGAAAATTCTTGGAGAACAGAAGTGCCAGAAGACTGGAGAAGAGCAAATGTTGTTCCTATCTTCAAAAAGGGGAAGAAGGTGGACCCAGGCAACTATAGGCCGGTGAGTCTGACTTCTATACCAGGAAAGATCTTTGAACAAATTATTAAACAACATGTATGTCAATACCTGGATAAGAATGAAGTGATTAAACAGAGTCAGCATGGGTTTGTAACTAATAAGTCATGTCAGACTAACTTAATTTCCTTCTATGACGGTATCACTGATTGGGTGGATCAAGGAAATGCTGTAGATATAGTATATCTTGACTTCAGCAAAGCATTTGACAAAGTCTCTCATACAATCCTTATTGAAAAAATGACTAAGTATGGAATGGACAAGGCAACTGTTAGGTGGATTCATAACTGGCTTAGTGATCGGACCCAAAGAGTGGTCGTAAATGGCTGCACATCCAGTTGGAGGAATGTCTCAAGTGGGGTACCACAGGGCTCTGTCCTGGGCCCTGTATTGTTCAACATCTTTATCAATGATTTAGATGAAGGAATTGAGGGTAAACTGATTAAATTTGCTGATGACACAAAGCTAGGAGGGATAGCTAATACTAGAGAAGAGAGAGAGAGGATTCAAAAAGATTTAAATAAACTGGAGAAGTGGGCAGCAACTAACAGAATGGTTTTTAACAGGGAGAAATGCAAAGTACTACATCTGGGCAATAAAAATGAAAAAAACATATAGAATGGGAGGAATAGGGCTAAGTGACAGCACATGTGAAAAAGACTTAGGTATACTAATAGATCACAGACTGAATATGAGTCAACAGTGTGATACAGCAGCAAAAGAGGCAAATGCAATTCTAGGATGTATTAACAGAAGCATACAGTCTAGATCACGTGAAGTCATTATTTCCCTCTACTCCTCTTTGGTCAGACCTCATCTGGAATATTGTGTCCAGTTTTGGGCACCACATTTTAAAAAAGACATCAACAAACTGGAGCAAGTTCAGAAAAGAGCGACCAGAATGGTGACCGGTCTGCAAACCCTGTCTTATGAGGAAAGGTTGCAGGATTTGGGAATGTTTAGTTTGCAAAAGAGAAGACTGAGAGGAGACTTAATAGCTGTCTACAAATATCTAAAGGGCTGTCACATTGTAGAAGGATCAACTTTATTCTCATTTG
This sequence comes from Dendrobates tinctorius, assembly GCF_039654945.1. Classification (NCBI taxonomy): domain Eukaryota; kingdom Metazoa; phylum Chordata; class Amphibia; order Anura; family Dendrobatidae; genus Dendrobates; species Dendrobates tinctorius. The sequence continues at coordinate 1,453,713 of NW_027361944.1, forward strand.
CCCAAGGAAAGACTAGAAGCAATGGGATGAAACTGAATGGGAGGAGACACAGATTAGATATTAGAAAAAACTTTTTGACAGTTAGAGTGATCAATGAGTGGAACAGGCTGCCACGAGAAGTGGTGAGTTCTCCTTCAATGGAAGTCTTCAAACAGAGGCTGGACAGACATCTGACTGGGATGATTTAGCGAATCCTGCTTTGAGCAGGGGGTTGGACCAGATGGCCCAGGAGGTCCCTTCCAACTCTACGATTCTATGATTCTTAATAAACTGCAGTTAGCCCAATCTTGGGGATAAATAGCTGAGAAATTAATAGTGATTAGTATATCTTAATGAATATATTGCAACTCGCCCAGTACAAAGCTGTGAAAAAAATGGTAGTTAATGGAAATAGTAAGTATTGCACTCAAACAGTTAATTAACCAAGGAGAGATGGCATGTACCCGAATAGAATTCTCCTAGAAGTAAAGGGTTAATATGTACATAGAACACAATTGGGTGAAAATATTAAATGGTCATAAGCAATATGTCCCGGACCTGAAGAAAGAAGCTGAGTTTTCTGAAACGCGTTGGTTTCGACCCTTTTTGCCACCCGTACCTCCATCTAGCAGCAGTTACGCGGCACCACGTGATCCACCGCGTCACACAGCTCCTGCTCCTACTGCACATCTGCCGGGATGCAGCTATCGACCAGAGTGACCGGATCCCTGCCGACAGCTGGAGCGCAGGAGCTCTGGTCTCACACTACACCTCGGCATATCGCCGCATCTCCCAGGTCCGACCTTTACTGCACCAGCCAGAACGCAGTCACCGGATTCTACGCAGACCATCGGAGGTATTGTGAGTAGCAACACTCACATACAACTATATATGGTGAAATCACCTTGTACTGTTCAGCGCTCTATTTCACAGGGCACGAGCCCTCCACTCATTGGAGAAAGTACTTGGTGTATTCGTCATCGGCCGGGGCAGCTCTCCCCACGGCTATTGGAATATTTTATGAATGCAGGTTTATACCAAGCATTATCTATGGACTAAGGATATAATCACACTCTTTATGCCGGGACATATCGCTCATGACCATTTAATATTTTCACCCAATTGTGTGTTCTGTGTACCAATTAACCCTTTACTTCCTGCCGCTCTTATTTGCAGCCTCTAGGAGAATTCTATTCGGGTACATGCCATCTCTCTTGGTTAATCAACTGGTTGAGTGCAACAAAACTTAATGGAAATAGTAACTACCATTTTTTTTTCACCGCTTTGTACTGGGCGAATTGCAATATATTTATTAAGATATACTAATCACTATTTATTTCTCAGCTATTTATCCCCACGATTGGGATAACTGCAAATTATTGTTTATTCTTGTCAGGTTTTACCTATTACCGTATATACTCGAGTATAAGCCGACCCGAGTATAAGCCGAGGCACCTACTTTTGCCACGAAAAACTGGGTAAACTTATTGACTTGAGTATAAGCTGGGTGTGCATTGACCACTCATCCCTACCGTGGTATGCATGGTTCCCCCGTCCCTGTCATTGTATGCATGGATCCTTATCCCATATCTTTGTATGTATGATTCCTGTTAAGAAAAAAACCATCCTATTTACCTGCCTGCGCGCCGTCGGTGGCACTGCATCTTGTTCCGGCCATATAACATGGATAATTCTTGGTAATGACAGTGAATATTTAGAACATTCATGACTGTGCACTTTATACACATTATACATTCCTGCAGCTCAGTGGCGTAGCAACTGTTTGTGGCGCCCGGGGCGGTCGAAAAATTTGCCGCCCCTTTGGTCGTTGATATTCCGGAAGCATCCGAAGAGCCCACACTACACTCAAAGATCTAATTTTTAGTCTGCTACTAACTCTGCTGTTATTATTTCTAATTTTCTAGACTTTCATCTTCTTGCAGTTCTCTATATATGTATGTGTTAGCTTTATGACCCTACTGAACCTCCACCACTGCCCTGCATAGAGCCGCACCATAAAACAGTGTAAGGAGACCCACGTGTCCTCCCCCTGCACAGACCCACAGTGCACTCCCTACAGAGCCCTCATGTTCTCCCCTTGCACAGCCCCCCATGTCCTCCTCTACACAGCCTCCCCATGTACCCCCCAGCACAGTCTCCCATGTCCTCCCCTACAGAGTCCCCCCATGTCCTCCCCTACAGAGTCCCCCCATGTCCTCCCCTACAGAGTCCCCCCCATGTCCTCCCCTACAGAGTCCCCCCCATGTCCTCCCCTACAGAGTCCCCCCCATGTCCTCCCCTACAGAGTCCCCCCCATGTCCTCCCCTACAGAGTCCCCCCCATGTCCTCCCCTACAGAGTCCCCCCCATGTCCTCCCCTACAGAGTCCCCCCCATGTCCTCCCCTACAGAGTCCCCCCCATGTCCTCCCCTACAGAGTCCCCCCCATGTCCTCCCCTACAGAGTCCCCCCCATGTCCTCCCCTACAGAGTCCCCCCCATGTCCTCCCCTACAGAGTCCCCCCCCATGTCCTCCCCTACAGAGTCCCCCCCATGTCCTCCCCTACAGAGTCCCCCCCATGTCCTCCCCTACAGAGTCCCCCCCATGTCCTCCCCTACAGAGTCCCCCCCATGTCCTCCCCTACAGAGTCCCCCCCATGTCCTCCCCTACAGAGTCCCCCCCATGTCCTCCCCTACAGAGTCCCCCCCATGTCCTCCCCTACAGAGTCCCCCCCATGTCCTCCCCTACAGAGTCCCCCCCATGTCCTCCCCTACAGAGTCCCCCCCATGTCCTCCCCTACAGAGTCCCCCCCATGTCCTCCCCTACAGAGTCCCCCCCATGTCCTCCCATACAGAGTCCCCCCCATGTCCTCCCCTACAGAGTCCCCCCCCATGTCCTCCCCTACAGAGTCCCCCCCCATGTCCTCCCCTACAGAGTCCCCCCCCATGTCCTCCCCTACAGAGTCCCCCCCATGTCCTCCCCTACAGAGTGCCCCCCATGTCCTCCCCTACAGAGTGCCCCCCATGTCCTCCCCTACAGAGCCCCCCCATGTCCTCTCCCATACTGTATATAGGGCTCAGGATGAACTCCAGGCAAGTATCAGAGACTCCACAGCGGAAACTCCAGATCTCATCCAGGGCTTCCTGGTGCCTGATCAGTAGGCAATGAGGTCCCTGTATCCACAATGATCCTTGGAGAAACAATTGTCCAGCAGACCCAGCACGCCCTATAACTGATAAAACCATCCTTTTTACCTCCCTGGTGGCTTTGCAGCTCGTTCTGGCTGCCGGAGCCTGCAGCTCTTCCTGTCGAGTGATCACGTGGTACTGCTCATTAAGGTAATGAATATGCGCTCCACGCCTAAGGGAGCGGAGAGGCGTGCAGGCATGTGAGTATGGTGTGCTGGAAGCTGGTGGCCTCTGTGACCTGCTGCTCCCCTCCTCTGCCGGCTTTCTGGGACCGTGACTCGTGTACAAGCCAAGGGGGGGTGTTTACAGCACAAAAAAAGTGCTGAAAAACTCGGCTTATACACGAATGTATACGGTAAATATTCTTCTACTTGTCTCTTTAATAAGTGACTACCTTTTCTCCCACTTCTTGTTTTATCGAGTCTATCAAATATTTAAAAACAAAAAATATATTGAAAAAATGTTCAAAAAACCATAAAGAAAATGATGTGTCAGACTTTCTCTTGATGAAATGTATCACTCTGCGGTGGATTAGGCTGTGAAGCTGGTGAAAATACCGAGAGGAGAGGGCTTCAGTGACATGACTACTGAAGACGGAAACACCCTTCAGCAAGTGAAGAAGAGGATGAGGAACAGTTTGAACAACGGGTTTAAGAAGAGGAGGAGGTTGGCCTAACACTTGATCGACTTGAACAAGGAGGTGGAATAAGATTCTGCAAGTGAACAACTGGCTACGTCGATGGTGCCGTCAGCAACGATTTGGATTTCTGGATCACGGAGTGAACTACTTATACGATGGACTACTTGCTAGAGATGGGGTGCACCTTACGAAGACTGGAAAGCATGTATTTGGAAGTCGCCTTGCTACACTTGTAAGGAGAGCTTTAAACTAGAACAACATGGGAAGGGAAGCAAAAGACCAGAAAAAGCCATACACCTGACAAATGCTATTGAGAACTCTGCTATTAGAAGTGGAAAGGAAGAACAAAGACGAAAGAATCTAATTAATAAAAATATTGGAGAAAGAGAAACCAATCACAAACTAAAATGTTTCTATACTAATGCACAAAGCATGGGCAACAAACAAGGAGAATTGGAACTACTAACACAGGAAAAGAAATATGATATCATTGGAATCACTGAAACTTGGTGGGACAATACACATGATTGGAATACAAGACTAGAAGGATACAACTTATTTGCAAGAAACAGACTTGATAAACGAGGAGGGGGTGTTGCATTGTATGTTAGAAACGCGTATATCTGCACAGAGATTGAAGCTTCAGAGACTGGGAGTTCTGTGGAAACTGTTTGGGTAAGAATACAAGGACAGAACAATGGAAAGGACACCATTGTAGGCATTTACTACAGGCCGCCTGTGCAAGCTGAAGATATGGATGAACTCTTTATGCATCAAATGGCCAAGTTCTCCAAAAAATATGACATAGTTGTCATGGGAGATTTCAACTATTCAGACATTTGTTGGGAATCTCTCTCAGGCAAAAATAACAGGTCAAGGAAATTCTTATCCTCTCTTGCTGACAACTTTATCTTCCAAAAGGTAGGGGATAAAACAAGGGGAACTGCTACCTTGGATCTAATCCTTATAAACAGGGAGGAAATGGTTGAGGAGGTAAAAGTGGCTGGAACCCTAGGAGGTAGCGACCATGCTATTTTAGAATTTTGGATAACTAGAGGAGGAAGACCTGTGAAGACTCAGACGTCAAGGTTAGATTTCAGAAAGGCAGATTTTAAGGGTTTCAGAAAGAGAATTGGAGGGATCCAATGGCTGGATATCCTTAAAGACAAAAATGTCCAGGAAGGATGGGAAATCTTGAAAAATGAAATTCTCAAAGCACAGTTGTTAACAATTCCGAAAAGAGGGAAAAATAGGAAGCATTTAAGGAAACCAGGATGGGTGAACACAGAACTTAAGCACATGCTAAAAAGGAAGAAAAAAATGTTTATAAAATGGAAAGAGGGAGGCATATCTAAAGAAGAATATAATGCTGTCTGCAGAACCTGCAGGGCACAAATCAGATTAGCTGAAGCTGAAAATGAATTGAGGCTTGCAAGAGATGTCAAAAGCAATAATAAAGGATTTTGGGGATATGTCAAAAGTAAAAGAAAAGTCAAAGATGCTATAGGATTTTTACAGGATGAAAATGATGAAATGGTAAGACAGGATGTTGAGAAGGCTGAACTTTTAAATTCCTATTTTGCATCTGTTTTCTCTCAGAAAGGAAATGTAACACCAACTGTTATTCACTGTCCTATTAAGGGAATAGAAGAATCCAGGATATCTATAAACAGAAAGATAGTGAGGAAACACTTAGCTAACCTAAATGAATTCAAGTCTCCAGGTCCAGATGAATTACACCCCAGAGTACTGAAGGAGATAGCAGAAGAAATTTTTGAACCCCTCTCCATAATCTTTGAAAATTCTTGGAGAACAGGAGAAGTGCCAGAAGACTGGAGAAGAGCAAATGTTGTTCCTATCTTCAAAAAGGGGAAGAATCATAGAATCATAGAATCATAGAATCATAGAATCGTAGAGTTGGAAGGGACCTCCTGGGCCATCTGGTCCAACCCCCTGCTCAAAGCAGGATTCGCTAAATCATCCCAGTCAGATGTCTGTCCAGCCTCTGTTTGAAGACTTCCATTGAAGGAGAACTCACCACTTCTCGTGGCAGCCTGTTCCACTCATTGATCACTCTAACTGTCAAAAAGTTTTTTCTAATATCTAATCTGTGTCTCTTCCCATTCAGTTTCATCCCATTGCTTCTAGTCTTTCCTTGTGCAAATGAGAATAAAGTTGATCCTTCTACAATGTGACAGCCCTTTAGATATTTGTAGACAGCTATTAAGTCTCCTCTCAGTCTTCTCTTTTGCAAACTAAACATTCCCAAATCCTGCAACCTTTCCTCATAAGACAGGGTTTGCAGACCGGTCACCATTCTGGTCGCTCTTTTCTGAACTTGCTCCAGTTTGTTGATGTCTTTTTTAAAATGTGGTGCCCAAAACTGGACACAATATTCCAGATGAGGTCTGACCAAAGAGGAGTAGAGGGAAATAATGACTTCACGTGATCTAGACTGTATGCTTCTGTTAATACATCCTAGAATTGCATTTGCCTTTTTTGCTGCTGCATCACACTGTTGACTCATATTCAGTCTGTGATCTATTAGTATACCCAAGTCTTTTTCACATGTGCTGTCACTTAGCCCTATTCCTCCCATTCTATATATGCTTTTTTCATTTTTATTGCCCAGATGTAGTACTTTGCATTTCTCCCTGTTAAAAACCATTCTGTTAGTTGCTGCCCACTTCTCCAGTTTATTTAAATCTTTTTGAATCCTCTCTCTCGCTTCTCTAGTATTAGCTATCCCTCCTAGCTTTGTGTCATCAGCAAATTTAATCAGTTTACCCTCAATTCCTTCATCTAAATCATTGATAAAGATGTTGAACAATACAGGGCCCAGGACAGAGCCCTGTGGTACCCCACTTGAGACATTCTTCCAACTGGATGTGCAGCCATTTACGACCACTCTTTGGGTCCGATCACTAAGCCAGTTATGAATCCACCTAACAGTTGCCTTGTCCAGAAGGTGAACCCAGGCAACTATAGGCCGGTGAGTCTGACTTCTATACCAGGAAAGATCTTTGAACAAATTATTAAACAACATGTATGTCAATACCTGGATAAGAATGAAGTGATTAAACAGAGTCAGCATGGGTTTGTAACTAATAAGTCATGTCAGACTAACTTAATTTCCTTCTATGACGGTATCACTGATTGGGTGGATCAAGGAAATGCTGTAGATATAGTATATCTTGACTTCAGCAAAGCATTTGACAAAGTCTCTCATACAATCCTTATTGAAAAAATGACTAAGTATGGAATGGACAAGGCAACTGTTAGGTGGATTCATAACTGGCTTAGTGATCGGACCCAAAGAGTGGTCGTAAATGGCTGCACATCCAGTTGGAAGAATGTCTCAAGTGGGGTACCACAGGGCTCTGTCCTGGGCCCTGTATTGTTCAACATCTTTATCAACAATTTAGATGAAGGAATTGAGGGTAAACTGATTAAATTTGCTGATGACACAAAGCTAGGAGGGATAGCTAATACTAGAGAAGAGAGAGAGAGGATTCAAAAAGATTTAAATAAACTGGAGAAGTGGGCAGCAACTAACAGAATGGTTTTTAACAGGGAGAAATGCAAAGTACTACATCTGGGCAATAAAAATGAAAAAAGCATATATAGAATGGGAGGAATAGGGCTAAGTGACAGCACATGTGAAAAAGACTTGGGTATACTAATAGATCACAGACTGAATATGAGTCAACAGTGTGATGCAGCAGCAAAAAAGGCAAATGCAATTCTAGGATGTATTAACAGAAGCATACAGTCTAGATCACGTGAAGTCATTATTTCCCTCTACTCCTCATTGGTCAGACCTCATCTGGAATATTGTGTCCAGTTTTGGGCACCACATTTTAAAAAAGACATCAACAAACTGGAGCAAGTTCAGAAAAGAGCGACCAGAATGGTGACCGGTCTGCAAACCCTGTCTTATGAGGAAAGGTTGCAGGATTTGGGAATGTTTAGTTTGCAAAAGAGAAGACTGAGAGGAGACTTAATAGCTGTCTACAAATATCTAAAGGGCTGTCACATTGTAGAAGGATCAACTTTATTCTCATTTGCACAAGGAAAGACTAGAAGCAATGGGATGAAACTGAATGGGAGGAGACACAGATTAGATATTAGAAAAAACTTTTTGACAGTTAGAGTGATCAATGAGTGGAACAGGCTGCCACGAGAAGTTGTGAGTTCTCCTTCAATGGAAGTCTTCAAACAGAGGCTGGACAGACATCTGACTGGGATGATTTAGCGAATCCTGCTTTGAGCAGGGGGTTGGACCAGATGGCCCAGGAGGTCCCTTCCAACTCTACGATTCTATGATTCTATGATTCTATGACTTGTAATCATGGTCATAATGGACAATGTACTTCATCGATTGGCTGAGGAATAGGACCTCCGTATGGTTCATAAGAAGCAGAACCAGCATCTCTCCATGACTATGTTCATCACTCGAACAAGAGGTTGGTTACGCATTTAGTGGTAGCAAAAGTTACGTATGAGGCTGAAGATACTACTGCCTCACCTGAAGAAGCTCCTGATGAAGTGGTGCCAATAGGAGAGCTGTAATGCTCTTCCATGCTGTGCAGTACAGTACTGTACATTCATCCCGTTTTCATCACCTTCAATCATCAGTACTACACAGCTAATTCATCATCTTCATCATGTAGAATTTGTTTAAGAACATAAGTAGTGTTTATAAAAAGGTGCAAAAGGTTAATAAGGAACTGGGGTCATTTAATAAGGGACTGGTAATAATAAATAAGTGTGTGGGAGGGATTTGAAAATCCTTAAAATATATAAATGCTAAAATAAATGTAAATTTCTTACTTGGCAGATTTTCAACTATCGTGTTGGAGGTTTAGAATGTAATTCCCGCGATAAGTGGGGGATCATTGTGTGATTGCTGTGGATTATATTCACTTTTTGCAGTGGTTTTGAGGCTCTTTTTAAGGCAGATTCCAGGCAGAATTTATAACCAATTGGGGGCAATATGAAAATAACACCTGACACCAGATAAAAAGGGGAGAAGTTGACTCAATCTTTGCAAAGTATGTCTCTGTGCCACACTAAGCATGGAGGACATAAAGAGAAGATGAGAACTGTGAGGACTTGAGAACCAAAATTGTTGAAAGATATCAACAATCTCAAGGTTGGCGTGGCTATGCCGTGAACGGAAGAGGACGCTGGCTAGGAGAGCTCCTCTTCATCCTGCTGGATCCTGGACCCTATATAAGATATAGTTTGTGACGCCACCTGTAGTATTCGGCAATTGATAGCCGACGCTGCTTAAAAAGACCGCTGAGGCTGATGGTGATGCAGCAGAGTTGGTACAGCTCTCCACAGGTAGAGCTAAGTCCCAGGGCAATTATATTATAAAAGATGGTGATGATGGATGTAATGCAGGGCTGAGGTGATGCAGCAAATAAACAGGAGAACACAGCGGGGTGCAGTCTTTACGCTTTTACTCACATTTAGAGTTGCAAACCAGGGCACTGAGTACAGATGGTAATGGAGATCCAGCCAGCCTGGAAGCAATTTAGGATCCACTAAGCCAGATGGGTTGGAGGCCTCCTTTCTGCGCTTTCCCATGAGGTCTAAAGCTATGCTCAGTCCTCTGTTCCTTATGGTTCTTTAGTCCTTGCCTGTATGGCAGGCAGCTTGAGCCTTTCACAGGTGTCACTTCTTCTTGGCGGCTCCGGCTCTGGTATGCTGCTCTGCGTTCAGGTGTGTGATGGGGTCAGGAGGCCTGCAGTCTCCTGCCCTCCGGATTTGGCTGCTGGGACTGTTGTACCCGTGCAGCCACGGACTCTGGCGTCCAGTGTCAAGCGCTGTTCGCTGGGGTGAGCTTTGTCACAGCTCCAAACTTAATGTGTATGGCGGTGTAGCACTATAGCACCTTATATTACTGAGTCATATTATAGTAATTTATATCTTGGCATATTTTAGTATATGTAAACTTTCATTTGTATTTATCCCTCATATTTTGCAGTACTCTGCAATTCATCCATAGCACTGCAGTACCTTTTGTAGAACATTATTTCTTGGTTATACTTGTATATTCATTTATTTTCAATGTGCATAGTATGTTTTGTCCTCTAGCACTTTATAGTACTGAATCATTTACAGTGGATTTAATTCTATATCTTGCAATACTTTTCACTTTTGCACAATTTTTGTTTTACAGCACTATAGCACTTTTTAGTGCAATTTTTAGAATATTATGGTAGTACTTTCCACAATATTATTGTCTACACTATATATTTAACTTACACATTATTAATAGAAAAAAGTTTTTTGAGCGAAAAAAATGTTTAAAAAAGTTTTTTGAGCGATATATTTTAGCACTTAGCATTTTTTTTTACATATTTTGTATTTATTTTTTTCTGGTGCTGATATTATACAAATTTTGGCAAGATGTATTGATTTATTTATTGTTTGTATTCAGATTTTATATTTTAGCACTTGGCACTTTTTGATATATATTTTGTATTCTATTTTTTGTGTTTATATTATACTAATTTTGGCAAGATGTATTGATATATTTATTATTCAGATTTTTATGTCATCACATTATAATTTGGTATACAATATATATATATTTATAATTTTGGCTTTCCATCATTTTTTCATGCTGGATCCGTTTTTTCTCACAGACTTGTATTAGTGACAGATTGTGACGGATGGCCACACGTTTCATCCGTCGTCCAACGGATCCGTCAGAAAATCTCTGTCCGTCGGACGGAGACAAGGGACAGATGAACGTTTTTTGTGTACGTCGAAAAGTCGGATAGCGACGGATTCCGTCTTTTAAAACTGAGCATGACCGGAATCATTTTTCTTCCTTTACTTTAACCCCTGCGGCTGCTTTTTCTATTCTGGCACAAAATCCCTCTCTCTCTCTCTCTCTCTCGCTCTCTCTCTCTCCAGAATTCTGTTTCTTTAATTCGTACAGCAAGGCTGCTACAACGGATCAGTCATAAAAACGGATCCAGTGCATCAGTTTTTTGCAATATACGCAGGATCCGTCCACTTGACGAATCTGAACACTTTGACGGATTGTGACTGATTGCAAAAGACTGGAGTGTGAAAGGGGCCTTAAGAAGCGAGATGTGGATGAGAAAAGGCGATGGATCCGTTGCCAACCGTTAATTGACGGAATCCGCCAACGGATCCTCCTTTTTATACTGAGCATGCCCGAATGAATGTCCTTTCATGATATTTAACCCCAAATCCCACTCTGGCAGCTAAATATCTCTCTCTCGTGAAACAGGCCTTACTTTAAATTTCATGCACTAGCGTCTAAAGCGGATCCGTACAAAAAACGGATCTAGTTGCATCCGTTTGCCACAAAACGGAAACGGATCCGTTTTTGCACACTGGCGGATTTTGACTAACGCCAGAAAACTGAAGTGTGAAACAGGCCTAAGAGAAAGAAAAGACTCAATCTGAGAAGAGGTCACCTATAAGGTACCAGGATGTACATTTTTAGCTATTGGTACTGACTGCGTCTCATCAGTACTATGGTTCCTGTATAGTCCACAGTCTGATAAAGACTGGTAACTCCCAGCATCTCCTTACCATTGTTAAGGACATACTGGGAGTTGTAGGTTCATGAGATACAAATGTATATGGGCCTGACTTAGAAGGATTCAGCTCATCAGTTATTAATCACATGATGTCATAGACCTAATGGAAAAGGGAAGAATTAGCTGGGTAGAGATGCAAAATGGGCGCCTTCGGCTTCATCTGCCTTGGGCACCCAAAATACTTTGTTTCAGCCCTGGTAACGGATAAAGCAAAATCCTACATGACCTATCAGTGTTCTACGATTTGGGTTGAGGACACTTATTGTATGTGGGCTGGTGAATTTTGTGTGCCAGGGCTGCTTTTTAGTCCCAACTCGGCCCTGAATCCCCTCGTGTATCTGAATGGGAGGAAGAGTGTGAACTTGTGCTAATTGTGCAGTCACACTTTGTCATCTCTGCTCTGTCCTGTCTTCCAGCGCAGGGTTAAATTGCTCTGACTTCATATCTGGCTTCATGGCTTGATCATAGATGCTGGATCCTGATCCCCAACAAAATATCACCAACCGAAGATTGTGAAAGAAACACACAAAACACTTTTATTGGATGTTAAATTGACCGAATTTTATTCCAAATCTCATCATTATTATTTCTTTCAGTGTCTGAAATTTAGAATCAGCCAATTACTATGAAAGAGACACTGAAAATGGCAGAACCCCCGACTCACGAAGAATCGTCCTTCAGCACTCAGGAGAGGAAAAAACCCCTGTGGTGGAAACCTCTAGGGAACCATGGCTGCAGGACTGCCCTTCCCTTGGGCTTAGAAGGTTAGTGCCAACATGTAACAGCAAATTGTACCTGAATTTGTACATTGTGTCATATTTGTTTTGGAGAAGCCTAATGCAACCTCTCCAGGCCGTACACATAAAGTGAAGGCGGCCAGTACCGGACGTGAGGGAGATCTGGCTGCAACATCTGTCACCCCATTGATCTGGCTGGCTAGGCGGTATGGCTGATCTGGCTGACTAGGCGCTATGGCTGATCTGGCTGGCTAGGCGGTGTCCCCTTCCTCCCATTGTGGAGTGATGAAGCTCCAGGTCTCCAGACACATCAAGTATGGCGCCGTCTACGGCTGAATGACTTGTGGTTCTGGAATCTTCTCCTGCATCATAGATGCATGTGTTTATGACATCAGCGCAGTTGCCATAGTTATCACAGGTGTTTTATACTGTGGTTTCATTGGCTAGAAAGTCCCTCTCAGTGTTCCAAAGAATTAACCCTTGAATGACTGGTATTGTGCCTTTCTCCAGAAGCCTGTAAAATAAACTTGTCACTAGACAGGACCATTATCATTATTATATTTTAAAGTTGCCCCAACCAAAGTCTAATAAGTGAGCGCATCTAGAGTTGATGTGTAACAAGCGCAATCATTCCATTAAGCCCTACTAAATGCATAAATGCACAATATGAGAACAGAGCAGTCTCATAGAAAATTAATGATACCAAGGTAAATGCAGTTAGATAAAGGATGCTATATAGGGGCTCATACTGTATATAGGAGCTATATGGGGACTCACACTGTATATAGGAGGCAAACACTGTATTCAGGAGGCTATATGTGGGCTCATACTGTATATAGGAAGCGATTTGCAGGCTCTTGCTGTTTATAGGAAGCGATGTGCAGGCTCATACTGTACATAGGAGGCTATGTGGATGCTCATACTGTTTATAGGAAGCAATGCGCAGGCTCATACTGTACATAGGAGGCTATATGTGGATGCTCATACTGTATATAGGAGGCTATATGCGGCCTCATACTGTATATAGGAAGTGATGTACAGGCTCATACTGTATATAGGAGGCTATGTGCAGGCTCATACTCTATATAGGAAGCAATGTGCAGGGTCATACTGTATATAGGAGGCAAAAACTGTATTCAGGAGGCTATATGTGGGTGCTCATACTGTATATAGGAGGCTATATGCGGCCTCATACTGTATATAGGAAGCGATGTGCAGGCTCATACCGTACATAGGAGGCTATATGTGGCCTCATACTGTATATAGGAAGTGATGTCCAGGCTCATACTGTATATAGGAGGCTATGTGGGCTCATATTGTATATAGGAAGCAATGTGCAGGCTCATACTGTATATAGGAGAATATATGCGGCCTCATACTGTGTATAGAAGGCTATATGCGGCCTCATACTGTATACAGGAAGCTATGTGGGCTCATACTGTATATAGAAGGCTATATGCAGCCTCATACTGTATATAGGAAGCGATGTACAGGCTCATACTGTATATAGGAGGCTATGTGCAGGCTCATACTGTATATAGGAAGCAATGTGCAGGCTCATACTGTATATAGGAGGTAAACACTGCATTCAGGTGGCTATATGTGGGTGCTCATACTGTATATAGGAGGCTATATGCGGCCTCATACTGTATATAGGAAGCGAAGTACAGGCTCATACTGTATATAGTAGGCTATATGCAGCATCATACTGTATACAGGAGGCTATATGTGGGTGCTCATACTGTATATAGGAGGCTATATGTGGCCTCATACTGTATATAGGAAGCGATGTGCAGGCTCATACTGTATATAGAAGGCTATATGGGGACTCACAATGTATATAGGAGGCAAATACTGTATTCAGGAGGCTATATGTGGGCTCATACTGTATATAGGAAGCGATTTGCAGGCTCATACTGTTTATAGGAAGCGATGTGCAGGCTCATACTGTTTATAGGAAGCGATGTGCAGGCTCATACTGTAGTTAGGAGGCTATGTGGATGCTCATACTGTTTATAGGAAGCAATGCGCAGGCTCATACTGTACATAGGAGGCTATATGTGGGTGCTCATACTGTATATAGGAAGTGATGTACAGGCTCATACTGTATATAGGAGGCTATGTGCAGGCTCATACTGTATATAGGAAGCAATGTGCAGGCTCATACTGTATATAGGAGGCAAAAACTGTATTCAGGAGGCTATATGTGGGTGCTCATAATGTATATAGGAGGCTATATGTGGCCTCATACTGTATATAGGAAGCGATGTGCAGGCTCATACTGTATATAGAAGGCTATATGCGGCCTCATACTGTATACAGGAGGCTATGTGGGCTCATACTGTATATAGGAGGCTATATGCAGCCTCATACTGTATATAGGAATCGATGTACAGGCTCATTGTCATGATCTCAGTGCGGGTTTGCCTCGCACACGTGGGGTTAATGTTTGGAACCAGTACTGATGACTGGCATTTCTGGGGTTAAAGGTTGTGATCCCAATGCAGGCTTACCTGCACACCTGGGGCTATGATTGTGGCCTCTCCCTGGGTCTGGGGGAGGCTTCTTATAGCCTCAGGACGCTCCCATCCTTGTCAGTTATACTCTTGCCCTTGGCATTTGTGTGGTGACCCCTGAGTGTGTTTGTGCTGTGTTCTGGTTACTTGATTCTCTGTGTATGACTCGGTCTGTTCTCTGGATATCGCTTTGGATTCTGCCTGGTACCTTATATGTCTGTTTGGTTTTGATCTCTGCTTGGCCCTGATTATCCGCTCTGTCTCATTCCTGGTACTGTACTGTGATCCTGTGTATGACCTTTGGCTTTGTCTGACCTCCCGTCTGTTTATTCCTCCTGTACCTCGTTTAGCACTGCTTCTGTACTCAGGACACGCGTACTGGCTCTATGAGCAAGTGCACTGCGGTGTCTCTGACATTATAACTGACCCTTTCAGTTTTTTTTTTTCTGAAGAAAAAAAAAAAAAAGTGTGTGTTATCCTCATGGATCCCATACAAGCCTTGGCTGATCAGGTCAAGCACCTGACCCAAATGTTCCATAAGCTCAATGTGGAACAACGCACGATGGCCCATACCCAGCAACAGTTGGTGGTTACTGTGCAGGGGGCTGTTGATGCAGGGGCTTCTGGTGCTGGGGGTAGGGATGTGTCATTAGCAGGTAGGGCTGTCACATTGTAGAAGGATCAACTTTATTCTCATTTGCACAAGGAAAGACTAGAAGCAATGGGATGAAACTGAATGGGAGGAGACACAGATTAGATATTAGAAAAAACTTTTTGACAGTTAGAGTGATCAATGAGTGGAACAGGCTGCCACGAGAAGTGGTGAGTTCTCCTTCAATGGAAGTCTTCAAACAGAGGCTGGACAGACATCTGACTGGGATGATTTAGCGAATCCTGCTTTGAGCAGGGGGTTGGACCAGATGGCCCAGGAGGTCCCTTCCAACTCTACGATTCTATGATTCTATGATTCTATGATTCTATGATCCCCCGAATCTCAGGTCAAGTTACCAGACCTTTTCTCAGGGGATAAAAAGGAGTTCAGGTCTTTCAGAGAAGGATGCAAGCTTTTTTTTTCTCTAAGGCCCCGCTCTTCTGGGGATGAGTTCCAGAGGGTGGGGGTCATTATTTCCCTACTTCGGGGGGCTCCGCAAGCATGGGCTTTCTCTCTGTCTTCCTCTGCTCCTGAACGTATGTTAGTGAACGCATTCTTTGAGGCCCTTGGGCACATTTATGATGAACCTGACCGAGTGCGATTGGCAGAGGACATGGTGATGAGTGTCTGTCAGGGGAAACACACAGCTGAGTGGTTTTGTTCTGAGTTCCGCCGCTGGGCGGCAGAGGTCTCTTGGAGCGACGCCGCACTCCGAGGACTCTTTCGCAGAGGCTTGTCCGAGCGGCTGGATGCCTTGGCGTTACATCCCCCACCT
This sequence comes from Dendrobates tinctorius, assembly GCF_039654945.1. NCBI lineage: Eukaryota > Metazoa > Chordata > Amphibia > Anura > Dendrobatidae > Dendrobates > Dendrobates tinctorius. The sequence continues at coordinate 1,469,790 of NW_027361944.1, forward strand.
AACTCTCTCGAGGACGCCATGACCCAGGCCGTCCGGATGGACCGCAGGCTGCGGGCCAGAGGGGTGATGCAGGTGGATACTCCATTATTCCCCAGTGGAAAAGAGACTGCCCCTGAGCCCATGGATGTAGGCGCCCTCTCCCTGAAGGATACGGAGAGGAAACGCCGGAAGGACAAGCAGTTATGCTTTTACTGCGGTAAAACGGGACATTGGAAAAGGGAGTGCCCGAATTGCCCGTCTTCAAACCCGGTCGGCGGGAAACGACTAGGTCTGGGTAGTCAACGGGAAGGCTGCTCAGACCCTCAGGTACCATTTTCCTCGTCTTCTAAAGTAGTACTGCCTGTGGAACTGGTTGTGGATGGTAGTTCTTTTTCCTCTACAGCCTTTGTGGACTGCGGATCATCTATTAATCTTATTGACTCCCAATTGGTCACACACTGCAAGATAGGGACAGTTAGGCTCAAGGTTCCGATCAAGGTGATGGCCATTGACTCATCTCCCCTCACTAAGGAGGGAATTCGCTTTATGTCTGATGTGTTTTCGCTCAGAGTGGGCGCTACTCATGTGGAAAACATAAGTTGTTGTGTGCTGGACAATCTACCTGCAGGGTTGGTGTTGGGCATGCCCTGGTTACAACACCATAACCCAGTTATTAACTGGAAAACGGGGGAGATTGTACAATGGGGGTTTAATGATTTTGAGTTATATGATAAAGCCGCACTGCTGGTTGAACCTGTTAAATCTGTGTCTGTATCATCTGTCGAGCTGGAAGGTATTCCGGAATGCCTGAAGGACTTCGAAGATGTATTCTCCGAAAGCGAGGCCGAGACGTTACCGCCACATAGACCCTTTGACTGCGCTATTGAGCTGGCCCCGGGGGCTAAATTACCCAAAGCCCGTCTGTTTAATTTGTCCGGTCCTGAGCGCTTGGCTATGAAGGAGTACATTACTGAAAGTCTGCGCAAAGGACACATACGTCCTTCAGTCTCACCTGTGGCGGCAGGTTTCTTTTTTGTAAAGAAAAAAGATGGCGGGTTATGTCCCTGTCTCGACTTCCGGGAGCTTAATCAAATTACTGTACGGAATACGTACCCCCTTCCGTTGATTCCCGATTTATGTAACCAACTATCAGGGGCAAAGTGGTTTTCTAAACTGGACCTTCGGGGGGCATATAATTTGATAAGGGTCCGAGAGGGGGATGAATGGAAAACCGCGTTCCTCACGACCGAGGGACTATTTGAAAATGTAGTCATGCCGTTTGGTCTTACCAACGCCCCTGCCATATTTCAGAATTTCATCAACGTGGTATTCTCAGATCTCATTGGTCGTTTTGTCGTTAGCTACTTAGATGATATTTTGATATATTCCCCCGACAAGTATTCTCATTTGGAACATGTACGAACTGTGCTCCAAAGGCTGAGAGAAAATCATTTGTATGCCAAATTGGAAAAATGTGTATTCTGTGTACAAGAGTTGTCCTTTTTGGGGTTAATTGTATCCGGTGAGGGTTTTCGCATGGACCCCAAGAAGGTGCAGGCCATTGCGGATTGGGTGCAACCCCGAGATCTTAAGGGTCTTCAGCGCTTCTTGGGGTTCGCCAATTATTACCGCAAATTTATCCAGGGGTTTTCGCAAGTGGTCAAACCTCTCACGGATCTAACATGCAAAGGTGCGGATGTGAGAAATTGGTCCTCGCTCGCAAAAGCGGCCTTTGCGACGCTGAAAAAATGTTTTATGTCTGCTCCTGTGTTAGTGCAGCCAGATCCGTCCAAACCATTTGTCGTGGAAGTGGATGCCTCTGAGGTGGGGGTGGGGGCGGTGTTGTCCCAAGGGCCTGCCACTCTAACCAACCTCAGGCCATGTGCTTTCTTTTCCAAGAAGTTCTCTGCTGCGGAAAGAAATTACGACGTAGGCAATAGAGAGCTTCTTGCGGTCAAATTGGCGTTTGAAGAATGGAGGCACTTTTTGGAGGGGGGCCAGTCACCCGGTTACGGTGATCACGGATCACAAAAATTTGTCGTACATTGAGTCTGCTAAAAGACTAATGCCCAGACAAGCCCGTTGGTCACTTTTTTTTCCCCGTTTTCAATTTACAATTACATTTCGTCCAGTGTCTTAAAATGTCAAGGCTGACGCCTTATCACGCAGTTTTCAGCCGGTGTCGCCCCCTGAGCCACCGTCCTCCATTCTTCACCCTGGGGTTGTGATAGCAGAGGTCTCATCTGAATTTGAACGGGAGATTCAGGGGGCCCAGTCGCAAGCCTCGGCGGCCAAGCCGGAGGGGAAGTTGTTTGTCCCAGAGCAACTTCGCCTGAAACTCTTGCAGGAGTTCCATGAATCCAAGCTGAGTGCTCACCCTGGTATTTCAGCCACACGTCTGGCGGTGGCTAGGATCTTTTGGTGGCCTACCCTTGGTTCGGACATAAAAAAATTCATTGCTGGTTGTGGGGTCTGCGCTCGTTCTAAAAGCTCTCATAGCCGGCCGGCAGGGGAGCTGATACCCTTGGCAGTGCCCGAAAGGCCATGGACTCACTTATCCATGGATTTTGTTACCAATCTCCCTCCATCTAAGGGTAATACAGTGGTATGGGTAGTGGTGGACAGGTTTTCTAAGCAGGCTCATTTCGTACCCCTGTCCGCACTACCGTCAGCTGAGACGTTGTCCAGGTTGTTTGTGCAGCATGTGATCCGGTTGCATGGGGTACCCCTGAATGTGATGTCTGATCGTGGTGTGCAGTTTGTGGCTAAGTTTTGGCGTGCTTTCTGCAAAAAATTAGGTATGTCTCTGTCCTTTTCGTCTGCATACCATCCTGAGAGCATTGGGCAGACGGAGCGCACTAACCAGTCCCTGGAACAGATCCTCAGGTGTCTAACCTCTGCTAGACAGAGTGACTGGTGTGATGCACTGCCGTTAGCTGAATTTGCCTTCAATAGTCGGGTGAGTCAATCCACTGGTAGGTCCCCTTTCTTGATTAACTATGGGTTCAGTCCTCATTTCGGTGAGTTTTCTCGTCTGGATTCGGGGTGCCCCGGGGCTGAGGACTCTGTTCAGCGGTTAAAAAATACATGGGCAGAAGTCCAGCGGCGTATATCCAGGTCTCAAGGCAGGTATAAGTATTTCGCGGACAGGAAACGAACACCTGGTCCCATGTTTCGGGTGGGAGAGAAAGTTTGGCTCTCCACGCGAAACATTAAGTTAAAGATTCCGTCAGCCAAGTTAGGACCCAAATTCATTGGCCCGTACAAGATTGTGGAAAAAATCAATCCAGTGGCGTATAGGCTGTGCCTTCCACCCTCTTTCAAGATCCCTAACGTCTTCCACAAATCTCTACTGAAACCTTTTGAAGCAGTCCGGGGAGACTCCGAGTCTGCTGCTTCATCTGTTTTGGTCGAGGGGCAGGTGGAGTACAAGGTTGGTCATATCGTAGATTCCAGGTTGGTACGGCGGTCGGTACAGTACCTGGTTCATTGGAAGGGGTATGGACCGGAGGACAGGTCCTGGGTACCGGCCCGGTTGATGCATGCTGATCGCCTGGTACGGGCTTTCCATGCTAAGTACCCGGGCAAGCCTGGGGGTCCAGAGGCCCCCCGTTGAGAGGGGGGTACTGTCATGATCTCAGTGCGGGTTTGACTCGCACACGTGGGGTTAATGTTTGGAACCAGTGCTGATGATTGGCATTTCTGTGGTTAAAGGTTGTGATCCCGATGCAGGCTTACCTGCACACCTGGGGCTATGATTGTGGCCTCTCCCTGGGTCTGGGGGAGGCTTCTTATAGCCTCAGGACGCTCCCATCCCTGTCAGTTATACTCTTGCCCTTGGCATTTGTGTGGTGACCCCTAAGTGTGTTTGTGCTGTGTTCTGGTTACTTGATTCTCTGTGTATGACTCGGTCTGTTCTCTGGATATCGCTTTGGATTCTGCCTGGTACCTTATATGTCTGTTTGGTTTTGATCTCGGCTTGGCCCTGATTATCCGCTCTCTCATCCCTGGTACTGTACTGTGATCCTGTGTATGACCTTTGGCTTTGTCTGACCTCCCGTCTGTTTATTCCTCCTGTACCTCGTTTAGCACTGCTTCTGTACTCAGGACACGCGCACTGGCTCTATGAGCAAGTGTAGTGCGGTGTCTCTGACACTCATACTGTATATAGGATAAAGTACAAATATATCCCAAATACTGGAAAAAAATCTTCAAAGGCTCAACTCACTGGAAATATAGTAGCAAAAAAAATCTCATAAATGAGCTATTAAGCATCACAAGAGATCAAAATTGGAGTTTTTCAAGCTAAATAATTTATTTAGAATAATTAACAGAGCATAAATGCTAAATGCAAGTTACAGCAGACATAAACACAATATAAGTAAACCAGCACCTTGACAGTTAATAAAGTTTTTATCTGTATAAAACATGTAGTTTCTTTGCTTTCCTTTCACAAATAGAATGCATAGTAAACTGCAAACTCCCCATTTACATAATATGTATGCCCAGATAAGGTTTTGCATACAATAAGTGCCCAGAGTAAACTGCTGAATATAAAGTGCACAAGTGCCTTGTATCTTGTATTGTAAATAAGCCTGGTAGGCGTTAAGTGTACACAGAGTAAAAACTGTCTATACAAATTCCAGAGTAAGATACAAGGACTGCATTAGAAAGTAACAACTTACATGTGTAGTGTATGTCGCTGTAAAACCTGCCGCCCCTATGCGCTTTACGCCGCAGCTTCCTCAGGAGGCGTGGTTTACAAGTGCCCCGGATCTAGTTTATATAGTGCGGTCAACCAATAAACCGCTTTCCCTAATAAAGCTTGTAAAATTCAGGACCTGCGCTGTAGTGTCCACAATGACGTCAATAGTATCCAGTTCTAAACGTCCACAGCATTATCGGCGCATGCGCTGTTGAGTCCCCACTATGAACAGGGAGTCTATGATCAGCGCTCATCAGCATGAAAGCGGCTCAAGCTGCAAAACAGCCAGAGACAGCCACATACCAGACTGAGCACGTCAGACGGCTCCTAGGGAGGACAGAACTGGGCATGCGCTCAAGTGAGGACAAGAAAATAAAATAATTATGAAGAATAATAATCACTACTTAAAGTGATAGCAAGTGTTGAAAGTGAGGGGATAAAACATAATGATGCTGAAATAATTATAGCGGTGTGTATGAACCATTAAAGTGAATATGCCTGAATCATAGAATCGTAGAGTTGGAAGGGACCTCCTGGGCCATCTGGTCCAACCCCCTGCTCAAAGCAGGATTCGCTAAATCATCCCAGTCAGATGTCTGTCCAGCCTCTGTTTGAAGACTTCCATTGAAGGAGAACTCACCACTTCTCTTGGCAGCCTGTTCCACTCATTGATCACTCTGTCAAAAAGTTTTTTCTAATATCTAATCTGTGTCTCCTCCCATTCAGTTTCATCCCATTGCTTCTAGTCTTTCCTTGTGCAAATGAGAATAAAGTTGATCCTTCTACAATGTGACAGCCCTTTAGATATTTGTAGACAGCTATTAAGTCTCCTCTCAGTCTTCTCTTTTGCAAACTAAACATTCCCAAATCCTGCAACCTTTCCTCATAAGACATGGTTTGCAGACCGGTCACCATTCTGGTCGCTCTTTTCTGAACTTGCTCCAGTTTGTTGATGTCTTTTTTTAAAATGTGGTGCCCAAAACTGGACACAATATTCCAGATGAGGTCTGACCAAAGAGGAGTAGAGGGAAATAATGACTTCACGTGATCTAGACTGTATGCTTCTGTTAATACATCCTAGAATTGCATTTGCCTTTTATGTGTGTGCCTGACATAGAGTGCAAAGGCACACACATATGTGTCAATTATAAGCACACTATGCAAGCAATAAATTTTATAACTATAACAACTATATATCATGTCTCTGTTAAAAAACAAATGTACATAAAAATAACACATGGCATTCAATACATACATCAAATGTCATATATCATAAAGTAATTATACACACAATTATGTATAATGCATAATACATAGCACAAATACACAAAGAAAATTGTGAAAAAAATAAATGAGTGAAAAAAATATATATAAAAATAAAACAAATAAAAATGTAAATGAAATAAACAAAAAAAGAAAAAATGAATAAAAATGTGAACAAATATGAAATATTGAAGACCCAATGGGTACGAAAAGAGCCGTAGATTTCTTGTGAGAGGAGTGTTTCTTCATAAAATCTTGAAATGCCCTCAACAATGAATTCCATGCCAGATCATATATTGCGATGCGAAGATGGAGAACTGGAGTATAAGCACAGGAAAAAATAATTAAAAACAGAAAACTAAAACCAAGACTAAAAAGATACCCATACGATTTTTACAGAAAGGACCCAAAACCATTACTATCATTCAATCATTTTTTTTTTTGCTACTGTATATAGGAGGCTATGTGCAGGCTCATACTGTATATAGGAGACTATGTGCAGACTCATACTGTATATAGGTAGCAATGTGCAGGCTCATACTGTATATAGGAGGCAATTCAAAAGCAGGAAATATCCAGCTACAGATCCAGGGAAAAATTGTTAAAAACAAAAAATGAAGGATAGCGATAAAGTGGCGCCTGTGTAAAAGGTTTTGTAACTGCTGCGACTCTAGATACCAACCACAAGGAAATCGAAAGGATTATAAATATTTGTGATAGACTCGCGCTGAAAAAACCAAGATGTGGGAGAAAAGCTAGTCACTTATTAATGAGACAAATAGAAGAATATTTAATAGGTAAAACCTGACAAGAATAAACAATAAACTGCAGTTAGCCCAATCGTGGAGATAAATAGCTGAGAAATAAATAGTGATTATTATATCTTAATGAATATATTGCAAATCGCCCAGTACAAAGCTGTGAAAAAAATGGTAGTTAATGGAAATAGTAAGTATTGCACTCAAACAGTTGATTAACCAAGGAGAGATGGCATGTACCCGAATAGAATTCTCCTAGAAGTAAAGGATTAATATGTACATAGAACACAATTGGGTGAAAATATTAAATGGTCATAAGCAATATGTCCCGGACCTGAAGAAAGAAGCTGAGTTTTCCGAAACGCGTTGGTTTCGGCCCTTTTTGCCACCCGTACCTCCATCTAGCAGCAGTTACACGGCACCACGTGATCCACCGCGTCACACAGGTCCTGCTCCTATTGCACATCTGCCGGGACGGAGCTATCGACCAGAGTGACCGGATCCCTGCCGACAGCTGGAGCGCAGGAGCGCTGGTCTCACACTACACCTCGGCATATCACCGCATCTCCCAGGTCCGACTTTTACTGCACCAGCCAGAACGCAGTCACCGGATTCTACGCAGACCATCGGAGGTATTGTGAGTAGCAACACTCACATACAACTATATATGGTGAAATCACCTTGTACTGTTCAGCGCGCTATTTCACAGGGCACGAGCCCTCCACTCATTGGAGAAAGTACTTGGTGTATCCGTCATCGGCCGGGGCAGCTCTCCCCACGGCTATAGACATTGGACTATTTTATGAATGCAGGTTTATACCAAGCATTAACTATGGACTAAGGATATAATCACACTCTTTATGCCGGGACATATTGCTCATGACCATTTAATATTTTAACCAATTGTGTGTTCTATGTACCAATTAACCCTTTACTTCCTGCCGCTCTTATTTGCAGCCTCTAGGAGAATTGTATTCGGGTACATGCCATCTCTCTTGGTTAATCAACTGGTTGAGTGGAAAACTTAATGGAAATAGTAACTACCATTTTTTTTTCACAGCTTTGTACTGGGCGAATTGCAATATATTTATTAAGATATACTAATCACTATTTATTTCTCAGCTATTTATCCCCACGATTGGGCTAACTGCAAATTATTGTTTATTCTTGTCAGGTTTTACCTATTACCGTATATACTCGAGTATAAGCCGACCCGAGTATAAGCCGAGGCACCTACTTTTGCCACGAAAAACTGGGTAAACTTATTGACTTGAGTATAAGCCAGGTGTGCATTGACCGCTCATCCCTACCGTGGTATGCATGTTTCCCCCGTCCCTGTCATTGTATGCATGGCTCCTTATCCCCTATCTTTGTATGTATGATTCCTGTTAAGAAAAAAAACATCCTATTTACCTGCCTGCACGCCATCAGTGGCACTGCATCTTGTTCTGGCCATATAACACGGATAATTCTTGGTAATGACAGTGAAAATTTAGAACATTCATTACTGTGCACTTTATACACATTATACATTCCTGCAGCTCAGTGGCGTAGCAACTGTTTGTGGCGCCCGGGGCGGTCGAAAAATTTGCCGCCCCTTTGGTCGTTGATATTCCGGAAGCATCCGAAGAGCCCACACTACACTCAAAGATCTAATTTTGAGTCTACTACGAACTCTGCTGTTATTTCTAATTTTCTAGACTTTCATCTTCTTGCAGTTCTCTCTCTCTCTCTCTCTCTCTATATATATATATATATATATATATATATATATATATATATATATATATATATATATATATATATATATATATATATATATATGTATGTATGTATTAGCTTGATGACCCTACTGAACCTCCACCACTGCCCTGCATAGAGCCGCACCATAAAACAGTGTAAGGAGACCAACGTGTCCTCCCCTGCACAGACCCACAGTACACTCCCTACAGAGCCCTCATGTTCTCCCCTTGCACAGCCCCCCCGTGTACCCCCCTGCACAGCCCCACATGTCCTCCCCTACACAGCCTCCCCATTTACCCCCCCTGCACAGCCCCCCCATGTCCCTCCTACACAGCCCCCATGTTCTCCCATACACAGCCCCCATGTCCTCCCATGCACAGCCCCCCATGTCCTCCCCTGCACAGCCCATGTCCTCCCCTACAGAGGCCCCCCATGTCCTCCCCTACAGAGCCCCCCCATGTCCTCTCTCTACAGAGCCCCCCCATGTCCTCCTCCATACTGTATATAGGGCTCAGGATGAACTCCAGGCAAGTATCAGAGACTCCACAGCGGAAACTCCAGATCTCATCCAGGGCTTCCTGGTGCCTGATCAGTAGGCAATGAGGTCCCTGTATCCACAATGATCCTTGGAGAAACAATTGTCCAGCAGACCCAGCACGCCCTATAACTGGTAAAACCATCCTTTTTACCTCCCTGGTGGCTTTGCAGCTCGTTCTGGCTGCCGGAGCCTGCAGCTCTTCCTGTCGAGTGATCACGTGGTACTGCTCATTAAGGTAATGAATATGCGCTCCACGCCTAAGGGAGCGGAGAGGCGTGCAGGCATGTGAGTATGGTGTGCTGGAAGCTGGTGGCCTCTGTGACCTGCTGCTCCCCTCCTCTGCCGGCTTTCTGGGACCGTGACTCGTATACAAGCCAAGGGGGGTGTTTACAGCACAAAAAAAGTGCTGAAAAACTCGGCTTATACACGAGTGTATACGGTAAATATTCTTCTACTTGTCTCTTTAATAAGTGACTACCTTTTCTCCCACTTCTTGTTTTTTTCAAGTCTATCAAATATTTAAAAACAAAAAATATATTGAAAAAATGTTCAAAAAACCATAAAGAAAATGAAGTGTCAGACTTTCTCTTGATGAAATGTATCACTCTGCGGTGGATTAGGCTGTGAAGCTGGTGAAAATACCAGGAGGAGAGGGCTTCAGTGACATGACTACTGAAGACGGAAACACCCTTCAGCAAGTGAAGACGAGGATGAGGAACAGTTTGAACAACGGGTTTAAGAAGAGGAGGAGGTTGGCCTAACACTTGATCGACTTGTAATCATGGTCATAATGGACAATGTACTTCATCGATTGGCTGAGGAATAGGACCTCCGTATGGTTCATAAGAAGCAGAACCAGCATCTCTCCATGACTATGTTCATCACTCGAACAAGAGGTTGGTTACGCATTTAGTGGTAGTAAAAGTTACGGATGAGGCTGAAGATACTACTGCCTCACCTGAAGAAGCTCCTGATGAAGTGGTGCCAATAGGAGAGCTGTAATGCTCTTCCATGCTGTGCAGTACAGTACTGTACATTCATCCCATTTTCATCACCTTCAATCATCAGTACTACACAGCTAATTCATCATCTTCATCATGTAGAATTTGTTTAAGAACATAAGTAGTGTTTATAAAAAGGTGCAAAAGGTTAATAAGGAACTGGGGCCGTTTAATAAGGGACTGGTAATGATAAATAAGAGTGTGGGAGGGGTTTGAAAATCCTTAAAATATATAAATGCTAAAATAAATGTAAATTTCTTACTTGGCGGATTTTCAACTATCGTGTTGGAGGTTTAGAATGTAATGCCCGCGATAAGTGGGGGATCATTGTGTAGGATTGCTGTGGATTATATTCACTTTTTGCAGTGGTTTTGAGGCTCTTTTTAAGGCAGATTCCAGGCAGAATTTAAAACCAATTGGGGTCAATATGAAAATAACACCTGACACCAGATAAAAAGGGGAGAAGTTGACTCAATCTTTGCAATGTATGTCTCTGTGCCACACTGAGCATGGAGGACATAAAGAGAAGATGAGAACTGTGAGGACTTGAGAACCAAAATTGTTGAAATATATCAACAATCTCAAGGTGGGGCGTGGCTATGCCGTGAACGGGAGAGGACGCTGGCTAGGAGAGCTCCTCATCATCCTGCTGGATCCTGGACCCTATATAAGATATAGTTTGTGACGCCACCTGTGGTATTCGGCAATTGATAGCCGACGCTGCTTAAAAAGACCGCTGAGGCTGATGGTGATGCAGCAGAGTTGGTACAGCTCTCCACAGGTAGAGCTAAGTCCCAGGGCAATTATATTATAAAAGATGGTGATGATGGATGTAATGCAGGGCTGAGGTGATGCAGCAAATAAACAGGAGAACACAGCGGGGTGCAGTCTTTACGCTTTTACTCACATTTTGAGTTGCAAACCAGGGCACCGAGAACAGATGGTAATGGAGATCCAGCCAGCCTGGAAGCAATTTAGGATCCACTAAGCCAGATGGGTTGGAGGCCTCCTTTCTGCGCTGTCCCATGAGGTCTAAAGCTATGCTCAGTCCTCTGTTCCTTAGGGTTCTTTAGTCCTTGCCTGTATGGCAGGCAGCTTGAGCCTTTCACAGGTGTCACTCCGTGGTGGCTCTGGCTCTAGTATGCTGCTGTGTGTTCAGGTGTGTGATGGGGTCAGGTGGCCTGCAGTCTCCTGCACTCCGGATTTGGCTGCTGGGACTGTTGTACCCGTGCAGCCACGGACTCTGGCGTCCAGTGTCAAGCGCTCTTCGCTGGGGTGAGCTTGGTCACAGCTCCAAACTTAATGTGTATGGCGGTGTAGCACTATAGCACCTTATATTACTGGGTCATATTATAGTAATTTATATCTTGGCATATTTTAGTATATGTAAACTTTCATTTGTATTTATCCCTCATATTTTGCAGTACTCTGCAATTCATCCATAGCACTGCAGTACTTTTTGTAGAACATTATTTCTTGGTTATACTTGTATATTCATTTATTTTCAATGTGCATTGTATGTTTTGTCCTCTAGCACTTTATAGTACTGAATCATTTACAGTGGATTTAATTCTATATCTTGCAATACTTTTCACTTTTGCACAATTTTTGTTTTACAGCACTATAGCACTTTTTAGTGCAATTTTTAGAATATTATGGTAGTACTTTCCACAATATTATTGTCTACACTATATATTTAACTTACACATTATTAATAGAAAAAAGTTTTTTGAGCGATATTTTTTAGCACTTAGCATTTTTTTTTTACATATTTTGTATTTATTTTTTTCTGGTGCTGATATTATACACATTTTGGCAAGATGTATTGATTTATTTATTGTATGTATTCAGATTTTATATTTTAGCACTTAGCACTTTTTGATATATATTTTGTATTCTATTTTTTGTGTTTATATTATACAAATTTTGGCAAGATGTATTGATATATTTATTATTCAGATTTTTATGTCATCACATTATAATTTGGTATACAATATATATATTTATAATTTTGGCTTTCCATCATTTTTTCATGCTGGATCCGTTTTTTCTCATAGACTTGTATTAGTGACATATTGTGACGGATGGCCACACGTTTCATCCGTCGTCCAACGGATACGTCAGAAAATCTCTGTCCGTCGGCCGGAGACAACGGACAGATGAACGTTTTTTGTGTACGTCGAAAAGTCGGATAGCGACGGATTCCGTCTTTTAAATCTGAGCATGCCCGGAATCATTTTTCTTCCTTTATTTTAACCCCTGCGGCTGCTTTTTCTATTCTGGCACAAAATCCCTCTCTCTCTCTCTCGCTCCAGAATTCTGTTTCTTTAATTCCTACAGCAAGGCTGCTACAACGGATCAGTCATAAAAACGGATCCAGTGCATCAGTTTTTTGCAATATACGCAGGATCCGTCCACTTGACGAATCTGAACACTTTGACGGATTGTGACTGATTGCAAAAGACTGGAGTGTGAAAGGGGCCTTAAGAAGCGAGATGTGGATGAGAAAAGGCGGTGGATCCATTGCCAACCGTTAATTGACGGAATCCGCCAACGGATCCTCCTTTTTATACTGAGCATGCCTGAATGAATGTCCTTTCATGATATTTAACCCCTAATCCCACTCTGGCAGCTAAATCTCTCTCGTGAAACAGGCCTTACTTTAAATTTCATGCACTAGCGTCTAAAGCGGATCCGTACAAAAAACGGATCCAGTTGCATCCGTTTGCCACAAAACGGAAACGGATCCGTTTTTGCACACTGGCGGATTTTGACTAACGCCAGAAAACTGAAGTGTGAAACAGGCCTAAGAGAAAGAAAAGACTCAATCTGAGAAGAGGTCACCTATAAGGTACCAGGATGTACATTTTTAGCTATTAGTACTGACTGCGTCTCATCAGTGCTATGGTTCCTGTATAGTCCACTGTCTGATAAAGACTGATAACTCCCAGCATCTCCTTACCATTGTTAAGGACATACTGGGAGTTGTAGGTTCATGAGATACAAATGTATATGGGCCTGACTTAGAAGGATTCAGCTCATCAGTTATTAATCACATGATGTCATAGACCTAATGGAAAAGGGAAGAATTAGCTGGGTAGAGATGCAAAATGGGCGCCTTCGGCTTCATCTGCCTTGGGCACCCAAAATACTTTGTTTCAGCCCTGGTAACGGATAAAGCAAAATCCTACATGACCTATCAGTGTTATACGATTTGGGTTGAGGACACTTATTGTATGTGGGCTGGTGAATTTTGTGTGCAAGGGCTGCTTTTTAGTCCCAACTCGGCCCTGATTCCCCTCGTGTATCTGAATGGGAGGAAGAGTGTGAACTTGTGCTAATTGTGCAGTCACAGTTTGCCATCTCTGCTCTGTCCTGTCTTCCAGCGCAGGGTTAAATTGCTATGACTTCATATCTGGCTTCATGGCTTGATCATAGATGCTGGATCCTGATCCCCAACAAAATCTCACCAACCGAAGATTGTGAAAGAAACACACAAAACACTTTTATTGGATGTTAAATTGACCGAATTTTATTCCAAATCTCATCATTATTATTTCTTTGAGTGTCTGAAATTTAGAATCCGCCAATTACTATGAAAGAGACACTAAAAATGGCAGAACCCCCGACTCACGAAGAATCGTCCTTCAGCACTCAGGAGAGGAAAAACCCCCTGTGGTGGAAACCTCTAGGGAACCATGGCTGCAGGACTGCCCTTCCCTTGGGCTTAGAAGGTTAGTGCCAACATGTAACAGCAAATTGTACCTGAATTTGTACATTGTGTCATATTTGTTTTGGAGAAGCCTAATGCGACCTCTCCAGGCCGTACACATAAAGTGAAAGCGGCCAGTACCGGACGTGAGGGAGATCTGGCTGCAACATCTGTCACCCCATTGATCTGGCTGGCTAGGCGGTATGGCTGATCTGGCTGGCTAGGCGCTATGGCTGATCTGGCTGGCTAGGCGGTGTCCCCTTCCTCCCATTGTGGAGTGATGAAGCTCCAGGTCTCCAGACACATCAAGTATGGCTCCGTCTACGGCTGAATGACTTGTGGTTCTGGAATCTTCTCCTGCATCATAGATGCATGTGTTTATGACATCAGCGCAGTTGCCATAGTTATCACAGGTGTTTTATACTGTGGATTCATTGGCTAGAAAGTCCCTCTCAGTGTTCCAAAGAATTAACCCTTGAATGACTGGTATTGTGCCTTTCTCCAGAAGCCTGTAAAATAAACTTGTCACTAGACAGGACCATTATCATTATTATATTTTAAAGTTGCCCCAACCAAAGTCTAATAAGTGAGCGCATCTAGAGTTGATGTGTAACAAGCGCAATCATTCCATTAAGCCCTACTAAATGCATAAATGCACAATATGAGAGCAGAGCAGTCTCATAGAAAATTAATGATACCAAGGTAAATGCAGTTAGATATGGGATGCTATATAGGGGCCCCATACTGTATATAGGAGCTATATGGGGACTCACACTGTATATAGGAGGCAATAAGGTGGCAAACAATGTATTCAGGAGGCTATATGTGAGTGCTCATACTGTATATAGGAGGCTATTTGGGGACTCACACTGTATATAGGAGGCAAACACTATTCAGGAGGCTATATGTGGGCTCATACTGTATATAGGAAGCGATTTGCAGGCTCATACTGTTTATGGGAAGCGATGTGCAGGCTCATACTGTACATAGGAGGCTATGTGGATGCTCATACTGTTTATAGGAAGCAATGCGCAGGCTCATACTGTACATAGGAGGCTATATGTGGATGCTCATACTGTATATAGAAGGCTATATGCGGCCTCATACTGTATATAGGAAGCGATGCGCAGGCTCATACCGTACATAGGAGGCTATATGTGGCCTCATACTGTATATAGGAAGTGATTTGCAGGCTCATACTGTATATAGGAGGCTATGTGGGCTCATATTGTATATAGGAAGTAATGTGCAGGCTCATACTGTATATAGGAGACTATATGTGGCCTCATACTGTGTATAGAAGGCTATATGCGGCCTCATACTGTATACAGGAGGCTATGTGGGCTCATACTGTATATAGGAGGCTATATGCAGCCTCATACTATATATAGGAAGCGATGTACAGGCTCATACTGTATATAGGAGGCTATGTGCAGGCTCATACTGTATATAGGAAGCAATGTGCAGGCTCATGCTATATGTGGGTGCTCATACTGTATATAGGAAGCGATGTGCAGGCTCATACTGTATATAGGAGGTAAACACTGCATTCAGGTGGCTATATGTGGGTGCTCATACTGTATATAGGAGGCTATATGCGGCCTCATACTGTATATAGGAAGCAAAGTACAGGCTCATACTGTATATAGGAGGCTATATGCGGCTATATGCGGCCTCATACTGTATATAGGAGGCTATATGCAGCATCATACTGTATACAGGAGGCTATATGTGGGTGCTCATACTGTATATAGGAAGCGATGTGCAGGCTCATACTGTATATAGAAAGCTATATGGGGACTCACACTGTATATAGGAGGCAAATACTGTATTCAGTAGGCTATATGTGGGCTCATACTGTATATAGGAAGCGATTTGCAGGCTCATACTGTTTATAGGAAGCGATGTGCAGGCTCATACTGTATATAGGAGGCTATGTGGATGCTCATACTGTTTATAGGAAGCAATGCGCAGGCTCATACTGTACATAGGAGGCTATATGTGGGTGCTCATACTGTATATAGGAAGCTATATGCGGCCTCATACTGTATATAGGAAGTGATGTACAGGCTCATACTGTATATAGGAGGCAAAAACTGTATTCAGGAGTCTATATGTGGGTGCTCATACTGTATATAGGAGACTATATGCAGCCTCATACTGTATATAGGAAGCGATGTGCAGGCTCATACCGTACATAGGAGGCTATATGTGGCCTCATACTTTATATAGGAAGCGATGTGCAGGCTCATACTGTATATAGGAGGCTATGTGGGCTCATATTGTATATAGAAGCAATGTGCAGGCTCATACTGTATATAGAAGGCTGTATGCGGCCTCATACTGTATATAGGAGGCTATTTGCAGCCTCATACTGTATATAGGAATCGATGTACAGGCTCATACTGTATATAGGATAAAGTACAAATATATCCCAAATACTGGAAAAAATTCTTCAAAGGCTCAACGCACTGGAAATATAGTAGCAAAAAAAATCTCATAAATCAGCTATTAAGCATCACAAGAGATCAAAATTGGAGTTTTTCAAGCTAAATAATTTTTTTAGAATAATTAACAGAGCATAAATGCTAAATGCAAGTTACAGCAGACATAAACCAGCACCTTGACAGTTAATAAAGTTTTTATCTGTATAAAACATGTAGTTTCTTTGCTTTCCTTTCACAAATAGAATGCATAGTAAACAGCAAACTCCCCATTTACATAATATGTATGCCCAGATAAGGTTTTGCATACAATAAGTGCCCAGAGTAAACTGCTGAATATAAAGTGCACAAGTGCCTTGTATCAAATAAGCCTGGTAGGCGTTAAGTGTACACAGAGTAAAAACTGTCTATACAAATTCCAGAGTAAGATACAAGGACTGCATTAGAAAGTAACAACTTACATGTGTAGTGTATGTCGCTGTAAAACCTGCCGCCCCTACGCGCGTTACGCCGCAGCTTCCTCAGGAGGCGTGGTTTACAAGTGCCCCGGATCTAGTTTATATAGTGCGGTCAACCAATAAACCGCTTTCCCTAATAAAGCTTGTAAAATTCAGGACCTGCGCTGTAGTGTCCACAATGACGTCAATAGTATCCAGTTCTAAACGTCCACAGCATTATCGGCGCATGCGCTGTTGAGTCCCCACTATGAACAGGGAGTCTATGATCAGCGCTCATCAGCATGAAAGCGACTCAAGCTGCAAAACAGCCAGAGACAGCCACATACCAGACTGAGCACGTCAGACGGCTCCTAGGGAGGACAGAACTGGGCATGCGCTCAAGTGAGGACAAGAAAATAAAATAATTATGAAGAATAATAATCACTACTTAAAGTGATAGCAAGTGTTGAAAGTGAGGGGATAAAACATAATGATGCTGAAATAATTATAGCGGTGTGTATGAACCATTAAAGTGAATATGCCTGACATAGAGTGCAAAGGCACACACATATGTGTCAATTATAAGCACACTATGCAAGCAATAAATTTTATAACTATAACAACTATATATCATGTCTCTGTTAAAAAACAAATGTACATAAAAATAACACATGGCATTCAATACATACATCAAATGTCATATATCATAAAGTAATTATACACACAATTATGTATAATGCATAATACATAGCACAAATACACAAAGAAAATTGTGAAAAAAATAAAAAATGAGTGAAAAAAATATATATAAAAATAAAACAAATAAAAATGTAAATGAAAAACAAATAAAAAAAGAAAAAATGAATAAAAATGTGAACAAATAAAATGAAATATTGAAGACCCAATGGGTACGAAAAGAGCCGTAGATTTCTTGTGAGAGGAGTGTTTCTTCATAAAATCTTGAAATGCCCTCAACAATGAATTCTATGCCAGATCATATATTGCGATGCGAAGATACAGAACTGGAGTATAAGCACAGGAAAAAATAATTAAAAACCGAAAACTAAAACCAAGACTAAAATGATACCCATACGATTTTTACAGAAAGGACCCAAAACCATTACTCTCATTCAATCATTTTTTTTTTGCTACTGTATATAGGAGGCTATGTGCAGGCTCATACTGTATATAGGAAGCAATGTGCAGGCTCATACTGTATATAGGAGGTAAATACTGCATTCAGGAGGCTATATGTGGGTGCTCATACTGTATATAGGAGGCTATATGCGGCCTCATACTGTATAAAGGATGCGAAGTACAGGCTCATACTGTATATAGGAGGCTATATGCGGCATCATACTGTATATAGGAAGCGATGTGCAGGCTCATACTGTATATAGAAGGCTAAATGCAGCCTCATACTGTATATAGGAGGCAAATACTGTATTCAGGAGGCTATATGTGACCTCATACTGTATGTAGGAGGCTATATGCAGCTTCATACTGTGTGTAGGAGGCTATATGCGGCCTTATACTGTATATAGGAAGTGATCTGCAGGCTCATACTGTATATAGGAGACTATGTGCAGACTCATACTGTATATAGGAAGCAATGTGCAGACTCATACTGTATATAGGAGGCAATTCAAAAGCAGGAAATATCCAGCTACAGATCCAGGGAAAAATTGTTAAAAACAAAAAATGAAGGATAGCGATAAAGTGGCGCCTGTGTAAAAGGTTTTGTAACTGCTGCGACTCTAGATACCAACCACAAGGAAATCGAAAGGATTATAAATATTTGTGATAGACTCGCGCTGAAAAAACCAAGATGTGGGAGAAAAGCTAGTCACTTATTAATGAAACAAATAGAAGAATATTTAATAGGTAAAACCTGACAAGAATAAACAATAAACTGCAGTTAGCCCAATCGTGGGGATAAATAGCTGAGAAATAAATAGTGATTATTATATCTTAATGAATATATTGCAACTCGCCCAGTACAAAGCTGTGAAAAAAATGGTGGTTAATGGAAATAGTAAGTATTGCACTCAAACAGTTGATTAACCAAGGAGAGATGGCATGTACCCGAATAGAATTCTCCTAGAAGTAAAGGGTTAATATGTACATAGAACACAATTGGGTGCAAATATTAAATGGTCATAAGCAATATGTCCCGGACCTGAAGAAAGAAGCTGAGTTTTCCGAAACGCGTTGGTTTCGGCCCTTTTTGCCACCCGTACCTCCATCTAGCAGCAGTTACGCGGCACCACGTGATCCACCGCGTCACACAGGTCCTGCTCCTACTGCACATCTGCCGGGACGCAGCTATCGACCAGTGTGACCGGATCCCTGCCGACAGCTGGAGCGCAGGAGTGCTGGTCTCACACTACACCTCGGCATATCGCCGCATCTTCCAGGTCCGACTTTTACTGCACCAGCCAGAACGCAGTCACCGGATTCTACGCAGACCATCGGAGGTATTGTGAGTAGCAACACTCACATACAACTATATATGGTGAAATCACCTTGTACTGTTCAGCGCGCTATTTCACAGGGCACGAGCCCTCCACTCATTGGAGAAAGTACTTGGTGTATCTGTCATCGGCCGGGGCAGCTCTCCCCATGGCTATAGACATTGGACTATTTTATGAATGCACGTTTATACCAAGCATTAACTATGGACTAAGGATATAATCATACTCTTTATGCCAGGACATATTGCTCATGACCATTTAATATTTTCACCCAATTGTGTGTTCTATGTACCAATTAACCCTTTACTTCCTGCCGCTCTTATTTGCAGCCTCTAGGAGAATTGTATTCGGGTACATGCCATCTCTCTTGGTTAATCAACTGGTTGAGTGGAAAACTTAATGGAAATAGTAACTACCATTTTTTTTTCACAGCTTTGTACTGGGCGAATTGCAATATATTTATTAAGATATACTAATCACTATTTATTTCTCAGCTATTTATCCCCACGATTGGGCTAACTGCAAATTATTGTTTATTCTTGTCAGGTTTTACCTATTACCGTATATACTCGAGTATAAGCCGACCCAAGTATAAGCCGAGGCACCTACTTTTGCCACGAAAAACTGGGTAAACTTATTGACTTGAGTATAAGCCGGGTGTGCATTGACCACTCATCCCTACCGTGGTATGCATGGTTCCCCCGTCCCTGTCATTGTATGCATGGCTCCTTATCCCCTATCTTTGTATGTATGATTCCTGTTAAGAAAAAAACCATCCTATTTACCTGCCTGCGCGCAGTCAGTGGCACTGCATCTTGTTCTGGCCATATAACACGGATAATTCTTGGTAATGACAGTGAATATTTAGAACATTCATTACTGTGCACTTTATACACATTATACATTCCTGCAGCTCAGTGGCGTAGCAACTGTTTGTGGCGCCCGGGGCGGTCGAAAAATTTGCCGCCCCTTTGGTCGTTGATATTACGGAAGCATCCGAAGAGCCCACACTACAGTCAAAGATCTAATTTTCAGTCTACTACTAACTCTGCTGTTATTATTTCTAATTTTCTAGACTTTCATCTTCTTGCAGTTCTCTATATATATATATATATATATATATGTATGTATTAGCTTGATGACCCTACTGAACCTGTCACGTGGGGCTTAGTCCCACTAAGGCTGTAATACCCGGGGGCCCTGTGATGTCCCTATAACTAGGGGAAACCCTCTCTGACCCTCAACCCAGGGTTTTTGCTGATGGTGCAAATGCCTGATCCTCCAACCTTTCCTTGTCTCCTGCTCAGCCCTGCACTTAACCCTCCACCCTCCACCCAGTGAGGAGACACACCACCAAAGCCCCCACACAAATAAAAACAGACAGGGAGAACTTAAACTGCACTGCGCCGCACACACACAGGAATATACAGTAATGTGAACAGGGCACAACTAAACACAAATATGGGAAGGAGAAAGGATAACGACGGATCATACGGCACCAGATACGAATCTCTCTCTCTGCAACACCTCCACTCCAGACCGGAACCACTTGGTATGAAACACAAGCTATAATCGGCGACGCCCATAGGCCAGCATGACTATTTAAAG
Organism: Dendrobates tinctorius; assembly: GCF_039654945.1. Lineage (NCBI taxonomy): Eukaryota > Metazoa > Chordata > Amphibia > Anura > Dendrobatidae > Dendrobates > Dendrobates tinctorius. The sequence continues at coordinate 1,490,452 of NW_027361944.1, forward strand.
ACCGTGGGCGTGACTAACCATCCAACCTGGTCTCCAGCAGGATTAACCCCCGAGAGCCTGAAGATCAGGCCGGCGCCACTGAGGCTATAATGGCTGGAGGTGGAACTACCTCTGCCTGCCGGACGCTGTGGTGTGAACAGCGTCCGACATGACATTACCCCATCTTCTACGAGGGACCTCCGGACCCTCAAGACTCATAGGACCCGGCTTGTCCGGATGACGACGGTGAAAAGAACTGACCAGCCGATCCGCATGTATGTCTGAGGCTGGAACCCAAGACCTCTCCTCCGGACCATACCCCCGCCAGTGCACCAAATACTGAAGAGTACGGCGTACTACTCGAGAGTCCACTACCTTAGCGACCTCAAATTCTAAATCGCCATCCACCATGACTGGAGGTGGCATCGGCGTCACGTCCACAGAGCCTACCACCTTTTTCAATAAAGCTCTGTGAAACACGTTGTGTATCTTGTACACCGCAGGAAGTTCCAACCGATACGCCACTGGGTTAATGATGGCTGAAATCCTAAAAGGCCCAATAAACCTTGGACCCAGTTTTAAAGATGGAACTTTGAGTCTTATGTTCTTCGTAGCTAACCACACCCATTCACCCACACACAGGTCCGGACCTGGCACACGTCTACTGTCAGCCACCCGTTTGTACCTGGCACTCATGCTCAACAAACGCTGTTTCACCCGCCTCCAGACTGATGACAATTGGGCTCCTAGCTGATCCTCCTCCGGGACACCCCCGAGTCACCCTGACATAAGGTACAAAACTGAGGATGTTGACCGTAAACACAAAAGAATGGAGACTCTCCCGATGACTCTTGGCGGTGATTATTTAACGCGAATTCGGCCAGAGGAAGGAAAGTAGACCACTCCTCCTGGTTGTCGGACACAAAGCATCGTAAATATTGTTCTAGATTTTGGTTCATGCGCTCAGTTTGTCCATTAGACTGTGGATGAAACGCCGATGAATGTGACAACTTGATCCCCAAACGTGATCAAAAAGCTTTCCAAAACCTCGCTACAAATTGCGTACCCCTATCAGATACTATGTCCGACGGTACTCCGTGGAGTCTGACCACCTCCTTCACAAATACCTGAGCCAACGTCTTAGCATTGGGCAACGAAGACAACGCCACAAAATGCGCCATCTTTGAAAAACGGTCAACCACCACCAGGATGACCGTGTTCCCCGCCGAGGCTGGCAAGTCAGTGATGAAATCCATGGAGATTTCTGTCCATGGCCTATTGGGTACCCCAGAGGCTGTAGCGTGCCAGCAGGACTGGTACGGGGTGACTTAGCCCTAGCGCACGTGATGCAAGCTGCCACGTATGAGACCACGTCCTGCCGGATTTTGGGCCACCAGAAACGACGCGATACCAGCTCTAAGGTGCCCCTCACCCCTGGATGACCAGCCAGTACCGAGTCGTGGTGTTCCTTCAACACCTTAAGCCGAAGATGCAGGGGTACAAATGATTTGTTGGCGGGAAGTCCTGGTGGTACCTCCTCTTGGGCCTCGGCAATCTCCGCCTCTACCTCCGTCGTGAGAGCCGAGACCACTACCCCTTTCTGGAGGATGGGTGTACCGGCTCTTCCCGAGGTTCTCCCCCCGGAAAACACCTAGACAAAGCATCCGCCTTGGTGTTTTTAGCCCCGGGACGGTAAGTCACCAGAAAATTGAAACGAGTAAAAAACAATGCCCAGCGAGCCTGCCTAGGAGACAGACGCTTGGCCGACTCCAGATAGAGCAGATTCTTATGGTCGGTGATGACTGTGACCTGGTGAGCCGCCCCCTCCAAGAAGTGTCGCCATTCCTCAAAAGCCAGTTTGATGGCCAACAACTCCCTGTTGCCGATATCATAATTCCGTTCGGCCGGCGACAGCTTCTTGGAGAAGTAGGCGCATGTATGCATCTCGCTCAAGGACGAGCCTTGAGACAGTACTGCCCCCACTCCCACCTCCGACGCATCAACCTCCACCACAAAAGGTTTAGACACGTCTGGTTGCACCAGAATGGGGGCTGAAGCAAAACTATTCTTCAGACGCTCAAAGGCACGTATAGCCACCTAAGGCCAGTTCGCCAGATCGGCACCCTTTTTTGTCATGTCCGTGAGCGGTTTGGCGATAGTCGAAAAGTGTTTTATAAACTTCCTATAATAATTTGCAAACCCAAGGAACCGCTGGAGTGCTTTCAGACTCTCCGGCCTCTCCCATTGCAGCACCGCTTCTACCTTAGCGGTGTCCATTTTAAACCCGGCTGCGGACACAATATATCCCAAAAAGGGCAACTCCTGGACGAAAAATAAACATTTTTCCAGCTTAGCATAGAGCTGGTTCTCCCAGAGCAACTGTAACACCTGCCTGACATGCTCCAAATGAGTGTCCCGATCGCTAGAATAAATGAGGATATCATCCAGGTATATAATCACAAATCTCCCCAGGACATGAGCAAATACATCATTAATAAAATGTTGGAAAACGGCAGGCGCGGTGGTCAACCCAAACGGCATAACCAGACTCTCAAAATGACCCTCAGGAGTGTTAAACGCCGTCTTCCACTCATCCCCCTGACGGACCCTTATGAGGTTATATGCCCCCCTGAGGTCCAGCTTGGAAAACCATTTCGCCCCCGCTACCTGGTTGAACAAATGCGGGATTAACGACATAGGGTAAGGATCACGGATAGTAATCTGGTTTAACTCTCGGAAATCCAGACACGGGCGTAACCCCCCATCTTTCTTCTTAATGAAGAAAAACCCCGCGGCTACAGGCGAGGACGAAGGCCGGATGTGTCCTTTGCTCAGACTCTCCGCGATGTAGTCTTTCAGAGCTTGTCTCTCAGGACCAGAAATATTAAACATCCTGGCCTTAGGTAATTTGGCCCCGGGTTTTAACCTGATCGCACAGTTATAGGCTCTATGTGGAGGCAGTTCTGAGCAACCCTTCTCAGAGAAAACATCTGCGAAATCCTGCAAAACCTCCGGCAGGCTGGGCGTCACGGCGGACACACATGTGGCCAAGCAATTGTCTTGGCAAAAACCACTCCATTGTACTATGTCCTGAGTTTTCCAATCAATTACCGGGTTGTGTCTGGACAACCATGGAAAACCCAGGACCATTTGTGCTGGGAGATTACGGAGGACCCTACATGTAACCGACTCAGAATGTAGGACCCCAATGTGGAGTTTCACCTCTGCCACAAACTCTGTAATCTCCCCTTGAGGGAGGGGAACAGCATTAATGGTCACCACCTGTATGGGGTGAGGAAGTTTTTCAATCTTAAACCCGGCGGTGTGTGCAAACTCCTCATCTATGAGATTGGTGGCGGAACCGCTATCCACAAACACTGATATTGGTAGCTCTCTGCCCGCGATAATAACCTTGGCAGGGAGCATACATTGAGATACCATCATGGAGGATATGCATACGCTCAGTTGGGTCTCCTCCATACCCTCTGAGCTTAACAGTTTTCCGCCGATGTGACCCTCTTAGGTAGTACCGGGCAAACGTTAATATAATGACCTTTTTTACCACAGTAGAAACATGCCCCGGGCTTCCGGAATCCCGGAGCGCGACGCTTAACCTGTGCCACGCCAGCAATCTGCATAAGTTCAGGGGACTCATCTACTTCAACCACACTTGCACCTCTGCTTTCGCCCAGAGGTAGCGTCTCCTGTGCCCCCTGACTAAAACAGCGATCAATACGTATCACCAAACTCATGGCAGACTCCAACGTTGCCGGAGTCTCATACATCAGGAGGGCCTGTTTAACCCTCCCTGACACCCATGCATAAACTGGCTCCGCAGAGCTGGGTCATTCCACTGTGTGTCTACGGCCCAGCGGCGAAATTCCGAACAACAGTCCTCTGCCAAGCGCTCCCCCTGGCAGAGCGCGCGGATTTTAGATTCCGCTAGAGCCAGTCGGTCAGGATCATCATAAATGAGTCCGAGGGCAGAAAAAACATTATCAACAGAAAGAAATGTAGCAGAGTCAGCTGGTAAGGAAAATGCCCATGCTTGGGGGTCACCACTCAGTAATGACAACACCAGCCCTACCCGCTGGGCCTCATTACCTGAGGAGATAGGGCGCATGCGGAAGTATAACTTGCAGGCCTCCCGAAATACGAAAAATTTGCTGCGATCCCCTGAAAAACGTTCTGGCAGCGGAAACTTCGGCTCTGCACCGATACCTGCAGATGCCGTTTGCACCTTCGCTACTACCAGGCCCTGCTGCTGAACTGCCCCTTTCAACTCGGAGACCTGTAAGGACAGCGCCGCCAACTGGCGGGTTATGGAATCTAATGGAACCATGGACTCCTGAAAAACTGAAGGCCGATTATAATGTCACGTGGGGCTTAGTCCCACTAAGGCTGTAATACCCGGGGGCCCTGTGATGTCCCTATAACTAGGGGAAACCCTGTCTGACCCTCAACCCAGGGTTTTTGCTGATGGTGCAAATGCCTAAGCCACCAACCTTTCCTTGTCTCCTGCTCAGCCCTGCACTTAACCCTCCACCCTCCACCCAGTGAGGAGACACACCACCAAAGCCCCCACACAAATAATGACAGACAGGGAGAACTTAAACTGCACTGCGCCGCACTCACACAGGAATATACAGTAATGTGAACAGGGCACAACTAAACACAAATATGGGAAGGAGAAAGTATAACGACGGATCATACGACACCAGATACGAATCTCTCTCTCTGCAACACCTCCACTCCAGACCGGAACCACTTGGTATGAAACACAAGCTATAATCGGCGACGCCCATAGGCCAGCATGACTATTTAAAGACCGTGGGCATGACTAACCATCCAACCTGGTCTGCAGCAGGATTAACCCCCGAGAGCCTGAAGATCAGGCCGGCGCCACTGAGGCTATAGTGGCTGGAGGTGGAACTACCTCTGCCTGCCGGACGCTGTGGTGTGAACAGCGTCCGACATGACAGAACCTCCACCACTGCCCTGCATAGAGCCACATCATAAAACAGTGTAAGGAGACCCATGTGTCCTCCCCCTGCACAGTCCCACAGTACACTCCCTACAGAGCCCTCATGTTCTCCCCTTGCACAGCCCCCCGTGTGCCCCCCATGTCCTCCCCTACACAGCCTCCCCATGTACCCCCCCAGCACAGTCTCCCATGTCCTCCCCTACACAGCCTCCCCATTTACCCCCCCTACACAGCCCCCCATTTCCCTCCTACAGAGCCCCCATGTCCTCCCATGCACAGCCCCCCATGTCCCCCCATGTCCTCCCCTACAGAGCCCCCCCATGTCCTCCCCCTACAGAGCCCCCCCATGTCCTCTCCCTACAGAGCCCCCCCATGTCCTCTCCCATACTGTATATAGGGCTCAGGATGAACTCCAGGCAAGTATCAGAGACTCCACAGCGGAAACTCCAGATCTCATCCAGGGCTTCCTGGTGCCTGATCAGTAGGCAATGAGGTCCCTGTATCCACAATGATCCTTGGAGAAACAATTGTCCAGCAGACCCAGCACGCCCTATAACTGGTAAAACCATCCTTTTTACCTCCCTGCTGGTTTTGCAGCTCGTTCTGGCTGCCGGAGCCTGCAGCTCTTCCTGTCGAGTGATCACGTGGTACTGCTCATTAAGGTAATGAATATGCGCTCCACGCCTAAGGGAGCGGAGAGGCGTGCAGGCATGTGAGTATGGTGTGCTGGAAGCTGGTGGCCTCTGTGACCTGCTGCTCCCCTCCTCTGCCGGCTTTCTGGGACCGTGACTCGTATACAAGCCAAGGGGGGTGTTTTCAGCACAAAAAAGTGCTGAAAAACTCAGCTTATACACGAGTGTATACGGTAAATATTCTTCTATTTGTCTCTTTAATAAGTGACTACCTTTTCTCCCACTTCTTGTTTTTTTCGAGTCTATCAAATATTTAAAAACAAAAAATACATTGAAAAAATGTTCAAAAAACCATAAAGAAAATGATGTGTCAGACTTTCTCTTGATGAAATGTATCACTCTGCGGTGGATTAGGCTGTGAAGCTGGTGAAAATACCGGGAGGAGAGGGCTTCAGTGACATGACTACTGAAGACGGAAACACCCTTCAGCAAGTGAAGAAGAGGATGAGGAACAGTTTGAACAACAGGTTTAAGAAGAGGAGGAGGTTGGCCTAACACTTGATCGACTTGTAATCATGGCCATAATGGGCAATGTACTTCATCGATTGGCTGAGGAATAGGACCTCCGTATGGTTCATAAGAAGCAGAACCAGCATCTCTCCATGACTATGTTCATCACTCGAACAAGAGGTTGGTTACGCATTTAGTGGTAGTAAAAGTTACGGATGAGGCTGAAGATACTACTGCCTCACCTGAAGAAGCTCCTGATGAAGTGGTGCCAATAGGAGAGCTGTAATGCTCTTCCATGCTGTGCAGTACAGTACTGTACATTAATCCCATTTTCATCACCTTCAATCATCAGTACTACACAGCTAATTCATCATCTTCATCATGTAGAATTTAAGAACATAAGTAGTGTTTATAAAGAGGTGCAAAAGGTTAATAAGGAACTGGGGCCGACTAATAAGGGACTGGTAATGGTAAATAAGTGTGTGGGAGGGGTTTGTAAATCCTTAAAATATATAAATGCTAAAATAAATGTAAGTTTCTTACTTGGCGGATTTTCAACTCTCGTGTTGGAGGTTTAGAATGTAATGCCCGCGATAAGTGGGGGATCATTGTGTAGGATTGCTGTGGATTATATTCACTTTTTGCAGTGGTTTTGAGGCTCTTTTTAAGGCAGATTCCAGGCAGAATTTAAAGCCAATTGGGGGCAATATGAAAATAACACCTGACACCAGATAAAAAGGGGAGAAGTTGACTCAATCTTTGCAATGTATGTCTCTGTGCCACACTAAGCATGGAAGACATAAAGAGAAGATGAGAACTGTGAGGACTTAAGAACCAAAATTGTTGAAAGATATCAACAATCTCAAGGTGGGGCGTGGCTATGCCGTGAACGGGAGAGGATGCTGGCTAGGAGAGCTCCTCATCATCCTGCTGGATCCTGGACCCTATATAAGATATAGTTTGTGACGCCACCTGTGGTATTCGGCAAGGGATAGCCGACGCTGCTTAAAAAGGCCGCTGAGGCTGATGGTGATGCAGCAGAGTTGGTAAAGCTCTCCACAGGTAGAGCTAAGTCCCAGGGCAATTATGTTATAAAAGATGGTGATGATGGATGTAATGCAGGGCTGAGGTGACGCAGCAAATAAACAGGAGAATACAGCGGGGTGCAGTCTTTACGCTTTTACTCACATTTTGAGTTGCAAACCAGGGCTCTGAGTACAGATGGTAATGGAGATCCAGCCAGCCTGGAAGCAATTTAGGATCCACTAAGCCAGATGGGTTGGAGGCCTCCTTTCTACTCTGTCCCATGAAGTCTAAAGCTATTCTCAGTCCTCTGTTCCTTACGGTTCTTTAGTCCTTGCCTGTATGGCAGGCAGCTTGAGCCTTTCACAGGTGTCACTCCTTCGTGGTGGCTCTGGCTCTGGTATGCTGCTGTGCGTTCAGGTGTGTGATGGGGTCAGGAGGCCGGCAGTCTCCTGCCCTCCGGATTTGGTTGCTGGGACTGCTGTACCCGTGCAGCCACGGACTCTGGCGTCCAGTGTCAAGCGCTCTTCGCTGGGGTGAGCTTGGTCACAACTCCAAACTTAATGTGTATGGCGGCTTAGCACTATAGCACCTTATATTACTGGGTCATATTATAGTAATTTATATCTTGGCATATTTTAGTATACGTAAACTTTCATTTGTATTTATCCCTCATATTTTGCAGTACTCTGCAATTCATCTATATCATTGCAGTACTTTTTGTAGAACATTATTTCTTAGTTATACTTGTATGTTCATTTATTTTCAATGTGCATTGTATGTTTTGTCCTCTAGAACTTTATAGTACTGAATCATTTACATTGGATTTAATTCTATATCTTGCAATACTTTTCACTTTTGCACAATTTTTGTTTTACAGCACTATAGCACTTTTTAGTGCAATTTTTAGAATATTATGGTAGTACTTTTCACAATATTATTGACTACACTATATATTTAACTTACACATTATTAATAGAAAAAAGTTTTTTGAGCGAAAAAAATTTATTAAAAATCTTTTGTGCGATATATTTTAGCACTTAGCATTTTTTTTACATATTTTTTATTTTTTCTGGTGCTGATATTATACAAATTTTGGCAAGATGTATTGATTTATTTAATGTATGTATTCAGATTTTATATTTTAGCACTTAGCACTTTTTGATATATATTTTTTATTCTATTTTTTGTGTTTATATTATACTAATTTTGGCAAGATGTATTGATATATTTATTATTCAGATTTTTATGTCATCACATTATAATTTGGTATGCAATATATATATATTTATAATTTTGGCTTTCCATCATTTTTTCATGCTGAATCCGTTTTTTTCTCATAGATTTGTATTAGTGACAGATTGTGACGGATGGCCACACGTTTCATCTGTCGTCCAACGGATCCGTCAGAAAATCTCTGTCCGTCGGCCGGAGACAACGGACAGATGAACGTTTTTTTGTGTACGTTGAAAAGTCGGATAGCGACGGATTCCGTCTTTTAAAACTGAGCATGCCCGGAATCATTTTTCTTCCTTTATTTTAACCTCTGCGTCTGCTTTTTCTATTCTGGCACAAAATCCTTCTCTCTCTCTCTCTCACTCCAGAATTCTGTTTCTTTAATTCCTACAGCAAGGCTGCTACAACGGATCAGTCAAAAAAACGGGTCCAGTGCATCAGTTTTTTGCAATATAGGCAGGATCCGTCCACTTGACGGATCTGAACACTTTGACGGATTGTGACTGATTGCAAAAGACTGGAGTGTGAAAGGGGCCTTAAGAAGCGAGATGTGGATGAGAAAAGGCGGTGGATCCGTTGCCAACCGTTAATTGACGGAATCCGCCAACGGATCCTCCTTTTTATACTGAGCATGCCCTAATGAATGTCCTTTCAAGATATTTAGCCCCAAATCCCATTCTGGCAGCTAAATCTCTCTCTCTCGTGAAACAGGCCTTACTTTAAATTTCATGCACTAGCGTCTAAAGCGGATCCGTACAAAAAACGGATCCAGTTGCATCCGTTTGCCACAAAACGGAAACGGATCCATTTTTGCACACTGGCGGATTTTGACTAACGCCAGAAAACTGAAGTGTGAAACAGGCCTAAGAGAAAGAAAAGACTCAATCTGAGAAGAGGTCACCTATAAGGTACCAGGATGTACATTTTTAACTATTGGTACTGACTGCGTCTCATCAGTACTATGGTTCCTGTATAGTCCACAGACTGATAAAGACTGATAACTCCCTGCATCTCCTTACCATTGTTAAGGACATACTGGGAGTTGTAGGTTCATCAGATACAAATGTATATGGGCCTGACTTAGAAGGATTCAGCTCATCAGTTATTAATCACATGATGTCATAGACCTAATGGAAAAGGGAAGAATTAGCTGGGTAGAAATGCAAAATGGGCGCCTTCGGCTTCATCTGCCTTGGGCACCCAAAATACTTTGTTTCGGCCCTGGTAACGGATAAAGCAAAATCCTACATGACCTATCAGTGTTCTACGATTTGGGTTGAGGACACTTATTGTATGTGGGCTGGTGAATTTTGTGTGCCAGGGCTGCTTTTTAGTCCCAACTCGGCCCTGAATCCCCTCGTGTATCTGAATGGGAGGAAGAGTGTGAACTTGTGCTAATTGTGCAGTCACACTTTGTCATCTCTGCTCCGTCCTGTCTTCCAGCGCAGGGTTAAATTGCTCTGACTTCATAATCTGGCTTCATGGCTTGATCATAGATGCTGGATCCTGATCCCCAACAAAATCTCACCAACCGAAGATTGTGAAAGAAACACACAAAACACTTTTATTGGATGTTAAATTGACCGAATTTTATTCCAAATCTCATCATTATTATTTCTTTGAGTGTCTGAAATTTAGAATCAGCCAATTACTATGAAAGAGATACTGAAAATGGCAGAACCCCCGACTCACGAAGAATCGTCCTTCAGCACTCAGGAGAGGAAAAAACCCCTGTGGTGGAAACCTCTAGGGAACCATGGCTGCAGGACTGCCCTTCCCTTGGGCTTAGAAGGTTAGTGCCAACATGTAACAGCAAATTGTACCTGAATTTGTACATTGTGTCATATTTGTTTTGGAGAAGCCTAATGCGTCCTCTCCAGGCCATACACATAAAGTGAAGGCGGCGAGTGCCGGACGTGAGGGAGATCTGGCTGGCTAGGCGCTATGGCTGATCTGGCTGGCCTCCCCATGTACAGCATGATCCCCACACAGCCTTCCCATGTACAGCATGAACCCCACAAAGTCTCCCCATGTACAGCATGAACCTCACACATCCTCGCCATGTACAGCATGAGACCCCACACAGCCTCCCATGTAGCCCCCCCAGGGAGCCTCAGCAGACAGGTAGGGAGGGGGGTATGCACGCTCTTTGGTTACAATACCCAGCATCAGGAGAGATAAGGCTTCCAAAAACAGACTGAATTGAAGTTGTCGTAGGTGTTTTCCTTCTGACCAAAGTCAGGTATGTCAGGAGACCAGTCCACCCCCGTAGCCCGGCCCTCACCACATTTGCATCCAAAGCTAAACACATTACTGCAGCTTATCACACCCAGGGCCGGACTGGCAATCGGGCATTTCTGGAAAATGCCAGAACGGCCGAACCCTGTAGTGGGACGCACGATCAGTAATCCTCTTCACGCTGTCAGCTACTAAAAATCACGGCCGCCACATGAAATTTGTGGCTGCGGTCTGATGTCCAACTCTTGATCCGGGATGCAGTGACGTAACAGAGATAGGGCAAGGGGAGGAGGAGACTCAATGTGCTCAGTGCTGTGCTGCTTGGAGTTCCGGTCCTGCTTCTTACTGCAGTGATCAGTACATCAGACGTCCACTTCCTCAAGTCTAGCGCAGCTTGCATGACCAGAAGGGGTTAACAAGCATCTGATAAGCTGAGTGCACTGCACAGAGAAGCCCAGACAGCAGCACAGGAGTTGCACCTAGGAAGAAAGAAGCTTTTAAGAGGCAGGCATTTGTGTACGTGCACACGCTGTGGAATGCTCTGTGGATTAGGCTGCGAGGATATTGTAAAATTCGTAGATAAATCTGCAGGTCAAAAGACCTGCAGTTTTACCTGTGGATTAGCCTGCGGTTTTGCCCTGCGGTCTATCATCTCTACAGTGGAGGAGATGGTAAACTGCAGCCGAATCCGCAGAAAGATTTGACATGTCAATTTTTTCTGTGGTTTAGAAAACGCAGCAAATCCGCGTGGAAAAATCTGCACTGCGGTTTTTGATATCTATAGGATATTATGGTAGTGTACACCGCAGCAGAAACTGCTGCGGGTCCGCAGGGCCAAAACTGCTGCGGATTCGCAGCATAATCCACAGCGTGTGCACACACCCTAAGGCTGTGTTCACACGTAGCATTTTTTTTGCGTTTTCGCTGCCATTTTCAACGTGCGATTTTGCCGCAAAAAATAGCATCCCATGCAATCATATAGCATTCCGCTCATGCTTTCCTAATGCTGCGGATTTTTCCATGGCGGAATTGCATTGCAGAAAGATACGCAGCATGCTCATTCTTTGTGCGGAATCGCGGGAATTCCGCACACATAGGAATGCATTGTTCTGCCTTCTTTCCGCATGAGGCTATGCTCACCATGCGAAAAGTAAGCAGAACATTTGCGGATTGTACCCACTGTTTGGAAGAGAGGAGATTCTCCTCCAGGCTCTGGGTACCATATACCTGTAAAAAATAGAATTAAAATAAAAAAATGGTGATAATCTCACCTTCCGATGTCCCTCGCAGCGTCACCAGGCCTCAGCAATGCTCCGGGCAGGTCCCGTTCCAAGTGATGCATTGTGACAATGACCATTGATGACGTCGCAGTCTCGCGATACCATAGCAGTGATGCGAGACTGCGATGTCATCAAATGGGAACGGCACCTGCCAGGAGCATCGCGATGATCGGGAACGCTGCGTGGGACGTCAGAAGGTGAGAATGACACGATTTTTTATTTTTTTTAATTATTTTTAACATTAGATCTTTTTACTACTGATGCTTCATAGGCAGCCTCAATAGTAAAAAGTTGGTCACACTAGTCAAACACTATCACAAAGGAGGAAGAAAAAGACCAGGTTTTCCAATGTATCCGCACTGACCACACAAGGACAGAAATGTCAAAGTAAATGTCTAAGAGAGAGATTTTTAGAGCGTGAATGCCCTAAAAAATTAGTAAAAAAAGCATACTCAGAGGCAAAGGGAATTTCACAAAGTAGTTTAATACATGGGACAGACAATAAAAAATCTACAGATGAATACTATACCACTAATTTCATCACAACCTTTTCTTCCCAAAATGGCACTTTCTCAGGAATATAATACAGAAGCACTGAAAGGTCCTACTAAATTACCCAGTCTTTCAGAAAGTATTACCAACTAGACCAGTGGTTACCCTTAGGAGGGCGCCATCCCTATAAAACATTTTAGCCCCCAGTAGAATTAGGAATGTGGGAGACAAAAAAGCCCCGAATGCAGGAAAAAGTACCTTACAGAAGCACATAAGAGTTTCCTTTAAATGTAAAAACAAAATGCTTGTGTTTATGGATTAGTGATAATGTAAATACCTTTTATTCAAATAGTGATAATGATAGAGTATATAACATTAATTTTAAGCTAACATGTCAATCCAGTTTTGTGATTTAACTAATTGATTGTTGCTGTGGGAAACAATATGTGGGACGCACTACACAGCCTCTACATCTAAGGATGAACTCACAACATAGACACAATATCTCTAAAGGATATCTGAAACATGGCTTGTCTCGACATTGTTTTGAAAAACACGGGAATAAAGCCTCTCTGTGAGTTACACCCATAGATCATATACCAGCAGATACCCCAAACAGAATACAGTGTCTAAATAAGAGAGAACTGTATTGGATATATAAACTAGATACCATTCATCCTAAAGGCCTCAATGAGTTGGTAGATATTTTTTGATAAGCTTTCTCTCATGTTTCTTTGTCCCTAGCGGCCCAACGGATTTCCTTCCCTGACCTGGAGTGTCAGCGTTCTCACATGGGGGTCCGTTATTGGATGTCGGACACCTAGTGGGAATTTTACCAAACAATCGGTTAATTCCAAATTACATAACCATTCCTTGCAAGTGGAGAGGTAGCATAATGGTAATGGGAAGCCTACAGGGTTCTGGCTTGCCTAAACCTTGTGGGTTCGAGTCCAGTCATTATATCTTTATAAAAATTTAATATATATTTATTATAGGTTTCATACATTTTTAAATGAAAGATTGATTTTTTAGATGTTCAATGTGTTTTATCAGAGGTTATATTTATATAGGTTTGACATTTTAACATTGGAGGGGGAGTTTTCACAGGAAGTGATGTTTTGCCTGTTAGTGATGTCATGTAGGTCTTATGTCATGAAGGGCTTGTATAAAACCACAACAATCCTAACAAGTGGAGAGATAGTATGATGGTAATGGGAGGCCTTAAGTGTTCTGGCTTGCCGAAAATCTGTGGGTTTGATTCTAGTCAATTCTATTTTTATCAAATTTTAATATGTAGTGAATATAGGTTTCATACACTTTTTCAAATTAAAGATTGATTTTTTAGATGTTTAATGTGTTTTATCAGAGGTTAGATCTTGATATAAAGTTATTGTGACTGGTGTATGACATTTTGACATTGGAGGGGGTAATTCCACAGGAAGTGATGTCTTTTTGCATGTAATTGTGATGTAATGAAGGTTTTGTATAAAACCACTGCTGTAATCAGATTCTGTAATTCTTTGGCCCTGAGGAAGTGGCAGATATGCCATGAAACGCATCGGCACAATAAAGCTATGAAGAATATTTCTGTCCTTGTGTGGTCAGCGTGGATATATTGAAAAACCCGGTCTTTTTTTCCTCCTTTGCGACATTGGTATCTACAGGAGTCTGCAGCAACCACTGGTTCCTTTCACATTCTGCAAGGGGTTGTGACAGTTCACAACCTTTAAAGGTGAGTGCACTAACCGTGTATTTGCCACCCCCAAAAAAATCACTTTTATCGCCCTATGTGCGCTCTCTTTCCTTAATAGTCAAACACTGTTTGACGAGTGTGACCTACCTGTCAATCAGTTTTCCAAGCGATGCTACAGATTGCTTGGAAAACGCTAGAATTCTGCAAGCTAATTACTTTTGCAAATTGCTAGTTTTTCCGTGGGAAATAGGCAGAAATTAAAATGCGATTTTCTCGCATATTTCCTGCGGAATGGAATTCCGGCATTCCCGCTGAAATTTCCGCGGCAACGTGTGGACATAGCCTTAGAATTAACAAAAAAAAAGTGTCCTCTCTGCTCCCATGCCACTAATGCAAAAGAAAATCATTACTCCTGTGGTGAACTATAACTCCCAACATGCCATATTAGCTCCTGTACATGCTGGGAGTTATAGCTCTCTTCAAAGACATAAGGAGAATGGTCAACCATGTGACATAACTGGCACCTATGGGATCTTAAAGGTAATCTGATGGCTGATGCCAGCTGCTCAATCCACAGGCCGCATGGATCAGACATTGGCTGTATCATTCCAGCCAGGTATGGTTGACTCTGACACGCTGCGGCATTTCATGCAAAAACCTACTTTGAAAGCCGCCGTGGACTGAGGTCACACAGGTGACTAGTCAGACAGGTGGGTCCCTGGTGGCTTCTCCCCATCTGCTCCCACTGAGGGACAATCTTCTTTCTGCGTGCAACCAGTCATTGGCAGCAGGAGGGGAGAAGTCAGAAAAGTTTTTCTCTGTGACGCTGCAGTGTTAAAGAGACAAACATACTGGGCTTAGATCGTACAGCCGGTGCCGGACACGTGCTGCCTATGGGTCAGACTCACTATAAAGCAGGTGTGAGCAATTAATTTTTTAGAGGGGCCACATGAGACCATGACTGTTGTGGAAGGCAGAACCAATAGCTTGAAATTAATTCTCAATATTAATTTATTAATATTAATTGTATCACTTAATATTGAGCAGAATTAAATATGCTAAACCCCTATATATCTTTAACCCCCCACAGCCCCTTATATACATAACATGAGCCTCACACAAGCTACTACATATGCAACATGAGCCCCACACAGCAGCCCCACACAGCCTACCCATGTAATGCATAAGCCCCACACAGCCTCCCCATGTACAGCATGAACCCTACACAGCCTCGCCATGTACAGCATGAACCTCACACAGCTTCGCTATGTACAGCATGAACCTCACACATCCTCGCCATGTACAGCATGAGACCCCACACAGCCTCCCCATATACTGCATGAGCCCCACACAGCCTCCCATGTAGCCCCCCCAGGGAGCCTCAGCAGACAGGTAGGGAGGGGGGTATGCACGCTCTTTGGTTACAATACCCAGCATCAGGAGAGATAAGGCTTCCAAAAACAGACTGAATTGAATTGAAGCTGTCGTAGCTGTTTTCTTTCTGACCAAAGTCGGGTATGCCAGATGACCAGTGAGTCTGAATTAGCAGTTTTTTACGCCCTTAATTTACAAGCAATTGGAGACAAAAGAGACTGCACACGGGTCGTGGGAAAATCACTTCATCTGACGAAATGAAACACAAGGCAATATTTTATACCATTTACAACAAATGTAGCTCTATGTGGCTCACGTAGCCCCCACCCCTCAGGGTCATACCTTG
The DNA here is from genome assembly GCF_039654945.1 of Dendrobates tinctorius. NCBI lineage: Eukaryota > Metazoa > Chordata > Amphibia > Anura > Dendrobatidae > Dendrobates > Dendrobates tinctorius. The sequence goes on from NW_027361944.1 coordinate 1,506,239, forward strand.
TTTACCATGTACCCAGAACATGTTGTTGCTGACTATTGAGGACATATATGATAACAAGTATAGTCTCCTTGAAACAGAGACTAATAGTCTGCAGTGTCATAAGAATAATTCTAGCAATAATAGGCAAAAGGCAATTGAAGTATTAAAGGGATATGAAGGCAAACCTTCTATATCAATTTCCCCCTTTTGTAAATGGTATAACTTTTGCCACAGGGTCAGCTGATGTCCACAAAGGAGCTATTGTCTCATGGGTCTAGTACCCATAAGAGGGCTTCCTACCTGCTTCACCCATCCACCCTCAGTGTGGACACTCACTTTCCCCATCAGCAACGCTATCTGGGGTCTATGATACACTACAGAAGGTTCAGCCTTAGATTATTTTTTCACACATACATTATTCAGCAGTAGAGTTGAGCGAAACGGGTCGAAAAATTTCAAAAGTCGCCGACTTTTGGCAAAGTCGGGTTTCATGAAACGAAACCCGACCCTAGGATGAGGTCGGCCACGGGGATCGGCGACTTACGCGTCAAAGTCGTGTTTCAAAAGTTTGTTTTGCGCTCTTTTTCAGCCAATCAGGATCCACGGACACTGTGGGCAACGTGGTGACATAGGCACGGGTCACCACCATCTTTCAGAAGGGCATGCAAGTGATTGGCTAGCTTTGGTGGACGTCACAGGGGGTATAAAAGGGCATGCACGCCGACCGCCATCTTACTTCTGCCGATCTTAGCATAGGGAGAGGTTGCTGCTGATTCTGTAGGGAGAGCGTTAGGCAGGGAAGAAGAAAAAAAAAATGCTTCTGCTGCTAGCGATTGTGCCTGTACAACACACCAGTTACTGTGTGTGCAGTGCAAGGGGAGGCTATATTGTGGTGTATCAGTGGTGTTGGTTGTTGGGTTGCCTTCTAAGGCTTCCTGACAGCTGCATTGGTGTTTACCCACTGCTCTGCAAACTGCTTTTTTAAAAGCAATCCCAATTTTTTTTTTTTTTTGTCCTTCTGAGGTACTGAGCTGCAAACTGCTTTTTTAAAAGCAATCCCAATTTTTTTTTTTTGTCCTGCTGAGGTACTGAGCGTGCATTTTTTCACACCATACAGCGGTGTACGCTCCTCACACAGTACCGTGTAACGGCTGTTATCACAGCCACAGTGAAGCTATCTGTGTCACTCTGTGAGAATAAGTCGAGGACATGTTCCCTTCTTACAGACCTGCACTCTAGGGAGATTCCTATTCTGCCCAATTCAACATACACCTTGTAGTTTGTGATAAACTAGCCAATTTCTGCCTCTGACATAGCGCTGTGCAGAAATTCAAAATCTCCCTTATCCTCTAGTCACTTTTGTCACAGCTGTGCCATTGAGCCTGTGACATAGCGCTCAGATATTCAGTGGGCCTCACTCAATCCAAAAGTGTCCAGTGTCCACTAGTGTGTGCAGAAATTCCAAATCTCACTTATCCTCCAGTCATTTTTGTCACAGCTGTGCCATCGAGCCTGTGACATAGCGCTCAGATATTCAGTGGGCCTCACACAATCCAAAAGTGTCCAGTGTCCACTAGTGTGTGCAGAAATTCAAAATCTCACTTATCCTCCAGTCACTTTTGTCACAGCTGTGCCATCGAGCCTGTGACATAGCGCTCAGATATTCAGTGGGCCTCACACAATCCAAAAGTGTCCAGTGTCCACTAGTGTGTGCAGAAATTCAAAATCTCACTTATCCTTTAGTCACTTTTGTCACAGCTGTGCCATCGAGCCTGTGACATAGCGCTCAGATATTCAGTGGGCCTCACACAATCCAAAAGTGTCCAGTGTCCACTAGTGTGTGCAGAAATTCAAAATCTCCCCTGTCCTATAGACACCTTGTACCTTGTTTTACATTACTATATAGTTTGTTGGATTTTGTCTACATTTCTGCAAAAAATGAGGAAGTCTGGTGGAAGAGGCTGTGGAATTGGGCGGGGTTTGGCAGCTGGTAATGATGGTGTTGGTGGTGGATCTGATGGTAGTGGCAAGAGCAAAATAGGACCGAATGCAGGAGGTGTTGAGCCTGCATCATCGTCTGTCTCCATAAGGCTTCGAAGGCTTAGTTTTCTAGGAGTTGGCAAACCGCTTTTAAAGCCAGAGCATCAGGAAAAAGTTTTGTCTTACATTGCTGACTCAGCCTCCAGCTCTATCGCCTCCTCTTCTTCAGTTGTAAAAAGTAAAAGCACTGAGTCGTCATTGGAGGCTCATGTTCATGAACCACACCTTTCCTTGTGTCCTTCACCCCAACCAAGATTGAAGGATGACGCAGGCCATACTACTGATTACTCCATGGAGCTGTTTTCACATACCATGCCTGGATTATCAAGTGAAATGGTGAATTACCCAGGCCAAGATGAATCTGACATGGAGTGCACTGATGCACAGCCGCTGATGGATGATTCTGCTGGTACATTCACTCAGAGCACTACATTGTCCTCGCAGTGTACAGAGCCAGATTCTGACCCTGATGAGTCTCAGGTGCCCCTTCCCGCACACTATACCACCATACACGGTGACACAGAGGAAGGTGCACATGACATTGAAGAGGAGGTGATGGATGACCCAGTTGTTGACCCAGATTGGCATCCATTGGGGGAAGAGGGTGCTGCTTCCAATAGCTCAGATGAGGAGCATCCACAGCAGACATCGACATCGCAACAGCTGTTATCTGGCAGGCCCGGAGCACTCCAAAGACAGGTTCCAAAAATCAAAAGAGTTGCTGGACAGCTTGTCCAGAGGGTCAAAAGATCACAGCGTGCTAGGCCGCAAAATGTCTGCCAAAGTAGGAAGAGTGCAGTGTGGCACTTTTTTGAACAAAATCCTCATGATCAGGCCAAGGTTATCTGTAAGAAGTGCGCAAAGACCTTTAGCCGAGGGAAAAATCTGAAAAATTTGAATACCAGTTGCATGCTTAGACATTTAACCACCATGCACTTGCAAGCGTGGACACAACACCAAACCTCAAGTGCCACATGTGCAACTGATCACAACGAAGGGAATCAGCAACGCTACATTGTTTCCCCCACTGTAAGCCCACCGGTTAGCACAGCAGCAAATGTAGAGGTGTCGTTGCAAGGCCACAGCAGTCAGGGAATCCCACTGTTATATCAACGAAAGACTGATTCTAGGCCATCAGAAAGAACAACTCCATCACCATCATCAACCCTCTCTCAGTCCGCCCTGTCCACCGCTACTTCCACCATATGCAGCTCTCAAGTCCAGCTCACCCTCCCAGACACTATGAGTAGGTCAAGAAAGTACTCAGTCTCTCATCCGCGTACACACTGGGTTTGAACACCAACATTGCCAAACTAATCTCGTTTGAGATGATGCCCTTTCGGTTGGTGGAAAGCGCAGCTTTCCGCGAACTCATGGCCTATGCAGTACCACGCTATGACCTACCCAGTCGCCACTTCTTCTCTCGCAAAGCCATCCCAGCCCTCCACCATCATGTGAAAGACCGCATTGTCCATGCACTCAAGCAGTCAGTGAGCGGAAAGGTGCACCTCACAACTGATGCATGGTCCAGTCGGCATGGCCAGGGCCGTTACGTGTCCATCACTGCGCACTGGGTTAATGTGGTGGATGCAGGGTCCACAGGGGACAGCAGTGGTGGGACAGTGCTGCCTATCCCACGGTATAGGAAACAGTTGGCTGTAGGCGTTCGACCCTCCTCCTCCTCCAGAAGCGAAAGCTCGTCCACAGAGCGCAGTCGTACGAGCACTCCATCTGCAGCTGCCACTGTTGCACACGAGGTGTCCCCCTATCGAGCAGCTAGTAGAAAGCGTCAGCAGGCTGTGTTGCAGATGATGTGTTTGGGCGACAGACACACCGCCGAGGTGCTGGCCGAGTACTTGAAGCGAAAAACTGAGTCATGGCTGGGCAGTGTACATCTTGAGGCAAGCAAGGTAGTTAGTGATAACGGCCATAATTTTGTGGCAGTCATAGCCCTTTCAAAACTCAGCCATATACCTTGCTTGGCTCACACCTTGAACCTGGTGGTGCAGTGCTTCCTCAAAAATTATCCGGAGTTAACAGCCCTGCTCCAGAAGGTGCGAAGACTGTGTGCGCACATCCGCCGGTCGCCTGTACACTCCGTTCGTATGCAGAAGCTGCAGCGATTGCTCCACCTTCCCAACCACCGCCTCATTATCGACATTGCAACAAGGTGGAACTCCACCCTGCACATGGTGGAGCGGCTGTGCGAGCAGAGGCAGGCCATAATGCATTTGTGGGAGGATACACGGCCAGGCACTTTGAGAGCAGACATGGAGTTGACAGGTGTGCAGTGGTCGAAGCTGAAAGACCTCTGTAAAGTCCTTCAGTGTTTTGAGGAATGCACACGGCTGGTAAGCGCAGACGACGCCATCCTAAGCATGAGTATCCCACTTATGCGTCTGCTCATGCAAACTTTGATGCACCTTAAGGAGCAGGCTTCTGCAGCCAATGTTGATGAGGAGGAAGAGGAGGAGGGAATCCTTGATGACATTCAGCCATTGTCTGCTCAGGGACCTCTCCTGGACGAGGTGGAGGAAGAAGGGGAGGAGGAGGAGGAGGATGATGGCGATGATTACTTAGGAGAGGAGGATGCATCTCGTGGGGCAAGTGAAAATGTTGGCGTGGCAAGGTCTGGTACAGGGTTTGTGCGTGACTGGAGGGATGTGGATTTGCCAGAAAGTGCTCCTCCAACCAGCACTCGCAGTGCATCATTGACACCGGGAACATTGGCCCACATGTCAGATTATGCCTTGCAGATCCTAAAAAGGGACCCCCGCATTGCCAAAATGATGAACGATGACGACTACTGGTTGGCCAGCATCCTGGATCCACGCTATAAAGGCAAATTACAAAACATCATGCCACAGGACAACCTTGACCTAATATTGGCTAATAAACAAGCAACTCTGGTAAATCGGTTGCTTGAGGCATTCCCAGCACACAGCAGCGGTGATGGTTCTCACACGAGCCGTACGGGCCAGGGGCAGCTTGGCAGAGGTGTTCGTGGTGCACACAGCAGAAGTGGCATTGGAGACAGGGGTTTCATGACAATGTTGTGGACTGATTTTTCAAGTACCGCTCACACAACTGGTAATACTGCATCGATGGAAAGTGGCAGGAGACAGCAGTTGTCAACTATGGTTACAAACTACTTTTCCTCCCATATCGATGTTCTACCACACAGGTCATTCCCCTTTGACTATTGGGCTGCTAAACTGGACACCTAGCCTGAACTGGCACAATATGCCTTACAGGAGCTCGCTTGCCCAGCTGCAAGTGTGCTATCGGAAAGAGTCTTCAGTGCAGCTGGATCAATCCTGACAGAAAAAAGGACCCGTCTGTCAACCCAAAATGTGGATGATCTAACCTTCATTAAAATGAACCACGCATGGGTTTCCAAGGATTTTGTCCCACCTTCCCCTGATGACACATAGGGTGACAGAAAAATGGCTTGCTTTGGTCCACCTCTTCCTGGGACTTGACCTATTTCACCTTTTGCATCAGCTGAATGTCCAACATGAACATATGCTACTTTCTAAAACTCCCTAACTGTGCTGCCTCCCCCCCCCCCCATGAACAAAAAAATTGTCATCTCTTTGCTGCGTGGCGATCCCCTGGATTGGGCATTTTCTTTGAAACCAGATGATCCTATTCTGACTAATGTGAACACATTTTTTCAAGCCTTGGGGTTGTATGACGAACCTAATGCCATTGATCAGGCTGAAAAGACCCTGCTGGCATTGAACCAGGGTCGGGATTCTGCAGAATTGTACGGTCAAAAATTCCGAAAGTGGCGGTACTTACTACCTGGAATGATAATGCCTTGGCTACTCTCTTTCGGAAGTGTTTGTCAGAAGCCGTAAAAGATACTATGGTGGGATTTCCTGTTCCCTCTGGTCTTGACGATTCTATGTCATTAGCCATTCAGGTTGATCGGCGTTTGCGCGAACGCAAAACTGCACGTGAGGTGTTGTCACCTGTTGAACAAATGTCTGAACCTATGCAATGTGATAGAGTTTTCTCCAGAGAGCAGCGTCAGGAGTTCAGAAGGCGTAATAAGTTGTGTTTTTTCTGTGGGGATGCCTCGCATATTATTTCTGTCTGTCCTAAACGAGAGAAACGCTTTGCACACACATTTTCTGTTGGTGGTGTTCAACCTAAGTTTCTTTTGGCTATTACTCTGATCTGCTCCCTGTCCACATTTTCCGCCAAGGCTTTTGTGGATTCGGGAGCAGCCCTAAACCTAATGACCTTGGATTTTGCTAAACGTTGTGGATTTCCAATGACACCTCTGCAGACGCCTATCCCTTTGAGGGGGATTGATGCTACTCCTTTGGCTAAAAATAAACCTCAGTTTTGGACCCAGGTGGTAATGCGGGTCGCCCCAGACCATCAAGAAAATTGCAGATTTTTGGTGTTGCATAATCTGCATGATACCATGGTTCTGGGGTTTCCCTGGTTACAAATTCATAATCCAGTTTTGGATTGAAAATCTGTGTCTGTGGTGAGTTGGGGTTGTCGGTGTGCCTTTAGTGAGGCTCCGGTGTTTTCCACCTCTCCTCAGTCGCATGATGTTCCTGATTATTTGGCGGACTTTTATGATGTATTTAGTGAAAATGAGTCTGCATCTCTGCCTCCTCATAGGAGTTATGACTGTGCAATTGAACTGAGCCCGGGGTGTAAATTTCCCAAGGGTCGGCTCTTCAATTTATCTGTACCCGAGCATGAGGCTATGCGATCCTATATTAAGGAGGCGTTGGAGAAGGGTCATATTAGACCATCCTCGTCACCCTTAGGTGCCGGGTTTTTTTTTGTAGCCAAAAAGGATGGATCATTAAGACCTTGTATTGATTATCATGCCATCAACAAAATTACTGTTAAATATCAGTATCCTTTACCCCTGATTTCGGATCTATTCTCTAGAGTTAAAGGTGCTTGCTGGTTTACCAAGCTTGACCTCAGGGGGGCGTATAATCTTATTCGCATTAAGCATGGGGATGAATGGAAGACGGCGTTTAATACTCCGGAGGGACATTTTGAGTACCTGGTGATGCCTTTTGGGCTCACTAATGCCCCTTCTGTCTTCCAGTGCTTCATGAACGATATTTTCCGAGATTTTGTCGATAAATTTTTGCAACTACTTTACTTTTGGAGAAAATTCAAAACATTCATTATTCAATAGAGCCGAATAGCAAAAATCAGGTTTTGAATGAAGAATCACATTTCTTGGTAGAATCATGCAGGATTGAAATTTTTGATGGTTTTTTACTCCTCTCAACAGCCCAAACAAGACTCTAAAAGGATGAGTTTGCAACGACTTTACTTTAGGAGAAAATTCAAACCATTCATTATTCAATAGTGCCCAAAATATCAAAAACCAGCGGTTTGAATGAACACACATTTCTTGGTAGAATCGTGCAAGACTGAAATTTTTGATGTTTTTCTACTCCTCTCATGAGCCCAAAAAGTCTCTAAAAGCATGAGTTTGCAACTACTTTACTTTTGGAGAAAATTCAAAACATTCATTATTCAATAGAGCCCAATAGCAAAAATCAGGTTTTGAATGAAGAATCACATTTCTTGGTAGAATCATGCAGGATTGAAATTTTTGATGGTTTTTTACTCCTCTCAATAGCCCAAACAAGTTTCTAAAAGGATGAGTCTGCAACTACTTTACTTTTGGAGAAAATTCAAAACATTCATTATACAATAGGGCCCAAAATATCAAAAACCAGCGGTTTGAATGAACACACATTTCTTGGTAGAATCATGCAGGACTGAAATTTTTGATGTTTTTCTACTCCTCTCATGAGCCCAAACAAGTCTCTAAAAGCATGAGTTTGCAACTACTTTACTTTTGGAGAAAATTCAAAACATTCATTATTCAATAGAGCCCAATAGCAAAAATCAGGTTTTGAATGAAGAATCACATTTCTTGGTAGAATCATGCAGGATTGAAATTTTTGATGGTTTTTTACTCCTCTCAACAGCCCAAACAAGTTTCTAAAAGGATGAGTTTGCAACTACTTTACTTTTGGAGAAAATTCAAAACATTCATTATTCAATAGGGCCCAAAATATCAAAAAACAGCGGTTTGAATGAACACACATTTCTTGGTAGAATCATGCAGGACTGAAATTTTTGATGTTTTTCTACTCCTCTCATGAGCCCAAACAAGTCTCTAAAAGCATGAGTTTTCAACTACTTTACTTTTGGAGAAAATTCAAATGGAGATGCGAAGATGGAGAACTGGAGTATAAGCACAGGAAAAAATAATTAAAAACAGAAAACTAAAACCAAGACTAAAAAGATACCCATACGATTTTTACAGAAAGGACCCAAAACCAATACTATCATTCAATCATTTTTTTTTTTGCTACTGTATATAGGAGGCTATGTGCAGGCTCATACTGTATATAGGAGACTATGTGCAGACTCATACTGTATATAGGTAGCAATGTGCAGGCTCATACTGTATATAGGAGGCAATTCAAAAGCAGGAAATATCCAGCTACAGATCCAGGGAAAAATTGTTAAAAACAAAAAATGAAGGATAGCGATAAAGTGGCGCCTGTGTAAAAGGTTTTGTAACTGCTGCGACTCTAGATACCAACCACATGGAAATCGAAAGGATTATAAACATTTGTGATAGACTCACGCTGAAAAAACCAAAATGTGGGAGAAAAGCTAGTCACTTATTAATGAGACAAATAGAAGAATGTTTAATAGGTAAAACCTGACAAGAATAAACAATAAACTGCAGTTAACCCAATCGTGGGAATAAATAGCTGAGAAATAAATTGTGATTAGTATATCTTAATGAATATATTGCAACTCGCCCAGTACAAAGCTGTGAAAAAAATGGTAGTTAATGGAAATAGTAAGTATTGCACTCAGTTGATTAACCAAGGAGAGATGGCATGTACCCGAATAGAATTCTCCTAGAAGTAAAGGGTTAATATGTACATAGAACACAATTGGGTGAAAATATTAAATGGTCATTAACAATATGTCCCGGACCTGAAGAAAGAAGCTGAGTTTTCCGAAACGCGTTGGTTTCGGCCCTTTTTGCCACCCGTACCTCCATCTAGCAGCAGTTACGCGGCACCACGTGATCCACCGCGTCACACAGGTCCTGCTCCTACTGCACATCTGCCAGGACTCAGCTATTGACCAGAGTGACCGGATCCCTGCCAACAGCTGGAGCGCAGGAGCGCTGGTCTCACACTACACCTCGGCATATCGCCGCATCTCCCAGGTCCGACCTTTACTGCACCAGCCAGAACGCAGTCACTGGATTCTACACAGACCATCGGAGGTATTGTGAGTAGCAACACTCACATACAACTACAGTATATATGGTGAAATCACCATGTACTGTTCAGCGCGCTATTTCACAGGGCATGAGCCCTCCACTCATTGGAGAAAGTACTTGGTGTATCCGTCATCGGCCGGGGCAGCTCTCCCCACGGCTGTAGACATTGGACTATTTTATGAATGCAGGTTTATACCAAGCATTAACTATGGACTAAGGATATAATCACACTCTTTATGCCGGGACATATTGCTCATGACCATTTAATATTTTCACCCAATTGTGTGTTCTATGTACCTATTAACCCTTTACTTCCTGCCGCTTTTATTTGCAGCCTCTAAGAGAATTCTATTCTGGTACATGCCATCTCTTGGTTAATCAACTGTTTGAGTGCAATACTTAATGGAAATAGTAACTACCATTTTTTTTCACAGCTTTGTACTGGGCGAATTGCAATATATTTATTAAGATATACTAATCACTATTTATTTCTCAGTTATTTATCCCCACGATTGGGCTAACTGCAAATTATTGTTTATTCTTGTCAGATTTTACCTATTACCGTATATACTCGAGTATAAGCCGACCAGAGTATAAGCAGAGGCACCTACTTTTGCCACGGAAAACTGGGTAAACTTATTGTCTTGAGTATAAGCCGGGTGTGCATTGACCTCTCATCCCTACCGTGGTATGCATGGTTCCCCCGTCCCTGTCATTGTATGCATGGCTCCTTATCCCCTATCTTTGTATGTATGATTCCTGTTAAGAAAAAAAACATCCTATTTACCTGCCTGCGCGCCGTCGGTGGCACTGCATCTTGTTGCGGCCATATAACACGGATAATTCTTGGTAATGACAGTGAATATTTAGAACGTTAATTACTGTGCACATTATACACATTATACATTCCTGCAGCTCAGTGGCGTAGCAACTGTTTGTGGCGCCCGGGGCAGTCGAAAAATTTGCCGCCCCTTTGGTCGTTGATATTCCGCAAGCATCCGAAGAGCCCACACTACACTCAAAGATCTAATTTTTAGTCTACTACTAACTCTGCTGTTATTTCTAAATTTCTAGACTTTCATCTTCTTGCAGTTCTCTATATATATATATATATATATATATATATATATATATATATATGTATGTATTAGCTTGATGACCCTACTGAACCTCCACCACTGCCCTGCATAGAGCCGCACCATAAAACAGTGTAAGGAGACCCACGTGTCCTTCCCCTGCACAGACCCACAGTACACTCCCTACAGAGCCCTCATGTCCTCCCCTACACAGCCTACCCATGTACCCCTCCAGCACAGCCTCCCATGTTCTCCCCTACACAGCCTCCCCATGTACCCCCCCTGCACAGCCCCCCATGTCCCTCCTACAGAGCCCCCATGTTCTCCCATACACAGCCCCCCCATGTCCTCCCCTACAGAGCCCCCCATGTCCTCCCTCTACAGAGCCCCCCATGTCCTCCCCTGCACAGCCCACCACGTCCACCCCCTACAGAGCCCCCCCATGTCCTCCCCTGCACAGCCTCGCCATGGTCACCTATCTGCACAGCCCCCCAATTCCCAGTATCCCTCTCGCCCTCACCTGCCGGTTGCCGGCTCCGTTCAGCAGCGGCGTGCTCTCCCCGGCCTCCTCCATCTGCTCCCGGCCGGACCACGACACCCTGTTGGCCACATTGGCCATGCTCTGTGCTGTGCGGCCGCTCCGCTCGCTGTTTGGGCATGTGACAGCCGGAGCCTCGGCAGATCCCACGGTCATGTGATTGCCAATCTACAGCGCTGCAGCGGGGTCATACCAGGAATGCACGCCCGAGGCATGACGGGTAATGTAGTCCTACAGTGTTACCATAGCAACACGGCTGCTGGGGCCTTTCCTAAAAGCAGCCGAGGAGCTGTCATGCTGCCGCGCCTCCCCCACACACGTGCGCCTGGGGCGGACTGCCCCCCCCACGCTACTCCAGTGCTGCAGCTATGGGTCCCTGTTATCAGCCATTCATAGGCCAGGACCAGCCCTCAACATAAAGGGGACACAATTATAACACTGAGCACAATAGTCAGGGGGCCCGTTAGACCACCCCCTGACATCAGCAGAGACCTGCGCAGTGGCTGAAGAGTTAACCAGCCCTCAGGAATCTGCAGAGCTTCATTATACACCGGTGACAATGTTCACTACAGGACTGGCATTGTATTCATGAATCAGATGGCTCAGGATGAACTCCAGGCAAGTATCAGAGACTCCACAGCGGAAACTCCAGATCTCATCCAGGGCTTCCTGGTGCCTGATCAGTAGGCAATGAGGTCCCTGTATCCACAATGATCCTTGGAGAAACAATTGTCCAGCAGACCCAGCACGCCCTATAACTGGTAAAACCATCCTTTTTACCTACCTGGTGGCTTTGCAGCTCGTTCTGGCTGCCGGAGCCTGCAGCTCTTCCTGTCGAGTGATCACGTGGTACTGCTCATTTAGGTAATGAATATGCGCTCCATGCCTAAGGGAGCGGAGAGGCGTGCAGGCATGTGAATATGGTGTGCTGGAAGCTGGTGACCTCTGTGACCTGCTGCTCCCCTCCTCTGCCGGCTTTCTGGGACCGTGACTCGTGTATAAGCCAAAGGGGGTGTTTTCAGCACAAAAAAAGTGCTGAAAAACTCGGCTTATACACGAGTGTATACAGTAAATATTCTTCTATTTGTCTCTTTAATAAGTGACTACCAGGCACGGATTGGCAATATAACCAACCGGGCATTTTCCCGTTGGGCCGCTGTCACGTGGGCCGCGGGCGGCAGCGCCCGAACATCTGGCCGCTTGCCAGCTGCTGCGGCCACTGTTGCTCCTGCCGCCGGCCCTCTGTGGGCACGGCGGTGATAGATTCAAGTTCCTCCCGCACTGCAGGGAGATAAGCCGCCACGCCCCCCCACGCACCCCATCCTCGCACCCCATCCTCGCCATAGCATGAGACCCCCTCCCCCCCGCAGCCACTCACAGCGTCGCACTCGCTTGCCTGCTCGCTCTGTTCGCAGGACCTGTGATGAGATCACAGGAGGGGAGGAGTCAGGGGGTCACATGATCAGGAGCCTTTGTCCAGACCCCCGATCATATCACCCCTGACTCTGCCCCTCCTGTGACCTCATCACAGGTCCTGTGCGCTCAGCCTTGCCTCTACCGTCTGCAAGACTCTGCTTTGCTGTTGTCATGGTGCTGGTTGAGGTAAGTATGTGTGGGGTCAGGATTTACAGTGTGGATGTAGCGGAGCCGTGTGTGTACGAGGTGTACGGAGCGGAGCCGCGTGTGTACGAGGTGTACGGAGCGGAGCCGCGTGTGTACGAGGTGTACGGAGCGGAGCCGCGTGTGTACGAGGTGTACGGAGCGGAGCCGCGTGTGTACGAGGTGTACGGAGCGGAGCCGCGTGTGTACGAGGTGTACGGAGCGGAGCCGCGTGTGTACGAGGTGTACGGAGCGGAGCCGCGTGTGTACGAGGTGTACGGAGCGGAGCCGCGTGTGTACGAGGTGTACGGAGCGGAGCCGCGTGTGTACGAGGTGTACGGAGCGGAGCCGCGTGTGTACGAGGTGTACGGAGCGGAGCCGCGTGTGTACGAGGTGTACGGAGCGGAGCCGCGTGTGTACGAGGTGGAGCCGCGCGTGTACGAGGTGTACGGAGAGGAGCCGCGCGTGTACGAGGTGTACGGAGAGGAGCCGCGCGTGTACGAGGTGGACGGAGTGGAACCGTGTGTGTATGGAGTGGAGCCATATGTGTACGGGATGTACGGAGCGGAGCCAAGTGTGTACAAAGCATACGAAGCGTGCTTTTCCCACGGACACAGGAGTACACGGCGGAGCCCCGAGGAGCATTTTAAAACACACACATGACGTTCCACCTGAAGTGATGTGCTGGAAGCTGACCGGAAATGAGATAATTTCTTGAGGAGATTGTGACGGAACCAGGAATGCTTCAGATCCATCACCGTGTTCTCCTCCGACAGCGCAGACAGCAGGATCGCCTTGGAATCGGGGATGCCGGCCATGTGAGCGGATCATGATAGGTCCTGCACCGGGAGGCTCAGGTGGGCACTACAATGGGAGCCGGGCTGCTATAGTATCTTTGTAGAATCTTTCTTTATTTCTTTCTCTCTTTTTCTTTCTTTCTCTGTTCTTTCATTCTCTCTCTGTTCTTTCTTTCTCTCTCTAATCTTTCTTTTTTCTCTCTCTGTTCTTTCTTCCCCTCTTTCTTTCTTTTTCTTTCCTCTCTTTCTCTCTGTTCTTTCTTTCTTTTCTTTACTTCTTTCTTTCTCTCTCTGTTCTTTCTCTGTCTCTCTCTGTTCTTTCTTTCTTTCCCCTCTTTCTTTCTCTCTCTGTTCTTTCTCTGTCTCTCACTGTTCTTTCTTTGTCTCTCACTGTTCTTTCTTTCTTTCCCCTTTCTTTCTCGCTCTCTCTGTTTTCTTTTTTCTTTCTCTCTCTGTTTTCTCTCTTCCTTAGTGCCAGTCAGTGTGCCCATAATGCCAGCCACTGTGCCCTCAGTACCAGTCAGTGTGATCAGCAGTGCTAAATGGGTGCGATTAGGTGTGGACATGGGTGTGACTAGTTGTGAAATGGGTGTGGTTGGGCGTGGCCAAAATTTACAGCGGTGCGCTGCGCGCACCGCAGTCTTTGTCCGTCTTTCCCTTCTTCAAAAGTTGGGAGGTATGATAGGGGCGGCTATGACCAGGGGGTCTGGTTGCCCAATAGAGAGCAGTTCTGCCAGGAATTCTGTAATCATGCATACAAAAGGGGACAGCGCTTTGTGAGGAGTACTGTACCTAAAAGCAATAAATAGGACTGAGCTGAAATCCTGGGCACAGCTGTGACTACATGTTATATAGTTGTGTTAATCTCCTCTCACTTCTTGTAAACTACAACTGTACAAAGATATTATATAGTCACCATGTGACTAGTGGGCCTATGTAACTTCAAATGCCAGGGCTGAATTTTAGTCCCAGTCCGGCCCTGGTGACTACCTTTTGTCCCACTTCTTGTTTTTTTGAGTCTATCAAATATTTAAAAACAAAATATATATTGAAAAAATGTTCAAAAAACCATAAAGAAAATGATGTGTCAGACTTTCTCTTGATGAAATGTATCACTCTGCGGTGGATTAGGCTGTGAAGCTGGTGAAAATACCGGGAGGAGAGGGCTTCAGTGACATGACTACTGAAGACGGAAACACCCTTCAGCAAGTGAAGAAGAGGATGAGGAACAGTTTGAACAACGGGTTTAAGAGGAGGAGGAGGTTGGCCTAACACTTGATCGACTTGTAATCATGGTCATAATGGGCAATGTACTTCATCGATTGGCAGAGGAATAGGACCTCCGTATGGTTCTTAAGAAGCAGAACCAGCATCTCTCCATGACTATGTTCATCACTCGAACAAGAGGTTGGTTACGCATTTAGTGGTATTAAAAGTTACGGATGAGGCTGAAGATACTACTGCCACACCTGAAGAAGCTCCTGATGAAGTGGTGCCAATAGGAGAGCTGTAATGCTCTTCCATGCTGTGCAGTACAGTACTGTACATTCATCCCATTTTCATCACCTTCAATCATCAGTACTACACAGCTAATTCATCATCTTCATCATGTAGAATTTGTAGTAGTGTAGTAAGTAGTGTTTATAAAAAGGTGCAAAAGGTTAATAAGGAACGGGGCCGACTAATAAGGGACTAGTAATGGTAAATAAGTGTGTGGGAGGGGTTTGTAAATCCTTAAAATATATAAATGCTAAAATAAATGTAAGTTTCTTACTTGGTGGATTTTCAACTATCGTGTTGGAGGTTTAGAATGTAATGCCCGCGATAAGTGGGGGATCATTGTGTAGGATTGCTGTGGATTATATTCACTTTTTGCAGTGGTTTTGAGGCTCTTTTTAAGGCAGATTCCAGGCAGAATTTAAAACCAATTGGGGGCAATATGAAAATAACACCTGACACCAGATAAAAAGGGGAGAAGTTGACTCAATCTTTGCAATGTTTGTCTCTGTGCCACACTAAGCATGGAGGACATAAAGAAAAAATGAGAACTGTGAGGACTTGAGAACTAAAATTGTTGAAAGATATCAACAATCTCAAGGTGGGGCGTGGCTATGCCGTGAATGGGAGAGGACGCTGGCTAGGAGAGCTCCTCATCATCCTGCTGGATCCTGGACCCTATATAAGATATAGTTTGTGACGCCACCTGTGGTATTCGGCAAGGGATAGCCGACGCTGCTTAAAAAGACCGCTGAGGCTGATGGTGATGCAGCAGAGTTGGTACAGCTCTCCACAGGTGGAGCTAAGTCCCAGGGCAATTATATTATAAAAGATAGTGATGATGGATGTAATGCAGTGCTGAGGTGATGCAGCAAATAAACAGGAGAACACAGCGGGGTGCAGACTTTATGGTTTTACTCACATTTTGAGTTGCAAACCAGGGCACTGAGTATAGATGGTAATGGAGATCCAGCCAGCCTGGAAGCAATTTAGGATCCACTAAGCCAGATGGGTTGGAGGCCTCCTTTCTACGCTGTCCCATGAGGTCTAAAGCTATGCTCAGTCCTCTGTTCCTTGCGGTTCTTTAGTCCTTGCCTGTATGGCAGGCAGCTTGAGCCTTTCACAGGTGTCAATCCTTCGTGGTGGCTCTGGCTCTGGTATGCTGCTGTGCATTCAGGTGTGTGATTGGGTCAGGAGGGCTGCAGTCTCCTGCCCTCCGGATTTGGCTGCTGGGACTGTTGTACCCGTGCAGCCACGGACTCTGGCGTCCAGTGTCAAGCGCTGTTCGCTGGGGTGAGCTTGGTCACAGCTCCAAACTTAATGTGTATGGCGGTGTAGCACTATAGCACCTTATATTACTGGGTCATATTATAGTAATTTATATCTTGGCATATTTTAGTATACGTAAACTTTCATTTGTATTTATCCCTCATATTTTGCAGTACTCTGCAATTCATCTATAGCACTGCAGTGCTTTTTGTAGAGCATTATTTCTTGGTTATACTTGTATATTCATTTATTTTCAATGTGCATTGAATGTTTTGTCCTCCAGCACTTTATAGTACTGAATCATTTACAGTGGATTTAATTCTATATCTTGCAATACTTTTCACTTTTGCACAATTTTTGTTTTACAGCACTATAGCACTTTTTAGTGCAATTTTTAGAATATTATGGTAGTACTTTTCACGATATTATTGTCTACACTATATATTTAACTTACACATTATTAATAGAAAAGTTTTTTGAGCGATATATTTTAGCACTTAGCATTTTTTTTTACATATTTTTTATTTATTTTTTTCTGGTGCTGATATTATACAAATTTTGGCAAGATGTATTGATTTATTTATTGTATGTATTCAGATTTTATATTTTAGCACTTAGCACTTTTTGATATATATTTTGTATTCTATTTTTTGTGTTTATATTATACAAATTTTGGCAAGATGTATTGATATATTTATTATTCAGATTTTTATGTCATCACATTATAATTTGGTATACAATATATATATTTTTAATTTTGGCTTTCCATCATTTTTTCATGCTGGATCCGTTTTTTCTCATAGACTTGTATTAGTGACAGATTGTGACGGATGGCCACACGTTTCATCCGTCGTCCAACGGATACGTCAGAAAATCTCTGTCCGTCGGCCGGAGACAACGGACAGATGAACGTTTTTTGTGTACGTCGAAAAGTCGGATAGCGACGGATTCCGTCTTTTAAATCTGAGCATGCCCGGAATCATTTTTCTTCCTTTATTTTAACCCCTGCGGCTGCTTTTTCTATTCTGGCACAAAATCCCTCTCTCTCTCTCTCGCTCCAGAATTCTGTTTCTTTAATTCCTACAGCAAGGCTGCTACAACGGATCAGTCATAAAAACGGATCCAGTGCATCAGTTTTTTGCAATATACGCAGGATCCGTCCACTTGACGGATCTGAACACTTTGACAGATTGTGACTGATTGCAAAAGAATGGAGTGTGAAAGGGGCCTTAAGAAGCGAGATGTGGATGAGAAAAGGCGGTGGATCCGTTGCCAACCGTTAATTGAAGGACTCCGCCAACAGATCCTCCTTTTTATACTGAGCATGCCCGAATGAATGTCCTTTCATGATATTTAACCCCAAATCCCATTCTGGCAGCTAAATCTCTCTCTCTCGTGAAACAGGCCTTACTTTAAATTTCATGCACTAGCGTCTAAAACGGATCCGTACAAAAAACAGATCCAGTTGCATCCGTTTGCCACAAAACGTAAACGGATCCATTTTTGCACACTGGCGGATTTTGACTAACGCCAGAAAACTGAAGTGTGAAACAGGCCTAAGAGAAAGAAAAGACTCAATCTGAGAAGAGGTCACCTATAAGGTACCAGGATGTACATTTTTAGCTATTGGTACTGACTGCGTCTCATCAGTACTATGGTTCCTGTATAGTCCACAGTCTGATAAAGACTGATAACTCCCAGCATCTCCTTACCATTGTTAAGGACATACTGGGAGTTGTAGGTTCATGAGATACAAATGTATATGGGCCTGACTTAGAAGGATTCAGCTCATTAGTTATTAATCACATGATGTCATAGACCTAATGGAAAAGGGAAGAATCGTAGAATCGTAGAGTTGGAAGGGACCTCCTGGGCCATCTGGTCCAACCCCCTGCTCAAAGCAGGATTCGCTAAATCATCCCAGTCAGATGTCTGTCCAGCCTCTGTTTGAAGACTTCCATTGAAGGAGAACTCACCACTTCTCGTGGCAGCCTGTTCCACTCATTGATCACTCTAACTGTCAAAAAGTTTTTTCTAATATCTAATCTGTGTCTCCTCCCATTCAGTTTCATCCCATTGCTTCTAGTCTTTCCTTGTGCAAATGAGAATAAAGTTGATCCTTCTACAATGTGACAGCCCTTTAGATATTTGTAGACAGCTATTAAGTCTCCTCTCAGTCTTCTCTTTTGCAAACTAAACATTCCCAAATCCTGCAACCTTTCCTCATAAGACAGG
The DNA here is from genome assembly GCF_039654945.1 of Dendrobates tinctorius. Taxonomy (NCBI): domain Eukaryota; kingdom Metazoa; phylum Chordata; class Amphibia; order Anura; family Dendrobatidae; genus Dendrobates; species Dendrobates tinctorius. The sequence continues at coordinate 1,524,584 of NW_027361944.1, forward strand.
GTTTGCAGACCGGTCACCATTCTGGTCGCTCTTTTCTGAACTTGCTCCAGTTTGTTGATGTCTTTTTTAAAATGTGGTGCCCAAAACTGGACACAATATTCCAGATGAGGTCTGACCAAAGAGGAGTAGAGGGAAATAATGACTTCACGTGATCTAGACTGTATGCTTCTGTTAATACATCCTAGAATTGCATTTGCCTTTTATGTGTGTGCCTGACATAGAGTGCAAAGGCACACACATATGTGTCAATTATAAGCACACTATGCAAGCAATAAATTTTATAACTATAACAACTATATATCATGTCTCTGTTAAAAAACAAATGTACATAAAAATAACACATGGCATTCAATACATACATCAAATGTCATATATCATAAAGTAATTATACACACAATTATGTATAATGCATAATACATAGCACAAATACACAAAGAAAATTGTGAAAAAAATATATATAAAAATAAAACAAATAAAAATGTAAATGAAATAAACAAAAAAGAAAAAATGAATAAAAATGTGAACAAATATGAAATATTGAAGACCCAATGGGTACGAAAAGAGCCGTAGATTTCTTGTGAGAGGAGTGTTTCTTCATAAAGGGAGACTATGATCAGCGCTCATCAGCATGAAAGCGGCTCAAGCTGCAAAACAGCCAGAGACAGCCACATACCAGACTGAGCACGTCAGAAGGCTCCTAGGGAGGACAGAACTGGGCATGCGCTCAAGTGAGGACAAGAAAATAAAATAATTATGAAGAATAATAATCACTATTTAAAGTGATAGCAAGTGTTGAAAGTGAGGGGATAAAATATAATGATACTGAAATAATTATAGCGGTGTGTATGAACCATTAAAGTGAATATGCCTGACATAGAGTGCAAAGGCACACACATATGTGTCAATTATAAGCACACTATGCAAGTAATAAAAATTTTTTTTTAACAATTCGCATAATGTGTATGTGCATCATATAACTATAACAACTAAGAAATGTGATTGTTCATTCAAACCGCTGCTTTTTGCTATTGGTCCCTATTGAATAATGAATGTTTTGAATTTTCTCCAAAAGAAAGTAGTTGCAAACTCATCCTCTTAGAAACTTGTTTGGGCTGTTGAGAGGAGTAGAAAAACATCAAAAATTTCAATCCTGCACGATTCTACCAAGAAATGTGAGTGTTCATTCAAAACGCTGCTTTTTGCTATATTGGGCTCTATTGAATAATGAATGTTTTGAATTTTCTCCAAAAGTAAAGTAGTTGCAAACTCATCCTTTTAGAAACTTGTTTGGGCTGTTGAGAGGAGTAAAAAAACATCAAAAATTTCAATCCTGCATGATTCTACCAAGAAATGTGATTGTTCATTCAAAACGCTGCTTTTTCCTATTGGGCTCTATTGAATAATGAATGTTTTGAATTTTCTTAAACAATGTTTTTATTAAGGTTTTTCAAGATAACAGAAATATAAAACATACATTCATATAGTGTGAGTCATTTCCAATTTTGATCTCTTGTGATGCTTAATAGCTCATTTATGAGATTTTTTTTGCTATTATATTTCCAGTGAGTTGAGCCTTTGCAGAATTTTTTCCAGTATTTGGGATATATTTGTACTTTATCCTATATACAGTATGAGCCTGTACATTGCTTCCTATATACAGTATGAGGCCGCATATAGCCTTCTATATACAGTATGAGGCCGCATATAGTCTCCTATATACAGTATGAGCACCCACATATAGCCTCCTACGTACAGTATGAGCCTGCGCATTGCTTCCTATAAACAGTATGAGCCTACAAATCACTTCCTATATACAGTATGAGCCCACATATAGCCTCCTGAATACAGTGTTGGCCTCCTATATACTGTGTGAGTCCCCATATAGCCTTCTATATAGAGTATGAGCCTGCACATTGCTTTCTATATACAGTATGAGGCCACACATATAGCCTTCTATATACAGTATGAGGCCGCATATAGTCTCCTATATACAGTATGAGCCTGCACATCGCTTCCTATATACACAATATGAGCCCACATAGCCTCCTATATAAAGTATGTGCCTGCACATCGCTTCCTATATACAGTATGAGGCCGCATATAGCCTCCTATATACAGTACGAGCATCCACATATAGCCTCCTATGTACAGTATGAGCCTGCACATCGCTTCCTATAAACAGTATGAGCCTGCAAATCGCTTCCTATATACAGTATGAGCCCACATATAGCCTCCTGAATACAGTGTTTGCCTCCTATATACAATGTGAGTCCCCATATAGCCTCCTATATACAGTATGAGCCCCTATATAGCATCCCATATCTAACTGCATTTACCTTGGTATCATTAATTTTCTATGAGACTGCTCTGTTCTCATATTGTGCATTTATGCATTTAGTAGGGCTTAATGGAATGATTGCGCTTGTTACACATCAACTCTAGATGCGCTCACTTATTAGACTTTGGTTGGGGCAACTTTAAAATATAATAATGATAATGGTCCTGTCTAGTGACAAGTTTATTTTACAGGCTTCTGGAGAAAGGCACAATACCAGTCATTCAAGGGTTAATTCTTTGGAACACTGAGAGGGACTTTCTAGCCAATGAAACCACAGTATAAAACACCTGTGATAACTATGGCAACTGCGCTGATGTCATAAACACATGCATCTACGATGCAGGAGAAGATTCCAGAACCACAAGTCATTTAGCCGTAGACGGAGCCATACTTGATGTGTCTGGAGACCTGGAGCTTCATCACTCCACAATGGGAGGAAGGGGACACCGCCTAGCCAGCCAGATCAGCCATAGCGCCTAGCCAGCCAGATCAGCCATACCGCCTAGCCAGCCAGATCAATGGGGTGACAGATGTTGCAGCCAGATCTCCCTCACGTCCGGTACTCGCCGCCTTCACTTTATGTGTACGGCCTGGAGAAATTTTTGATGTTTTTCTACTCCTTTCATGAGCCCAAACAAGTCTCTAAAAGAATGAGTTTGCAACTACTTTACTTTTGGAGAAAATTCAAAACATTCATTATTCAATAGAGCCCAATAGCAAAAATCAGGTTTTGAATGAAGAATCACATTTCTTGGTAGAATCATGCAGGATTGAAATTTTTGATGTTTTTTTACTCCTCTCAACAGCCCAAACAAGTTTCTAAAAGGATGAGTTTGCAACTCCTTTACTTTTGGAGAAAATTCAAAACATTCATTATTCAATAGGGCCCAAACTATCAAAAACCAGCAGTTTGAATGAACACACATTTCTTGGTAGAATCGTGCAAGACTGAAATTTTTGATGTTTTTCTACTCCTTTCATGAGCCCAAACAAGTCTCTAAAAGCATGAGTTTGCAACTACTTTACTTTTGGAGAAAATTCAAAACATTCATTATTCAATAGAGCCCAATAGCAAAAATCAGGTTTTGAATGAAGAATCACATTTCTTGGTAGAATCATGCAGGATTGAAATTTTTGATGGTTTTTTACTCCTCTCAACAGCCCAAACAAGTTTCTAAAAGGATGAGTTTGCAACTACTTTACTTTTCTAGAAAATTCAAAACATTCATTATTCAATAGGGCCCAAAATATCAAAAACCAGTGGTTTGAATGAACACTCACATTTCTTGGTAGAATCATGCAGGACTGAAATTTTTGATGTTTTTCTACTCCTCTCATGAGCCTAAACAAGTCTAAAAGCATGAGTTTGCAACTACTTTACTTTTGGAGAAAATTCAAAACATTCATTATTCAATAGAGCCCAATAGCAAAAATCAGGTTTTGAATGAAGAATCACATTTCTTGGTAGAATCATGCAGGATTGAAATTTTTGATGGTTTATTACTCCTCTCAACAGCCCAAACAAGTTTCTAAAAGGATGAGTTTGCAACTACTTTACTTTTGGAGAAAATTCAAAACATTCATTATTCAATAGGGCCCAAAATATCAAAAACCAGCGGTTTGAATGAACACACATTTCTTGGTAGAATCATGCAGGACTGAAATTTTTGATGTTTTTCTACTCCTCTCATGAGCCCAAACAAGTCTCTAAAAGCATGAGTTTGTGCGATTTACAAACCCTGCTGAAACTGTAATAAAGTTCAACTTAATCACAATAATAATAAAACAGGGGTGGCATATACATGAACATTTAAGGGTATAGCGCATTTCCTTTACTCTTGTTTCGGTATACTCTAATTATGGCATCTAATTTGAAATCTAAATTGCCTACTGGTAAAAACCAGAAATCTACGAGCGCATCAAATCAGAAAATTTACACTGAATCTGTTAATCTATTAAGTCCAATTAAATCTAGATCCCCTCTAAAAAGGGAGAAAGCTATCTCATCTAGACACATGCCTCACGGTTTATCTAATAAGGCTACTCAGCAGGACTCGGATCAAAAAATTATATCTTCTGACCCCCGTACTCTATCTTTCACATCTTCTCAAGTTTTTGATAATAAAGGTGCCTCAAAACTTTCTTTTCAGAATGAGGAAAGTAAAATGGATTTATCCAAATCTTATAAGAGAAGAATTCCAGAAGGTGAAACTGTGAGAACAGAGGCAGCAGATTTAGATTCTAATACTTCATCTGATGACTATTCTCCAAATAGTACCCCAGTTAAACAACTCTCTAAAAAAGGCTGTCCGGAGTCGTCTTCTACTGATTTTCTGACTCCCCATGACTTTGACTTTAAAACCCTGTTGAACTCTGATAGGCGAGTCACTGAGGGTTTGCTTGCTGGCTTCCTCATATCCTTCCAGGAATCCACCAATCAAGCTAATCAATTCATGCATAAATCTATCAATGCAATCAATGCGTCGATTGAAACGGGATTTGATTCTCACAGGAAGGATATGCAGGAGATTAGTGAAAAATTCTCTCAAAGATTTGAACTGAATGAGAAAAGATTGTCAAAGGTTGAAAATAGAACAGATGAGTTAGTAAAGCAAAACTCAGATTTAAAAGCCGAACTTTTATCCGTGAGGTCCAAGTTAACGGACTTAGGCCGGTTTCACACTAGCGCATTTTCAACGCGCGCACGGCCGGGGGTAGCTCCGCCCCCGATCCGGCTCTCTGCCCGGCGTGCCCGCCCCTTCCTTGTAGCGCCGCCTCCTAGCGGACAGCGGCGCCTGCGATCGGCGCACCCTATCTTTAGCATAGGGTGCGCCGATCGTGCGCAGGCCGTGCGCTAGTTGCGCTTTGACCTGCGCTGCGCACTTTTGACGGTGCGCCGTGCGCGCCAAAATCAAACTTTTGGGATTTTGGCGCGCACGGCGCACCGTCAAAAGTGCGCAGCGCAGGTCAAAGCGCAACTAGCGCACGGCCTGCGCACGATCGGCGCACCCTATGCTAAAGATAGGGTGCGCCGATCGCAGGCGCCGCTGTCCGCTAGGAGGCGGCGCTACAAGGAAGGGGCGGGCACGCCGGGCAGAGAGCCGGATCGGGGGCGGAGCTACCCCCGGCCGTGCGCGCGTTGAAAATGCGCTAGTGTGAAACCGGCCTTAGAGGACCGGAGTAGACGGAACAACGTCAAGATTAGGGGGATACCTGAAAGCGTGATACAGAAAGACCTTTCAGATTACACTAAAGCTACGCTTAAAAAGGCTTTGCCGTCCTTAACTGATTTACAATTGATAATTGATAGGATTCACCGCCTGCCCCGCCCAAAGAATGTACCAATGGATAAGCCGAGGGATACGATACTTCACTTTCACTTTTTTGAAACTAAAGAAATGATACTAAGATATATTAGAGAGAAGGGCTCTCTACCTCCCCCTAATGATCATTTAAAATTCTTCTCTGATTTCTCAAAGTCAACTATGGAAGCTAGAAAATCGTTTAATCAAGCTACTAATGCTCACAGGGAAATGGGGATTCCATATAAATGGGGCTTTCCAACAAAGTTACTTGTGTCACATAGGGGTAAAATTGTCCCCTTCTTTACTCCAAAGGAAGCTTTAGACTTTATACGCTTTCTAGATGAGGATCCTTCTAACAAAGATACTGGTTGAATAGGGATATATCTCTCATTGGTCTTTGTATTATTTACATTTGACATTTGACAAAATATCAATGGCTTCATGGGTTCTCGCCACTTTGGCTTTTTTTTAAAGTCCCCAAAAAAAGGAGATTATCACGTTCAGTGATTAACTCCAGGAGGACTCTTTAGTTTGTTTATTTGTTTGTTAGTTTTTTTTTTTTTTTTTTTTTTTTTTTCCTTTTGTTGTTTCATTCGCCTTTTCTAGACATATACATTTTATTGAATTCAGCTAATAAGAGTAAGCAATCCTAAATATATATAAGATAATTTACTCTAATAAAAAAGGAAAGAGATTATCATGAGAATTAAAATCCTTTCACACAATGTTAAAGGACTGAACAGTCCCCATAAGCGCTATATAACTTGGAGAGAAATAAGACAGCTTCAAGCGGATGTCTCTTGTTTACAAGAGGTCAAATTAATAAAAGATATACATCCAACCTTTCAGCATAAAGATTTTCCATATATTTTTAAATCCCTCAATAATAATAAAAAAAGTGCGGGAGTTATAACCATTATAAAGAAGAATATTCCCTTCCAATTAATTGAAGAACATCCCGACACCCAGGGAAGATTTCACATCCTCATATGTAAGTTAAATTTTAACCTTTGTACAATCGTGAATATATATGCCCCAAATAATGGTCAGATCTCTTTTTTTAATAAATTAATGCAGAAGATTGACGAAGTTAAAAAAGGTGACCTCATGCTAATAGGGGACTTCAATCTAGTTCCCGATAGAGAAATTGACTCATCATCTTCTGCTACTTCTAAATCAGGCCGATCTCTGAAAAATTGGATAAAACAAAATGAGATGTATGACATTTTCAGATGTCTAAATACCACCTCTAGAGAATTTACATATTACTCAGATATATATAAGACATCTTCCAGAATAGACTTATTTCTAACCAATGTCTTTTCTATCACAAAATTTAAGAAAATTGAAATTCTTGAGAAGTCCTTTTCCGACCACGCCCCTGTGTTGGCAGTATTTGAATCAGGCCCTCCAGTAGCAAACACTTTTCTTTGGAAGGTTAATCCTACCCTACTACGTACCCCAAAGTATAGAAATATAATTACCGAAACTATTGATAATTATTTTAAAGAAAACTCTTCAGATAGTATTGATCCCTTTACATTATGGAACGCCCACAAGGCGGTCTTGAGAGGATGTCTCATCCAACTCTCCACGAGATACAAAAAATTGCTGACCTCCAGAACCAAATTGCTTCAAAAGAAAAACAACAAAATTCCCTGTCTGCTCCATCCCATATTATCCATCTTGATATCCTGAAATTGAGACAGGAGTTAAGATCCGAAATTATTTCCGAGTACGATTCCATTGTTAGAGCATCAAAATATAATCTGTATGCTTCAATTAACAAACCCACCAAATATATGACAAGTAAACTTAAACAAGCTCGCGTAAGTAGAAGGATTGTTAAAATAAAATCCCCTTCAGGAGAAATGAAACAACACCCCTCTGATATTACCGAAATATTTGCGGATTATTTCGAAACCCTCTATAATCTTAAAAAAGATCCCTTAGTTCATACTCCTAATCAAAAAGAGATTGACCTTTTTCTTTCTAAATTGACCCTTCCCCAACTAGATAATTTGGACCTAACTCTTTTAAATCAACCGTTTACTGTAGAAGAAATTGCCAAAACGATTGACAAACTTAAACTTAACAAATCCCCTGGCCCAGATGGGTTCACAAACGAATATCTCAAGTTTTTCTCCAACATTTTATCCCCGCACCTAAAATCTCTTTTTGACCACGTTTCTAGTATTGGATCGTTCCCCAAAGAAATGACGGAGGCAACTATCATTTTGATCCCCAAAGACATTAGAAACCCAGAAGAAGTTAAAAATTATCGTCCGATCTCTTTAATTAACACTGATATTAATGTATATTCGAAAATTTTAGCGGATCGATTAAAGAATCTTTTACCTGATCTTGTTAAAAATTATCAAGTAGGGTTTGTCTCCGGAAGACAAGTAACAGACGGTACCAGAAGAATCTTGAACTTGTTTAACATAGCTAGCTCTAATAATCTCCCTTCACTATTTATCTCGTTGGATGCCCAAAAAGCTTTTGATAGGGTGAATTGGGATTATCTTAAAGCTACTTTACTAAAGTTTGGTTTTGACAATCGCTTTATAACATCTATATTTGCATTGTACTCTAATACTATTAATGCTAAAACCTATACTAATAATCACCTTTCTAGGAATTTCAACATCACTAATGGAACAAGGCAGGGCTGCCCCCATTCGCCCCTTTTATTTGCCTTGGCAGTCGAGCCCTTGGCGGAAATGATCAGACAATGTACTGATATTTCGGGTTTTAAAACAAAAAATTATCATCACAAGTTAACCTTATTTGCTGACGACCTTATGTTATCAGTCACTGATCCGGCTAATTCACTTAACGCTTTAATCACCATTTTAGATGAGTTCTCTAAGGTCTCATATTTTAAAATAAATCCCCAAAAATCTAAAATAATACATTTTAATTTACGTCCCTCTGAAATTGAAGCCTTTAAAGAATTATCTGAATTTTACTGGGAAGATTTTGAACTAGAATACTTGGGGATAATTTTCCCTAAAGATTTGAAACTCATTGTTTCTAAGAATATGGAACATCTCAGTAAGAAAATCTTAAAAGACCTTTCTGGTTATAATAATTGCGATCTATCCCTGATGGGAAGAACCTTGGTAATAAAAACATATATTTTACCTAAAATTCTTTTTGTACTTAGGAATTTACCTCTTACGATTCCCACTTCCCTTTTATTTAAAATCCAAAAAGCAATTAACCTTTTTATCTGGAAAGGGAAGAAACCTAGAGTTGCTACTGAAATTTTATATAAGAAAAAGAGTAATGGAGGCCTTGCACTCCCCAATATTCAAATCTATTTTCAAGCTTCTCTTATTCTTCAGAGTCAACAGTGGTTTTCTACGAAAACACTTCCCGCTTGGTTGGACCTTGAGCTAGAACATTATGGGACTAGTTCAATATCAGATTTTTTCTTTAAAGATCTGATATCTCCTTCGATCATTACTTATCAACATCCTGTTGTAAATTCTATACTGACTATGTGGAGGAGTTTCACAAAATTAAAGAAAGGTGACGACAGGAAAAGCATTTTGAAAAAATTCCCATTAAAATTATCAAAAATATATAAATGTCCAGTTCCAGAGGAGTGGTGCAGCTTTAAAATTAATACGGTAGGGGATTTATGGGACGGACAAAATTTTTTACCCTTTAATGAAATTAAAAATAAATTTCATGTCCCGTCTACACATTTCACCTCTTATCTACTTCTGAAAGATCTTCTGCGGAAATTTTTGACTAGTAGAGCTTTGAATTCGGATATTGTGGCCTCCATGTTTGCAAATGTTGCTCTTAAGTCGACTTGGTGTCTTAAAAACATATATTCCCACCTTAATGATGATACCGAACTCTTTAAAAATGTATACATTCAAAGATGGGAAAGGGATTTTAACATAAAATTTGATGAAGACCAATGGGGGAAGGCCATAAGGTTTTCAAATGCATCTACTATTTCTGCGACTTTACAGGAGTCTTTCTTTAAAACTTTAATTAGATGGCATTACACTCCGATTAGGTTAGCTCATATAGATAATAAATACTCCCCTCTATGCTGGAGGAATTGTGGTTTTCCAGGTAACCTGTACCACATTTTCTGGAGCTGTCCTAAATTGAAGAGATTGTGGAAAGAAGTTACGAATCATATAAATACTCTCTCTGACAACGCAGTGAAGGTCACCCCACAAATGGCATTACTTTCTTTGGGCACTGAAGAAATAAATCCTGTTATTCAATTTGTAATGATACATACTTTTTTGGTGACCAAAAACGCTATAGCTTTCTGGTGGCTTAAAACTGATTTACCTTCTTTTGCTGATATTTTAGGTAAATTACGGACTCATAATTCTATGGAGAAAAGATTTGCCTTTATTAATGGTACTCTCCATAAATATCACACTAAATGGGATGTTTGGAATTTGAAATTTTCTTAATTTATGTTATCTAAAACTCTACTGTAAACTCAATATGACAATGTTGGTTCCTTTTTTGAGAGGATTGCATTCAAGCGATGTATTATATTTGTTTCTTATGTACACTACTTGTATTAAACAATTTTATTTAATGTGTGATGTAACACGTAGAGTAGAGTTCTCTACTTTTTACTTTGTCCATTTACCCTTTCCCTCTATACTTGAAACTTTAATAAAAATATTTAAACAAAAAAGCATGAGTTTGCAACTACTTTACTTTTGGAGAAAATTCAAAACATTCATTATTCAATAGAGCCCAATAGCAAAAATCAGGTTTTGAATGAAGAATCACATTTCTTGGTAGAATCATGCAGGATTGAAATTTTTGATGGTTTTTTACTCCTCTCAACAGCCCAAACAAGTTTCTAAAAGGATGAGTTTGCAACTACTTTACTTTTGGAGAAAATTCAAAACATTCATTATTCAATAGGGCCCAAACTATCAAAAACCAGCGGTTTGAATGAACACACATTTCTTGGTAGAATCGTGCAAGACTGAAATTTTTGATGTTTTTCTACTCCTCTCATGAGCCCAAACAAGTCTCTAAAAGCATGAGTTTGCAACTACTTTACTTTTGGAGAAAATTCAAAACATTCATTATTCAATAGAGCCCAATAGCAAAAATCAGGTTTTGAATGAAGAATCACATTTCTTGGTAGAATCATGCAGGATTGAAATTTTTGATGGTTTTTTACTCCTCTCAACAGCCCAAACAAGTTTCTAAAAGGATGAGTTTGCAACTACTTTACTTTTGGAGAAAATTCAAAACATTCATTATTCAATAGGGCCCAAAATATCAAAAACCAGCGGTTTGAATGAACACACATTTCTTGGTAGAATCATGCAGGACTGAAATTTTTGATGTTTTTCTACTCCTCTCATGAGCCCAAACAAGTCTCTAAAAGCATGAGTTTGCAACTACTTTACTTTTGGAGAAAATTCAAAACATTCATTATTCAATAGAGCCCAATAGCAAAAATCAGGTTTTGAATGAAGAATCACATTTCTTGGTAGAATCATGCTGGATTGAAATTTTTGATGTTTTTCTACTCCTCTCATGAGCCCAAACAAGACTCTAAAAGGATGAGTTTGCAACTACTTTACTTTTGGATAAAATTCAAAACATTCATTATTCAATAGAGCCCAATAGCAAAAACCAGCGTTTTCAATGAAGAATCACATTTCTTGGTAGAATCATGCAGGATTGAAATTTTCTGATGGTTTTTTATTCCTCTCAACAGCCCAAACAAGTTTCTAAAAGGATGAGTTTGCAACTACTTTACTTTTCTAGAAAATTCAAAACATTCCTTATTCAATAGGGCCCAAAATATCAAAAACCAGTGGTTTGAATGAACACTCACATTTCTTGGTAGAATCGTGCAGGACTGAAATTTTTGATGTTTTTCTACTCCACTCAACAGCCCATACAAGTTTCTAAAAGAATGAGTTTGCAACTACTTTACTTTTGGAGAAAATTCAAAACATTCATTATTCAATAGGGCCCAAAATATCAAAAACCAGCGGTTTGAATGAACACACATTTCTTGGTAGAATCATGCAGGACTGAAATTTTTGATGTTTTTCTACTCCTCTCATGAGCCCAAACAAGTCTCTAAAAGCATGAGTTTGCAACCAGTTTACTTTTGGAGAAAATTCAAAACATTCATTATTCAATAGAGCCCAATAGCAAAAATCAGGTTTTGAATGAAGAATCACATTTCTTGGTAGAATCATGCAGGATTGAAATTTTTGATGGTTTTTTACTCCTCTCAACAGCCCAAACAAGTTTCTAAAAGGATGAGTTTGCAACTACTTTACTTTTGGAGAAAATTCAAAACATTCATTATTTAATAGAGCCCAATAGCAAAAATCAGGTTTTGAATGAAGAATCACATTTCTTGGTAGAATCATGCAGGATTGAAATTTTTGATGGTTTTTTACTCCTCTCAACAGCCCAAACAAGTTTCTAAAAGGATGAGTTTGCAACTACTTTTGGAGAAAATTCAAAACATTCCTTATTCAATAGGGCCCAAAATATCAAAAAACAGTGGTTTGAATGAACACTCACATTTCTAGGTAGAATCGTGCAGGACTGAAATTTTTGATGTTTTTCTACTCGTCTCATGAGCCCAAAAAAGTCTCTAAAAGCATGAGTTTGCAACTACTTTACTTTTGGAGAAAATTCAAAACATTCATTATTCAATAGGGCCCAAACTATCAAAAACCAGCTGTTTGAATGAACACTCACATTTCTTGGTAGAATCGTGCAGGACTGAAATTTTTGATGTTTTTCTAATCCTGCAGCAAATAAACAGGAGAACACAGCGGGGTGCAGTCTTTACACTTTTACTCACATTTTGAGTTGCAAACCAGGGCACTGAGTACAGATGGTAATGGAGATCCAGCCAGCCTGGAAGCAATTTAGGATCCACTAAGCCAGATGGGTTGGAGGCCTCCTTTCTGCACTGTCCCATGAGGTCTAAAGCTATGCTCAACATGCAAAACAGAAGCCGCGGAGACACCATCACGTGTTTCTCAACGCAAGCAATGACCAGCCAGGTCTTTGTCCAGGAAGGAACAACCACGGGAAGAGCAGTCTCCAATGAAGGAAACCACCTATGCCAAAACATGGTATCCATCCACATACAGCTGTTTCGGGGTATTGCCCCTCATCAGTGTGGAGTAGGAAACTGGCTGGTAGGAGCAATGCCTAGTAAAAAGACTATGAAGAGGAGGATGAATGAACTCATGGAGATCAACATCCGACACTGCGGAGACACCATCACGTGTTTCTCAACGCAGTGATTCTAGAGCACTGCCCCCATCCCTTATGGGAAATATGCAAAACATGCAAAACAGAATCCGCGGAGACACCATTACGTGTTTCTCAACGCAAGCAATGACCAGCCAGGTCTTTGTCCGGGAAGGAACAACCACGGGAAGGGCAGTCTCCAATGAAGGAAACCACCTATGCCAAAACATGGTATCCATCCACATACAGCTGTTTCGGGGTATTGCCCCTCATCAGTGTGGAGTAGGAAACTGGCTGGTAGGAGCAATGCCTAGTAAAAAGACTATGAAGAGGAGGATGAATGAACTCATGGAGATCAACATCCGACACTGCGGAGACACCATCACGTGTTTCTCAACGCAGTGATTCTAGAGCACTGCCCCCATCCCTTTTGGGAAATATGCAAAACATGCAAAACAGAAGCCGCGGAGACACCATCACGTGTTTCTCAACACAAGCAATGACCAGCCAGGTCTTTGTCCGGGAAGGAACAACCACGGGAAGGGCAGTCTCCAATGAAGGAAACCACCTATGCCAAAACATGGTATCCATCCACATACAGCTGTTTCGGGGTATTGCCCCTCATCAGTGTGGAGTAGGAAACTGGCTGGTAGGAGCAATGCCTAGTAAAAAGACTATGAAGAGGAGGATGAATGAACTCATGGAGATCAACATCCGACACTGCGGAGACACCATCACGTGTTTCTCAACGCAGTGATTCTAGAGCACTGCCCCCATCCCTTATGGGAAATATGCAAAACATGCAAAACAGAAGCCGCGGAGACACCATCACGTGTTTCTCAACGCAAGCAATGATGATGAATGGGGGGGCAATGATGAAAGTGCAGGTTCGGCCCACCCACCCGCCATCAGACACACCACCGTACTATCAGGGGCCCTGTGCCAGTGCCGTCGCCAACGAGTGGGCCCCCCCTGCTTGCTCAGGATCACAGCACTTGCAAGGTTGAAATACTGTGCAGTGAGATGGAAGATGGGGACGACGAGGAGTCTAGACTAGTACAGGGATTCCCCAGCGAGGAGACTTATTTGATTGTTTGCAGTGTTGGGACAGCAATTTTTGGGGAGCACTATACTCTGGAGAATGATAGATGGGGCCCACCATACACTGGAACATTCCAAAGGTGGACATCAGACACTGGAGCAGCATTTACAGGGCCCATTATACACTAGAGCATTAGAAATGGGGCCCATTATGTTTGGAGCATTATTTGGGCCCATAAGACAGTGGAGCTTCATCCATAGGGACCAACATATACTGTAGCATTATGTGGAGCTCATCATATACTGTTTCAAACATTATATGGGACCAATGATTCTGTATGGAGAAATAGATGGGCCTCGTCATGAGATGTAAAAAGTGAAGTATTTTTCATTGTACTATACCGCTATTTCTCTGCCGTATCGGAGCATGATGAGTTTTGGTATGTGTTAAAGGGGCGCTCTTTCGCCCAGGGCACATGAAAACCTGGAGCCAGCCCCCCCCCACAACTTTAGCCAAATAACCCCCATTTTTCAGAGCGTAACTTGTATTATGAAGTTAATTAAGGTTGACAAGCTTAAGTAAGAAGAATTGATGCTTTTGGCATTCAAATGGGCACTGTAGGTGTGTTTCCTGTCCTCCTCTCACTGCCGACTTTTATTCCCCATTGACTTACATTGGGTTTCGTGTTTCGGGACGACCCCGACTTTTCCCTATAATCGGACGATCTTGCTCGACCCGACTTTTGGAAAAGTCGGGTTTCACGAAACGAAACTCGACCCTAAAAAACAAAAAGTCGCTCAACTCTATCAACGACCAAAGGGGCGGCAAATTTTTCGACCGCCCCGGGCGCCACAAACAGTTGCTATGCCACTGAGCTGCAGGAATGTATAATGTGTATAAAGTGCACAGTAATGAATGTTCTAAATATTCACTGTCATTACCAAGAATTATCCGTGTTATATGGCCGGAACAAGATGCAGTGCCACCGACGGCGCGCAGGCAGGTAAATAGGATGGTTTTTTTCTTAACAGGAATCATACATACAAAGATAGGGGATAAGGAGCCATGCATACAATGACAGGGACGGGGGAAACATACATACCACGGTAGGGATGAGTGGTCAATGCACACCCGGCTTATACTCAAGTCAATAAGTTTACCCAGTTTTTCGTGGCAAAAGTTGGTGCCTCGGCTTATACTCGGGTCGGCTTATACTCGAGTATATACGGTAATAGGTAAAACCTGACAAGAATAAACAATAATTTGCAGTTAGCCCAATTGTGGGGATAAATAGCTGAGAAATAAATAGTGATTAGTATATCTTAATAAATATATTGCAACCCAGTAAAAAGCTGTGAAAAAAAAATGGTAGTTACTATTTCCATTAAGTTTTGCACTCAACCAGTTGATTAACCAAGAGTGATGGCATGTACCCGAATAGAATTCTCCTAGAGGCTGCAAATAAGAGTGGCAGGAAGTAAAGGGTTAATTGGTACATAGAACACACAATTGGGTGAAAATATTAAATGGTCATGAGCAAAATGTCCCGGCATAGTGTGATTATATCCTTAGTCCATAGTTAATGCTTGGTATAAACGTGCATTCATAAAATAGTCCAATGTCTATAGCCATGGGGAGAGCTGCCCCGGCCGATGACAGATACACCAAGTACTTTCTCCAATGAGTGGAGGGCTCGTGCCCTGTGAAATAGCGCGCTGAACAGTACAAGGTGATTTCACCATATATAGTTGTATGTGAGTGTTGCTACTCACAATACCTCTGATGGTCTGCGTAGAATCCGGTGACTGCGTTCTGGCTGGTGTAGTAAAGGTCGGACCTGGGAGATGCGGCGATATGCCGAGGTGTAGTGTGAGACCAGCGCTCCTGCGCTCCAGCTGTCGGCAGGGATCCGGTCACTCTGGTCGATAGCTGCGTCCCGGCAGATGTGCAGTAGGAGCAGGACCTGTGTGACGCGGTGGATCACGTGGTGCCGTGTAACTGCTGCTAGATGGAGGTACGGGTGGCAAAAAGGGCCGAAACCAACGCGTTTCGGAAAACTCAGCTTCTTTCTTCAGGTCCGGGACATATTGCTTCTGACCATTTAATATTTTCACCCAATTGTGTTCTATGTACATATTAACCCTTTACTTCTAGGAGAATTCTATTCGGGTACATGCCATCTCTCCTTGGTTAATCAACTGTTTGAGTGCAATACTTACTATTTCCATTAACTACCATTTTTTTCACAGCTTTGTACTGAGCGAGTTGCAATATATTCATTAAGATATACTAATCACTATTTATTTCTCAGCTATTTATCCCCACTATTGGGCTAACTGCAGTTTATTGTTTATTCTTGTCAGGTTTTAACTATTAAACATTCTTCTATTTGTCTCATTAATAAGTGACTAGCTTTTCTCCCACATCTTGTTTTTTTCAGCGCGAGTCTATCACAAATATTTATAATCCTTTCGATTTCCTTGTGGTTGGTATCTAGAGTCGCAGCAGTTACAAAACCTTTTACACAGGCGTCACTTTATCGCTATCCTTCATTTTTTGTTTTTAACAATTTTTCCCTGGATCTGTAGCTGGATATTTCCTGCTTTTGAATTGCCTCCTATATACAGTATGAGCCTGCACATTGCTTCCTATATACAGTATGAGTATGCACATAGTCTCCTATATACAGTATGAGCCTGCACATTGCTTCCTATATACAGTATGAGGCCGCATATAGCCTCCTATATACAGTATGAGCCGGCACAGCGCTTCCTATATACAGTATGAGTCTGCACATAGTCTCCTATATACAGTATGAGCCTGCACATCGCTTCCTATATACAGTATGAGGCCGCATATAGCCTCCTATATACAGTATGAGCCTGTACTTCGCTTCCTATATACAGTATGAGGCCGCATATAGCCTCCTATATACAGTATGAGCACCCACATATAGCCTCCTGAATGCAGTGTTTACCTCCTATATACAGTATGAGCCTGCACATTGCTTCCTATATACAGTATGAGCCTGCACATAGCCTCCTATATACAGTAGCAAAAAAAAAATGATTGAATGAGAGTAATGGTTTTGGGTCCTTTCTGTAAAAATCGTATGGGTATCTTTTTAGTCTTGGTTTTAGTTTTCTGTTTTTAATTATTTTTTCCTGTGCTTATACTCCAGTTCTCTATCTTCGCATCGCAATATATAAGATCTGGCATGGAATTCATTGTTGAGGGCATTTCAAGATTTTATGAAGAAACACTCCTCTCACAAGAAATCTACGGCTCTTTTCGTACCCATTGGGTCTTCAATATTTCATATTATTTGTTCACATTTTTATTCATTTTTTCTTTTTTTATTTCTTTATTTCATTTACGTTTTTATTTGTTTTATTTTTATATATATTTTTTTCACTCATTTTTTATTTTTTTCACAATTTTCTTTGTGTATTTTTGCTATGTATTATGCATTATACATAATTGTGTGTATAATTACTTTATGATATATGACATTTGATGTATGTATTGAATGCCATGTGTTATTTTTATGTACATTTGTTTTTTAACAGAGACATGATATATAGTTGTTATAGTTATATGATGCACATACACTTTCATATAGCCTGCATACACATTATGCTAATTGTTAAAAAAAATTTTTATTGCTTGCATAGTGTGCTTATAATTAACACATATGTGTGTGCCTTTGCACTCTATGTCAGGCATATTCACTTTAATGGTTCATACACACCGCTATAATTATTTCAGCATCATTATGTTTTATCCCCTCACTTTCAACACTTGCTATCACTTTAAATAGTGATTATTATTCTTCATAATTATTTTATTATCTTGTCCTCACTTGAGCGCATGCCCAGTTCTGTCCTCCCTAGGAGCCGTCTGACGTGCTCAGTCTGGTATGTGGCGGTCTCTGGCTGTTTTGCAGCTTGAGCCGCTTTCATGCTGATGAGCGCTGATCATAGACTCCCTGTTCATAGTGGGGACTCAACAGCGCATGCGCCGATAATGCTGTGGACGTTTAGAACTGGATACTATTGACGTCATTGTGGACACTACAGCTCAGGTCCTGAATTTTACAAGCTTTATTAGGGAAAGCGGTTTATTGGTTGACTGCACTATATAAACTAGATCCGGGGCACTTGTAAACCACGCCTCCTGAGGAAGCTGCGGCGTAACGCGCGTAGGGGCGGCAGGTTTTACAGCGACATACACTACACATGTAAGTTGTTACTTTCTAATGCAGTCCTTTTATCTTACTCTGGAATTTGTATAGACAGTTTTTACTCTGTGTACACTTAACGCCTACCAGGCTTATTTGATACAAGGCACTTGTGCACTTTATATTCAGCAGTTTACTCTGGGCACTTATTGTATGCAAAACCTTATCTGGGCATACATATTATGTAAATGGAGAGTTTGCTGTTTACTATGCATTCTATTTGTGAAAGGAAAGCAAAGAAACTACATGTTTTATACAGATAAAAACTTTATTAACTGTCAAGGTGCTGGTTTAATTATATTGTGTTTATGTCTGCTGTAACTTGCATTTATCATTTATGCTCTGTTAATTATTCTAAATAAATTATTTAGCTTGAAAAACTCCAATTTTGATCTCTTGTGATGCTTAATAGCTCATTTATGAGATTTTTTTTGCTATTATATTTCCAGTGAGTTGAGCCTTTGAAGAATTTTTTCCAGTATTTGGGATATATTTGTACTTTATCCTATGTACAGTATGAGCCTGTACATCGATTCCTATATACAGTATGAGGCTGCATATAGCCTCCTATATACAGTATGAGCCCACATAGCCTCCTGTATACAGTATGAGCCTGCATATTGCTTCTATATACAATATGAGCCCACATAGCCTCCTATATACAGAATGAGCCTGTACATCGATTCCTATATACAGTATGAGGCCGCATATAGCCATCTATATACAGTATGAGGCCGCATATAGTCTCCTATATACAGTATGAGCCTGCATATTGCTTCTATATACAATATGAGCCCACATAGCCTCTTATATACAGTATGAGCCTGCACATCGCTTCCTATATACAGTATGAGGCCACATATAGCCTCCTATGTACGGTATGAGCCTGCACATCGCTTCCTATATACAGCATGAGGCTGCATATAGTCTCCTATATACAGTATGAGCACCCACATATAGCCTCCTGAATACAGTTTTTGCCTCCTATATACAGTATGAGCCTGCACATTGCTTCCTATATACAGTATGAGCCTGCACATAGCCTCCTATATACAGTATGAGCCTGTACATCACTTCCTATATACAGTATGAGGCCGCATATAGCTTCCTATATACAGTATGAGCACCCACATATAGCCTCCTATGTACAGTATGAGCCTGCGCATTGCTTCCTATAAACAGTATGAGCATCCACATAGCCTCCTATGTACAGTATGAGCCTGCACATGGCTTCCTATAAACAGTATGAGCCTGCACATTGCTTCCTATAAACAGTATGAGCCTGCAAATCGCTTTCAATATACAGTATGAGCCCACATACAGCCTCCTGAATACAGTATTTGCCTCCTATATACAGTGTGAGTCCCCATATAGCCTTCTATATACAGTATGAGCCTGCACATCGCTTCCTATATACAGTATGAGGCCACATATAGCCTCCTATATACAGTATGAGCACCCACATATAGCCTCCTGTATACAATATGATGCTGCATATAGCCTCCTATATACAGTATGAGCCCGCATATAGCCTCCTATATACAGTATCAGCCTGTACTTTGCTTCCTATATACAGTATGAGGCCGCATATAGCCTCCTATATACAGTATGAGCACCCACATATAGCCACCTGAATGCAGTGTTTACCTCCTATATACAGTATGAGCCTGCACATAGCCTCCTATATACAGTATGAGCCTGCACATTGCTTCCTATATACAGTATGAGGCTGCATATAGCCTCCTATATACAGTATGAGCCCACATAGCCTCCTGTATACAGTATGAGGCCGCATATAGCCTTCTATATACAGTATGAGGCCGCATATAGTCTCCTATATACAGTATGAGCCTGCACATTGCTTCCTATATACAATATGAGCCCACATAGCCTCCTATATACAGTATGAGCCTGCACATCGCTTCCTATATACAGTATGATGCCACATATAGCCTCCTATGTACGGTATGAGCCTGCACATCGCTTCCTATATACAGTATGAGGCTGCATATAGCCTCCTATATACAGTATGAGCACCCACATATAGCCTCCTG
Organism: Dendrobates tinctorius; assembly: GCF_039654945.1. NCBI lineage: Eukaryota > Metazoa > Chordata > Amphibia > Anura > Dendrobatidae > Dendrobates > Dendrobates tinctorius. The sequence goes on from NW_027361944.1 coordinate 1,544,808, forward strand.
AATACAGTTTTTGCCTCCTATATACAGTATGAGCCTGCACATTGCTTCCTATATACAGTATGAGCCTGCACATAGCCTCCTATATACAGTATGAGCCTATACATCACTTCCTATATACAGTATGAGGCCGCATATAGCCTCCTATATACAGTATGAGCCTGTACTTCGCTTCCTATATACAGTATGAGGCCACATATAGCCTCCTATATACAGTATGAGCATCCACATATAGCCTCCTATGTACAGTATGAGCCTGCGCATTGCTTCCTATAAACAGTATGAGCATCCACACAGCCTCCTATGTACAGTATGAGCCTGCACATCGCTTCCTATAAACAGTATGAGCCTGCAAATCGCTTCCTATATACAGTATGAGCTCACATATAGCCTCCTGAATACAGTGTTTGCCTCCTATATACAGTGTGAGTCCCCATATAGCCTCCTATATACAGTATGAGCCCCTATATAGCATCCCATATCTAACTGCATTTACCTTGGTATCATTAATTTTCTATGAGACTGCTCTGTTCTCATATTGTGCATTTATGCATTTAGTAGGGCTTAATGGAATGATTGTGCTTGTTACACATCAACTCTAGATGCGCTCACTTATTAGACTTTGGTTGGGGCAACTTTAAAATATAATAATGATAATTTTCCTGTCTAGTGACAAGTTTATTTTACAGGCTTCTGGAGAAAGGCACAATACCAGTCATTCAAGGGTTAATTCTTTGGAACACTGAGAGACTTTCTAGCCAATGAAACCACAGTATAAAACACCTGTGATAACTATGGCAACTGCTCTGATGTCATAAACACATGCATCTATGATGCAGGAGAAGATTCCAGAACCACAAGTCATTTCAGCCGTAGACGGAGCCATACTTGATGTGTCTGGAGACCTGGAGCTTCATCACTCCACAATGGGAGGAAGGGGACACCGCCTAGCCAGCCAGATCAGCCATAGCGCCTAGCCAGCCAGATCAGCCATACCGCCTAGCCAGCAAGATCAATGGGGTGATAGATGTTGCAGCCAGATCTCCCTCACGTCCGGTACTCGCCGCCTTCACTTTATGTGTACGGCCTGGAGAGGTCGCATTAGGCTTCTCCAAAACAAATATGACACAATGTACAAATTCAGGTACAATTTGCTGTTACATGTTGGCACTAACCTTCTAAGCCCAAGGGAAGGGCAGTCCTGCAGCCATGGTTCCCTAGAGGTTTCCACCACAGGGGGTTTTTCCTCTCCTGAGTGCTGAAGGACGATTCTTCGTGAGTCGGGGGTTCTGCCATTTTCAGTGTCTCTTTCATAGTAATTGGCTGATTCTAAATTTCAGACACTGAAAGAAATAATAATGATGAGATTTGGAATAAAATTCGGTCAATTTAACATCCAATAAAAGTGTTGTGTGTGTTTCTTTCACAATCTTCGGTTGGTGAGATTTTGTTGGGGGATCAGGATCCAGCATCTATGATCAAGCCATGAAGCCAGATATGAAGTCAGAGCAATTTAACCTTGCGCTGGAAGACAGGACGGAGCAGAGATGACAAAGTGTGACTGCACAATTAGCACAAGTTCACACTCTTCCTCCCATTCAGATACACGAGGGGATTCAGGGCCGAGTTGGGACTAAAAAGCAGCCCTGGCACACAAAATTCACCAGCCCACATACAATAAGTGTCCTCAACCCAAATCGTAGAACACTGATAGGTCATGTAGGATTTTGCTTTATCCGTTACCAGGGCCGAAACAAAGTATTTTGGGTGCCCAAGGCAGATGAAGCCGAAGGCGCCCATTTTGCATTTCTACTCAGACGGTGTTAGGCCCAGTATGGATTGCACGTGATTGCACAAAGGTTAGAAAGAGTACCGTATCCCCAGATAACATGTATGGATAGCGTACACATTCAAAATATATGTCTATACATCAGGAGGCAGGCTCAGACGGTGTCAGGCACAGTATGGATTTGACGACCCAGATTACACAGCGGAGGAGCAGGGAGAGGTAAAGATTGCAAATGCTGGGGCCCTGCCCAAGCAAGGGGGGCCCACTCGTGGGCGTCGGTACTGGCACTGGGCCCCTCATAGTACAGCGGTGTGTCTGACGGCGGGTGTGCACCACCACCGTCAGAGACACTTGATTGCACTATGAGGGACCCTGTGCCAGTGCCCGCGCCCAAGAGTCGGCCTACCCACCTGTCCAGGGCAACGGCACTCGCACGGTGTCGTGCGCTAGGTGGTGACCCCGGCCATGGGGGGGAGGCAGCACAGTTAGGGAGTTTTAGAAAGTGGCATATGTTGATGTTGGACATTCAGCTGATGCAAAAGGCTAAATAGGTGAAGTCCCAGGAAGAGGTGGACCAAAGCAAGCCATTTTTCTGTCACCCTATGTGTCATCAGGGGAAGGTGGGACAAAATCCTTGGAAACCCATGCATGGTTCATTTTAATGAAGGTTAGATCATCCACATTTTGGGTTGACAGACGGGTCCTTTTTTCTGTCAGGATTGATCCAGCTGCACTGAAGACTCTTTCCGATAGCACACTTGCAGCTGGGCAAGCGAGTTCCTGTAAGGCATATTGGGCCAATTCAGGCCAGGTGTCCAGTTTAGCGGCCCAATAGTCAAAGGGGAATGACCTGTGTGGGAGAACATCGATATGGGAGGAAAAGTAGTTTGTAACCATAGTTGACAACTGCTGTCTCCTGTCACTTTCCATCGATGCAGTATTACCAGTTGTGTGAGCGGTATTTGAAAAATCAGTCCACAACATTGTCATGAAACCCCTGTCTCCAATGCCACTTCTGCTGTGTGCACCACGAACACCTCTGCCAAGCTGCCCCCGGCCCGTACGGCTCGTGTGAGAACCATCACCGCTGCTGTGTGCTGGGAATGCCTCAAGCAACCGATTTACAAGAGTTGCTTGTTTATTAGCCAATATTAGGTCAAGGTTCTCCTGTGGCATGATGTTTTGTAATTTGCCTTTATAGCGTGGATCCAGGATGCTGGCCAACCAGTAGTCGTCATCGTTCATCATTTTGGCAATGCGGGGGTCCCTTTTTAGGATCCGCAAGGCATAATCTGACATGTGGGCCAATGTTCCCGGTGTCAATGATGCACTGCGAGTGCTGGTTGGAGGAGCACTTTCTGGCAAATCCACATCCCTCCAGTCACGCACAAACCCTGTACCAGACCTTGCCACGCCAACATTTTCACTTGCCCCACGAGATGCATCCTCCTCCCCTAAGTAATCATCCCCATCATCATCCTCCTCCTCCTCTTCTTCCTCCACCTCGTCCAGGAGAGGTCCCTGAGCAGACAATGGCTGAATGTCATCAAGGATTCCCTCCTCCTCTTCCTCCTCATCAACATTGGCTGCAGACGCCTGCTCCTTAAGGTGCGTCAAAGTTTGCATGAGCAGACGCACAAGTGGGATGCTCATGCTTAGGATGGCGTCTTCTGCGCTTACCAGCCGTGTGCATTCCTCAAAACACTGAAGGACTTTACAGAGGTCTTTCAGCTTCGACCACTGCACACCTGTCAACTCCATGTCTGCTCTCAAAGTGCCTGGCCGTGTATCCTCCCACAAATGCATTATGGCCTGCCTCTGCTCGCACAGCCGCTCCACCATGTGCAGGGTGAAGTTCCACCTTGTTGCAATGTCGATAATGAGGCGGTGGTTGGGAAGGTGGAGCAATCGCTGCAGCTTCTGCATACGAACGGAGTGTACAGGCGACCGGCGGATGTGCGCGCACAGTCTTCGCACCTTCTGGAGCAGGGCTGTTAACTCCGGATAATTATTGAGGAAGCACTGCACCACCAGGTTCAAGGTGTGAGCCAAGCAAGGTATGTGGCTGAGTTTTGAAAGGGCTATGGCTGCCACAAAATTACGGCCGTTATCACTAACTACCTTGCCTGCCTCAAGATGTACACTGCCCAGCCATGACTCAGTTTGTCGCTTCAAGTACTCGGCCCGTACCTCGGCGGTGTGTCTGTCGCCCAAACACATCATCTGCAACACAGCCTGCTGACGCTTTCCACTAGCTGCTCGATAGGGGGACACATCGTGTGCAACAGTGGCAGCTGCAGATGGAGTGCTCGTACGACTGCGCTCTGTGGACGAGCTTTCGCTTCTGGAGGAGGAGGAGGAGGAGGGTCGAACGCCTACAGCCAACTGTTTCCTATACCGTGGGCTAGGCAGCACTGTCCCACCACCGCTGTCCCCTGTGGACCCTGCATCCACCACATTAACCCAGTGCGCAGTGATGGACACGTAACGGCCCTGGCCATGCCGACTGGACCATGCATCAGTTGTGAGGTGCACCTTTCCGCTCACTGACTGCTTGAGTGCATGGACAATGCGGTCTTTCACATGATGGTGGAGGGCTGGGATGGCTTTGCGAGAGAAGAAGTGGCGACTGGGTAGGTCATAGCGTGGTACTGCATAGGCCATGAGTTCGCGGAAAGCTGCGCTTTCCACCAACCGAAAGGGCATCATCTCAAACGAGATTAGTTTGGCAATGTGGGCGTTCAAACCCAGTGTACGCGGATGAGAGACTGAGTACTTTCTTGACCTACTCATAGTGTCTGGGAGGGTGAGCTGGACTTGAGAGCTGCATATGGTGGAAGTAGCGGTGGACAGGGCGGACTGAGAGAGGGTTGATGATGGTGATGGAGTTGTTGTTCTTTCTGATGGCCTAGAATCAGTCTTTCGTTGATATAACAATGGGATTTCCTGACTGCTGTGGCATTGCAACGACACCTCAACATTTGCTGCTGTGCTAACCGGTGGGCTTACAGTGGGGGAAACAATGTAGCGTTGCTGACTACCTTTGTTGTGATCAGTTGCACATGTGGCACTTGAGGTTTGGTGTTGTGTCCACGCTTGCAAGTGCATGCTGGTTAAATGTCTAAGCATGTGACTGGTATTCAAATTTTTCAGATTTTTCCCTCGGCTAAAGGTCTTTGCGCACTTCTTACAGATAACCTTGGCCTGATCATGAGGATTTTGTTCAAAAAAGTGCCACACTGCACTCTTCCTACTTTGGCAGACATTTTGCGGCCTAGCACGCTGTGATCTTTTGACCCTCTGGACAAGCTGTCCAGCAACTCTTTTGATGTTTGGAACCTGTCTTTGGAGTGCTCCGGGCCTGCCAGATAACAGCTGTTGCGATGTCGATGTCTGCTGTGGATGCTCCTCATCTGAGCTATTGGAAGCAGCACCCTCTTCCCCCAATGGATGCCAATCTGGGTCAACAACTGGGTCATCCATCACCTCCTCTTCTATGTCATGTGCACCTTCCTCTGTGTCACCGTGTATGGTGGTATAGTGTGCGGGAAGGGGCACCTGAGTCTCATCAGGGTCAGAATCTGGCTCTGTACACTGCGAGGACAATGTAGTGCTCTGAGTAAATGTACCAGCAGAATCATCCATCAGCGGCTGTGCATCAGTGCACTCCATGTCAGATTCATCTTGGCCTGGGTAATTCACCATTTCACTTGATAATCCAGGCATGGTATGTGAAAACAGCTCCATGGAGTAATCAGTAGTATGGCCTGCGTCATCCTTCAATCTTGGTTGGAGTGAAGGACACAAGGAAAGGTGTGGTTCATGAACATGAGCCTCCAATGACGACTCAGTGCTTTTACTTTTTACAACTGAAGAAGAGGAGGTGATAGAGCTGGAGGCTGAGTCAGCAATGTAAGACAAAACTTTTTCCTGATGCTCTGGCTTTAAAAGCGGTTTGCCAACTCCTAGAAAACTAAGCGTTCGAGGCCTTATGTAGCCAGACGATGACGCAGGCTCAACACCTCCTGCATTCGGTCCTATTTTGCTCTTGCCACTACCATCAGATCCACCACCAACACCATCATTACCAGCTGCCAACCCCCGCCCAATTCCACGGCCTCTTCCACCAGCCTTCCTCATTTTTGGTAGAAATGTAGACAAAATCCAACAAACTATATAGTAATGTAAAACAAGGTACAAGGTGTCTATAGGACAGGGGAGATTTTGAATTTCTGCAGACACTTGTGGACACTGGACACTTTTGTATTGAGTGAGGCCCACTGACTAGTATCTGAGCGCTCTGTCACAGGCTCGATGGCAGAGCTGTGACCAAAGTGACTAGAGGATAAGGGAGATTTTGAATTTCTGCACACACTTGTGGACACTTATGGATTGTGTGAGGCCCACTGACTAGTATCTGAGCGCTCTGTCACAGGCTCGATGGCAGAGCTGTGACCAAAGTGACTAGAGGATAAGGGAGATTTTGAATTTCTGCACACACTTGTGGACACTTATGGATTGTGTGAGGCCCACTGACTAGTATCTGAGCGCTCTGTCACAGGCTCGATGGCAGAGCTGTGACCAAAGTGACTAGAGGATAAGGGAGATTTTGAATTTCTGCACACACTTGTGGACACTTATGGATTGTGTGAGGCCCACTGACTAGTATCTGAGCGCTCTGTCACAGGCTCGATGGCAGAGCTGTGACCAAAGTGACTAGAGGATAAGGGAGATTTTGAATTTCTGCACACACTTGTGGACACTTATGGATTGTGTGAGGCCCACTGACTAGTATCTGAGCGCTCTGTCACAGGCTCGATGGCAGAGCTGTGACCAAAGTGACTAGAGGATAAGGGAGATTTTGAATTTCTGCACACACTTGTGGACACTTATGGATTGTGTGAGGCCCACTGACTAGTATCTGAGCGCTCTGTCACAGGCTCGATGGCAGAGCTGTGACCAAAGTGACTAGAGGATAAGGGAGATTTTGAATTTCTGCACACACTTGTGGACACTTATGGATTGTGTGAGGCCCACTGACTAGTATCTGAGCGCTCTGTCACAGGCTCGATGGCAGAGCTGTGACCAAAGTGACTAGAGGATAAGGGAGATTTTGAATTTCTGCACACACTTGTGGACACTTATGGATTGTGTGAGGCCCACTGACAAGCATCTGAGCGCTCTGTCACAGGCTCGATGGCAGAGCTGTGACCAAAGTGACTAGAGGATAAGGGAGATTTTGAATTTCTGCACACACTTGTGGACACTTATGGATTGTGTGAGGCCCACTGACTAGTATCTGAGCGCTCTGTCACAGGCTCGATGGCAGAGCTGTGACCAAAGTGACTAGAGGATAAGGGAGATTTTGAATTTCTGCACACACTTGTGGACACTTATGGATTGTGTGAGGCCCACTGACTAGTATCTGAGCGCTCTGTCACAGGCTCGATGGCAGAGCTGTGACCAAAGTGACTAGAGGATAAGGGAGATTTTGAATTTCTGCACACACTTGTGGACACTTATGGATTGTGTGAGGCCCACTGACTAGTATCTGAGCGCTCTGTCACAGGCTCGATGGCAGAGCTGTGACCAAAGTGACTAGAGGATAAGGGAGATTTTGAATTTCTGCACACACTTGTGGACACTTATGGATTGTGTGAGGCCCACTGACTAGTATCTGAGCGCTCTGTCACAGGCTCGATGGCAGAGCTGTGACCAAAGTGACTAGAGGATAAGGGAGATTTTGAATTTCTGCACACACTTGTGGACACTTATGGATTGTGTGAGGCCCACTGACTAGTATCTGAGCGCTCTGTCACAGGCTCGATGGCAGAGCTGTGACCAAAGTGACTAGAGGATAAGGGAGATTTTGAATTTCTGCACACACTTGTGGACACTGGACACTTATGGATTGTGTGAGGCCCACTGACAAGCATCTGAGCGCTCTGTCACAGGCTCGATGGCAGAGCTGTGACCAAAGTGACTAGAGGATAAAGGAGATTTTGAATTTCTGCACACACTTGTGGACACTGGACACTTATGGATTGTGTGAGGCCCACTGAATATCTGAGCGCTATGTCACAGGCAGAAATTGGCTAGTGTATCACAAACTACAAGGTGTATGTAGAATTGGGCAGAATTGGAATCTCCCTAGAGTGCAGGTCTGTAAGAACGGAACATGTCCTCGACTTATTCTCACAGAGTGACTCACTGATAGCTTCACTGTGGCTGTGATAACAGCCGTTACACGGTACTGTGTGAGGAGCGTACACCGCTGTATGGTGTGAAAAAATGCACGCTCAGTACCTCAGCAGGGCAAAAAAAAAATTGTGATTGCTTTTAAAAAAGCAGTTTGCGGAGCAGTGGGTAAACAGCAATGCAGGAATGTCAGGAAGCCTTAGAAGGCAGCCCAACAACCAACACCACTGATACACCACTATATAGCCTCCCCTTGCACTGCACAGTGACTGGTGTTTTGTACAGGCAAAATCGCTAGCAGCAGAAGCAGTTTTTTTTTCTTCTTCTCAGCAGGACAAAAAAAAAAATTGTGATTGCTTTTAAAAAAGCAGTTTGCGGAGCAGTGGGTAAACAGCAATGCAGGAATGTCAGGAAGCCTTAGAAGGCAGCCCAACAACCAACACCACTGATACACCACTATATAGCCTCCCCTTGCACTGCACAGTGACTGGTGTGTTGTACAGGCAAAATCGCTAGCAGCAGAAGCAGTTTTTGGTGTCTTCTTCCCTGCCTAACGCTCTCCCTACAAAATCATCATCAGCAGCAGCTCTCCCTATTCTGTGATCAGCATGAGTAACATGGCGGTCGGCGTGCACGCCCTTTTATACCCCCTGTGACGCCCCCCAAAGCAAGCCAATCACTTGCATGCCCTTATGAAAGATGGTGGTGACCCGTGCCTATGTCATCACGTTGCCCACAGTGTCCGTGGATCCTGATTGGCTGAAAAAGAGCGCAAAACAAACTTTTGAAACGCGACTTTGGCACGTAAGTCGCCGACCTCGTGGCCGACCTCATCCTAGGGTCGGGTTTCGTTTCATGAAACCCGACATTGCCAAAAGTCGGCGACTTTTGAATTTTTTCGACCCGTTTCACTCAACTCTAGTCGTTGATATTACGGAAGCATCCGAAGAGCCCACACTACACTCAAAGATCTAATTTTTAGTCTACTACTAACTCTGCTGTTATTATTTCTAATTTTCTAATCTTCTTGCAGTTCTCTATATATATGTATGTATTAGCTTGATGACCCTACTGAACCTCCACCACTGCCCAGCATAGAGCCGCACCATAAAACAGTGTAAGGAGACCCACGTGTCCTCCCCCTGCACAGACCCACAATGCACTCCCTACAGAGCCCTCATGTTCTCCCCTTGCACAGCCCCCCCGTGTACCCCCCTGCACAGCCCCCCATGTCCTCCCCTATACAGCCTCCTCATGTACCCCCCCAGCACAGTCTCCCATGTCCTCCCCTACACAGCCTCCTCATTTACCCCCCCTGCACAGCCCCCCCATGTCCTCCCCTACAGAGTCCCCCTATGTCCTCCCCTACAGAGTCCCCCCATGTCCTCCCCTACAGAGTCCCCCCATGTCCTCCCCTACAGAGTCCCCCCATGTCCTCCCCTACAGAGTCCCCCTATGTCCTCCCCTACAGAGTCCCCCTATGTCCTCCCCTACAGAGTCCCCCCATGTCCTCTCCCATACTGTATATAGGGCTCAGGATGAACTCCAGGCAAGTATCAGAGACTCCACAGCGGAAACTCCAGATCTCATCCAGGGCTTCCTGGTGCCTGATCAGTAGGCAATGAGGTCCCTGTATCCACAATGATCCTTGGAGAAACAATTGTCCAGCAGACCCAGCATGCCCTATAACTGGTAAAACCATCCTTTTTACCTCCCTGGTGGCTTTGCAGCTCGTTCTGGCAGCCGGAGCCTGCAGCTCTTCCTGTCGAGTGATCACGTGGTACTGCTCATTAAGGTAATGAATATGCGCTCCACGCCTAAGGGAGCGGAGAGGCGAGCAGGCATGTGAGTATGGTGTGCTGGAAGCTGGTGGCCTCTGTGACCTGCTGCTACTGAAGTGTGAAACAGGCCTAAGAGAAAGAAAAGACTCAATCTGAGAAGAGGTCACCTATAAGGTACCAGGATGTACATTTTTAGTTATTGGTACTGACTGCGTCTCATCAGTACTATGGTTCCTGTATAGTCCACAGTCTGATAAAGACTGGTAACTCCCAGCATCTCCTTACCATTGTTAAGGACATACTGGGAGTTGTAGGTTCATGAGATACAAATGTATATGGGCCTGACTTAGAAGGATTCAGCTCATCAGTTATTAATCACATGATGTCATAGACCTAATGGAAAAGGGAAGAATTAGCTGGGTAGAAATGCAAAATGGGCGCCTTCGGCTTCATCTGCCTTGGGCACCCAAAATACTTTGTTTCGGCCATGGTAACGGATAAAGCAAAATCCTACATGACCTATCAGTGTTCTACGATTTGGGTTGAGGACACTTATTGTATGTGGGCTGGTGAATTTTGTGTGCCAGGGCTGCTTTTTAGTCCTAACTCGGCCCTGAATCCCCTCGTGTATCTGAATGGGAGGAAGAGTGTGAACTTGTGCTAATTGTGCAGTCACACTTTGTCATCTCTGCTCCGTCCTGTCTTCCAGCGCAGGGTTAAATTGCTCTGACTTCATATCTGGCTTCATGGCTTGATCATGGATGCTGGATCCTGATCCCCAACAAAATTTCACCAACCGAAGATTGTGAAAGAAACACACAAAACACTTTTATTGGATGTTAAATTGACCGAATTTTATTCCAAATCTCATCATTATTATTTCTTTCAGTGTCTGAAATTTAGAATCAGCCAATTACTATGAAAGAGACACTGAAAATGGCAGAACCCCCGACTCACGAAGAATCGTCCTTCAGCACTCAGGAGAGGAAAAACCCCCTGTAGTGGAAACCTCTAGGGAACCATGGCTGCAGGACTGCCCTTCCCTTGGGCTTAGAAGGTTAGTGCCAACATGTAACAGCAAATTGTACCTGAATTTGTACATTGTGTCATATTTGTTTTGGAGAAGCCTAATGCGACCTCTCCAGGCCGTACACATAAAGTGAAGGCGGCGAGTACCGGACGTGAGGGAGATCTGGCTGCAACATCTGTCACCCCATTGATCTGGCTGGCTAGGCGGTATGGCTGATCTGGCTGGCTAGGCGCTATGGCTGATCTGGCTGGCTAGGCGGTGTCCCCTTCCTCCCATTGTGGAGTGATGAAGCTACAGGTCTCCAGACACATCAAGTATGGCTCCGTCTACGGCTGAATGACTTGTGGTTCTGGAATCTTCTCCTGCATCATAGATGCATGTGTTTATGACATCAGCGCAGTTGCCATAGTTATCACAGGTGTTTTATACTGTGGTTTCATTGGCTAGAAAGTCCCTCTCAGTGTTCCAAAGATTTAACCCTTGAATGACTGGTATTGTGCGTTTCTCCAGAAGCCTGTAAAATAAACTTGTCACTAGACAGGACCATTATCATTATTATATTTTAGAGTTGCCCCAACCAAAGTCTAATAAGTGAGCGCATCTACAGAGTTGATGTGTAACAAGCGCAGTCATTCCATTAAGCCCTACTAAATGCATAAATGCACAATATGAGAACAGAGTAGTCTCATAGAAAATTAATGATACCAAGGTAAAAGCAGTTAGATATGGGATGCTATATAGGGGCTCATACTGTATATAGGAGCTATATGGGGACTCACACTGTATATAGGAGGCAATATGGTGGCAAACAATGTAGTCAGGAGGCTATATGTGAGTGCTCATACTGTATATAGGAGGCTATATGGGGACTCACACTGTATATAGGAGGCAAACACTGTATTCAGGAGGCTATATGTGGGCTCATACTGTATATAGGAAGCGATTTGCAGGCTCATACTGTTTATAGGAAGCGATGTGCAGGCTCATACTGTACATAGGAGGCTATGTGGATACTCATACTGTTTATAGGAAGCAATGCGCAGGCTCATACTGTACATAGGAGGCTATATGTGGATGCTCATACTGTATATAGGAAGCGATGTACAGGCTCATACTGTATATAGGAGGCTATGTGCAGGCTCATACTGTATATAGGAAGCAATGTGCAGGCTCATACTGTATATAGGAGGCAAAAACTGTATTCAGGAGGCTATATGTGGGTGCTCATACTGTATATAGGAGGCTATATGCGGCCTCATACTGTATATAGGAAGCGATGTGCAGGTTCATACCGTACATAGGAGGCTATATGTGGCCTCATACTGTATATAGGAAGCGATGTGCAGGCTCATACTGTATATAGGAGGCTATGTGGGCTCATATTGTATATAGGAAGCAATGTGCAGGCTCATACTGTATATAGGAGGCAAAAACTGTATTCAGGAGGCTATATGTGGGTGCTCATACTGTATATAGGAGGCTATATGCGGCCTCATACTGTATATATGAAGTGATGTGCAGGCTCATACCGTACATAGGAGGCTATATGTGGCCTCATACTGTATACAGGATGCGATGTGCAGGCTCATACTGTATATAGGAGGCTATGTGGGCTCATATTGTATATAGGAAGCAATGTGCAGGCTCATACTGTATATAGGAGACTATATGCGGCCTCATCTAATATATAAAGCTCAAAGTGTGTATGTATGTATGTGTGTGTGTATGTTTGTATGTCCGGGATAGGCATCCGCACCGTCGCAGCTACAGCCACAAAATTTGGCACAGTCACACGTCTGCACCCCGAGAGCGTCCTAAGCTATGTTGTGAGGCGAAATTTTAACCCTGCGCGTTCCAATTCACCAAACAATTTTGCCCCTATCTACATACTGGGGGAAAAAGTGTGTGCGCGTCAAGCCCCGCCCCTCATTGTGTTGTCACAATGCCCCTATTTGCATACTGGGGAAGCAGTGTGTGTGCATCAAGCCCCGCCCCTCATTATGATGTCACAATGTTTGCCATGGCGATGCTGATGTCATCAAAGGTTGCAAGCCCTGCCGCCGCTCATTATGATGTCATAATGGTTGATTATGGAATGGAGGATGTGTGATGAGTATATGGGCACTGGACTATAGGATGGTGGATATGTATGATGGGTATATGGGCACGGGACTATGGGATGGGGGATGTGTGATGGGTATATGGGCACTGGACTATGGGATGGAGGATATGTTTGATGGGTATATGGGCACGGGACTATGGGATGGTGGATATGTATATGGGCACAGGACTATGGGATGGAGGATGTGTGATGGGTATATGGGCACTGGACTATAGGATGGAGGATACAGTGGGGAGAAAAAGTATTTAGTCAGTCAGCAATAGTGCAAGTTCCACCACTTAAAAAGATGAGAGGCGTCTGTAATTTACATCATAGGTAGACCTCAACTATGGGAGACAAACTGAGAAAAAAAAATCCAGAAAATCACATTGTCTGTATGTATGACGGTATATGGGCACGGGACTATGAGATAGCGGATATGTATGATGGGTATATGGGCACGGGACTATGGGATGGAGGATATGTATGATGGGTGTATGGGCATGGGACCATGGGATGGAGAATATGTATGATCGGTATCTGTGCATGGGACTATGGGATGGAGAATATGTATGATGGGTATATGGGTACTCGACTATGGGATGGAGGATATGTATGATGGGTATATGGGCACGGGCCTATGGGATCATGGATATGTATGATGGGTATATGGGCAGGGACTATGGGATGGAGGATAATTATAATTTTCTATAACTTACCACAGTTAGTTACTATGCCCGAGCAGCGCCGGGCTCTTCAGCTAGTACTGTATATACACTGTGTTCCAAATTATTATGCAAATGCTATTTTTCTCTGATTTTCCTAAATAGTCGGTACAAATGACAGTCAGTCTAATAAAAGTCATCACCCGTTAGAGTATGCATCGAATTTTATTGAAGAAACCTCCCAATGATAACAGTATAATCTCCAAAATGAATAAAAACTCAAATTGCACTGTTCCAAATTAGTATGCACAGTAGAATTTCTAAACATTTGATATGTTTTAAAGAACTGAAAATGCTCATTTGTGGAATTTGCAGCATTAGGAGGTCACATTCACTGAACAAAAAGGATATTTTGGAGTTAAATAGCTTAACAGGCCAAGTTACATGTTAACATAGGAACCCTTCTTTGATATCACCTTCACAATTCTTGCATCCATTGAACTTGTGAATTTTTTGGAGAGTTTCTGCTTGTATTTCTTTGCATGAAGTCAGAATAGCCTCCCAGAGCTGCTGTTTTGATGTGAACTGCCTCCCACCCTCATAGATCTTTCGCTTGATGATACTCCAAAGGTTCTCCATAGGGTTGAGGTCAGGGAAAGATGGTGGCCACACCATGAGTTATCTCCTTTTATGCCCATAGCAGTCAATGACTCAGAGGTATTCTTTGCAGCATGACATGGTGCAGTTTCATGCATGAAGAGGATTTTGCTCCTGAAGGCACATTTCTGCTTTTTATACCATGGAAGACAGCTGTCAGTCAGAAACTCTATATACTTTGCAGAGGTCATTTTCACACCATCAGGAACCTTCCAGCTGTTTCCCCATGATTCCGGCCCAAAACATGACTCCTCCACCTCCTTGCTGACGTCGCAGCCTTGTTGGGGCATAGTGGCCTTCCACCAACCACCCACTACTCCATCCATCTGGACCATCCAGGGTTGCTCGACACTCATCAGTAAACAAGACTGTTTGAAAATTAGTTTTCATGTATGTCTGGGCCCACTGCAACCATTTCTGCTTGTGAACACTGTTTAGGAGTGGCCGAATAGTAGGTTTATGCACCACAGCATGCCTTTGAAGGATCCTACACCTTGAGGTTCGAGGGACTCCAGAGGCACCAGCAGCTTTAAATATCTGTTTGCTGGTTTGTAATGGCTTTTTAGCAGCTGCTCTCTTAATCCGATGAACTTGCCTGGCAGAAACCTTCCTCATTCTGCCTTTATCAGCACAAACATGTCTGTTCTCAGAATCAACCACAAATCTCTTAAAAGTACGATGATCACGTTTAAGTTTTTGGGAAATATCTAATGTTTTCATCTCATGACCAAGGCATTGCACTATTTGATGCTTTTCAGCAGCAGAGAGATCCGTTTTCTTTCCTAAATTCCTTGAAACCTGTGCCCTGCTTAATAATGTGGAACATCATTCTTAAGTAGTTTTCCTTTAATTGGGCTCACCTGGTAAACTAATTATCACAGGCGTTTGAGATTGATTTCAGTGATCCAAAGAGCCCTGATACACAATACCATCTGAGTTTATTTGAAAAACAAAAAATTACATCTTTATGACACTTAAATCCAATTTGCATAATAATTTGGAACGCAGTGTAGAAGGCTATATGCGGACTCATACTGTATACAGGAGGCTATGTGGGCTCATACTGTGTATAGGAGGCTATATGCAGCCTCATACTGTATATAGGAAGCGATGTACAGGCTCATACTGTATATAGGATAAAGTACAAATATATCCCAAATACTGGAAAAAAATTCTTCAAAGGCTCAACTCACTGGAAATATAATAGCAAAAAAAATCTCATAAATGAGCTATTAAGCATCACAAGAGATCAAAATTGGAGTTTTTCAAGCTAAATAATTTATTTAGAATAATTAACAGAGCATAAATGCTAAATGCAAGTTACAGCAGACATAAACACAATATAATTAAACCAGCACCTTGACAGTTAATAAAGTTTTTATCTGTATAAAACATGTAGTTTCTTTGCTTTCCTTTCACAAATAGAATGCATAGTAAACAGCAAACTCCTCATTTACATAATATGTATGCCCAGATAAGGTTTTGCATACAAAAAGTGCCCAGAGTAAACTGCTGAATAAAAAGTGCATAAGTGCCTTGTATCAAATAAGCCTGGTAGGCATTAAGTGTACACAGAGTAAAAACTGTCTATACAAATTCCAGAGTAAGATACAAGGACTGCATTAGAAAGTAACAACTTACATGTGCTGTGTATGTCGCTGTAAAACCTGCCGCCCCTACGCGCGTTACGCCGCAGCTTCCTCAGGAGGCGTGGTTTACAAGTGCCCCGGATGTAGTTTATATAGTGCGGTCAACCAATAAACCGCTTTCCCTAATAAAGCTTGTAAAATTCAGGACCTGCGCTGTAGTGTCCACAATGACGTCAATAGTATCCAGTTCTAAACGTCCACAGCATTATCGGCGCATGCGCTGTTGAGTCCCCACTATGAACAGGGAGTCTATGATCAGCATGAAAGTGGCTCAAGCTGCAAAACAGCCAGAGACAGCCACATACCAGACTGAGCACGTCAGAAGGCTCCTAGGGAGGACAGAACTGGGCATGCGCTCAAGTGAGGACAAGAAAATAAAATAATTATGAAGAATAATAATCACTATTTAAAGTGATAGCAAGTGTTGAAAGTGAGGGGATAAAACATAATGATGCTGAAATAATTATAGCGGTGTGTATGAACCATTAAAGTGAATATGCCTGACATAGAGTGCAAAGGCACACACATATGTGTCAATTATAAGCACACTATGCAAGCAATAAAATTTTTTTTTAACAATTAGCATAATGTGTATGCAGGCTATATGAAAGTGTATGTGCATCATATAACTATAACAACTATATATCATGTCACTGTTAAAAAACAAATGAACATAAAAATAACACATGGCATTCAATACATACATCAAATGTCATATATCATAAAGTAATTATACACACAATTATGTATAATGCATAATACATAGCAAAAATACACAAAGAAAATTGTGAAAAAAATAAAAAATGAGTGAAAAAAATATATAAAAATAAAACAAATAAAAATGTAAATGAAATAAACAAATAAAAAAAGAAAAAATGAATAAAAATGTGAACAAATAATATGAAATATTGAAGACCCAATGGGTACGAAAAGAGCCGTAGATTTCTTGTGAGAGGAGTGTTTCTTCATAAAATCTTGAAATGCCCTCAACAATGAATTCCATGCCAGATCATATACTGCAATGCGAAGATAGAGAACTGGAGTATAAGCACAGGAAAAAATAATTAAAAACAGAAAACTAAAACCAAGACTAAAAAGATACCCATACGATTTTTACAGAAAGGACCCAAAACCATTACTCTCATTCAATCATTTTTTTTTTTTTGCTACTGTATATAGGAGGCTATATGCAGGCTCATACTGTATATAGGAAGCAATGTGCAGGCTCATACTGTATATAGGAGGTAAACACTGCATTCAGGAGGCTATATGTTGGTGCTCATACTGTATATAGGAGGCTATATGCGGCCTCATACTGTATATAGGAAGCGAAGTACAGGCTCATACTGTATATAGGAGGCTATATGCGGCCTCATACTGTATATAGGAAGCGATGTGCAGGCTCATACTGTATATAGGAGGCTATATGCAGCCTCATACTGTATATAGGAGGCAAATACTGTATTCAGGAGGCTATATGTGGTCTCATACTGTACATGGGAAGCGATGTGCAGGGTCATACTGTATATAGGAGGCTATATGCAGCCTCATACTGTATGTAGGAGGCTATATGCGGCCTCATACTGTATATAGGAAGCGATGTGCAGGCTCATACTGTATATAGGAGACTATGTGCAGACTCATAATGTATATAGGAAGCAATGTGCAGGCTCATACTGTATATAGGAAGCAATGTGCAGGCTCATATTGTATATAGGAAGCGATGTGCAGGCTCATACTGTATATAGGAGGCTATATGTGGCCTCATACTGTATGTAGGAGGCTATATGCGGCCTCATACTGTATATGGGAAGCGATGTGCAGGCTCATACTGTATATAGGAAGCGCTGTGCAGGCTCATACTGTATGTAGGCTATATGCGGCCTCATACTGTATATAGGAGGCTATATGCGGTCTCATACTGTATATAGGAAGCGATGTGCAGGCTCATACTGTATATAGGAGACTATGTGCAGACTCATACTGTATATAGGAAGCGCTGTGCAGGCTCATACTGTATATAGGAGGCTATATGCGGCCTCATACTGTATATAGGAAGCGCTGTGCAGGCTCCTACTGTATATAGGAGGCTATATGCGGCCTCATACTGTATATAGGAAGCAATGTGGAGGCTCACACTGTATATAGGAGGCAATTCAAAAGCAGGAAATATCCAGCTACAGATCCAGGGAAAAATTGTTAAAATCAAAAAATGAAGGAGAGCGATAAAGTTGCGCCTGTGTAAAAGGTTTTGTAACTGCTGCGACTCTAGATACCAACCACAAGGAAATCGAAAGGATTATAAATATTTGTGATAGACTCGCGCTGAAAAAACCAAGATGTGGGAGAAAAGCTAGTCACTTATTAATGAGACAAATAGAAGAATATTTAATAGGTAAAACCTGACAAGAATAAACAATAAACTGCAGTTAGCCCAATCGTGGGGATAAATAGCTGAGAAATAAATAGTGATTAGTATATCTTAATGAATATATTGCAACTCGCCCAGTACAAAGCTGTGAAAAAAATGGTAGTTAATGGAAATAGAAAGTATTGCACTCAAACAGTTGATTAACCAAGGAGAGATGGCATGTACCCGAATAGAATTCTCCTAGAAGTAAAGGGTTAATATGTATATAGAACACAATTGGGTGAAAATATTAAATGGTCATAAGCAATATGTCCCGGACCTGAAGAAAGAAGCTGAGTTTTCCGAAACGCGTTGGTTTCGGCCCTTTTTGCCACCCGTACCTCCATCTAGCAGCAGTTACACGGCACCACGTGATCCACCGCGTCACACAGGTCCTGCTCCTACTGCACATCTGCCGGGACGCAGCTATCGACCAGAGTGACCGGATCCCTGCCGACAGCTGGAGCGCAGGAGCGCTGGTCTCACACTACACCTCGGCATATTGCCGCATCTCCCAGGTCCGACCTTTACTGCACCAGCCAGAACGCAGTCACCGGATTCTACGCAGACCATTGGAGGTATTGTGAGTAGCAACACTCACATACAACTATATATGGTGAAATCACCATGTACTGTTCAGCGCGCTATTTCACAGGGTACGAGCCCTCCACTCATTGGAGAAAGTACTTGGTGTATCCATCATCGGCCGGGGCAGCTCTCCCCACGGCTATAGACATTGGATTATTTTATGAATGCAGGTTTATACCAAGCATTAACTATGGACTAAGGATATAATCACACTCTTTATGCCAGGACATATTGCTCATGACCATTTAATATTTTCACCCAATTGTGTGTTCTATGTACCTATTAACCCTTTACTTCCTGCCGCTCTTATTTGCAGCCTCTAGGAGAATTCTATTCGGGTACATGCCATCTCTCTTGGTTAATCAACTGTTTGAGTGCAATACTTAATGGAAATAGTAACTACCATTTTTTTTCACAGCTTTGTACTGGGCGAATTGCAATATATTTATTAAGATATACTAATCACTATTTATTTCTCAGCTATTTATCCCCACGATTGGGCTAACTGCAAATTATTGTTTATTCTTGTCAGGTTTTAACTATTACCGTAGATACTCGAGTATAAGCCGACCCGAGTACAAGCCGAGGCACCAACTTTTGCCATGAAAAACTGGGTAAACTTATTGACTTGAGTATAAGCCGGGTGTGCATTGACCACTCATCCCTACCGTGGTATGCATGGTTCCCCCGTCCCTGTCATTGTATGCATGGCTCCTTATCCCCTATCTTTGTAGGTATGATTCCTGTTAAGAAAAAAAACATCCTATTTACCTGCCTGCGCGCCGTCGGTGCCACTGCATCTTGTTCCGGCCATATAACACGGATAATTCTTGGTAATGACAGTGAATATTTAGAACATTCATTACTGTGCACATTATACACATTATACATTCCTGCAGCTCAGTGGCGTAGCAACTGTTTGTGGCGCCCGGGGCGGTCGAAAAATTTGCCGCCCCTTTGGTCGTTGATATTTCGGAAGCATCCGAAGAGCCCACACTACACTCAAAGATCTAATTTTTAGTCTACTACTAACTCTGCTGTTATTATTTCTAAATTTCTAGACTTTCATCTTCTTGCAGTTCTCTATATATATATGTATGTATTAGCTTGATGACCCTACTGAACCGCCACCACTGCCCTTCATAGAGCCGCACCATAAAACAGTGTAAGGAGACCCATGTGTCCTCCCCCTGCACAGAACCACAGTACACTCCCTACAGAGCCCTCATGTTCTCCCTTGCACAGCCCCCCGTTTACCCCCCTGCACAGCCCCCCATGTCCTCCCCTACGCAGCCTCCCCATGTACTCCCCCTGCACAGCCCCCCATGTCCCTCCTACAGAGCCCCCATGTCCTCCCTTGCACAGCCCCCCATGTCCTCCCCTGCACAGCCCCCCATGTCCTCCCCTGCACAGCCCATGTCCTCCCCTACAGAGCCCCCATGTCCTCCCCTGCAGAGCCCCCCATGTCCTCCCTCTACAGAGCCCCCCCATGTCCTCCCCTGTACAGCCCCCCCATGTCCTCCCCCTGCACAGCCCCCCCATGTCCTCTCCCTACAGAGCCCCCCCATGTCCTCTCCCTACAGAGCCCCCCCATGTCCTCTCCCTACAGAGCCCTCCATGTCCTCTCCCTACAGAGCCCCCCATGTCCTCCCCTGCACAGCCCCCCACGTCCTCCCCCTACAGAGCCCCCCCATGTCCTCCCCTGCACAGCCTCGCCATGGTCACCTATCTGCACAGCCCCCCAATTCCCAGTATTCCTCCTCCCGCCCTCACCTGCTGGTTGTCGGCTCCGTTCAGCAGCGGTGTGCTCTCCCCGGCCTCCTCCAGCTGCTCCCGGTCGGACCACGACACCCTGTTGGCCACATTGGCCATGCTCCATGCTGTGCGGCCGCTCCGCTCGTTGTTTGGGCATGTGACAGCCGAAGCCTCGGCAGATCCCACGGTCATGTGACTGCCAATCTACAGCGCTGCAGCGGGGTCATACCAGGAACGCACGCCCGAGGCATGACGGGTAATGTAGTCCTACAGTGTTACCATAGCAACACGGCTGCTGGGGCCTTTCCTAAAAGCAGCCGAGGAGCTGTCATGCTGCTGCGCCGCCCCCACACACGTGCCGCCTGGGGCGGACCGCCCTCCCCCACGCTACTCCAGTGCTGCAGCTATGGGTCCCTGTTATCAGCCATTCATAGGCCAGGACCAGCCCTCAACATAAAGGGGACACAATTATAACACTGAGCACAATAGTCAGGGGGCCCGTGAGACCACCCCCTGACATCAGCAGAGACCTGTGCAGTGGCTGAAGAGTTAACCAGCCCTCGGGAATCTGCAGAGCTTCATTATACATCGGTGCCAATGTTCACTACAGGACTGGCATTGTATTCATGAATCAGATGGCTCAGGATGAACTCCAGGCAAGTATCAGAGACTCTACAGCGGAAACTCCAGATCTCATCCAGGGCTTCCTGGTGCCTGATCAGTAAGCAATGAGGTCCCTGTATCCACAATGATCCTTGGAGAAACAATTGTCCAGCAGACCCAGCACGCCCTATAACTGGTAAAACCATCCTTTTTACCTCCCTGGTGGCTTTGCAGCTCGTTCTGGCTGCCGGTGTCACGTCGCCGCCAGACTTGGGGCCTGCTGTTCCGATCGCGGCCACTAGGAGGCGCCGGACCGCCACTTCGTCGTCAGACTCAGGGACGGCTGTTCCTGCCTCGGCCACTGGGAGGGGCCATGGTTCCGTCGCATCAGACTCAGGGCCTACTGTACCGGCTTTAGCCTATAGGAGGCGCCGGTCTGTCACGTTGCCTTTTAATTCGGGGTCTGCTGTTCTGGGCGCGGTCACTAGGAGGCGCCGTGACTCGCCCGTGAGTTATGGTGCTGACAGAGTAAGGGCACCTGTGCAGGCATCTGGTGGGCGCAGGCTCCGGTCCTCTGTCAGTCATCAGAAGGTTACTGCATCATCATCTGGCCTGGTCCTGGGGCGGTACTGATGACATCAGCAGTCCGGGAACCTGTGAGGGGTGACCTGATCCCTCAAATACCTTGGGAATGGTCTTGCAAGCCGCCGGATATATTCTTGGTTCCCCTGTGTGTTACTTGCTATAGTTGAATAACTATGACCTTGGCCTGGACTTCTGACTCTGCTTCTGCCTAACGATTCTGTACCTCTGCTGCCCTCCTGATTTATGACTCTGACCTTGGCCTGGACTTCTGACTCTGCTTCTGCCTAATGATTCTGTATCTCTGCTGCCCTCCTGGTTATGACTCAGACCTTGGCCTGGACTTCTGACTCTGCTTCTGCCTAACGTTTTTGTACCCTGCTGCCCGACTGGTTTAGACCCAGATACTACCACGTTTTTGTCCGGTATTGGAACTCACTCTCTGGCGACCGTCCTGCTCTGGCCACTGCTCCTATTCAGACAGCACCTCCTGGGCTCTGCTATAAATCCAGATCCCTGTATAGGGGTAAAGGGTATCAGTGTTTCTCGGGGTGTTGTCTGGCTGCAGCCCAGACCGCAGACAGACGTTACAGCCGGAGCCTGCAGCTCTTCCTGTCGAGTGATCATGTGGTACTGCTCATTAAGGTAATGAATATGCGCTCCACACCTAAGGGAGCGGAGAGGCGTGCAGGCATGTGAGTATGGTGTGATGGAAGCTGGTGGCCTCTGTGACCTGCTGCTCCCCTCCTCTGCCGGCTTTCTGGGACCGTGACTCGTGTATAAGCCAAGGGGGGTGTTTTCAGCACAAAAAAAGTGCTGAAAAACTCGGCTTATACACGAGTGTATACGGTAAATATTCTTCTATTTGTCTCATTAATAAGTGACTACCTTTTCTCCCACTTCTTGTTTTTTTTCGAGTCTATCAAATATTTAACCCCTTCCTGCCATCCGACGTACTATCCCGTCCATGGGACCTGGGCCCCTATGCCCATGGACGGGATAGTACGTCTCAGCGATCAGCGGCACCCATGTGGTGAGCACCGCTGATCGCGGCCGGGTGTCAGCTGATTATCACAGCTGACACCCGGCACAATGTGTCAGGGATGGTCACGGACCGCCCCCGACACGTTAACCCCTTGCACACCGCGATCATGTTTGATGGAGTTAAAGGGAAGCATCGTCAGGGAGGGGGCTCCCTCCGTGCTTCCCTGAGCCCCCCACAGCAGCGCAATGTGCAGCGCTGCTGCGGGGGCTCCTTTCCTCCAGGCCCCCGAATCCAAGATGGCGATGGGGGCCTTCGGGGGCCTGCAGGAAGCTGGCTTCCTCAGTGCCTGCAAAGCGCAGGCAAGAGGAAGTCTGCTTCAATGCCTGTGACAGATCGCTGATCTGTCACAGTGATCTGTGATGTGACAGATCAGCGATCTGTCACAGGACAGTGATGTCCCACCTGGGACTGTGTAATAAAGTAAAAAAAAAAATTAAAAAAAGTGTAAAAATAATTTTAAAAAAATCGCCAAATAAATTAGTAAAAAAAAAAAAAAAAATATTCCCCAATAAATTCATTTTTTGAAAAAAATAAATAAAATAAAAGTACACATATTAGGTATCGCCGCATCCGTAACGACCCGCCCTATAAAACTGTCCCGTTAGTTAACCCCTTTAGCGAACCCGTTAAAAAATAAAAATAAAAAACGAAGCAAAAAATGATTTATCATACCGCCAAACAAAAAGTGTAATAACGCGCGATCAAAAAGACGCATATAAATATCCATGGTACCGCTGAAAATGGCATCTTGTCCCACAAAAAAAAGCCGCCACACAGCATCATCAGTGAAAAAATAAAAAAGTTATAGCTCGCAGAATAAAGCGATGCAAAAATAATTATTTTTTATATAAAATAGTTTTCATTGCATAAAACCGACAAAACCTAAAAAACGACCTAAATGAGGTATCGCTGTAACCGTACTGACCCGAAGAATAAAACCGCTTTATCAATTTTACTGCACGCAGAACGGTGTAAACGCACTCCCCCAAAAGAAATTCATGAAACGCTGGTTTTTGTTCATTCTGCGTCCCAAAAATCGGAATAAAAAGCGATCAAAAAATGTCACGTGCCCGAAAATGGTACCGATAAAAACGTCAACTCGTCCCGCAAAAAATAAGACCTCACATGACTCGGTGGGTCAAAATACGGAAAAATTATAGCTCTCAATATGTGGTGATGCAAAAACTATTTTTACAATAAAAAGCGTCTTTTAGCGTGCGACAGCTGCCAAATATAAAAACCGCCATAAATAGTAAATCAAACCCCTCGTTATCACCCCCTTAGTTAGGGAAAAATAATAAAATAAAAAAAATGTATTTATTTCCATTTTTCCGTTAGGGCTAGGGTTAGGGTTAGGGCTTGGGTTAGGGTTAGGGTTAGGGCTGAGATTAGGGTTAGGGGTGTGTTGGGGTTCGGGTTGGAGTTAGAATTGGGGGTTTCCACTGCTTGGGCACATCAGGGGCTCTCCAAATGCAACATTGCCTCTGATCTCAATTCCGGCCAATTCTGAGTTGAAAATGTCATATGGTGCTCCTTCCTTTCCAAGCTCTGCCATGCGCCCAAACGGTGTTTTACCCTACATGTAGGGTATCAGCCTACTCAGGACAAATTGCAAAACAATTTTTGGGGTCCAATTTCTCCTGTAACCCTTAGGAAAATAAAAAATTGGGGGCAAAAATATCATTTTTGTGGAAAAAAATGATTTTTTTATTTTCACGTCCGAGCGTTATAAACTTCTGTGAAGCACTTGGGGGTTCAAAGTGCTCAGCACACATCTAGATAAGTTCCTTAGGGGTTCTCGTTTCCAAAATGGGGTCATTTGTCGGTGTTTCCACTGTTTAGGTACATTAGGGGCTCTCCAAAGGCAACATGACACCCGCAGACCATTCCATCAAAGTCTGCATTCCAAAACGTCACTACTTCCCTTCCGAGCCCTGACGTGTGTCCATACAGTAGTTTTCTCCCACATATGGGGTGTCAGCGTACTCAGGACAAATTGGACAACAACTTTTGGGGTTCAATTTCTCCTGTTACCCTTGGGAAAATAAAACAATTGGGGACTAATTGATCATGTTTGTGGAAAAAAAACGATTTTTTTATTTTCATGCCCTGGCATTATAAACTTCTGTGAAGCCCTTGGGGGTTCAAAGTGCTCACCTCACATCTAGATAAGTTCCTTAGGGGGTCTAGTTTCCAAAATGGTGTTATTTGTGGGGGGGTTTCCACTGTTTAGGTACATCAGGGGTTTTCCAATCGCGACATGGTGTCCGATCTCAATTCCAGCCAAAAATGTCAAATGGCGCTGCTTCCCTTCCGAGCTCTGCCATGCGCCCAAATAGTGGTTTACCCCCACATGTGGGGTATCAGCATACTCAGGACAAATTGCACAATAACTTTTAGGGTCCTGATACCCTTGGGAAAATAAAAATTGGGGTGAAAAGATCATTTTTGTGGAAAAAATATTATTTTTTTAATTGTACCGCTATACGTTATAAACTTCTGTAAAGCCCTTGTGGGTTCAAAGTTCTCACCACATATCTAGATAAGTTCCTTGGGGGGTCTAGTTTCCAAAATGGGGTCACTTGTAGGGGGTTTCCACTGTTTAGGTACATCAGGGACTCTCCAAACGTGACATGGCGTCCGATCTGAATTCCAGCCAATTTTGCATTGAAAAAGTCAAACGGCGCTCCTTCCATTCTGAGCTCTGCCATGCGCCGAAACAGTCGTTCCCCCCCACAAATCGGGTATCAGCGTACTCAGTACAAATTGCACAATAACTTTTGCAGTCCAATCTCTCCTGTTACCCTTGGTAAAATAAAAAAAATTGAACCTGAAGTACTTTTTTTGTGAAAAAAAGTTAGATGTTCATTTTTTTTTTAAATATTCAAAAAAATTCCTGTGACGCACCTAAAGGGTTAATAAACTTCTTGAATGTGGTTTTGAGCACCTTAAGGAGTGCAGTTTTTAGAATGGTGTCACTTTTGGGTATTTTCTATCAAAAAGACCCCTCAAAGTGGCTTCAAATGTGATGTGATCCTAAAAATAAAATGGTGTTGTAAAAATGAGAAATCGCTGGTCAACTTTTAACCCTTATAACTTCCTAACAAAAAAAAATTTTGGTTCCAAAATTGTGCTGATGTAAAGTAAACATGTGGGAAATGTTAGTTATCAAGTTTTTTGTGTGCCATATCTCCGTGATTTAAGGGCATAAAAATTCAAAGTTGGAAAATTGCGAATTTCCATTTTTTTCACAAATAAACGCAAGTTATTTGAATGAAATTTTACCACTAACATGAAGTACAATATGTCACGACAAAACAATGTCAGAATCACCGGGATCCATGGAAGTGTTCCAGAGTTATGACCTCATAAAGGTACAGTGGTCAGAATTGTAAAAATTGGCCCGGTCATGAACGTGCAAACCACCCTTGGGGGTGAAGGGGTTAAAAACAAAAAATATATTGAAAAAATGTTCAAAAAACCATAAAGAAAATGATGTGTCAGACTTTCTCTTGATGAAATGTATCACTCTGCGGTGGATTAGGCTGTGAAGCTGGTGAAAATACCGGGAGGAGAGGGCTTCAGTGACATGACTACTGAAGACGGAAACACCCTTCAGCAAGTGAAGAAGAGGATGAGGAACAGTTTGAACAACGGGTTTAAGAAGAGGAGGAGGTTGGCCCAACACTTGATCGACTTGTAACCATGGTCATAATGGGCAATGTACTTCATCGATTGGCTGAGGAATAGGACCTCCGTATGGTTCATAAGAAGCAGAACCAGCATCTCTCCATGACTATGTTCATCACTCGAACAAGAGGTTGGTTACGCATTTAGTGGTAGTAAAAGTTACGGATGAGGCTGAAGATACTACTGCCTCACCTGAAGAAGCTCCTGATGAAGTGGTGCCAATAGGAGAGCTGTAATGCTCTTCCATGCTGTGCAGTACAGTACTGTACATTCATCCCATTTTCATCACCTTCAATCATCAGTACTACACAGCTAATTCATCATCTTCATCATGTAGAATTTGTTTATGAACATAAGTAGTGTTTATAAAAAGGTGCAAAAGGTTAATAAGGAACTGGGGCCGATTAATAAGGGACTGGTAATGGTAAATAAGTGTGTGGGAGGGGTTTGTAAATCCTTAAAATATATAAATGCTAAAATAAATGTAAGTTTCTTACTTGGGGGATTTTCAACTATCGTGTTGGAGGTTTAGAATGTAATGCCCGTGATAAGTGGGGGATCATTGTGTAGGATTGCTGTGGATTATATTCACTTTTTGCAGTGGTTTTGAGGCTCTTTTTAAGGCAGATTCCAGGCAGAATTTAAAACCAATTGGGGGCAATATGAAAATAACACCTGACACCAGATAAAAAGGGGAGAAGTTGACTCAATCTTTGCAATGTATGTCTCTGTGCCACACTAAGCATGGAGGACATAAAGAGAAGATGAGAACTGTGAGGACTTGAGAACCAAAATTGTTGAAAGATATCAACAATCTCAAGGTGGGGCGTGGCTATGCCGTGATCGGGAGAGGACGCTGGCTAGGAGAGCTCCTCATCATCCTGCTGGATCCTGGACCCTATATAAGATATACAGTGGGGAAAAAAAGTATTTAGTCAGTCAGCAATAATGCAAGTTCCACCACTTAAAAAGATGAGAGGCGTCTGTAATTTACATCATAGGTAGACCTCAACTATGGGAGACAAACTGAGAAAAAAAAAATCCAGAAAATCACATTGTCTGTTTTTTTTTTCATTTTATTTGCATATTATGGTGGAAAATAAGTATTTGGTCAGAAACAAAATTTCATCTCAATACTTTGTGATATATCCTTTGTTGGCAATGACAGAGGTCAAACGTTTTCTGTAAGTCTTCACAAGGTTGCCACACACTGTTGTTGGTATGTTGGCCCATTCCTCCATGCAGATCTCCTCTAGAGCAGTGATGTTTTTGGCTCTTCGCTTGGCAACACGGACTTTCAACTCCCTCCAAAGGTTTTCTATAGGGTTGAGATCTGGAGACTGGCTAGGCCACTCCAGGACCTTGAAATGCTTCTTACGAAGCCACTCCTTCGTTGCCCTGGCGGTGTGCTTTGGATCATTATCATGTTGAAAGACCCAGCCACGTTTCATCTTCAATGCCCTTGCTGATGGAAGGAGGTTTGCACTCAAAATCTCACAATACATGGCCCCGTTCATTCTTTCATGTACCCGGATCAGTCGACCTGGCCCCTTTGCAGAGAAACAGCCCCAAAGCATGATGTTTCCACCACCATGCTTTACAGTAGGTATGGTGTTTGATGGATGCAACTCAGTATTCTTTTTCCTCCAAACACGACAAGTTGTGTTTCTACCAAACAGTTCCAGTTTGGTTTCATCAGACCATAGGACATTCTCCCAAAACTCCTCTGGATCATCCAAATGCTCTCTAGCAAACTTCAGACGGGCCCGGACATGTACAGGCTTAAGCAGTGGGACACGTCTGGCACTGCAGGATCTGAGTCCATGGTGGCGTAGTGTGTTACTTATGGTAGGCCTTGTTACATTGGTCCCAGCTCTCTGCAGTTCATTCACTAGGTCCCCCCGCGTGGTTCTGGTATTTTTGCTCACCGTTCTTGTGATCATTCTGACCCCACGGGGTGGGATTTTGCGTGGAGCACCAGATCGAGGGAGATTATCAGTGGTCTTGTATGTCTTCCATTTTCTAATTATTGCTCCCACAGTTGATTTCTTCACTCCAAGCTGGTTGGCTATTGCAGATTCAGTCTTCCCAGCCTGGTGCAGGGCTACAATTTTGTTTCTGGTGTCCTTTGACAGCTCTTTGGTCTTCACCATAGTGGAGTTTGGAGTCAGACTGTTTGAGGGTGTGCACAGGTGTCTTTTTATACTGATAACAAGTTTAAACAGGTGCCATTACCACAGGTAATGAGTGGAGGAAAGAGGAGACTCTTAAAGAAGAAGTTACAGGTCTGTGAGAGCCAGAAATCTTGTTTGCTTGTTTCTGACCAAATACTTATTTTCCACCATAATATGCAAATAAAATGAAAAAAAACAGACAATGTGATTTTCTGTATTTTTTTTTCTCAGTTTGTCTCCCATAGTTGAGGTCTACCTATGATGTAAATTACAGACGCCTCTCATCTTTTTAAGTGGTGGAACTTGCACTATTGCTGACTGACTAAATACTTTTTTTCCCCACTGTAGTTTGTGACGCCACCTGTGGTATTCGGCAAGGGTTAGCCGACGCTGCTTAAAAAGACCGCTGAGGCTGATGGTGATGCAGCAGAGTTGGTACAGCTCTCCACAGGTAGAGCTAAGTCTCAGGGCAATTATATTATAAAAGATGGTGATGATGGATGTAATGCAGGGCTGAGGTGACGCAGCAAATAAACAGGAGAACACAGCGGGGTGCAGTCTTTACGCTTTTACTCACATTTTGAGTTGCAAACCAGGGCACTGAGTACTGATGGTAATGGAGATCCAGCCAGCCTGGAAGTAATTTAGGATCCACTAAGCCAGATGGGTTGGAGGCCTCCTTTCTACGCTGTCCCATGAGGTCTAAAGCTATGCTCAGTCCTCTGTTCATAGAATCATAGAATCGTAGAGTTGGAAGGGACCTCCTGAGCCATCTGGTCCAACCCCCTGCTCAAAGCAGGATTCGCTAAATCATCCCAGTCAGATGTCTGTCCAGCCTCTGTTTGAAGACTTCCATTGAAGGAGAACTCACCACTTCTCTT
Organism: Dendrobates tinctorius; assembly: GCF_039654945.1. NCBI lineage: Eukaryota > Metazoa > Chordata > Amphibia > Anura > Dendrobatidae > Dendrobates > Dendrobates tinctorius. The sequence goes on from NW_027361944.1 coordinate 1,574,403, forward strand.
TTGCAAACTAAACATTCCCAAATCCTGCAACCTTTCCGCATAAGACAGGGTTTGCAGACCGGTCACCATTCTGGTCGCTCTTTTCTGAACTTGCTCCAGTTTGTTGATGTCTTTTTTAAAATGTGGTGCCCATAACTGGACACAATATTCCAGATGAGGTCAGATGAGGGCTGTGAGGTTTTACAGCACTATAGCACTTTTTAGTGCAATTTTTAGAATATTATGGTAGTACTTTTCAAGATATTATTGTCTACACTATATATTTAACTTACACATTATTAATAGAAAAAAGTTTTTTGAGCGATATATTTTAGCACTTAGCATTTTTTTTTACATATTTTTTATTTATTTTTTTCTGGTGCTGATATTATACAAATTTTGGCAAGATGTATTGATATATTTATTATTCAGATTTTTAAGTCATCACATTATAATTTGGAATACAAAATATATATATATATATATATATATATATATATATATATATATTTATAGTTTTGGCTTTCCATCATTTTTTCATGCTGGATCCGTTTTTTTCTCATAGACTTGTATTAGTGACGGATGGCCACACGTTTCATCTGTCGTCCAACGGATCCATCAGAAAATCTCTGTCCGTCGGCCGGAGACAACGGACAGATGAACGTTTTTTGTGTACGTCGAAAAGTCGGATAGCGACGGATTCCGTCTTTTAAAACTGAGCATGCCCGGAATCATTTTTCTTCCTTTATTTTAACCCCCTGCGGCTGCTTTTTCTATTCTGGCACAAAATCCTTCTCTCTCTCTCACTCCAGAATTCTGTTTCTTTAATTCCCACAGCAAGGCTGCTACAACGGATCAGTCATAAAAAGAGATCCAGTGCATTAGTTTTTTGCAATATACGCAGGATCCGTCCACTTGACGGATCTGAACACTTTGACGGATTGTGACTGATTGCAAAAGACTGGAGTGTGAAAGGGGCCTTAAGAAGCGAGATGTGGATGAGAAAAGGCGGTGGATCCGTTGCCAACCGTTAATTGACGGAATCTGCCATCGGATCCTCCTTTTTATACTGAGCATGCCCGAATGAATGTCCTTTCATGATATTTAACCCCAAATCCCATTCTGGCAGCTAAATCTCTCTCTCTCGTGAAACAGGCCTTACTTTAAATTTCATGCACTAGCGTCTAAAGCGGATCCGTACAAAAAACGGATCCAGTTGCATCCGTTTGCCACAAAACGGAAACGGATCCGCTTTTGCACACTGGCGGATTTTGACTAACGCCAGAAAACTGAAGTGTGAAACAGGCCTAAGAGAAAGAAAAGACTCAATCTGAGAAGAGGTCACCTATAAGGTACCAGGATGTACATTTTTAGCTATTGGTACTGACTGCGTCTCATCAGTACTATGGTTCCTGTATAGTCCACAGTCTGATAAAGACTGATAACTCCCAGCATCTCCTTACCATTGTTAAGGACATACTGGGAGTTGTAGGTTCATGAGATACAAATGTATATGGGCCTGACTTAGAAGGATTCAGCTCATCAGTTATTAATCACATGATGTCATAGACCTAAAGGAAAAGGGAAGAATTAGCTGGGTAGAAATGCAAAATGGGCGCCTTCGGCTTCATCTGCCTTGGGCACCCAAAATACTTTGTTTTGGCCCTGGTAACGGATAAAGCAAAATCCTACATGACCTATCAGTGTTCTACGATTTGGGTTGAGGACACTTATTGCATGTGGGCTGGTGAATTTTGTGTGCCAGGGCTGCTTTTTAGTCCCAACTCTGCCCTGAATCCCCTCGTGTATCTGAATGGGAGGAAGAGTGTGAACTTGTGCTAATTGTGCAGTCACACTTTGTCATCTCTGCTCCGTCCTGTCTTCCAGCGCAGGGTTAAATTGCTCTGACTTCATATCTGGCTTCATGGCTTGATCATAGATGCTGGATCCTGATCCCCCAACAAAATCTCACCAACCGAAGATTGTGAAAGTAACACACAAAACACTTTTATTGGATGTTAAATTGACCGAATTTTATTCCAAATCTCATCATTATTATTTCTTTCAGTGTCTGAAATTTAGAATCAGCCAATTACTATGAAAGAGACACTGAAAATGGCAGAACCCCCGACTCACGAAGAATCGTCCTTCAGCACTCAGGAGAGGAAAAACCCCCTGTAGTGGAAACCTCTAGGGAACCATGGCTGCAGGACTGCCCTTCCCTTGGGCTTAGAAGGTTAGTGCCAACATGTAACAGCAAATTGTACCTGAATTTGTACATTGTGTCATATTTGTTTTGGAGAAGCCTAATGCGACCTCTCCAGGCCGTACACATAAAGTGAAGGCGGCGAGTACCGGACGTGAGGGAGATCTGGCTGCAACATCTGTCACCCCATTGATCTGGCTGGCTAGGCGCTATGGCTGATCTGGCTGGCTAGGCGGGGTCCCCTTCCTCCCATTGTGGAGTGATGAAGCTCCAGGTCTCCAGACACATCAAGTATGGCTCCGTCTACGGCTGAATGACTTGTGGTTCTGGAATCTTCTCCTGCATCATAGATGCATGTGTTTATGACATCAGCGCAGTTGCCATAGTTATCACAGGTGTTTTATACTGTGGTTTCATTGGCTAGAAAGTCCCTCTCAGTGTTCCAAAGAATTAACCCTTGAATGACTGGTATTGTGCCTTTCTCCAGAAGCCTGTAAAATAAACTTGTCACTAGACAGGACCATTATCATTATTATATTTTAAAGTTGCCCCAACCAAAGTCTAATAAGTGAGCGCATCTAGAGTTGATGTGTAACAAGCGCAATCATTCCATTAAGCCCTACTAAATGCATAAATGCACAATATGAGAACAGAGCAGTCTCATAGAAAATGAATGATACCAAGGTAAATGCAGTTAGATATGGGATGCTATATAGGGGCTCATACTGTATATAGGAGCTATATGGGGACTCACACTGTATATAGGAGGCAATATGGTGGCAAACAATGTATTCAGGAGGCTATATGTGAGTGCTCATACTGTATATAGGAGGCTATATGGAGACTCACACTGTATTCAGGAGGCTATATGTGGGCTCATACTGTATATAGGAAGCGATTTGCAGGCTCATACTGTTTATAGGAAGCAATGCGCAGGCTCATACTGTACATAGGAGGCTATATGTGGATGCTCATACTGTATATAGGAGGCTATATGCGGCCTCATACTGTATATAGGAAGGGATGTACAGGCTCATACTGTATATAGGAGGCTATGTGCAGGCTCATACTGTATATAGGAAGCAATGTGCAGGCTCATACTGTTTATAGGAGGTAAACACTGCATTCAGGAGGCAATATGTGGGTGCTCATACTGTATATAGGAGGCAAATACTGTATTCAGGAGGCTATATGTGGCCTCATACTGTATATGGGAAGCGATTTGCAGGCTCATACTGTATATAGGAGCCTATATGCGGCCTCATACTCTATATAGGAAGCGATGTGCAGGCTCATACTGTATATAGGAGACTATGTGCAGACTCATACTGTATATAGGAAGCAATGTGCAGGCTCATACTGTATATAGGAGACAAAAACTGTATTCAGGAGGCTATATGTGGGTGCTCATACTGTATATAGGAGGCTATATGCGGCCTCATACTGTATATAGGAAGCGATGTGCAGGCTCATACCGTACATAGGAGGCTATATGTGGCCTCATACTGTATATAGGAAGCGATGTGGAGGCTCATAATGTATATAGCAGGCTATGTGGGCTCATATTGTATATAGGAAGCAATGTGCAGGCTCATACTGTATGTAGGAGGCTATATGCGGCCTCATACTGTATATAGAAGGCTATATGCGGCCTCATACTGTATACAGGAGGCTATGTGGGCTCATACTGTATATAGGAGGCTATATGCAGCCTCATACTGTATATAGGAAGCGATGTACAGGCTATGTGCAGGCTCATACTGTATATAGGAAGCAATGTGCAGGCTCATACTGTATATAGGAGGTAAACACTGCATTCAGGATGCTATATGTGGGTGCTCATACTGTATATAGGAGGCTATATGCGGCCTCATACTGTATATAGGAAGCGAAGTACAGGCTCATACTGTATATAGGAGGCTATATGCAGCATCATATTGTATACAGGAGGTTATATGTGGGTGCTCATACTATATATAGGAGGCTATATGTGGCCTCATACTGTATATAGGAAGCGATGTGCAGGCTCATACTGTATATAGAAGGCTATATGGGGACTCACACTGTATATAGGAGGCAAATACTGTATTCAGGAGGCTATATGTGGGCTCATACTGTTTATAGGAAGCGATGTGCAGACTCATACTGTTTATAGGAAGCGATTTGCAGGCTCATACTGTACATAGGAGGCTATGTGGATGCTCATACTGTTTATAGGAAGCAATGCGCAGGCTCATACCGTACATAGGAGGCTATATGTAGGTGCTCATACTGTATATAGGAGGCTATATGCGGCCTCATACTGTATATAGGAGGCTATGTACAGGCTCATACTGTATATAGGAGGCTATGTGCAGGCTCATACTGTATATAGGAAGCAATGTGCAGGCTCATACTGCATATAGGAGGCAAAAACTGTATTCAGGAGGCTATAAATGTCACCTGCTTAACCCAGCAGGAAGTTAAATGTCACCTGCTTAACCCAGCAGGAAGTACGGCGGAGTCTACAAATCACTAAAATTGACAAATCCCCGGGCCCGGATGGGATACACCCCCGAGTACTGCAGGAATTAAGCACAGTCATAGATAGACCATTATTTTTAATCTTTAAAGATTCCATAATAACAGGGTCTGTACCACAGGACTGGCGTATAGCAAATGTGGTGCCAATATTCAAAAAGGGGACAAAAACTGAAATTGGAAATTATAGGCCAGTAAGTTTAACCTCAACTGTGGGTAAAATCCTGGAGGGTTTTCTAAGAGATACTATACTGGAGTATCTGGAGAAGAAAAACCTTATTTACCCAATATCAACATGGGTTTACAAGAGACCCTTCCTGTCAGACTAATCTGATAAGCTTTTATGAAGAGGTAAGTTCCGGACTGGACCAAGGGAATGCAGTGGACGTGGTGTACATGGACTTTTCAAAAGCTTTTGATACGGTGCCACACAAGGTTGATACATAAAATGAGAACAATGGGGATAGGGGAAAATATGTGTAGGTGGGTTAAGAGCTGGCTCAGGGATAGGAAACAAAGGGTGGTTATTAATGGAGCACACTCTGACTGGGTCACGGTTAGCAGTGGGGTACCACAGGGGTCAGTTTTGGGCCCGCTTCTTTTTAACATATTTATTAATGACCTTGTAGAGGGCATAGAGAGTAGAATTTCAATATTTGCAGATGACACTAAACTCTGCAGGGTAATTAATACAGAGGAGGACAATTTTATATTACAGGTGGATTTATGTAAACTAGAAGCTTGGGCTGATAAATGGCAAATGAGCTTTAATCGGGATAAATGTAAGGTCATGCACTTGGGTAGAACGAACAAGTTGTATAATTATGTGCTTAATTGTAAAACACTGGGCAAAACAGTCACTGAAAAAGACCTGGGTGTATGGGTGGACGACAAACTCACATTTAGTGGCCAGTGTCAGGCAGCTGCTGCAAAGGCAAATAAAATAATGGGATGCATTAAAAGAGGCATAGATGCTCATGAGGAGAACATAATTTTACCTCTATATAAGTCACTAGTGCGACCACACTTAGAATACTGTGTACAGTTCTGGTCTCCGGTGTATAAGAAAGACATAGCTGAACTGGAGCGGGTGCAGAGAAGAGCGACCAAGGTTATTAGGGAACTAGGGGGTCTGCAATACCAAGACAGGTTATTACACTTGGGGTTATTTAGTTTGCAGAATCAAAGGCTTAGGGGTGATCTTATTACAATGTATAAATATATGCGGGGACAATACAAAGACCTTTCTAATGATCTTTTTACTCTTAGACCTGTGACGGGGACAAGGGGGCATCCTCTACGTCTGGAGGAAAGAAGGTTTAAGCATACTCACAGATGCGGATTCTTTACTGTAAGAGCAGTGAGACTATGGAACTCTCTGCCATATGATGTTGTAATGAGTGATTCCCTACTAAAATTTAAGAAGGGACTGGATGCCTTTCTTGAAAAGTATAATATTACAGGGTATATACACTAGTCTCCTTAATATTGCGTTGATCCAGGGAGCTAGTCTGATTGCCGTATGTGGAGTCGGGAAGGAATTTTTTTCCCCAATGTGAAGCTTACTGTTGCCACATGGGGTTTTTTTGCCTTCCTCTGGATCAACATGTTAGGGCAAGTTAGGATAGGATATGGGTTGAACTAGATGGACTTAAAGTCTCCCTTCAACCTTAATAACTATGTTACTATGTTACTATATGTGGGTGCTCATACTGTATATAGGAGGCTATATGCGGCCTCATACTGTATATAGGAAGCGATGTGCAGGCTCATACCGTATATAGGAGGCAATATGTGGCCTCATACTGTATATAGGAAGCGATGTGCAGGCTCATACTGTATATAGGAGGCTATGTGGGCTCATATTGTATATAGGAAGCAATGTGTAGGCTCATACTGTATATAGGAGACTATATGCGGCCTCATACTGTATATAGAAGGCTATATGCGGCCTCATACTGTATACAGGAGGCTATGTGGGCTCATACTGTATATAGGAGGCTATATGCGGCCTCATACTGTATACAGGAGGCTATGTGGGCTCATACTGTATATAGGAGGCTATATGCAGCCTCATACTGTATATAGGAAGCGATGTACAGGCTCATACTGTATATAGGATAAAGTACAAATATATCCCAAATACTGGAAAAAAATTCTTCAAAGGCTCAACTCACTTGAAATATAATAGCAAAAAAAATCTCATAAATGAGCTATTAAGCATCACAAGAGATCAAAATTGGAGTTTTATTCGGTCGACCATGACAGCACCACCTCAGAGAGGGGATCCGCCCTTTAGGAACAGGAAACCTACAGATACAAAAAGGGCGGCACCTCTCCCACGCATCAGTTGGTTTCCTGTTCCTAGAGGACAGGACTCCCTACAGATCGTCCGTCATGGAGTCGACGAGGGATTCCCAGGCCGGCTGAACGCCTCAGGTAGCGGGGGGATCTCCTACCTCGGTCCAGTTCGGGGTCCCTGGAAGCACCACGGTGGGGCCGGGTAGGTCGCCACGGCTGTGGTTGGAGCAGGTGGAGCATAGGGTCCGGTGGACAGCCGTCTCCAAAGTGCGGGCACCAGGTACGTATACGCCCCTCCTGAGTCTCCCCCTGGGGTCCGGTCATCCTCCCGCGTCCGGGTCGGCGGTCGCGCACAGTCGTCGGGCGCAGGCGGGCGCATGTGGGGGCGGCGGGCACACCGGAGCCGGGGGCGCCCTGCCGGCTCCGTTCCGCGCGCTCCCGCGGTCTCTGACGCACGGTGGAAGTGACGCGGCGGAAGGGGCGGAGCCGGGGATGCCGAAACCGGAAGTCGGGTGCTGGCCGACTTTCCAGTGTGCGCCGCGTTTGCGCGGCGGTCCGGGGGGATGCGCTGTACCCGTGGCGAGGGGTGGGGGGGAGGCGGAGCATGCAGGGGGGGGTCGCGGATGCTGGGGAGGTGCCACGCCAGAACCCTGCTGACCCGGGTACAGGGAGGCCTTAAAAGGCAGGAGGCAACGCTGCGGGGGTGCTTCTGAAGGCCCAGCGATGGATATGACAGAAGCCCCCATAGAGCAGCAGGACGAGATACAGGAGCGGCCACAGAAGGAGGCCGTGGCAAAGCCTCATGCGAGTGGCCAGCAGAAGAAAAAACGATCGAGTGAACAGAGCCGCGGAAGTTCCTCCAGACTAAAGGACCCTCCTGCCTCCCTCCTGCCTCCCTCCGTGATCCGGTACCTGCCTCACCTGCATGGGTAAGAGATATTCGTGAATGTACCCTGATGCAGTGTTCCCTTATGTATTTTTTGCAGGGGAGGAAAGCTACGGGAAAACAGAAGCACAGGGAATGTGCCCTCTGTAGTTGCCCCTTGCCAGACGGCCACCCCAAAAGATTGTCAGCCATGTGTGCGACAAACGGTAGGGGTTGGAAGGGAATGAGGGCCAGGGATAGACTGACAGGCCCTTACATTCTCCCCCGTCCTTACAGGTAGCGGAAGAAACGCCAGATTTCACCACAAGCCTGAGAGAAATAATCAGGACAGAAATGAAAGCCCTGTCAAAAAGGGATTCTTCTAGGGGGAGAGAAGTTAGCTTCTCAGGTTCGGAGTCCTCGGTTGCTCCTAGGAACAATGACTCCTCGGATTCCCCGGCCTCCACTTCGTCTTCTTCGGATGAAGACTCGAGCCGTTTCTGCTTCCCGTTAGACCAGATGGACAAACTAGTTAAAACAATAAGGTCCACCATGGGAGTAACAGACTCAAAACCAGAAATTTCGGCACAAGACGTGATGTTCGGAGGTCTAGATCCCAGGAAGCGCAGGGCCTTCCCTTTAAATGATAAGGTCCAGAGCTTAATAGATAGGGAGTGGAAAAAACCCGAAAAAAGAGTCTCCTTGCCACCGGCCTTCAAACGAAGGTACCCATTTGATGACCCAGTGGTGAACAGATGGGTTAAGGCCCCTAAACTGGATGTGGCAGTAGCCAAAGCCTCCAGAAAATCTTCCATCCCTTTCGATGACATGGCTTCCCTAAAAGACCCGCTGGATAAAAAAGCGGATTCCTTTCTAAAGGGATCATGGGAGATGTCAGCAGACTTAGCTGCCCTAAGACCAGCGATAGCTGCCACTTGTACAGCCAGATCCATGATGGTCTGGCTAGATCAACTGGATTCCCATCTGAGAGATGGAGCCTCAAGAGCATCCATTCGGAAAACCCTACCAATTATCCAGAGTGCCGCTGCTTTCCTGGCCGATGCCTCAGCAGACTCTGCAAGGATGGCGGCTAGATCCGCAGGGTTATCTAACGCAGCTCGAAGGGCCCTCTGGTTAAAATGCTGGCCAGGGGATATCCAGGCCAGGTCACGACTCTGCTCCATTCCTTGCGAGGGGGAATATCTATTTGGCTCTGCCCTGGATGAACTGTTATAGAAAGCCGGGGATGATAAAAAGAAGTTTCCAAGCCTCCCGAATCCTTCTTATAGACGCCCCTTTACCAGGAAAGGATATTTCCGTAGAAGGTCGTCCAGAGATCAGGGCAGATGGGATGACAAAAGAAGGAGAGGTACAGGTTTCATGTTCGGAGGAGGGGGGCGCCAGGAAGGTCCAGCACGGGACACTAAAAAGCCGCCCCAATGACTAGAGGCCCTGGTAGGGGGGTGACTAGCTGCCTTCTACCCAGCCTGGTCCATGATTTTGGATAGTAATTGGATACGGGGGGTGATAGCTACGGGTCTACAACTGGAATTCACCCGGGTTCCCCATGATCGATTTAGGGTCACCCCAATCAGGTCCTCCACATCAGAACAAGCTGCCCTGGAGGCCGAGGTTCATGATCTTTGCCTTAAGAAGGTCCTAACTGTGGTTCCAGAAGGTGAAAGGGGGAAAGGTTTCTACTCCCCTCTGTTCCTGGTCCGCAAGCCAGACAGTTCCTTTAGGACTATAATTAATCTTAAGTCCCTTAATGAATTCTTGGTTATACGCCCGTTTCAAATGGAAACAATTAATTCAACAATAAAATTATTGTTTCAAAACTGCTTTATGGTGGTGTTGGATTTGAAAGATGCTTACTACCATATACCCATTCATGCAGCTCATCAGCGCTTCCTCAGAGTGGCGGTTCAGTTAAATGGGTCAGTTGAACATTTCCAATACGCGGCCCTCCCCTTTGGGGTGGCAGTCGCTCCCCGGGTATTTACCAAAGTAGTAGCGGAAATTATGGCCCATCTACGTGAATCTGACATTCTAGTAGTACCCTACTTAGATGACTTCCTGATTATAGGAAAAACGGCAAAACATTGTACGGAACAGCTACAGAGGGCAATGTCTGCCCTGGAGCGGTTAGGATGGCTGCTGAATATAAAAAAATCTCGGTTACAGCCGATGAAAAGCCAGCAGTTTTTAGGCCCGATTCTAGATTCTGAGAAACAGGAATGCCGTCTGCCTCCGGAGAAGCTTGTTCGTTTACACTATCAGGTCCTAAATGCTTCCAATAACCCCACCATGTCCCTTAGGAAAGCCATGTCCCTTCTGGGTTCCCTTTCCTCCTGTATCCCAGCGGTGCAGTGGGCCCAGTTTCATTCAAGAACACTTCAGGGTGAGGTTTTACTGCATCAAAGAATCCTCGGAGGTTACTTAGAGGGCCAGCTAACCTTGTCCCGAAACACAAGGGAGTCCCTAGAGTGGTGGCTGGACAAGGATAATTTATCCAGAGGAGTTCCCTGGGAATTCGACATATCCCGCATAGTCACTACGGATGCTAGCCCTTCCGGCTGGGGGGCTCATATGGGTGAGGTCGTGGTCCAGGGCCTATGGGACCAGCACCAGATAAATATGTCATCTAATTTGAAAGAATTGACAGCAGTAGAACAGGCAGCTAAGAAGCTACTTATGTATCTGCAGGGCCATCATGTGCGAGTGCTCTCCGACAATCAGGTCACCGTGGCTTATATCAACCACCAAGGTGGGACTCGTTCCAAACCCCTGATGAATGTGACAGAACGGTTGTTCCAACTAGCAGAGCAGCATTTTCTATCTTTGACAGCGCTACACATAAAAGGGAAAGAAAACATTATGGCAGATTTCTTAAGCCGCAATCTGCTAAGGCAAGGAGAATGGTCCCTAAACATCTCGATCTTCCACCTGATTGTGCAAAGGTGGGGACAGCCAGAGGCAGACCTCTTCGCCACCAAAGAAAACAGAAAATTGAGACTATTCTGCTCCCTAAATCCCAGAGACAACCCCCTGGCAGTAGATGCCTTTCTGATAATGTGGGACTTCAGGCTAGCATATGCCTTCCCTCCCCTATCGCTACTACCCTTGGTGTTGAGAAAGATCAGGAAAGACAGAGCAAGGGTTATAGTCATCGCCCCATTTTGGCCCAGGAGGGCTTGGTTTTCTTGCCTCAGGACCATGTCGGTGTCCGATCCTTGGGTTCTTCCGGACATCCCGGATCTCCTATCCCAGGGCCCAGTCTTCCATCCTCAGGTGGCTGGCCTACATCTGACGGCGTGGAGTTTGAGCGGGCGCTCTTAAAAGATAAAGGCTTCTCCCCAGACTTAATTAATACCCTTCTTAAAAGTAGAAAGGCCATTACTACCAAGATCTATGTTAGAATTTGGAAGAAATTCCTTCACAGCTCGGGAATAGTCGCTGGGGGTTCAACACCTATAAATCAGATCTTAGAATTTCTTCAGAAAGGTCTGGACATGGGGCTTTCCACTAGTACCCTTAAAGTACAAGTAGCAGCCTTAGGGGCCCTCTTTAGCTGCAACATCACGAGTAATTACTGGATCAGTAGATTCATTAAAGCAGCAGGAAGATCCAGGCCGGTAGTGAAGGATAGATTCATGCCATGGGACTTGAATCTAGTCCTCACGGCCATGAAGGAAGCTCCATTCGAAAGTAGCGTTCCTGGTAGCTCTAACCTCTGCTCGCAGAGCTAGCGATATCCAGGCATTATCTAGGCGTCCTCCTTATATACAGATTAAAAATGAGCAATACTCACACCTGATCCAGCGTATTTACCTAAAGTGGTTTCTAACTTTCATAGGACTCAGGAAGTAGTCCTTCCATCCTTCCTCCCTAATCCGGCTAATAAGAAGGAAGAGAAACTACATACCCTGGATGTTAGGAAGTGCCTTATAGAATATGTGGCAGCTACCGATCCTTGGAAGAAAGAGGATGCCCTGTTTATTTCCCACCAAGGCCCTAGGAAAGGTTGTAGAGTATCAAAGAATACACTAGCCAGGTGGATTAGAGAAGCGATTGCCTTAGCATACACCTCAAAAGGCAGGTCGCCACCCGGGAAGCTGAGGGCACATTCCACCAGAGCCATGGCGACCTCGTGGGCCGAGAGATCAGAAGTCTCCATTGACCAGATATGTAAGGCGGCTACTTGGTCCTCTCCGAGCACCTTTTATAGTCATTATAGGCTAGACTTGGGTGCTTCCACAGACCTCTCTTTTGGGATAAGGGTGCTGCAGGCTGTAGTCCCTCCCTAAAGTAGTTATTACTCTCTGTAATTCTCTCAGGTGGTGCTGTCATGGACGACCGAATAAAGTCTTAGTTACTCACCGGTTAACGGTATTTTTCGGAGTCCATGACAGCACCCGTATATTCCCTCCCTTTAGTTTAATTTGGGTGTGCACTTCTTATACGTACACGGGTAATTTAAATAGTTGTGTATAGTATTGTATATAAGTTATGCTATTAACCATTGTGGTCCTCTGTGCTCTGTAATCCAACTGATGCATGGGAGAGGTGCCGCCCTTTTTGTATCTGTAAGTTTCCTGTTCCTAAAGGGCGGATCCCCTCTCTCAGGTGGTGCTGTCATGGACTCCGAAAAATACCGTTAACCGGTGAGTAACTAAGACTTTTCAAGCTAAATAATTTATTTAGAATAATTAACAGAGCATAAATGCTAAATGCAAGTTACAGCAGACATAAACACAATATAGCAGTTAATAAAGTTTTTATCTGTATAAAACATGTAGTTTCTTTGCTTTCCTTTCACAAATAGAATGCATAGTAAACAGCAAACTCTCCATTTACATAATATGTATGCCCAGATAAGGTTTTGCATACAATAAGTGCCCAGAGTAAACTGCTGAATATAAAGTGCATAAGTGCCTTGTATCAAATAAGCCTGGTAGGCATTAAGTGTACACAGAGTAAAAACTGTCTATGCAAATTCCAGAGTAAGATACAAGGACTGCATTAGAAAGTAACAACTTACATGTGCTGTGTATGTCGCTGTAAAACCTGCCGCCCCTACGCGCGTTACGCCGCAGCTTCCTCAGGAGGCGTGGTTTACAAGTGCCCCGGATCTAGTTTATATAGTGCGGTCAACCAATAAACCGCTTTCCCTAATAAAGCTTGTAAAATTCAGGACCTGCGCTGTAGTGTCCACAATGACGTCAATAGCATCCAGTTCTAAACGTCCACAGCATTATCGGCGCATGCGCTGTTGAGTCCCCACTATGTACAGCGAGTCTATCATCAGCATGAAAGCGGCTCAAGCTGCAAAACAGCCAGAGACAGCCACATACCAGACTGAGCACGTCAGAAGGCTCCTAGGGAGGACTGAACTGGGCATGCGCTCAAGTGAGGACAAGAAAATAAAATAATTATGAAGAATAATAATCACTATTTAAAGTGATAGCAAGTGTTGAAAGTGAGGGGATAAAACATAATGATGCTGAAATAATTATAGCGGTGTGTATGAACCATTAAAGTGAATATGCCTGACATAGAGTGCAAAGGCACACACATATGTGTCAATTATAAGCACACTATGCAAGCAATAAAATTTTTTTAACAATTAGCATAATGTGTATGCAGGCTATATGAAAGTGTATGTGCATCATATAACTATAACAACTATATATCATGTCTCTGTTAAAAAACAAATGTACATAAAAATAACACATGGCATTCAATACATACATCAAATGTCATATATCATAAAGTAATTATACACACAATTATGTATAATGAATAATACATAGCACAAATATACAAAGAAAATTGTGAAAAAAATAAAAAATGAGTGAAAAAAATATATATAAAAATAAAACAAAAATGTAAATGAAATAAACAAAAAAAGAAAAAATGAATAAAAATGTGAACAAATAACATGAAATATTGAAGACCCAATGGGTACGAAAAGAGCCGTAGATTTCTTGTGAGAGGAGTGTTTCTTCAAAAAATCTTGAAATGCCCTCAACAATGAATTCCATGCCAGATCATATATTGCGATGCGAAGATAGAGAACTGGAGTATAAGCACAGGAAAAAATAATTAAAAACAGAAAACTAAAACCAAGACTAAAAAGATACCCATACGATTTTTACAGAAAGGACCCAAAACCATTACTCTCATTCAATCATGTTTTTTTTGCTACTGTATATAGGAGGCTATGTGCAGGCTCATACTGTATATAGGAGGTAAACACTGCATTCAGGAGGCTATATGTGGGTGCTCATACTGTATATAGGAGGCTATATGCGGCCTCATACTGTATATAGGAAGCGATGTGCAGGCTCATACTGTATATAGGAGGCAATATGCGGCCTCCTACTGTATGTAGGAGACTATGTGCAGACTCATACTGTATATAGGAAGCGCTGTGCAGGCTCATACTGTATATAGGAGGCTATATGCGGCCTCATACTGTATATAGGAAGCAATGTGCAGGCTCATACTGTATATAGGAAGCAATGTGCAGGCTCATACTGTATATAGGAGACTATGTGCAGACTCATACTGTAAATAGGAGGCTATATGTGGCCTCATACTGTATATGGGAAGCGATGTGCAGGCTCATACTGTATATAGGAGGCTATACGCGACCTCATACTGTATATAGGAGGCTATATGCGGCCTCATACTGTATATAGGAAGCGATGTGCAGGCTCATACTGTATATAGGAGGCAATTCAAAAGCAGGAAATATCCAGCTACAGATCCAGGGAAAAATTGTTAAAAACAAAAAATGAAGGAGAGCGATAGTGGCACCTGTGTAAAAGGTTTTGTAACTGCTGCGACTCTAGACCAGACCAGGTCTAGCCGACCAGAGTATAAGCCGAGGCACCTACTTTTGCCACGAAAACCTGGGTGAACTTATTGACTTGAGTATAAGCCGGGTGTGCATTGACCACTCATCCCTACCGTGGTATGCATGGTTCCCCGTCCCTGTCATTGTCTGCATGGCTCCTTATCCCCTATCTTTGTATGTATGATTCCTGTTAAGAAAAAAAAACATCCTATTTACCTGCCTGCGCGCCGTCGGTGGCACTGCATCTTGTTCCGGCCATATAACATGGATAATTCTTGGTAATGACAGTGAATATTTAGAACAAATTCAAAACATTAATTATTCAATAGAGCCCAATAGCAAAAGCAGCGTTTTGAATGAACAATCACATTTCTTGGTAGAATCTTGCAGGATTGAAATTTTTGATGTTTTTCTACTCCTCTCATGAGCCCAAACAAGACTCTAAAAGGATGAGCTTGCAACTACTTTACTTTTGGAGAAAATTCAAAACATTCATTATTCAATAGAGCCCATAAGCAAAAGCACCGTTTTAAATGAACACTCACATTTCTTGGTAGAATCATGCAGGATTGAAATTTTTGATGTTTTTCTACTCCTCTCAAGAGCCCAAGCAAGTTTCTAAAAGGATGAGTTTACAACTACTTTACTTTTTGAGAAAATTCAAAACATTCATTATTCAATAGGGCACAAAATAGCAAAAACCAGCGGTTTGAATAAACACTCACATTTCTTGGTAGAATCTTGTAGGATTGAAATTTTTGATGTTTTTCTATTCCTCTCATGAGCCCAAACAAGACTCTAAAAGGATGAGCTTGCAACTACTTTACTTTTGGAGAAAATTCAAAACATTCATTATTCAATAGAGCCCAATAGCAAAAAACAGCGTTTTGAATGAACAATCACATTTCTTTGTTTTTTTACTCCTCTCAACAGCCCAAACAAGTTTCTAAAAGGATGAGTTTGCAACTACTTGACTTTTGGAGAAAATTCAAAACATTCATTATTCAATAGAGCCCAATAGCAAAAGCATCGTTTTGAATGAACAATCACATTTCTTGGTAGAATCGTGCAGGATTGAAATTTTTGATGTTTTTCTACTCCTCTCAAGAGCCCAAACAAGTTTCTAAAAGGATGAGTTTACAACTACTTTACTTTTTGAGAAAATTCAAAACATTCATTATTCAATAGGGCACAAAATAGCAAAAACCAGCGGTTTGAATAAACACTCACATTTCTTGGTAGAATCTTGTAGGATTGAAATTTTTGATGTTTTTCTATTCCTCTCATGAGCCCAAACAAGACTCTAAGAGGATGAGCTTGCAACTACTTTACTTTTGGAGAAAATTCAAAACATTCATTATTCAATAGGGCCCAAAATAGCAGCGGTTTGAATGAACAAATCACATTTCTTGGTAGAATCATGCAGGATTGAAATTTTTGATGTTTTTATTACTCCTCTCAACAGCCCAAACAAGTTTCTTAAAAGGATGAGTTTGCAACTACTTTACTTTTGGAGAAAATTCAAAACATTGGGGGGCGTGGCCAGTGTCTGAGCTGTATGGAAGTCTGAGCTCTGTGCTCCTCTCCAGGGCAGCCTGCCAAGCGGTGACAGAAAGCGTTAATTAAACCAGGACTGGCGTGGAGGGGTTGAGGAAGCTCCACTGACACCAACGGTACCCTCAGAATATGGATCCGCTCAGTAAAAGAGCAGAAAAAGCAAGAAAACTGGAGCGCTCTCCCCTTATGCTGAGGAGCCAAGATGGCGCCCGCCTCACAGCAGCCACAGCCTGCAGCCCCAGCCTGAGCGGCGCACAGCAGGAGAGAACGCCACAGAGGCTGAAACATGCGGCATACAAGTCAGGGGTTAAGTCTGCCCCCACCCCCGCTAAAACCGCCGCTCCATTTGATAAAGAAAGCGGTAATTTTAATATCAAAGATAGCGCTGTGAAGAAACCAGCGAAATATCGCGAGACTGACCGGGGGACAAGCAGGATTACGCAACAGGTACGCAAATTGCGTACCTTAAGCCAGAATCTAGCGCAGCCCATGAAATCTAGTGCAGCAGCAACGCTCACCGCTGCAATAAATGAAACAAACACAATGAGAAATGCCTCTTCTTGCCCAGATATATCTAATATATCAGACACCCCTCTAACGCCGCCGCAGAGGAAATCATCCCCTGAATCACAAAATAGCCGCAGATTAAGCACTAGCTCTGCTGAGCTGCAACATGAATCACAGTTGGAGGACTCACTCTCCTCAGACAAACCTGTATCTGAGAGCATTCTACAAGTACTAATGGAGGTAGAGGCCACTAGCAATGCAGCCTCAGAATTATTCATAAAGAACATGATATGCCTGCTAGCAAAGACATTCCAAAAACAAATAGAGGGATATAATACAAACCTCCAAAATAATATAGACAGTCTGGGCCAGAGAGTGGATCACCTAGAATCCAAAATGGAGGAAATGGTTAAGTCTCATAAAACCTTAATAGATGAACACTATGCCTTAGAAAAAGAGGTTACCTTTCTAAAATCAAAGTAAATAGAGCAAGAGGACAGAAGTAGAAGAAATAACCTTAAATTCAGAGGAATACCTGAAAATGTTTTGAATTTTCTCCAAAAGTAAAGTAGTTGCAAACTCATCCTTTTAGAAACTTGTTTGGGCTGTTGAGAGGAGTAAAAAAAACATCAAAAATTTAAATCCTGCATGATTCTACCAAGAAATGTGATTGTTCATTCAAAACGCTGCTTTTGCTATTGGGCTCTATTGAATTATGAATGTTTTGAATTTTTTCCAAAAATAAAGTAGTTGCAAGCTCATCCTTTTAGAGTCTTGTTTGGGCTCATGAGAGGAGTAGAAAAACATCAAAAATTTCAATCCTGCACGATTCTACCAAGAAATGTGAGTTGTTGTGAGCTCATTTTCCTCTTCACTACTGAGGCCTGATGAACTCCCTCTTCTGTTAAGGAAAGGTAGTGAGCCTGATTATCAGGCACCTGAGCCTAATGATGATGACTGGCTGAGTGGAGTTACGGACTGGATATAAGGCTGCCGACGCCCTCCTGCCCTGCGGGTGATTTCTCTGTGGGATCCTTGGAGACCAGTCTGAATTCCTGCTCTTCTAAAGCTAAGTTTTTCTGCGCTGCTTTTTGCATTTGTGCTTTGACTTTGTTTGCTTTGTTTTTCTGGATTTCTGCCATTCCCTGCTGGGGTGAACTGAATTCCTTTAGCTCTGTCTTCTGAAAATACCGGAGTGCTGATATAGTTTTTGAAGCCTAGCTGCTTCAGGGTCTTTTTCCATATCAGTTGTTGGCTTATTTCTTTGATAGGGTTTTTGGCAGATTGCAGACAGCAACCGTCCTTTCCTGTCCTGTTTAGTTTAGCTTGGGCCCCATCATTTGCTCAGCCTATCTTTCTATCTGTGTGAGTGTTTTTTCATCTTGCTTCACCGTCATTATATGTTGGGGGCTGCCTTTTACTTTGGGGTCTGCTCTGGGGCAGTTTAGATTTCCTTTTCTGTCTTTAGGCTATTTAGCTCTCCGGCTGTGATCGAGGGGTCTAGGGCACCGTAGGAACCCCTCACGGCTACTGCTAGTTGTGTTGATAGGTTCAGGGGTCTGCAATCTGATAGTTGCCAACGTCTCTGGACGTAGCTTCTATTTTTGTGTCTGCCTCCTACGGTGACTCTTCATAACAGAATCACCCGCCATACCGCAGATATTAGGGTACTCAATAGCAGGAAAGAATTGTAAAAAAAAAAAAGGTGCGTATATTTTTTCCTCTATATCTGAGGCCGTAGGTGGAATTTTTTTTTTTTCTCTCAATGGAGATAAAGCAATTGTCTAATCGTGTGGAGCAGCTCGCTGCGGAAGTGCGGGGAATTTCCGCCTACCTTGCTCATTCACATGCTGCTGAACCAAAAATTCCTACACCTGATGTATTTTTTGGGGATCGGTCTAAATTTTTGAATTTCAAAAATAATTGTAAATTATTTTTTGCCTTGAAGCCTAACTCGTCAGGGAGCTCCGCGCAGCAGGTTAAAATTGTCATCTCTTTGCTGCGTGGCGATCCCCTGGATTGGGCATTTTCTTTGAAACCAGATGATCCTATTCTGACTAATGTGAACGCATTTTTTCAAGCCTTGGGGTTGTATGACGAACCTAATGCCATTGATCAGGCTGAAAAGACCCTGCTGGCATTGAACCAGGGTCGGGATTCTGCAGAATTGTACGGTCAAAAATTCCGAAAGTGGCGGTACTTACTACCTGGAATGATAATGCCTTGGCTGCTCTCTTTCGGAAGTGTTTGTCAGAAGCCGTAAAAGATACTATGGTGGGATTTCCTGTTCCCTCTGGTCTTGACGATTCTATGTCATTAGCCATTCAGGTTGATCGGCGTTTGCGCGAACGCAAAACTGCACGAGAGGTGTTGTCACCTGTTGAACAAATGTCTGAACCTATGCAATGTGATAGAGTTTTCTCCAGAGAGCAGCGTCAGGAGTTCAGAAGACGTAATAAGTTGTGTTTTTTCTGTGGGGATGCCTCGCATATTATTTCTGTCTGTCCTAAACGAGAGAAACGCTTTGCACACACGTTTTCTGTTGGTGGTGTTCAACCTAAGTTTCTTTTGGCTATTACTCTGATCTGCTCCCTGTCCACATTTTCCGCCAAGGCTTTTGTGGATTCGGGAGCAGCCCTAAACCTAATGACCTTGGATTTTGCTAAACGTTGTGGATTTCCAATGACACCTCTGCAGACGCCTATCCCTTTGAGGGGGATTGATGCTACTCCTTTGGCTGAAAATAAACCTCAGTTTTGGACCCAGGTGGTAATGCGGGTCGCCCCAGACATCAAGAAAATTGCAGATTTTTGGTGTTGCGTAATCTGCATGATACCATTGTTCTGGGGTTTCCCTGGTTACAAATTCATAATCCAGTTTTGGATTGAAAATCTGTGTCTGTGGTGAGTTGGGGTTGTCGGTGTGCCTTTAGTGAGGCTCCGGTGTTTTCCACCTCTCCTCAGTCGCATGATGTTCCTGATTATTTGGCGGACTTTTATGATGTATTTAGTGAAAATGAGTCTGCATCTCTGCCTCCTCATAGGAGTTATGACTGTGCAATTGAACTGAGCCTGGGGTGTAAATTTCCCAAGGGTCGGCTCTTCAATTTATCTGTACCCGAGCACGAGGCTATGCGATCCTATATTAAGGAGGCGTTGGAGAAGGGTCATATTAGACCATCCTCGTCACCCTTAGGTGCCGGTTTTTTTTTTGTAGCCAAAAAGGATGGATCATTAAGACCTTGTATTGATTATCATGCCCTCAACAAAATTACTGTTAAATATCAGTATCCGTTACCCCTGATTTCGGATCTATTCTCTAGAGTTAAAGGTGCTTGCTGGTTTACCAAGCTTGACCTCAGGGGGGCGTATAATCTTATTCGCATTAAGCATGGGGATGAATGGAAGACAGCGTTTAATACTCCGGAGGGACATTTTGAGTACCTGGTGATGCCTTTTGGGCTCACTAATGCCCCTTCTGTCTTCCAGTGCTTCATGAACGATATTTTCCGAGATTTTGTCGATAAATTTTTGATTATCTATCTGGATGATATTTTGATATTCTCCAAGGATTGGGATTCTCATGTGGAACATATACGGACTGTGTTCCGGATCTTGAGGGAGAATTCCCTGTATGTCAAAGGATCTAAATGCCTTTTTGAAGTACAGAGGATTTCTTTTTTGGGATTTATTTTGTCTCCGTCAACTATCAAAATGGACCCGGCCAAGGTACAGGCCATTTACGATTGGGTTCAGCCCACTTCTTTGAAGGCTCTCCAGAAGTTTTTGGGTTTTGCTAATTTTTATTGGAAATTTATAGCAAAATTTTCTAGTATTTCCAAGCCATTGACTGATTTGACTAAGAAGGGTGCTGATGTGTTAAATTGGTCTCCGGAGGCTGTTTCTTCCGTTCAGGAGCTGAAGCGAAGATTCACCTCCGCCCCGGTTTTGCGGCAACCTGATGTCTCACTTCCGTTCCAGGTAGAGGTGGATGCTTCTGAGATTGGTGCATGAGCTGTTTTGTCCCAAAAGGATCCTGTAACATCTAAAATTAATCCCTGTGCTTTCTTTTCCCGAAAGTTCTCTCCATCTGAACGTAACTATGATGTGGGGAATCGGGAACTGTTGGCCATGAAATGGGCATTTGAGGAGTGGAGACATTGGTTGGAGGGAGCTAAGCATCAAGTCGTGGTCCTCACTGACCACAAGAATTTGATTTACCTAGAGTCGGCTAAGCGCTTGAACCCTAGACAGGCTAGGTGGGCCTTGTTTTTTACACGTTTGGATTTTGTGGTTTCTTTCCTTCCTGGAACTAAGAATGTCAAGGCTGACGCCCTCTCTTGGAGCTTCTTTGCGGATTCTCCTGTGGTGACCAAGCCTGCTACCATCTTAGGCGAAGGGGTAGTTCTTTCTGCCGTCTCGCCCGATTTGAGACGTGCTCTGGAAGAGTTGCAGGAGGACAAACCTGAGCGTTGTCCCAGTGGAAAGTTGTATGTTCCTGACCAGTGGAAGAAGAGAGTGATGTCTGAAGTTCATTGCTCTGCTTTGGCTGGTCATCCAGGTATTTTTGGTACTAGAGATCTTGTGAGTCGGTCCTTTTGGTGGCCCTCCTAGTCTCGTGATGTCAGGAATTTTGTGCAGTCCTGTGGGACGTGCTCCCGGTCTAAATCGTGTTCTCGCTCTAGTGGGTTGTTGATGCCTTTGCCTGTCCCCAAGAGGCCATGGACCCATATTTCAATGGATTTCATCTCTGATATGCCTGTCTCTCAAAGGATGACTGTTATTTGGGTGATTTGTGATAGGTTCTCTAAGATGGTTCATCTTGTACCACTCCCTAAGTTGCCGTCTTCCTCTGAGTTGGTGCCCCTGTTTTTTCAACAGGTGGTTCGCTTGCACGGGATTCCTGAGAACATTGTATCTGACAGAGGAGTTCAGTTTGTGTCTAGATTTTGGAGAACTTTCTGTTCCAAGCTGGGAATTCAGTTGTCCTACTCCTCTGCTTTTCACCCTCAGACCAATGGGCAGACAGAGAGAACAAACCAGACCTTGGAGTCATATTTGAGATGCTTTATTTCCGCTGATCAGGATGATTGGGTTTCATTTTTGCCCTTGGCCGAATTTGCTTTAAATAATAGAGCTAGTTCTGCCACTTTGATGTCACCTTTTTTTTGTAACTTTGGGTTTCATCCTCGATTCTCTTCAGGGTAGGTGGAGCCCTCTGCCTGTCCAGGTGTTGACACTGTGGTGCAGAGAATGCACCGGATCTGGGACCAAGTGGTAGATAAGTTATCTCTCTCCCAGGAAAAGGCCCAGCGGTTTTCCAACCGACATAGGACCATTGGTCCTCAGTTTAAAGTTGGTGATATGGTGTGGTTATCATCAAAAAATATTGCTATGAAGGTGGCTTCTCCTAAGTTTAAGCCTAGATTTATTGGACCTTACAAGATTTTGGAGATTATTAATCCGGTCTCTTTTCATTTGGCTCTTCCTGTCACATTTAAAATCCATAATGTGTTTCATAAGTCTCTGTTGAAGAGGTTTGTTGAACCTTTTGTTCCGGGGGTGGCACCTCCAGACCCTGTATTGGTTGAAGGTAACATGGAATATGAGGTAGAAAAAGTATTGGATTCTCGTCTGGCGAGACGGAGACTCCAGTATTTGGTTAAGTGGAAGGGTTATGGTCAGGAGGATAATTCCTGGGTCTCTGCCTCTGATATTCATGCCAAAAGATTGGTGCGTGCCTTCCATCGGGCTCACCATGATCACCCTGGTGGCGTGGTTGAGGGTTCGGTGACCCCTCCTCAAGGGGGAGGTACTGTTGTGAGTTCATTTTCCCCTTCACTACTGAGGCCCGATGAACTTCCTCTTCTTGTAAGGAAAGGTAGTGAGCCTGATTATCAGGCACCTGAGCCTAATGATGATGACTGGCTGAGTGGAGTTATGGACTGGATATAAGGCTGCCGACGCCCTCCTGCCCTGCGGGTGATTTCTCTGTGGGATTCTTGGAGACCAGTCTGAATTCCTGCTCTTCTAAAGCTAAGTTTTTCTGCGCTGCTTTTTGCATTTGTGCTTTGACTTTGTTTGCTTTGTTTTTCTGGATTTCTGCCATTTCCTGCTGGGGTGAGCTGAATTCCTTTAGCTCTGTCTTCTGAAAATACCGGAGTGCTGATATAGATTTTGAAGCCTAGCTGCTTCAGGGTCTTTTTCCATATCAGCTGTTGGCTTATTTCTTTGATAGGGTTTTTGGCAGATTGCAGACAGCAAGCGTCCTTTCCTGTCCTGTTTAGTTTAGCTTGTGCCCCATCGTTTGCTCAGCCTATCTTTCTATCTGTGTGAGTGTTTTTTCATCTTGCTTCACCGTCATTATATGTTGGGGGCTGCCTTTTACTTTGGGGTCTGCTCTGGGGCAGTTTAGATTTCCTTTTCTGTCTTCAGGCTATTTAGCTCTCCGGCTGTGATCGAGGGGTCTAGGGCACCGTAGGAACCCCCCACGGCTACTACTAGTTGTGTTGATAGGTTCAGGGGTCTGCAATCTGATAGTTGCCAACTTCTCTGGACGTAGCTTCTATTTTTGTGTCTGCCTCCTATGGTGATTCTTCATAACAGTGAGTGTTCATTCAAACCGCTGCTTTTTGCTATTTTGGGCCCTATTGAATAATGAATGTTTTGAATTTTCTCCAAAAGTAAAGTAGTTGCAAACTCATCCTTTTAGAAACTTGTTTGGGCTGTTGAGAGGAGTAAAAAAACATCAAAAATTTCAATCCTGCATGATTCTACCAAGAAATGTGAGTGTTCATTCAAACCGCTGGTTTTTGCTATTTTGGGCCCTATTGAATAATGAATGTTTTGAATTTTCTCCAAAAGTAAAGTAGTTGCAAACTCATCCTTTTAGAAACTTGTTTGGGCTGTTGAGAGGAGTTGAAAAGCATCAAAAATTTCAATCCTGCACGATTCTACCAAGAACTGTGATTGTTCATTCAAAACGCTGCTTTTTGCTATTAGACCCTGTTGAATAAGGAATGTTTTGAATTTTCTCCAAAAGTAAAGTAGTTGCAAACTCATTCTTCTACAGTCTTGTTTAGGCTCATGAGAGGAGTAGAAAAGCATCAAAAATTTTAAACATGCACGATTCTACCAAGAAATGTGAGTGTTCATTCAAACCACTGCTTTTTGCTATTGGTACCTATTGAATAATGAATGTTTTGAATTTTCTCCAAAAGTAAAGTAGTTGCAAACTCATCCTTTTAGAAACTTGTTTGCGCTGTTGTGAGGAGTAGAAAAACATCAAAAATTTCAATCCTGCATGATTCTATTAAGAAATGTGAATTCATTCAAACCGCTGGTTTTTGCTATTGGGCCCTATTGAATAATAAATAATTTTCTCCAAAAGTAAAGTAGTTGCAAACTCATCCTTTTAGAAACTTGTTTGGGCTGTTGAGAGTAGTAGAAAAGCATCAAAAATTTAAATCCTGCATGATTCTACCAAGAACTGTGATTGTTCACTCAAAACGCTTCTTTTTGCTATTAGACCCTATTGAATAATGAATGTTTTGAATTTTCTCCAAAAGTAAAGTAGTTGCAAGCTCATCCTTTTATAGTCTTGTTTGGGCTGTTGAGAGGAGTAGAAAAACATCAAAAATTTCAATCCTCTGGCTTCAGTGTCTCTAGTATTTACCTTGGCCTCCAACACAGCCAGTTGCTGCTCAAAAGTGCGGTCTGCACAATCAACACTTGTTCCTGTGTTACTGGTGTTCTGTAGTGTCAGTTGATCCCCTGATGTGTGTCCGGCAATGTCTTCTGCTCTGTCCACATTTCCACTACTAGTCCCTCCACCATTACCAAGCAGCAACTTACCACCTCTGCACGATGGACCCCGGGCTACGAACGCACCTTACCATCATCTTTATTACTTGGTGCGTTCTGCCAGCCCTAACATTATGCTAGCGCCAGGGTTTGGCTCGTAATGGCGGATGAACAGCAACTACAGCGGTACATTCAGCAGCTGGAGGGTAGGTTGGCGGCTTTTGAGTGCACAACCACAGCCGTGGATGTTACCACAGTAGCTGCTCAGGCTGCTAGCATCGCTGTAGCCACTTTGTCCAATGCCCCACCTGTTCCGACATTATCCTGTCTCCCGTTGCCAGATAAGTTTTCTGGTGATAGCCAGTAATGTAGGGGATTCGTGAGCCAGTGTACTATACACCTTGTGCTTCTGGCTGCACGTTTCCCCTCAGAGTGGGCCAAGGTGGGATTCATAATACCTCTCTCATTGGACAGGGCGTTGGAGTGGGCCACGCCATTGTGGGAGTGTGACGATCATGCAGTGCAGAGTGCTTCACAGTTTCTGAACACTCTGAAACAGGTCTTTTTGGGACCTCGAGTCACCCACGAAACAGCGCTCCAATTGGCATCTACACAGGGTTCGTCCACGGTCAGCCAATTTGCTACCCATTTCCGGACCCAGGCTTCCAAGCTGGAGTGGCCGGATAAAGTCCTCATTCCCGTGTTTTGGAGGGGGCTGGCTGACCATGTAAGAATGCTCTGGCCACTAGGGAGATTCCTGCCACACTGGAGGAGCTAATAGCGGTCTCTACTCGAATCGACCTTCATTTTAATGAGCGAAGGTTGGAATGAGCCCAGTGCAGGCAGAGGTTTCAGATGGCTCCCAGCTTCGCCAAACCCCTGGAATCCCCGGCCCAGACATCCGAGCCACTTGAGGCCATGGAGGTGACGCGGGCGGGATCTAAGTCCCGGACCGCTCGTACATGCATGGTCTGTCGGATATGCCAGCAGTGAGGAAATATCGCCTCTAGGTGTCCTCAGCGAGCGATGGAACGTCCACGCTTAGTGTCATTAGGAGCTGGTTCACTAGACGCAGCAATGCCATCCTCTAAGCTCAACTTTAGGGGGACTATCGGTATTGGCCCATCCACCCAGGTGGTAGAGCTTTGCGTGAATTCCGGGATGGAGGGCAAATTTATGTCTTCTGCCTTCTCCCGATGGCACGCAATTCCACTGGTGATGCTCGCCAAGCCAGTGACCATACGGGTGATAAATGGGTCGACATTACCCTCACAGATAACACATCAGACCATCCTATTTACTCTATCCATGTCTCCATGCCATCTGGAGATCATCTGCTAGTCATGCCTGAGGGCATTGATGAGGTTCTCTTAGGGATGCCATGGCTAAGCTATCACACCCCTCATATAAAGTGTTCTTCTGGGAGAATTCTGGGATGGAGTAAATCCTGTGAGGGTAGATGTCAGGAGTGCCTTCAAGTTGCTACTACAGAGGTAACCGCAGATCTTTCCTCTCTCCCCAACCACTTTTGGTCCAATGCGGACATGTTCACCAAGAAGGCAGCGGAGATTCTTCCGCCTCACCATCCCTACAACAGTTCTATTGACCTCTTGCCTGGTGCTGAGCCTCCCCGCGGTCAGGTTTATCCTCTCTCTCCCGTTGACAGTCAATGTCTCAGTACATCCAGGAGAATCTGGCAAGAGGATTCATTAGAAAGTCAGTGTCACCTGCAGGGGCGGGGTTCTTCTTTGAACAAAAGAAGAACGGGGTGCTACATCTGTGCATAGACTACAGGGGTCTTAACGCCATTACCATTAAGAACAAGTAACCTCTGCCCCTGATATTGGAGCTTTTAGATAGGTTGCGGGGAGCGAGGGTTTTTACTAAGCTTGATCTGCAGGGTGCCTACAACCTGATACGCATCCGTGAGGGGGATGAATGGAAGACCGCATTTAACATCAGGGATGGGCACTATGAATACCTGGTGATGCTATTCGGGCTTTGTAATGCTCTGGCTGTCTTCCAATACTTTGTGAACGACATCTTCCGGGATATGCTCACCACCTCAGTTGTAGTCTATCTGGATAATATTTTCGTCTACTCTCCAGATATTGACTCCCACCGGAGAGATGTTTGCAAAGTCTTCGACCTCCTACGGGCAAACTCCCTCTACGCTAAGTTGAAGTAGTGTGTGTTTGAGCAGGAGTCCTTTCCTGGGCTATATCATCAACCCCCAAGGATTGGCCATGGATCCTGCCAAGCTACAGGCGGTCATGGATTGGCAGGAGCCTCATTCCCTTAAGACGGTGCATCATTTTTTTGGATTTATCAACTAATACCGCCAATTCATCTCCCACTTCTCAACTTTGGTAGCACAGCTGGTAGACAGTCTGGGCCACCCATTGTGACACGTGTTCCAATTGTTCCATTGTGACACACCTGGCTGTTGTAAGTCAATAGGACACTCAGGTGAAGGTAGGTATTTAGGTAGGCCACAAGAGGGAGACAATGGAACACGTGTCACAATGGGCGGTACAGACTGTCTTCCAGCTGTGCGGAAGCAGCCAGCTTCAGTCTGCTGAGAGAGCCTCAGTAGACAGGTAGGGAGGTGGGTATGCACACTCATTGGTTACGATACCCAGCATCAGGAGAGATAAGGTTTCCAAAAACAGACTGATTTGAATTGAAACCACAGAAAGTTGCCTATTCAAAGCAATATTTGAATGCTTTTTTCAACTTTGGTTCCTCTGCATTAGTTTTTTCTTGGTCCAAGTTGCACATTTCAAATGCCAAATGCATTTGGCTTGATTTAACTTGACCAACTCTGCTACATCAATTACTCACCTATATATGGAAGGCATTGTATTGTATTCAGTCTGCAGTTTAAATCATCTATCTTGGCTTTTGCTGCTTGGTAGGTACAGGTGTGAAGCTGCTGCAATGTGTGATACATTTCTGCACACCCACCGTCTTAGTAAGGGAAAAGCGCCCCCACAACAAGTTGGAGTTTCGGTGAGAAAAGAGCCCGTACAGGGTGAAGCGACTACTCAGCAGACGGGGACCCGTCTATGAGATTCAACCTGAAACAGGTGAAGAGCTTCCCACCCGTACACTACATCGGAATAAGCTGCAACCCTGCTTGTCTCGGGACCCTCGAGTGGTACCAGCTGCCCCGATGCCCACGGCAGCTGAACCAGTGATGCCTGAGACTACAGAAATAACCGAGGAAACTTCGACTTCCACTTTCCTAGTGGCTGATTCTTCAACCTCTACTGATCTAAGACGCTCTGAACGTTCAATGGCAGGTGTACCCCCCATACGCTACAATCAGGACGAATTCATCTGGCAAATTGTACAAGGTCTGGAAGATTGCTAGCAGGAGCTCCAGAAACTCTCTCCTATGGAATGGCGAGCTCACATGGAGGGAGAATGTAAGGGAGTGAAGTGTTGTGAGTTCATTTTCCCCTTCACTACTGAGGCCCGATGAACTCCCTCTTCTGGTAAAGAAAGGTAGTGAGCCTGATTATCAAACATCTGAGCCTAATGATGATGACTGGCTGAGTGGAGTTACTGACTGGATATAAGGCCGCCGACGCCCTTCTGCCCTGCGGGTGATTTCTCTGTGGGATCCTTGGAGACCAATCTGAATTCCTGCTCATCTAAAGCTAAGTTTTCTGCTCTGCCTTTTGCATTTTTGCTTTGCCTTGTTTTGCTTTGTTTTTCTGGATTTCTGCCATTCCCTGCTGGGGTGAGCTGAATTCCTTTAGCTCTGTCTTCTGAAAATACCTGAGTGCTGATTTAGTTTTGAAGCCTAGCTGCTTCAGGGTCTTTTTCCATATCAGCTTGCTGGCTAATGTCTTTGATAGGGTTTTTGCAGATTGCAGACAGCAACCTTCCTTTCCTGTCCTGTTTAGTTAGTTTTGGGCCCCATCGCTTGCTCAGCCTATCTTTCTGTCTGTGTGAGTGTTTTTTCATCTTGCTTCACCGTCATTATATGTTGGGGGCTGCCTTTTGCTTTGGGGTCTGCTCTGGGGCAGTTTAGATTTCCTTTTCTGTCTTTAGGCTATTTAGCTCTCTGGCTGTGATCGAGGGGTCTAGGGCACCGTAGGAACCCCCCACGGCTACTGCTAGTTGTGTTGATACGTTCAGGGGTCTGCAACCTGATAGTTGCCAACTTCTCTGGTTTTCTGGACGTAGCTTCTATTTTTGTGTCTGCCTCCTACAGTGACTCATTCATAACAGTGAAGTACAGGAAGAGCCGAGGGAGAGTTCCCTCCTCTCCTTCGTGCCCTGAACCATTGACAAGGGCGTTCCCCGGGGGACACTCTAGCACCCAGAAACAGGAAGGTAGGACAGCTGAGAGCGATTTAGATGAAGGAATTGAGGGTAAACTGATTAAATTTGCTGATGACACAAAGCTAGGAGGGATAGCTAATACTAGAGAAGAGAGAGAGAGGATTCAAAAAGATTTAAATAAACTGGAGAAGTGGGCAGCAACTAACAGAATGGTTTTTAACAGGGAGAAATGCAAAGTACTACATCTGGGCAATAAAAATGAAAAAAGCATATACAGAATGGGAGGAATAGGGCTAAGTGACAGCACATGTGAAAAAGACTTGGGTATACTAATAGATCACAGACTGAATATGAGTCAACAGTGTGATGCAGCTGCAAAAAAGGCAAATGCAATTCTAGGATGTATTAACAGAAGCATACAGTCTAGATCACGTGAGGTCATTATTTCCCGCTACTCCTCTTTGGTCAGACCTCATCTGGAATATTGTGTCCAGTTTTGGGCACCACATTTTAAAAAAGACATCAACAAACTGGAGCAAGTTCAAAAAAGAGCGACCAGAATGGTGACCGGTCTGCAAACCCTGTCTTATGCGGAAAGGTTGCAGGATTTGGGAATGTTTAGTTTGCAAAAGAGAAGACTGAGAGGAGACTTAATAGCTGTCTACAAATATCTAAAGGGCTGTCACATTGTAGAAGGATCAACTTTATTCTCATTTGCACAAGGAAAGACTAGAAGCAATGGGATGAAACTGAATGGGAGGAGACACAGATTAGATATTAGAAAAAACTTTTTGACAGTTAGAGTGATCAATGAGTGGAATAGGCTGCCACAAGAAGTGGTGAGTTCTCCTTCAATGGAAGTCTTCAAACAGAGGCTGGACAGACATCTGACTGGGATGATTTAGCGAATCCTGCTTTGAGCAGGGGGTTGGACCAGATGGCCCAGGAGGTCCCTTCCAACTCTACGATTCTATGATTCTATACTTGGAGCAAAAAGGATATCATCAGTCTCATACCCCCCTGGCTCCCGCAGTAACCCCTCGTACCCCAACTAGACATCGTTAAAGTCTCAGGATCCAGAGTACTACGGACTACAAGCGCTGCTGGTGACTCGGCGCCAACATTGGAGAAGAGTGACACCTTCAAACAAGACCCCAGCAGACTGATAAGTTATTTTCTTAAGGTAAAACTTATTACTGTTAAATACTGTTTATGCTTTTTGACCGTTTGCTAAACCCATTCACATTATATTCATTTCCACACTGTTAATTTCACCAGTGTCATTCCCTGTAAATAAACTTCCCTATAACTGTTGGTCCGTCTGTTCCATGGTGACATACCTACTATTTCTGCATGTTATTATAGCCTCAGCAGACAGGTAGGGAGGGGGGTATGCATGCTCGTTCATTACAATACCCAACGTCAGGAGAGATAAGGTTTCAAAAAACAGACTGAATTGAAACCAAAGCAAGTTGTCTTTTCAAAGCAATATTTGAATGCTTTTTTCAACTTTGGTTACTCTGCATTAGCTTTTTCTTGGTCCAAGTTGCACATTTCAAATGCCAAATACATATGGCTTGATTTAACTTGACCAACTCTGCTACATCATCTCCACCTATATATGGAAGGCATTGTTTTGCATTCAGTCTGCAATTTTAATCATCTAACTTGGCTTTTCCTGCTTGGTAGGTAAAGGTGTAATAAGCTGCTGTAATGTGTTTAGCTTTGGATGCATACATTTCTACCTACCCACCTGCTACAAGGCCTTCAGCCCCTTACCCTCAGTACTTCCCACCTTAATTCAAGTATCCCATGTGTATTTAAGTTATTCAATTTCTACCACATTCTGGACGTTTATGATTTCTTTTGTGAAACATTGTCTCCCTCTTGTGGCCCTCCAACTTCTAAATTTTGTGTATATGTATTCAATGACAAAGAAGGAATTGGTCTGGTGTGTTGATTGAATTAGTGGCCTACCTAATTACCTAACTACCTTCACCTGTTTGAGTATCCTATTGGCTTACAGCAGCCAGGTGTGTCACAATGGAACAATTGGAACCCGTGTCACAATAGGCGGCCCAGACTGTCTTCCAGCTGTGCGGCAGCAGCCAGCTTTAGTCTGCTGAGGTAACCTCAGCAGACAGGTAGAGAGGGGGGTATGCACGCTCGTTGGTTACAACACCCAGCATCTGGAGAGATAAGGTTTCCAAAAAAAAGACAGAATTGAATTGAAATCAAAGCCATATTTGAATGCTTTTTTCAACTTTGGTTGCTCTGCATTAGCTTTTTCTTGGTCCAAGTTGCACATTTCAAATGCCAAATACATATGGCTTGATTTAACTTGACCAACTCTGCTACATCATCTCCACCTATATATGGAAGGCATTGTATTGTATTCAGTCTGCAATTGAAATCATCTATCTTGGCTTTTGCTGCTTGGTAGGTACAGGTGTGATCTGGGCCTGACTGGGACTAAAATTCAGCCCTGGCATTTGAAGGAGCACAGGCCCACTTGTTGCATCGTGAAAATGCAATCTGTGTGAACCTGTAGATTACAAGACGTGAGGCGAGCGTAACACGACTATATAACATACAGTCTCAGAAGGCCAAGTATAACAGTTCAGTCCTATTTATTGCTCTAAGGCCGAGGTCATACAAGCATATAACATGGCTGAGTGCTATGTGATAAAACATCCCATAGCACTCGGCCCAGTGTTACTCTATGGTGCAGCTCAAATCTGTGATTATTTTCTCATGTCGATTGGACATGAGAACAATAGCTGCATGCTGCGACAGGCAGTGAGTCTATGGATGCATGTGAAACATTGGACTGCATTCTGATGTCATCCCAGTGCAGTCCAATATACGCCGAGACAGGTAATAGAGGAGATGGAGAAATTACTTTTTCCATCCACTCTGCACCTGAGCTGCGATTCTGTCATGCGAGAGGATGGGAGCAGACAACACTGATACTAGGTTCCCGCTTGCAGCAAAGATGGAGCACAGGGTTATTGGCATATCGCATCCGATGCTCTCGCATCAGATTTTATGCACTCTTGTGATTACAGCCTTAGTTGCAGTACCAATAAAAGTTGCTACTTTACACAGAGCGGGGTCTCGTAGATAATGAAGATGATGCTGTGCTCTCCATAGTGCTACGGCCTCTTCATATAGCTGATGGGCAGGGAGTCAGATACCCACTGAACTATTATTGATGACCTATATCTATAACTTTGATAAACAAAAACAACTGAGTGTAAATCCAATAAAATACAAATTTTATTAAGTATTCAATATACAAAAGTTCATATAGATGTACATAAAAGCATAAAAGGGTTCACATACGGGGAATGAGCAGACAAGAAAGTATATAGAAACCGGGCCTTAGATAAACATCAAGAGGTGGGAAGAAGGTTTAAAGTCATATAGGTTATATATGTGTACCATAATGCACGGCTTTAAAGTGCATGTGCCAGAATGTAAACCATAAAAAAAGAGTAGATTCAATAGACGTGCCGGGTGCAGGGTCTCCTGTGAGATCCCTAGCAGTTTCTCATATATCAAAAATGCATATTGTAGCAAATGTCACTCTTACCCATAATTCCGCGCTTAGGCCTCTTTCACACATCCGGTTTTCAGCATCAGGCGCGATGCGGCGAAAAGTGTAAAAACCGGATCCGGCGCCGGTTGCCACCGGATCCGGTTTTTCCCCCATTCAGTTTCATTATTGCCGCATCGCGCCTGATGCCTATGCGGCGTATCCGGTTTTTGCCTGATCCGGCAAAAACAGCCTGTCCGGCGTCTGGAAAAAACGTTCCATGTAACGTTTTTTTGCAGCGCCGGACCGGCTTTTTCCACAGCGCATGCCCGGACTCTGTGAATGTTAACCCCACAAGTGCCCGGCGAGAGAGAGAGAGATCTCTCTCTGTCACCCGGACACTTGTGAGAGATCTCTCTCGCCGGGCACTTGTGGGGTTAACACTCACAGTGTCTGGGTGAGAGAGAGAGATCTCTCTGTGGGGTTAACCCCACAAGTGCCCAGCAAGAGAGAGAGATTCTCTTGCCTGGACACTAATGTTAACCCCCCATGTCTCTCTCTCTCCACCCACCTCCCCTCTCCTCCCCTCCCCTCTCCTATCCTCTCCTCCCCTCACCTCCCTTTCAGCAGCTGTCTCATTGGCTGCCTCTGTCCTGCGGCTCCTTAATGTCCGAGCCGTATCATCTCGCCGCACACACATCCGGTGTCACGGCTGCAGGCCGGATCCGGCGGCCCGGCTTTTCGCCGCACGCCGCCGGACCCCACACACCGGATGTGTGAAAGTAGCCTAAGAGTTCCTGGAGCACACAGCCCCAATGCGCGTTTCCCCCGAGGAAGCCAACGCCAAAGCACTTACTCTCCGGCGGTACACAACTGACACGATGACATGATGTCATCATGTCAGCTGTTTCACATGCTGATTGGTGGAGGAAGTGGCCGGAGGTCATTTATATTTCACAGTCAGCTTGAAGACTTACACTTGTTCCTCTTCAGCAGTTTATTGTAAAATAATTCACACTGCTGCTGCGCCCGGCGTCTATCATTATTTGCATCTCTGACGGTCACGTCAATAGCGCTCCAGAGAATGAGCTGCTGAGCTCCTGATTGGCTGCAGCACTACTGACGAGACAACAGAACTGTAGACGCTGCATCTGCACAGTGTGAATAAAGCACAGGTTGTTATTTTTAAAACAAACAACGTGGGGGGTAGTGCCATGTGATGTTTTATCGGATAGCACTCGGCCCAGTGTTATTCTATGGGGCAGAGGAGATCAGTAATTATTTTCTCATGTCAAATCGTCATGAGAGAACAATGGCAGCATGCGGTGATTGGCAGCGAGACTCGGCTCACTCGAACCCATATAAGCCTATGGGTCTTAGTGAAACTTCACACTGCACTCGGATGTCATCCCAGTGCAGTCCGATATACACAAAGTCAGGCCATGGAGGAGATGGAGAAATTACTTTCTCCGTCTCCTTCGCTTCTGTGCTGTGATTCTCTCATGAGAGAGGATTGGAGCACAGAGCACGGACACTCAGATCACGCTTGCAGCACAGCTGGAGCCGAGTATCATTAGTATATCGCATCCGATGTGACTCCACTCCAGCCTTAGGCTCTGTGTCCACAATGAGATTATGGTGCGTTTTTGACACTACATATTTTTGTTCCATCAAAAATGCAGCTTCTTACAGATTAGCAATGTGGATGGGATTTATAAAAACCTCCTACCCGCTGGGCTTTTTTTATGCAGTGTAAACTGACCGGGAGTGTGTGCTTCAAATTCACAACCTGTCACTTTTTCTTGCAGATATGCTAAGTTTTCTGTGTACATTTTTCCCATAGACACTTTGGACCAATTGCCCAGGATCAATAACTCTGTAGCAAGAGATATCATAAAACTTAACTTTTAGGCTATGTGCACACGTAGCGGATCTCTTGCGGAAATTACCGTGAGAATTCCGGATTCCATTCCGCGGGAGAATCGCATTTAAATTCCCACGGAAAAACTAGCATTTTGCAAGCGTAATTAGCTTGCAGAATGCTGGCGTTTTCCAAGCGATCTGTAGCATCGCTTGGAGAACTGATTGACAGGTTGGTCACACTCGTCAAACATTCATTGAGTGTGACCATCTTTTTACTATTGAGGCTGCCTATGCAGCATCAGTAGTAAAAGATAGAATGTAAAAAAATAATTAAAAAAATATTGTTATTCTTACCTTCCGGTGTCCCGCGCAGCCTTCCCGCCTCTCTCCACGCTCCTGGTCCCAGTAATCCTTTGCGCGAATGACCGCGAGACTTTGCGCTCCCGCGACGACAACATGAATGAACACGAGACGTCGTGCTCCCGCGACATCGTGACGTCATCGCGGTCATTCTCGCAAAGGATTACTGGGACCGGGAGCGTGGAGAGAGGCGGGAAGGCTGCGCGGGACGTCGGAAGGTAAGAATTACAATATTTTTTACAGGGATATGGTACCCACAGCCCCGAGGAAAGTCTCCCTTCCTCCGGATCATGGGTACCATCCGCAAATGTTCTGCTTACTTTTCGCACAGCCACATGCGGAAAGTAAGTAGAACAATGCATTCCTATGGGTGCGGGATCGCCACAATTCTGCTAAATTAATGAGCATGCTGCGTTTTTTACCGTGAAGCAATTCCGCTGCGGAAAAAACTGCAGCATTAGCACAGCATTGCAGAATCCCAAAGGAATGCATAGGATGCTTATTTTTCGCGTTCTCACGGCAAAATCGCGCTTTTAAAACCGCCGCAAAATTTATAGACCTACAGATCATTTTACCAGGACCTTTGTCAGTCCCAATTTTGAAATCCAGTGTTCCTCAAATGAAAACAAGGTTATTACCTTCAGTATCCGCTGCTTACCAGACGCCTCTTATTCCAGAGTTTAAGACCAGATATTGGTTTCAATTCGATTCAGTCTGTTTTTGGAAACCTTATCTCTCCTGATGCTGGGTATTGTAACCAACAAGCGTGCATACCCCCCTCTCTACCTGTCTGCTGAGGCTCCCTCAGCAGACTGTAGCTGGCTATTGTCGCACAGTTGGAAGACAGTGTGGGCCGCCCATTGTGACACGTGCAGCAGTGCCTGTGACAGATCGCTGATCCGTGATGTGACAGATAAGCGATCTGTCACAGGACAGTGATGTCCCCCATGGGACATTATAATAAAGTAAAAAAAAAGTGTAAAAATAATTTAAAAAAAAAAAAAAATATTCCCTAATAAATTCATTTTTTCAAAATAAAAAGACAAAAAAAACAATAAAAGTACACATATTTGGTATTGCTGCGTCCGTAATGACCCACCCTATAAAACTGTTCCATTAGTTAACCCCTTTAGCGAACTCTTTAAAAAACAAATAGAAAATGAGGCAAAAAATAATGATTTATCATACTGCCTTACAATAAAGTGCAATAACGCGCGATCAAAAAGATGCATATGAGTATCCATGGTACCACTGAAAATGTCATCTTGTCCCGCAAAAAACGAGCCGCCACACAGCATCATCAGCGAAAAAATAAAGTTATAGCTCGCAGAATAAAACGATGCAAAAATAATTATTTTTTATATAAAATTGTTTTCATTGCATAAAACCGCCAAAACATAAGAAAAATGACATAAATGAGGTATCGCTGTAACCGTACTGACCCGGAGAATAAAACTGCCTTATCAATTGAACCACACGCGGAACGGTGTTAACGCACCCCACCAAAAGATATTCATGAATCGCTAGTTTTTGTTCGTTCTGCGTCCCAAAAATCGGAATAAAAAGCGATTAAATGTCACGTGCCCGAAAATGGTACCAATAAAAACGTCAACTTGTCCTGCAAAAATTAAGGCCTCACATGACTCGGTGGGTCAAAATAAGGAAAAATTATAGCTCTCAAAATGTGATGATGCATAAACTATTTTTACAATAAAAGGCGTCTTTAGCGTATGACAGCTGCCAAAAATAAAAACCCGCCATCTATAGTAAATCAAACCCCCCTTTATCACCCCCTTAGTTAGGGAAAAATAATAAAATAAAATGTTTTTTATTTATTTCCATTTTCCCATTAGGGCTGGGGTTAGGGTTAGGGTTGGAGTTAGAATTGGGGGGTTTCCACTGTTTTGGCACATCAGGGACTTTCCAAACGCGACATGGCGTTCGATCTCAATTCTAGCCAAAAAAATTAAATGGCGCTGCTTCCCTTCTGAGCTCTGCCATGTGCCCAAATAGTGGTTTACCCCCATATATTGGGTATCAGCATACTCAGGACAAATTGCACAATAACCTTTGGGGTCCTGTTACTCTTGGGAAAATAAAAATTGGGGGAGAAAAGATCATTTTTGTGGAAAAAATGACTTTTTTAATTGTACGGCTGTACATTATAAACTTCTGTGAAGCCCTTGAGGGTTCAAAGTGCTCACCACACATCTAGATAAGTTCCTTGGGGGGTCTAGTTTCCAAAATGGGGTCACTTGTGGGGGGTTTCCACTGTTTAGGCACATCAGGGGCTCTACAAACGTGGCATGGCATCCAATCTGAATTCCAGCCAATTTTGCAGTGAAAAAGTCAAACGGCGCTCCTTCCCTTCCGAGCTCTGCCATGCGCCCAAACAGTGGTTCCTTCCAACAATTCAGGTATCGGCGTACTCAGGACAAATTGCACAATAACATTTCCAGTCCAATTTCTCCCGATACCCTTGGTAAAATAAAAAATTTGAACATGAAATATTTTTGTGAAAAAAAGTTAAATGTTCATTTTTTATTTTTAAACATTCAAAAAATTCCTGTGAAGCACCTGAAGGGTTAATAAACTTCTTGAATGTGGTTTTGAGCACCTTGAGGGGTGCAGTTTTTAGAATGGTGTCACTTTTCGGTATTTTCTATCATATAGACCCCTCAAAGTGACTTCAAATGTGGTGTGGTCCGTAAAAATAAAATTGTGTTGCAAAAATGAGAAATCGCTGGTCAATAGTGTGGAGCGATACAATCAGATATCGTGAAATATCGGATCGGATTAGATCGGACCGATACCACAAAAGTATCGGGTATCGCCGATTCCGATACCGGAAGCCAAATTCAAGTCAATGGGACAGAAATATCGGAATTAAAAAAAATCCCTTTCTTTTCTTGTAGGTTAATTCTTGTAGAATGTATTGGGGGAGGTGGACGAGACATTAAAGGCATAGAGGTTTATCCCAATCAAATGGAATAACAGGAATTAATTTGTTTTTTTAAAGATGTTCGGAGTTACAAAGATATTGACTATGTTAACCTTTTCTATATTTTGTCAGATATGTATGTTTCACTACTTCCATGCTCTTCACCTTCTTTTTTACTTCACCCACACTTTCTCCTTCATCATCCTCAGCAGCAGGACCATCTTTTTAATCAATTTCTTCTTCACCTCATTCATCATCTTCTTCACCGTCTTCCTATTATTCTTTTTTTTACATTCTTCATATTCTTCTTATTCAACTATTATTCTTCTTCTTATTCTACTTCATCTTCTTCCTATTCTTCTTCTTCTTCATCATATTCTTATTTGTGAGTCATTCCTGTAGTTGTTATGTATAAAAGTTTGAAGATTACACATTCCGTTCTGCCTGTCACAAAAGATTTACAACAGGCTTTGTCCGCGCTCAGTTTGGCCTGCAGTAGCAGGCATTTTCCAAGGGCACCATGAGGAGGAACGGACTCCTAGAATCATAGAATTGTAGAGTTGGAAGGGACCTCCTGGGCCATCTGGTCCAACCCCCTGCTCAAAGCAGGATTTGCTAAATCATCCCAGTCAGATGTCTGTCCAGCCTCTGATTGAAGACTTCGATTGAAGAAGAACTCACCACATCTCGTGGCAGCTTGTTCCACTCATTGATCACTCTGTCAAAAAGTTTTTTCTAATATCTAATCTGTGTCTCCTCCCATTCAGTTTCATCCCGTTGCTTCTAGTCTTTCCTTGTGCATACACTGCTTAGTCATCTTCTGCTTATAATTTAGATATCTTTTGCTCTGATTTTTAGTCTTATGCTCAATGTTCTTCTGCTTCTTGGTCTTCTGCTTCTTGGTCTTCTGCTTCTTGGTCTTCTGTCTCTTGTTGTTCTGTCTCTTGTTGTTCTGTATCTTGGTGGTTGTCTTCATGTTCTTTGTCCTCTTGGTCATCTTCTTCAGGGTCATCATTTTGGTTTTCGGGGTAGTCTTCCGGGTCGTCGTCTTCAGGGAGATCCAGAGTGATAATAAACAAAAAACATTTCCAAAAGCTTGAACTTGGAAATGCAGCAGAAGGTACAAGGCGGCTGAGGAACTGTCGAGAACCAGCTGACGGTGCTGGAATCCGGATGGGTAGCCGAAGCTGCAAGAGCCAATGGAACTAGCGAGGACCAGCTGATGGTGCTGGAACCCGGAAGGGCAGCAGAAGGAACAAGAGCCAATGGCACTACCGAGGACCAGCTGACCGTGCTGGAATCCGGTTACTAAGCAGGAGGTACCTGTGCTAGAAAGCACTACCAAGGACCAGCAGACGTTGCTGGAACTCGGCTACCAAGAATGAGGCACCTAGGCCAAAGGCACTGCCTGGAACCAGCTGACGGTGCTGGAACCCGGAAGGGCAGCAGAAGCTGCAAGAGCAAATGGTACTAGCGAGAACCAGCTGACGGTGCTGGAACCCGGAAGGGCAGCAGAAGGAACAAGAGCCAATGGCACTACCGAGGACTAGCTGACGGTGCTGGAAGCCGGCTACTAAGCAGGAGGTACCTGTGCTAGAAAGCACTACCAAGGACCAGCAGACATTGCTGGAACTCGGCTAGCGAGAAGGAAGCACCTAGGCCAAAGGCTCTGCCTGGAACCAACTGACGGTGCTGGTACCTGGAAGGGCAGCAGAAGCTGCAAGAGCAAATGGAACTAGCGAGAACCAGCTGATGGTGCTGGAACCCAGAAGGGCAGCAGAAGGAACAAGAGCTAATGGCAGTACTGAGGACCAACTGACGGTGCTTGAACCCGGTTACTAAACAGGACGTACCTGTGCTAGAAAGCACTACCAAGTACCAGAAAACATTGCTGGAACTCGGATACCGAGAAGGAGGCACCTAGGCCAAAGGCTCTGCCTGGAACCAGCTAACGCTGCTGGAACCCGGAAGGGCAGCAGAAGGAACAAGAGCCAATGGCACTACCGAGGACCAGCTGATGGTGCTGGAACCCGGTCACTAAGCAGGAGGTACCTGTGCTAGAAAGCACTAACAAGTAACAGCAGAAATTGCTATTGCTGGAACTTGGATACCGAGAAGGCTCTGCCTGGAACCAGCTGACTGTGCTGGAACCCAGATGGGTAGCAGAAGGTACCCATGAAAAACAAAGTTGCAAGGTCGCGAGCCGGCCGCAGCTACCGAAACCCACAGTCCTTACAGGGGTGCTTGTCCTATTGGCACTACGGAACCAGCCTTTATTACCAGAACCCGCAGCCCACATAGGAAGGACCTAAACTGCAGGCACCATAGACTCGGCTAACCCGGCCGCAACACGACAGGAAAACGTTTTGTTGGCAAAGTGACGTTGACACTACCTGGAAACAGCAGGCGTGCTGGAACCAGGATGGGCAGGAGAGGTACCCATGCCAAAGACACTTGTGAGCAGCAACTGGCGATGTTGGAGCCCAGGGTCAATCAGGGTGTAGGCTGAGGCCTAATTTCATCAAGTTTAATATCGGTTGTAGACTACTACTGATTTTAACCGTGCTCCAATTAGGCCTCTGGCTTCAGTGTCTCTAGTATTTACCCTGGTGTCCAACACCGCCAGTTGCTGCTCAAAAGTGCAGTCTGCACAATCAACTAGTAGTGGGAATGTGGACAGAGCAGAAGACATTGCCGGACACACATCAGGGGATCAACTGACGTTACAGAACACCAGTAACACACGAACAAGTGTTCATTGTGCAGACTGCACTTTTGAGCAGCAACTGGTGGTGTTGAAGGCCAGGGTAAATACTAGAGACACTGGAGCCAGAGGCCTAATTGGAGCATGGTTAAAAATCAGTTGTAGCCTGAATGTAGAGGCAGCAGTAGACATTGCCGTACACACAGCAGGGGAGCAGCTGGCATTACTGCACCCGACTAACACTGGAGCATGTGTTTTTCTCTGTGTAGATGGTACTTCTGAGCAACAACTGGCTGTGTTGAAGCCCAGTGTGAATCATGGTGTATGCTGAGGCCTACATGGAGCAAGTTGAAAAGCTGATGTAGTGTAATTTTGGAGGGAGCAGGAGACTTTGCTGTCCACACAGCAGGGGAGCAGCTGGCGTTACTGGACCCCACAAGCACAGGAGCTAGTGTTTTTCTCTGTGCACACGGCACTCTTGAGCAACAACTGGCAATGTTGGAGCCCAGGATCAATCATGGCGCAGGCTGAGACCTACTTGGTGCAAGTAGAAAATATGATCTAGTTTGCATGAGGAGTCAGCAGGAGATATTGCCGTCCACACAGCAGGGGAGCAGCTGGCGTTACTGAACCCCACTAACACAGGAGCTAGTGTTTTTCTCTGTGCAGACGGCACTTCTTAGCAACAACTGGCTGTGTTGAAGCCCAGGGATTACAGTTCAGGTGGTAGAAACATGAACACAACAGGAGACCTGGATACTGTTGCCAACCAATTATTTATTCTGGAACAGGACTGGCAAATTCTGGCGAGATCCAGGCCTTGCTCATTTTCAGAAAAGTAAGCCGGTCAACGTTATCGGAGGATAGTCGCGTGCGACGGTCTGTTAGTACACCACCTGCGGCACTAAAGACGTGTTTCGATAATAAACTGGCAGCAGGGCAAGCCAGCACCTCCAATGCATACTGGCTAAGCTCTGGCCATGTATCCAGCTTAGAGACCCAAAACTTGAAGGGGGAAGAGCCGTCTGGGAGTACACTGCACCTTATCTCACCTGTACCTACCAAAGAAAAAATGAATGCAGAGCAACCAAAGTTGCAAAAAGCATTCAAATATTGCTTTGAAAAGACAACTTGCTTTGGTTTCAATTCAATTCAGTCTGTTTTTGGAAACCTTATCTCTCCTGATGCTGGGTTTTGAAACCAACAAGTGTGCATACCCCCATCCCTATCTGTCTGCTGAGGCTCCCACAACAGAATGAAGCTGGCTGCTGCCACACTGCTGGAAGACAGTCTGGGATGCCCATTGTGACACGTGTTTCAATGTTCCATTGTGACACACCTGGGTGCTGTAAGCCGATAGAAAACTCAGACAGGTGAAGGTAGGTAGTTAGGTAGGCTTCTAATTCAAACAACACACCAGGGGACTGAACAATCTGCCACAAGCTGTAACATATGAGCGGGGCCCAGCGCTACCCCCAGCAGGGAGTACTCTGAACCTTAGCAACAAAGCAGAAAGCAAAAAAAGGCACAACCAAATTAGATGCAAAGGATTAGCAAAGGGTCTTAGTGAAACTTCACACTGGACTCGGATGTCATCCCAGTGCAGTCCGATATACACCAAGTCAGGCCAAGTAGGAGACGGAGAAATTACTTTCTCCGTCTCCTTCGCTTCTGTGCTGTGATACTCTCATGAGAGAGGATTGGAGCACAGAGCACGGACACTCGTATCATGCTCGCAGCAGAGCTGGAGCCGAGTATCATTAGTGTATCGCATCCGATGTGACTCCACTCCAGCCTTAGACTCTGTGTCCACAATGAGATTTTGGTGTGTTTTTGACACAACATATTTTTGTTCCATCAAACACACAGCTTCTTACAGTTCAGCAAT
Organism: Dendrobates tinctorius; assembly: GCF_039654945.1. Lineage (NCBI taxonomy): Eukaryota > Metazoa > Chordata > Amphibia > Anura > Dendrobatidae > Dendrobates > Dendrobates tinctorius. The sequence continues at coordinate 1,616,592 of NW_027361944.1, forward strand.
GTGGATGGGATTTATAAAAACCTCCTGCCCGCTGGGCTTTTTTTATGCAGTGTAAACTTACCTGGGGTGTGTGCTTCAAATACACAACCTGTCACTTTTTCTTGCAGATATGCTAAGTTTTCTGTGCACATTTTTCCCATAGACACTTTGGATCAATTGCCCAGGATCAATAACTCTGTAGCATGAGATACCATGAAGCTTAACTTTTAATATACAATAGGTAAACTAATTCAAATGCAAATAAAATATATATGTGACACAGACTATTACAAAGTGCTCACGACAAAATCAGTGCAGGTAATAAAACATTGGGGGGGGTCTTCCCTGTTTCTCTGAAGATCACCCTCAGAAGGCAGTATAGTAGGATGGGTGGATTAGTTCAGTCCTTAATATCCCCTGTCGTGCCCCAAATGCAGGACTCCCATCCTGAGGCCGGAGTAACTCCAGCGATGAATACGGACGAGTGCTATGCGATAAAACATCACATAGCACTCGGACCAGTATTCATCTACGGGACAGCTCCCATCACGGTTTTTTTCCCCAGCCGTTTTCAGTGTCCGAGTGAAATGGTAGCATACAGAGATTGCCACTGACACATGGCAGAGTCTCAGCTCACTCGCACCCATATAAGCCTATGTATGCGGATGAATTAGAAAAAACACGGCACTCGATGACAGAGGGAGGTGCACAAGTACGGTATCCAATACACTATAGATTATAGTAAAGACTTGGCACTCAAGAGGGAAAATTGAATTTAACCATTCCTTTATTGTACAAAGCATCCAGTTCAAAAATTCTTGAATGTTTTCGGTCGTACAATCGACCTTAGTAACATAGTAACAGTTAGTAAGGCCGAAAAAAGACATTAGTCCATCCATTAGACCCCCCCCAAGGAACTTATCTAGATGCAGAGTGCTCACTTTGAACCCCCAGGTGCTTCACAATTGATCCGTAAATAAAAAAGGTACTTTTTTTTCATTTTCACATGGGCAACAGGATAAAATGGATCCTAAAATTTGTTAAGCAATTTCTCCTGAGTACACCGATACCTCATATGTGGTCATAAACCACTGTTTAGGCGCATGGCAGGGTCCAGAAGCGAAGGAGCGCCATTTGACTTTGAATGGAAAATTAGCTCCAATCGTTATCGGACACCATGTCGCGTTTGGAAAGCCCGTGTGCCTAAACAGTGAAAACCCCCAAGTAAACCCATTTTGGAAACTAGACCCCTTAAGGAACTTATCTAGATGTGTAGTGAGCACTTTGAACCCCCTGGTGCTTCACAGAAGTTTATAACACAGCCGTGAAAATGAAAAAAAATTCTCCTCAAAAAATGATTTTTTAGTCGGCAATTTTTTATTTTCACAAAGGGTGACAGGAGAAATTGGACCCCAAAAGTTGTTCAGTTTGTCCTGAGTACACTGGTACCCCATATGTGGCGGGGAGAAAACTGTTTGGGCACACGTCGGGGCTTGGAAGGGAGGGAGCACCGTTTGACTTTTTGAATGCAAAATTGGCTGGAATCAATTGTGGCACCATGTCGCGTTTGGAGACCCCCTGATGTGCATAAACAGTGGAAACCCCTCAATTCTAACTCCAACCCTAACCCTAACACATCCCTAACCATAACCCCGATACACCCCTAACCCCAACCCTACCCATAACCCTAACAACAAGCCTAACCCTAACCCCAACACACATCTAACCCTAATCTTAACCCTAATTCCAAGGCAGGGGGAGCAGATGATGAGGCGGCGGCAGATCCCCATTGCCAGCCGGTATGGGAGGGGGTTCAGATTAGTGTCTCCAGCCATGTCCGATGCTACTGCAGCATCGGCCATGGTGGGATTATAATATTTCATCAAATTTCATTGATGAAATATTACTATTGCTCTGATTTGGCTGTTTCACTTTTAACAGCCAATCAGAGCGATTGCAGACACGTGGGGGTGAAGCCACCCCACCTGTGGTGAAGTACAAAGCCCCCTGTGTGTGTGGGTCAGGTGGGGTCACTGAAAGGTCAGTCACCCGACCCGCAGGAGGGCAATTAATTCATGACGCCACATAGGCGTCACTGGTCAGATTGGCACAGCTTTTCATGATGCCTATGTGGAGTCATTGGTCGAGAAGGGGTTAAAGGAGCATACACGCCTTTGCACAGTGGGTTTATTAATATTTTCTTTGGGACACTAATTTTTGGGTTAGGGAGTAATCATAGTAATGGCACAGTTTTTTAAAATATTGGGGTCAGTATCCTATGCCTCAGGTAAGCAGAGTGGGGAGTTTTTGTAGGTTGGGAATAAATGAGACATCAGTAGAAATGTGAGATGTCAAATGTGTTTTTGTTGTAATCTGTGCAGATGAGTTGTGGCTGGAGAAGTGGTAATGGAGGTCTGGGCCTGATGAAAAAGACAGGAAAAGTGAGCGACCCAAATCAGAAAGATTGTCAGCTGTAAGGTTCTATATATAACTACTGTACTCACGTGTATGTTCTGCGGGACTAGTATCTACCAATATACAACAACAGTAAGATGGTAATATTGCTCTTTTTAGAAGACTATTCTTTTATTTAGTGACCGCTAAATTTGTTTCAGTCTATGTAGTAGAAGGTGTATGGTGGTGTCATTGGTCTCTGTATAGTGTTTTGTTATGTAAAGGTAATGGTTATATTATATTATGTATTTGCTGAGTAGTGGTGATGGTGGTGGACACTGAGTAGTTTTATTGTTTTGGTCTTTTATAGTAGTAATTTTGATAATATTGGTCTTTGCATTGTATGTTTTTGGTTAGCAACAGTGGTATACTGTAATTATATATCTATAGATGCTCTTTAGATGATTATAGGGGGGTCAGATGGGTAGACATGCACTTTGAGGCTTGGACCCCTGGACTTTTAGAACCCTAGCAATGTCCCTGCTGTACTGTGTGTTTACTTGTCAGTGTTTCTAGAGATATATGTATGTTTGTCAGTAAGCTCAGTTATGGTACCATATCTAAGGAGTAAGCTTGGTTCTGGTTCTGTATTGATGTAGTAATCTAAATTCTTGTACCATATGCATGCTGTAAGCTTGGTTCTGTTCCCATATCTGTGTAGTAGACATATTAAGCTTGGTTCTGCTCCCTTATGTCTGTAGTAAACTCGGTTCTGCTCCCTTATCTCTGTAGTAAGATCGGTTATGCTCCCATAGCACTGTAGTAAGCTCGGTTCTGCTCCCATGTCTCTCTCGCAAGGTTGGTTCTGCTCTCTTATCTGCGTAGTAAGGCTGGTTTCACACTAGCGTTCTATCGCGCAGCGCATCGTGCGCATGCGCAATGTCCCCCTATCTTTAACATGGTGATGGCAGGGTCTTGAGAATGTACGCGCTCTTCAGCATTTAGCGTGCGCTGCGCATTTTACAGGTGTGCACCCAGACGCGACGTACGCTACATGTTGCATTTTTTTTTCCGGTGGCATCGTTAAAAAATTCGCGCTCGCACGTGTGCGCCCAAAAATAGCATTACAGTCTATGTGGTTGCTGACGAGCGCTTGGCACCGCGCACATCAGCGCCTTGAGCGCACACGCGATTTGAGTAAACAATGTCTAGACACTTGTCTAGAACTCCCCCTAAACAAGCAACATTGTTTTGGAGGAGTGTACATAAAAGAATGTGTCTTCAGGGTCAGACAATTACTCTACATAATGCCTTGCAGAGACCAGACAAGCATTCTACAAGAGCCTTCTACCTGTGGATTTAAGCTTCAGGAGCCAAAATGTGAGTATTCTTAAAAATAATGTCTGTGTGTCCTGTACAATTTATTATGTACTAATGTATTTTTTGTTTTCTTTTCAGCATGTCTTCTTCCGGATCGGTCTATTCGCCATCTCGGCAAGAACTGGCCCAAGCTGATCGTGAGGTGAGAATCTTGCTGCCTTTTGATAAGTATAGCTGCCTCTAGAAATGTGTTTTAATTGTTTCTCTCTTTACAGACATCGGACACGGGAAGTGAAAATGGAGTGCGGGAGCGGTCTGAGCAGGAGCCGTCTGAGGATTCTGAGCGGGAGCAGCGTAGTCAAGTCGTGGCGAGGAGACGCAATGTGAGTATATATATTTTTTTTTTTCTGTCTTTCTTTCTCTTGCTTCTTTTCTGTTTCTTTTTGTATCTTTTCCAAACTTCTAAACATTCTATATTTTTTTTCTAGGTTCCACAGCGGGATGACGAAGAAGTCTACACAGACAACGAGCACCTCATCCGCCTCGTTGAGGAGCGCATCCCATTGTGGGACAGCTGTGACCAGCAGTACAAAGACACAGTGGTGACCCGGCAGCTCTGGAATGAGGTGGCCGCAGTGATGGATGGCTTGGACAGCGCCTCTGCAGCTTCAAAAAGGGTGTCCAGTAAGTATAAAGATGCTCTGTGATATAGCATTTATTTTTGGACCTGATGGTGCTGATGTGTTTTTTGCAAGATATATTCTTGCATTAAACACACCAATGCCTGGTGGAAAACTGTGATTGATTTGGGTCTTGAACTGCTGCATTGTTTTGTGGACCTGACGGTGGTGGTGTTTTTTTTGGCAAGATATATTCTTGCATGAAAACCACCAAAGCCTTGTTGAGAACTTTGATTGAATTGTGTCTTCAACTGCTGCATTGTTTTGTAAAACTGATGGTGGTGGTGTTTTTTTGGCAAGATATATTCTTTCATGAAAAGCACCAATGCCTTGTTGAGAACTGTGATTGATTTGTGTCTTCAACTGCTGCATTGTTTTTTGGACCTGACGGTGCTGTGTTTTTTGCAAGATATATTCTTGCATTAAACACACCAATGCCTTGTTGAGAACTGTGATTGATTTGATATATTACCAATGCCTTGTTGAGAACTGTGATTGTTTTGATATATTCTTGCATGAAAAGGACCAATGCCTTGTTGAGAACTGTGATTGATTTTTCAACTGCTGTCTTGATCCTGTTTTCACTCTTGTTCCTGATGATACTGTTGTTTTCGCTGATACATATAGTAGCAGGAAACATAACAGTGCCCGCCGTCTCAACAGTTACTGCATTGTGTCTAGAATTTTATTGGTGCTGCAGCAGAGACTGTTTTCAAAGTTCAATGAGGTGTGTGGTGAGAATGACAAACTAGTGCATTTTTAATTTTTTTTTTTACCAACAGTGAAAAAATCCGCACACGTTGGCGCTCGATGAAGGACCGCTTCAACACTGATGTTTGTGCTGAGGGACCGGTTCGGAGTGGTTCTGCGGCAAGGCGCAGAAGAAAGTACCGCTACCATCATGAGTTGGCTTTCCTGAGACCGGTCCTTGCCAGCAGAGCGTAAGTTTTTTTTTTTTTGTTTGTGCTTAATATATGCTTTTCTATTCCACAGGTGATGCTTCTTGTAAATGCATGATACTCATGTTTTCCCTTTCTTTCCACAGCACTTGGAGCAGCACCCTGCAACCTAACCCTGTCCCGGGAGCGGTTCTTCATCGATCGACCTCGGACCCGTCTCAGCCATCCGACAGCCAGGAAGCATCTTGCAGGTCAGCAACACAGACAGCTGGTGACCAGAAAGCTGGTCCATCAGGTGTTCCCCTGTCCCAGGTCTCTGTCACTGGTTATGCGGGCACTACCTGCCAGCGGCAGTGGGCCTTGGACAGTAATGTCATGCCCGAGTTCATGCACTTGAGCGAGGCCTTTAAGGTCAGCCTCAGGGCGCTGGCCGCCAGAACGGAAAGCGTTTTTTTCCTGATGGAGCGTGGTTTTAACCACATGGAACGTGGTTTTAACCACATGGAACACCGCTTCCACTCTGTCGACCAGCGCCTTGACCGTCTGGAGGTCGACCTCAACAGACCAGTGCACCATTTTTTCAGTAAAATTGAACAGGGCATGGCGGAACACCTTAGTCCTGAGCAACAGCTGAGTGTGTTACAGGCCTGCAACACTGCTTACTTGCAGGCTATGCAGCAGAATCGGTATGTGCAGCAGTCAGTGGTGTCATTTCCAACAGTTCCACCACTGGCTCGCTTGACCACACTACCGACTTCTGCTGCATACCACTGCACGGCCACCTGCATTCCCAGCGAAGCCGGACATCACTACACCACCTCAAGTCTGAGTGCTGCAGGACACACCTCCGCCACCACCACTATGGCAAGTGCTGCTCCTGTATGGAGCACCACCACCGCCACAGCACCACCAGCTTGGAGCCAAACCACCACAGAACCTGCTTGGGCAACCGACATCAGCAGTTAACAGCAAGGAGCACTGCCAGCACTCCTCATCAACGGAGCACCACCAGCACTCTCAGCAAAGGAGCACCACCAGCACTCCTCATCAAACGAGCACCACCACTCCTCATCTTCAGAGCGCCGCCACCAATTCTCCTCCTCGTAGTCCCCCAAGAACTTTGGCTGAGATACCTGATTCGCAGCCTCCTTCACGTAGCACCGACCCAACATGCTCCCCTTCTAGGAGCACCGCCACTGCCACTTTGAGCAGCACTGCCACCACAGAGCAGCAAAGGGGTGATCCGCATTCCCTATTTTACAGGGCAACGCCACAGTCCACAGTCACCAGGCGGTCTACAAAAGAAAAGCGGTCACAGGCTGCAAGTAGGTCGGGGCAGGATATACCTGTGCCAAAAAAGAAGAAAAAAAAAAAAAACTTTGTTGGTCCATCCACCGTCTCCTCCTAATGTGTCTCAACCTGCCTCAATGTCCATTCCAGAGCTCCCTTCCTCGAGTACTTTTGTCACCCCTTCTCCTAGAACCCCTTCCTCTACCTCCAGTCGTTCCTTGTATCTCCACACACCCAAAGTCTCCCAATCTTCCCCCAAATGTCATTCATAATAAAATTTTTCTTGTTTATTTTTGGTTTCAAAATAAATGTGCACTTGTGCTTTCAAAAAATTGGTAATGGTTTACCGTGTCTATCGCCGACTACACACACTGCACCATACACATAGGGTTTTTGGAAAAACATATCTCCATTACTGTTTCTTGTGTGAGACTTGTTTCTTGTGTCAGTCTTGGAGATATGTGTTGTCAACAAACCAAATCTACATGACTTTCCTTTTCCAGAACAGTCTCTACATTCTAGGAATATTGCACAGAGTGCATCCAGCAGGGTTCCCCAACTCCAGTCCTCAAGGTCCAACAAAAGATCATGTTGTATGGAATCCTCTGTTTGAAAAATTTTTAGCAACTGAGCTATGGATTTCATTACAACATGATCTGTTGGTGGACCTTGTGGAGTGGAGTTGGGGAACCCTGCTGGATCTAGTGTGTTCAATATTACTAGAATGTAGAGACTGCTGTGGAAAAGACAAGTCATATAGGTATAATCTACATGACTTGGAGTCAGACACACTCCAAATAGAAAGACAGGCTTGTCTCCCTTTGAAGTCCTGTTTGGTAGTGCACCAAAGACTGGTCTGTACTTCCCACAGGTGCTACAAATGCAACACGGTTCTATGACAGCCTATGTCCAGGCCTTGCAGGAAAGACTTAAAGTGGTGCATAAACATGTGTTCTCATCCATTCCAGATCCTAATGTCAGTGCAGATGTGCATCAGCTCAATCCAGGTGATTGGGTGGTTATACGCAGACACGTGAGAAGGAGCCTGAACCCACGATTTGACGGCCCCTTCCAAGTCCAGCTGACCACATCCACCTCAGTAAAACTTGAGGTAAAGCCCACCTGGATCCACGCCAGTCACTGCAAGAAGGTCCTTTCAACAGCAGAATGACTGTTCTCCTAATCACCTTGCTGGCAGTGGCAGGGTTACTGCACTCTACAGAGACACAGGAAAAACTCTTAAATGCTGACTGGGACAACAAACTTATTCAACATCATGCTCTTCTTATAAAGGACATGGAAGGACAGAAACCAAAAGACTGTTGGATCTCTACACACAGCCCAGTATCTGCAAGGACTATACCATACTTAGCCTTACCTATGGAGCCATGGAATAATAATAAATCTAATAATAATCTTTATTTTTATATAGCGCTAACATACTCTGCAGCGCTTTACAGTTTGCACACATTATCATCACTGTCCTCAATGGGGCTCACAATCTAAATTCCCTATCAGTATGTCTTTGGAATGTGGGAGGAAACCGGAGTACCCAGAGGAAACCCATGCAAACACGGGAAGAACATACAAACTCCTTGCAGATGTTGTCCTTGGTGGGACTGAGCCACCGTGCTGCCCTAGAAGGTATTAACACCACACTGCATACACAACGAGACTTGGACTCAATCTAGGTTTCTGGGAAAAGATGTGCCCCGTCATATATCTGCCTCATTGGCTATAATCGGATGGGCCTCTAATCCCTGGTTTCAGTTTAACATAACGCGGCCTAAGGTACAAATGTGGTGGCGGGAATATGATTCAGACATCGGAAATATGGTCGCCAGGAGGAGGACTGAAATCCCTCACTCAGACCCCATTCCCAATGATGGACTGTGGTTCAGTCGTCAACACACTGGAGCAAATACCTGTGGTGAGGACAATAATTGCTTCCGTATATACACTCATGATCAAACACAGGTTAATGAGACGGTGTACCAAGATGGTGTTGAAGGCTGTAGAGCATCTACGGGTAAAATAATAAGGAAAGAAAGGGGTAAATGTACATCTGGTATAAGTGGAAATCAAATGAATAATACTTGGTGTGCCCTTAAGCCTATGTCAGGACTTTTGAGTTTATACCAATGTATACAGACCCCTGGTCAGGTTTGTGTTCTCCCTGAAGGAGTATTCTTGGTTTGCGGGCATCGTGCCTACAGGTGGGTGAGCCCAGACATAAGAGGAGTTTGCACTCTTGCCAAACTAACACAAGCCACTTTCATAATTCCTTATAAGAAAATAGACACAGCAGCAATTCCAATTCAGTCTTTGTATAGAAGGGCTGCAGACAATAAGCCCCGTCCAAATGGTAGGCCGCATCTAGTAGAAATGGGGATAACATAAAATATTCAGTTATATGCTAATATACCCCTTCATAACACAAATGAGGGATAAATTAGTGGAAGCTAATCGACTACCTAGATGATCAGATTTTCCAGATTCTTGAAGTTCTTAATGAAACTAATACAATACAGAGACAATTAATCATAGTTACTAACCAACATACTATAGTACTAGATTACCTGACAGCAAAAGAAGGAGGAATGTGTCATATAATTGGTCCCACCTGTTGCAATTATATTGACAAAATAGGTGAACTTAGAGACCAATGGTTAAAACAGCACAGTGCAAACAGACTCCTGGTGGGGTAACACATTCTCTTTTTTTAAATCCAGCAAATTGGTTTAATGGCCTAGCAGGATGGATTTTTGGCATTGTACAGACTTGTATGCAAATTTTGTTGTTTTGCTTATTGTTTTATGTAGTCGTAAAAGCGCTAATATATGTATTACTTAAGCTGCTGAATAGTTGAGCGAATGAGTTGAGCGACTTTTGGTTTTTTAGGGTCGAGTTTCGGTTCGTGAAACCCGACTTTTCCAAAGGTCGGGTCGAGCAAGATCGTCCGATTATAGGGAAAAGTCGGTGTCATCCCGAAACACGAAACCCAATGTAAGTCAATGGGGAATAAAAGTCGGCAGTGAGAGGAGGACAGGAAACACACCTACAGTGCCCATTTGAATGCCAAAAGCATCAATTCTTCTTACTTAAGCTTGTCAACCTTAATTAACTTCATAATACAAGTTACGCACTGAAAAATGGGGGTTATTTGGCTAAAGTTGTGGGGGGGAGGGCTGGCTCCAGGTTTTCATGTGCCCTGGGCGAAAGAGAGCCCCTTTAACACATACCACAACTCATCATGCTCCGATACGGCAGAGAAATAGCGGTATAGTACAATGAAAAATACTTCACTTTTTACATCTCATGACGAGGCCCATCTATTTCTCCATACAGAATCATTGGTCCCATATAATGTTTGAAACAGTATATGATGAGCTCCACATAATGCTACAGTATATGTTGGTCCCCATGGATGAAGCTCCACTGTCTTATGGGCCCAAATAATACTCCAAACATAATGGGCCCCATTTCTAATGCTCTAGTGTATAATGGGCCCTGTAAATGCTGCTCCAGTGTCTGATGTCCACCTTTGGAATGTTCCAGTGTATGGTGGGCCCCATCTATCATTCTCCAGAGTATAGTGCTCCCCAAAAATTGCTGTCCCAACATTGAAAACAATCAAATAAGTCTCCTCGCTAGGGAATCCCTGTACTTGTCTGGACTCCTCGTCGTCCCCATCTTCCATCTCACTGCACAGTATTTCAACTTTGCAAGTGCTGTGATCCTGAGCAAGCAGGGGGGGCCCACTCATTGGCGACGGCACTGGCTCAGGGCCCCTGATAGTACGGTGGTGTGTCTGATGGCGGGTGGGCCGAACCTGTACTTTCATCTGCAGCATCCTCTTTGTCACCGTGTAAGATGGAACTGTATATGGGAAGGGTAACCTGAGTTTCATCAGGGTCAGATTCAGGCCGTTTAGCGTGCGAGGGGAATGTAGTGGTCTGGGTCAATGTACCAGCAGATTCATCGAGCAGTGGCTGGGCATGAGTACACTTGTGTCGCCCCCAGGAGTACGGTCGCCACAGTGGCATAACCTTCCTCCTAGGGAGTGTGATGTCATGCTTGGGAGCAACGAACGATCTCTCTAGCAGGTTAACTGATTGGGCGGCGTTATTCCCACGAGTCATGAAGGCAAAGTGTTTGTTTTACGTGGGCAGTATGGTTGCAAAGCTGAACCTTAAAGGAATGTCCAGAAGGGCACCACCAGGAGTGGAGCCTACGGTTAAATTCGACTCCACCTGGGAAACCTCAATCATGCCAGCTACAGAAAAGATGCACACTTTGCAAGTTTAATTCCGTTAACGAACGAGACTCCGTCATGCCCCGTGGTCCGAGGCCGGCTTACTAGAGGGACACGTGAGGCTCTGCCACATGAGATTGGCCAATAACTGGTGTGTCATGCCCTTACATGTCCGTGGCTGCATTTGCACTACACTGAAAAGGCCAGCGTTTGTCGCTTACAGGTGCAGATAACCCGCTGAACAACGTTAGTGATGGGGATCACTGATTACAATTATTACCCACGAACAATGATTTCCCAGTAAGTGCAGGTCAACCGCAGTTCCGGAATTAGGCCTAACCGTCATTCCTGAAAAAATGAAAAACTTACGTGTGCAAACCACAGGTACTGTAGCTTGCTTAACAGCTCGCCAGCCGTTCTCACGCCCAGTATGGATTACACGTGATTGCACAAAGGTGAGAAAGGGTACCGTATCCCCAGATAACATGTATGGATAGCATAGTGTACACATTCAAAATATATGTCTATACATCAGGAGGCAGGCTCAGACGGTGTTAGGCCCAGTATGGATTGCACGTGATTGCACAAAGGTTAGAAAGGGTACCGTATCCCCGGATAACATGTATGGATAGCGTACACATTCAAAATATATGTCTATACATCAGGAGGCAGGCTCAGACGGTGTTAGGCCCAGTATGGATTGCACGTGATTGCACAAAGGTTAGAAAGGGTACCGTATCCCCGGATAACATGTATGGATAGCGTACACATTCAAAATATATGTCTATACATCAGGAGGCAGGCTCAGACGGTGTTAGGCCCAGTATGGATTGCACAAAGGTTAGAAAGGGTACCGTATCCCCGGATAACATGTATGGATAGCGTACACATTCAAAATATATGTCTATACATCAAGAGGCAGGCTCAGACGGTGTTAGGCCCAGTATGGATTGCACATGATTGCACAAAGGTTAGAAAGGGTACCGTATCCCCGGATAACATGTATGGATAGCATAGTGTACACATTCAAAATATATGTCTATACATCAGGAGGCAGGCTCAGACGGTGTTAGGCCCAGTATGGATTGCACAAAGGTTAGAAAGGGTACCGTATCCCCGGATAACATGTATGGATAGCATAGTGTACACATTCAAAATATAGGTCTATACATCAGGAGGCAGGCTCAAACGGTGTCAGGCACAGTATGGATTTGACGGCCCAGACTACACAGCGGAGGAGCACGGAGAGGTAAAGATTGCAAATGCTGGGGCCCTGCCCAAGCAAGGGGGGCCCACTAGTGGGCGTCAGTACTGGCACTGGGCCCCTCATAGTATGGCGGTGTGTCTGACGGCGGGTGTGCACCACCACCGTCAGAGACACTTGATTGCACTATGAGGGACCCTGTGCCAGTGCCCGCACCCAAGAGTCGGCCTACCCACCTGTCCAGGGCAACGGCACTCGCACGGTGTCGTGCACTAGGTGGTGACCCCGGCCATGGGGGGGGGAGGCAGCACAGTTAGGGAGTTTTAGAAAGTCGCATATGTTCATGTTGGACATTCAGCTGATGCAAAAGGTGAAATAGGTCAAGTCCCAGGAAGAGGTAGACCAAAGCAAGCCATTTTTCTGTCACCCTATGTGTCATCAGGGGAAGGTGGGACAAAATCCTTGGAAACCCATGCGTGGTTCATTTTAATGAAGGTTAGATCATCCACATTTTGGGTTGACAGACAGGTCCTTTTTTCTGTCAGGATTGATCCAGCTGCACTGAAGACTCTTTCCGATAGCACACTTGCAGCTGGGCAAGCGAGCTACTGTAAGGCATATTGTGCCAGTTCAGGCTAGGTGTCCAGTTTAGCAGCCCAATAGTCAAAGGGGAATGACCTGTGTGGTAGAACATCGATATGGGAGGAAAAGTAGTTTGTAACCATAGTTGACAACTGCTGTCTCCTGTCACTTTCCATCGATGCAGTATTACCAGTTGTGTGAGCGGTACTTGAAAAATCAGTCCACAACATTGTCATGAAACCCCTGTCTCCAATGCCACTTCTGCTGTGTGCACCACGAACACCTCTGCCAAGCTGCCCCCGGCCCGTACGGCTCGTGTGAGAACCATCACCGCTGCTGTGTGCTGGGAATGCCTCAAGCAACCGATTTACCAGAGTTGCTTGTTTATTAGCCAATATTAGGTCAAGGTTGTCCTGTGGCATGATGTTTTGTAATTTGCCTTTATAGCGTGGATCCAGGATGCTGGCCAACCAGTAGTCGTCATCGTTCATCATTTTGGCAATGCGGGGGTCCCTTTTTAGGATCTGCAAGGCATAATCTGACATGTGGGCCAATGTTCCCGGTGTCAATGATGCACTGCGAGTGCTGGTTGGAGGAGCACTTTCTGGCAAATCCACATCCCTCCAGTCACGCACAAACCCTGTACCAGACCTTGCCACGCCAACATTTTCACTTGCCCCACGAGATGCATCCTCCTCTCCTAAGTAATCATCCCCATCATCCTCCTCCTCCTCCTCCCCTTCTTCCTCCACCTCGTCCAGGAGAGGTCCCTGAGCAGACAATGGCTGAATGTCATCAAGGATTCCCTCCTCCTCTTCCTCCTCATCAACGTTGGCTGCAGAAGCCTGCTCCTTAAGGTGCGTCAAAGTTTGCATGAGCAGACGCATAAGTGGGATACTCATGCTTAGGAATGCGTCGTCTGCGCTTACCAGCCGTGTGCATTCCTCAAAACACTGAAGGACTTTACAGAGGTCTTTCAGCTTCGACCACTGCACACCTGTCAACTCCATGTCTGCTCTCAAAGTGCCTGGCCGTGTATCCTCCCACAAATGCATTATGGCCTGCCTCTGCTCGCACAGCCGCTCCACCATGTGCAGGGTGGAGTTCCACCTTGTTGCAATGTCGATAATGAGGCGGTGGTTGGGAAGGTGGAGCAATCGCTGCAGCTTCTGCATACGAACGGAGTGTACAGGCGACCGGCGGATGTGCGCACACAGTCTTCGCACCTTCTGGAGCAGGGCTGTTAACTCCGGATAATTTTTGAGGAAGCACTGCACCACCAGGTTCAAGGTGTGAGCCAAGCAAGGTATATGGCTGAGTTTTGAAAGGGCTATGGCTGCCACAAAATTATGGCCGTTATCACTAACTACCTTGCCTGCCTCAAGATGTACACTGCCCAGCCATGACTCAGTTTTTCGCTTCAAGTACTCGGCCAGCACCTCGGCGGTGTGTCTGTCGCCCAAACACATCATCTGCAACACAGCCTGCTGACGCTTTCCACTAGCTGCTCGATAGGGGGACACCTCGTGTGCAACAGTGGCAGCTGCAGATGGAGTGCTCGTACGACTGCGCTCTGTGGACGAGCTTTCGCTTCTGGAGGAGGAGGAGGGTCGAACGCCTACAGCCAACTGTTTCCTATACCGTGGGCTAGGCAGCACTGTCCCACCACCGCTGTCCCCTGTGGACCCTGCATCCACCACATTAACCCAGTGCGCAGTGATGGACACGTAACGGCCCTGGCCATGCTGACTGGACCATGCATCAGTTGTGAGGTGCACCTTTCCGCTCACTGACTGCTTGAGTGCATGGACAATGCGGTCTTTCACATGATGGTGGAGGGCTGGGATGGCTTTGCGAGAGAAGAAGTGGCGACTGGGTAGGTCATAGCGTGGTACTGCATAGGCCATGAGTTCGCGGAAAGCTGCGCTTTCCACCAACCAAAAGGGCATCATCTCAAACGAGATTAGTTTGGCAATGTGGGTGTTCAAACCCAGTGTGTACGTGGATGAGAGACTGAGTACTTTCTTGGCCTACTCATAGTGTCTGGGAGGGTGAGCTGGACTTGAGAGCTGCATATGGTGGAAGTAGCGGTGGACAGGGCGGACTGAGAGAGGGTTGATGATGGTGATGGAGTTGTTGTTCTTTCTGATGGCCTAGAATCAGTCTTTCGTTGATATAACAGTGGGATTCCCTGACTGCTGTGGCCTTGCAACGACACCTCTACATTTGCTGCTGTGCTAACCGGTGGGCTTACAGTGGGGGAAACAATGTAGCATTGCTGATTCCCTTCGTTGTGATCAGTTGCACATGTGGCACTTGAGGTTTGGTGTTGTGTCCACGCTTGCAAGTGCATGGTGGTTAAATGTCTAAGCATGCAACTGGTATTCAAATTTTTCAGATTTTTCCCTCGGCTAAAGGTCTTTGCGCACTTCTTACAGATAACCTTGGCCTGATCATGAGGATTTTGTTCAAAAAAGTGCCACACTGCACTCTTCCTACTTTGGCAGACATTTTGCGGCCTAGCACGCTGTGATCTTTTGACCCTCTGGACAAGCTGTCCCGCAACTCTTTTGATTTTTGGAACCTGTCTTTGGAGTGCTCCGGGCCTGCCAGATAACAGCTGTTGCGATGTCGATGTCTGCTGTGGATGCTCCTCATCTGAGCTATTGGAAGCAGCACCCTCTTCCCCCAATGGATGCCAATCTGGGTCAACAACTGGGTCATCCATCACCTCCTCTTCAATGTCATGTGCACCTTCCTCTGTGTCACCGTGTATGGTGGTATAGTGTGCAGGAAGGGGCACCTGAGACTCATCAGGGTCAGAATCTGGCTCTGTACACTGCGAGGACAATGTAGTGCTCTGAGTGAATGTACCAGCAGAATCATCCATCAGCGGCTGTGCATCAGTGCACTCCATGTCAGATTCATCTTGGCCTGGGTAATTCACCATTTCACTTGATAATCCAGGCATGGTATGTGAAAACAGCTCCATGGAGTAATCAGTAGTATGGCCTGCGTCATCCTTCAATCTTGGTTGGGGTGAAGGACACAAGGAAAGGTGTGGTTCATGAACATGAGCCTCCAATGACGACTCAGTGCTTTTACTTTTTACAACTGAAGAAGAGGAGGCGATAGAGCTGGAGGCTGAGTCAGCAATGTAAGACAAAACTTTTTCCTGATGCTCTGGCTTTAAAAGCGGTTTGCCAACTCCTAGAAAACTAAGCCTTCGAAGCCTTATGGAGACAGACGATGACGCAGGCTCAACACCTCCTGCATTTGGTCCTATTTTGCTCTTGCCACTACCATCAGATCCACCACCAACACCATCATTACCAGCTGCCAAACCCCGCCCAATTCCACAGCCTCTTCCACCAGACTACCTCATTTTTTGCAGAAATGTAGACAAAATCCAACAAACTATATAGTAATGTAAAACAAGGTACAAGGTGTCTATAGGACAGGGGAGATTTTGAATTTCTGCACACACTAGTGGACACTGGACACTTTTGGATTGTGTGAGGCCCACTGAATATCTGAGCGCTATGTCACAGGCTCGATGGCACAGCTGTGACAAAAGTGACTAGAGGATAAGTGAGATTTTGAATTTCTGCACACACTAGTGGACACTGGACACTTTTGGATTGAGTGAGGCCCACTGAATATCTGAGCGCTATGTCACAGGCTCGATGGCACAGCTGTGACAAAAGTGACTAGAGGATAAGTGAGATTTTGAATTTCTGCCCACACTAGTGGACACTGGACACTTTTGGATTGTGTGAGGCCCACTGAATATCTGAGCGCTATGTCACAGGCTCGATGGCACAGCTGTGACAAAAGTGACTGGAGGATAAGTGAGATTTTGAATTTCTGCACACACTAGTGGACACTGGACACTTTTGGATTGTGTGAGGCCCACTGAATATCTGAGCGCTATGTCACAGGCTCGATGGCACAGCTGTGACAAAAGTGACTAGAGGATAAGGGAGATTTTGAATTTCTGCAGACACTTGTGGACACTGGACACTCTTGGATTGTGTGAGGCCCACTGAATATCTGAGCGCTATGTCACAGGCTCAATGGCACAGCTGTGACAAAAGTGATTAGAGGATAAGGGAGATTTTGAATTTCTGCAGACACTTGTGGACACTGGACACTCTTGGATTGTGTGAGGCCCACTGAATATCTGAGCGCTATGTCACAGGCTCGATGGCACAGCTGTGACAAAAGTGACTAGAGGATAAGGGAGATTTTGAATTTCTGCACAGCGCTATGTCAGAGGCAGAAATTGGCTAGTTTATCACAAACTACAAGGTGTATGTTGAATTGGGCAGAATAGGAATCTCCCTAGAGTGCAGGTCTGTAAGAAGGGAACATGTCCTCGACTTATTCTCACAGAGTGACACAGTTAGCTTCACTGTGGCTGTGATAACAGCCGTTACACGGTACTGTGTGAGGAGCGTACACCGCTGTATGGTGTGAAAAAATGCACGCTCAGTACCTCAGCAGGACAAAAAAAAAAAATTGGGATTGCTTTTAAAAAAGCAGTTTGCAGCTCAGTACCTCAGAAGGACAAAAAAAAAAAAATTGGGATAGCTTTTAAAAAAGCAGTTTGCAGAGCAGTGGGTAAACAGCAATGCAGCTGTCAGGAAGCCTTAGAAGGCAGCCCAACAAACAACACCACTGATACACCACAATATAGCCTCCCCTTACACTGCACACACAGTAACTGGTGTGTTGTACAGACACAATCGCTAGCAGCAGAAGCAGTTTTTTTTTCTTCTTCCCTGCCTAACGCTCTCCCTACAGAATCAGCAGCAACCTCTCCCTATGCTAAGATCGGCAGAAGTAAGATGGCGGTCGGCGTGCATGCCCTTTTATACCCCCTGTGACTCCCACCAAAGCTAGCCAATCACTTGCATGCCCTTCTGAAAGATGGTGGTGACCCGTGCCTATGTCACCACGTTGCCCACAGTGTCCGTGGATCCTGATTGGCTGAAAAAGAGCGCAAAACAAACTTTTGAAACGCGACTTTGACGCGTAAGTCGCCGACCTCGTGGCCGACCTCATCCTAGGGTCGGGTTTCGTTTCATGAAACCCGACTTTGCCAAAAGTCGGCGACTTTTGAAATTTTTCGACCCGTTTCGCTCAACTCTACTGCTGAATAATGTATGTGTGAAAAAATAATCTAAGGCTGAACCTTCTATAGTGTATCATAGACCCCAGATAGCGTTGCTGATGGGGAAAGTGAGTGTCCACACTGAGGGTGGATGGGTGAAGCAGGTAGGAAGCCCCCTTATGGGTACTAGACCCATGAGACAATAGCTCCTTTGTGGACATCAGCTGACCCTGTGGCAAAAGTTATACCATTTACAAAAGGGGGAAATTGATATAGAAGGTTTGCCTTCATATCCCTTTAATACTTCAATTGCCTTTTGCCTATTATTGCTAGAATTATTCTTATGACACTGCAGACTATTAGTCTCTGTTTCAAGGAGACTATACTTGTTATCATATATGTCCTCAATAGTCAGCAACAACATGTTCTGGGTACATGGTAAACAAGGTATGACCCTGAGGGGTGGGGGCTACATGAGCCACATAGAGCTACATTTGTTGTAAATGGTATAAAATATTGCCTTGTGTTTCATTTCGTCAGATGAAGTGATTTTCCCACGACCCGTGTGCAGTCTCTTTTGTCTCCAATTGCTTGTAAATTAAGGGCGTAAAAAACTGCTAATTCAGACTCACTGGTCATCTGGCATACCCGACTTTGGTCAGAACGAAAACAGCTACGACAGCTTCAATTCAATTCAGTCTGTTTTTGGAAGCCTTATCTCTCCTGATGCTGGGTATTGTAACCAAAGAGCGTGCATACCCCCCTCCCTACCTGTCTGCTGAGGCTCCCTGGGGGGGCTACATGGGAGGCTGTGTGGGGCTCATGCAGTATATGGGGAGGCTGTGTGGGGTCTCATGCTGTACATGGCGAAGCTGTGTGAGGTTCATGCTGTACATGGCGAGGCTGTGTAGGGTTCATGCTGTACATGGGGAGGCTGTGTGGGGCTTATGCATTACATGGGTAGGCTGTGTGGGGCTGCTGTGTGGGGCTCATGTTGCATATGTAGTAGCTTGTGTGAGGCTCATGTTATGTATATAAGGGGCTGTGGGGGGTTAAAGATATATAGGGGTTTAGCATATTTAATTCTGCTCAATATTAAGTGATACAATTAATATTAATAAATTAATATTGAGAATTAATTTCAAGCTATTGGTTCTGCCTTCCACAACAGTCATGGTCTCATGTGGCCCCTCTAAAAAATTAATTGCTCACACCTGCTTTATAGTGAGTCTGACCCATAGGCAGCACGTGTCCGGCACCGGCTGTACGATCTAAGCCCAGTATGTTTGTCTCTTTAACACTGCAGCGTCACAGAGAAAAACTTTTCTGACTTCTCCCCTCCTGCTGCCAATGACTGGTTGCACGCAGAAAGAAAATTGTCCCTCAGTGGGAGCAGATGGGGAGAAGCCACCAGGGACCCACCTGTCTGACTAGTCACCTGTGTGACCTCAGTCCACGGCGGCTTTCAAAGTAGGTTTTTGCATGAAATGCTGCAGCGTGTCAGAGTCAACCATACCTGGCTGGAATGATACAGCCAATGTCTGATCCATGCGGCCTGTGGATTGAGCAGCTGGCATCAGCCATCAGATTCCCTTTAAGATCCCATAGGTGCCAGTTATGTCACATGGTTGACCATTCTCCTTATGTCTTTGAAGAGAGCTATAACTCCCAGCATGTACAGGAGCTAATATGGCATGTTGGGAGTTATAGTTCACCACAGGAGTAATGATTTTCTTTTGCATTAGTGGCATGGGAGCAGAGAGGACACTATTTTTTTGTTAATTCTAAGGCTATGTCCACACGTTGCCGCGGAAATTTCAGCGGGAATGCCGGAATTCCATTCCGCAGGAAATATGCGAGAAAATCGCATTTTAATTTCTGCCTATTTCCCACGGAAAAACTAGCAATTTGCAAAAGTAATTAGCTTGCAGAATTCTAGCGTTTTCCAAGCAATCTGTAGCATCGCTTGGAAAACTGATTGACAGGTAGGTCACACTCGTCAAACAGTGTTTGACTATTAAGGAAAGAGAGCGCACATAGGGCGATAAAAGTGATTTTTTTGGGGGTGGCAAATACACGGTTAGTGCACTCACCTTTAAAGGTTGTGAACTGTCACAACCCCTTGCAGAATGTGAAAGGAACCAGTGGTTGCTGCAGACTCCTGTAGATACCAATGTCGCAAAGGAGGAAAAAAAGACCGGGTTTTTCAATATATCCACGCTGACCACACAAGGACAGAAATATTCTTCATAGCTTTATTGTGCCGATGCGTTTCATGGCATATCTGCCACTTCCTCAGGGCCAAAGAATTACAGAATCTGATTACAGCAGTGGTTTTATACAAAACCTTCATTACATCACAATTAGATGCAAAAAGACATCACTTCCTGTGGAAATACCCCCTCCAATGTCAAAATGTCATACACCAGTCACAATAACTTTATATCAAGATCTAACCTCTGATAAAACACATTAAACATCTAAAAAATCAATCTTTAATTTGAAAAAGTGTATGAAACCTATATTCACTACTTATTAAAATTTGATAAAAATAGAATTGACTAGAATCAAACCCACAGATTTTCGGCAAGCCAGAACACTTAAGGCCTCCCATTACCATCATACTATCTCTCCACTTGTTAGGATTGTTGTGGTTTTATACAAGCCCTTCATGACATAAGACCTACATGACATCACTAACAGGCAAAACATCACTTCCTGTGAAAACTCCCCCTCCAATGTTAAAATGTCAAACCTATATAAATATAACCTCTGATAAAACACATTGAACATCTAAAAAATCAATCTTTCATTTAAAAATGTATGAAACCTATAATAAATATATATTAAATTTTTATAAAGATATAATGACTGGACTCGAACCCACAAGGTTTAGGCAAGCCAGAACCCTGTAGGCTTCCCATTACCATTATGCTACCTCTCCACTTGCAAGGAATGGTTATGTAATTTGGAATTAACCGATTGTTTGGTAAAATTCCCAATAGGTGTCCGACATCCAATAACGGACCCCCATGTGAGAACGCTGACACGCCAGGTCAGGGAAGGAAATCCGTTGGGCCGCTAGGGACAAAGAAACATGAGAGAAAGCTTATCAAAAAATATCTACCAACTCATTGAGGCCTTTAGGATGAATGGTATCTAGTTTACATATCCAATACAGTTCTCTCTTATTTAGACACTGTATTCTGTTTGGGGTATCTGCTGGTATATGATCTATGGGTGTAACTCACAGAGAGGCTTTATTCCCGTGTTTTTCAAAACAATGTCGAGACAAGCCATGTTTCAGATATCCTTTAGAGATATTGTGTCTATGTTGTGAGTTCATCCTTAGATGTAGAGGCTGTGTAGTGCGTCCCACATATTGTTTCCCACAGCAACAATCAATTAGATAAATCACAAAACTGGATTGACATGTTAGCTTAAAATTAATGTTATATACTCTATCATTATCACTATTTGAATAAAAGGTATTTACATTATCACTAATCCATAAACACAAGCATTTTTTGTTTTTACATTTAAAGGAAACTCTTATGTGCTTCTGTAAGGTACTTTTTCCTGCATTCGGGGCTTCTTTGTCTCCCACATTCCTAATTCTACTGGAGGCTAAAATGTTTTATAGGGATGGCGCCCTCCTAAGGGTAACCACTGGTCTAGTTGGTAATACTTTCTGAAAGACTGGGTAATTTAGTAGGACCTTTCAGTGCTTCTGTATTATATTCCTGAGAAAGTGCCATTTTGGGAAGAAAAGGTTGTGATGAAATTAGTGGTATAGTATTCATCTGTAGATTTTTTATTGTCTGTCCCATGTATTAAACTACTTTGTGAAATGCCCTTTGCCTCTGAGTATGCTTTTTTTTACTAATTTTTTAGGGCATTCACGCTCTAAAAATCTCTCTCTTAGACATTTACTTTGACATTTCTGTCCTTGTGTGGTCAGTGCGGATACATTGGAAAACCTGGTCTTTTTCTTCCTCCTTTGTGATAGTGTTTGACTAGTGTGACCAACTTTTTACTATTGAGGCTGCCTATGAAGCATCAGTAGTAAAAAGATCTGTTAAAAATAATTAAAAAAAATAAAAAATCGTGTCATTCTCACCTTCTGACGTCCCACGCAGCGTTCCCGATCATCGCGATGCTCCTGGCAGGTCCCGTTCCCATTTGATGACATCGCAGTCTCGCGTCACTGCTATGGTATCGCGAGACTGCGACGTCATCAAAGGTCATTGTCACAATGCATCACTTGGAACGGGACCTGCCCGGAGCATTGCTGAGGCCTGGTGACGCTGCGAGGGACATCGGAAGGTGAGATTATCACCATTTTTTTATTTTAATTCTATTTTTTACAGGTATATGGTACCCAGAGCCTGGAGGAGAATCTCCTCTCTTCCAAACAGTGGGTACAATCCGCAAATGTTCTGCTTACTTTTCGCATGGTGAGCATAGCCTCATGCGGAAAGAAGGCAGAACAATGCATTCCTATGTGTGCGGAATTCCCGCGATTCCGCACAAAGAATGAGCATGCTGCGTATCTTTCTGCAATGCAATTCCGCCATGGAAAAATCCACAGCATTAGGAAAGCATGAGCGGAATGCTATATGATTGCATGGGATGCTATTTTTTGCGGCAAAATCGCACGTTGAAAATCGCAGCGAAAACGCAAAAAAATGCTACGTGTGAACACAGCCTTAGGGTGTGTGCACACGCTGTGGATTATGCTGCGAATCCGCAGCAGTTTTGGCCCTGCGGACCCGCAGCAGTTTCTGCTGCGGTGTACACTACCATAATATCCTATAGATATCAAAAACCGCAGTGCAGATTTTTCCACGCGGATTTGCTGCGTTTTCTAAACCGCAGAAAAAATTGACATGTCAAATCTTTCTGCGGATTCGGCTGCAGTTTACCATCTCCTCCACTGTAGAGATGATAGACCGCAGGGCAAAACCGCAGGCTAATCCACAGGTAAAACTGCAGGTCTTTTGACCTGCAGATTTATCTACGAATTTTACAATATCCTCGCAGCCTAATCCACAGAGCATTCCACAGCGTGTGCACGTACACAAATGCCTGCCTCTTAACAGCTTCTTTCTTCCTAGGTGCAACTCCTGTGCTGCTGTCTGGGCTTCTCTGTGCAGTGCACTCAGCTTATCAGATGCTTGTTAACCCCTTCTGGTCATGCAAGCTGCGCTAGACTTGAGGAAGTGGACGTCTGATGTACTGATCACTGCAGTAAGAAGCAGGACCGGAACTCCAAGCAGCACAGCACTGAGCACATTGAGTCTCCTCCTCCCCTTGCCCTATCTCTGTTACGTCACTGCATCCCGGATCAAGAGTTGGACATCAGACCGCAGCCACAAATTTCATGTGGCGGCCGTGATTTTTAGCAGCTGACAGCGTGAAGAGGATTACTGATCGTGCGTCCCACTACAGGGTTCGGCCGTTCTGGCATTTTCCAGAAATGCCCGATTGCCAGTCCGGCCCTGGGTGTGATAAGCTGCAGTAATGTGTTTAGCTTTGGATGCAAATGTGGTAGGGGCCGGGCTACGGGGGTGGACTGGTCTCCTGACATACCTGACTTTGGTCAGAAGGAAAACAGCTACGACAACTTCAATTCAGTCTGTTTTTGGAAGCCTTATCTCTCCTGATGCTGGGTATTGTAACCAAAGAGCGTGCATACCCCCCTCCCTACCTGTCTGCTGAGGCTCCCTGGGGGGGCTACATGGGAGGCTGTGTGGGGTCTCATGCTGTACATGGCGAGGATGTGTGAGGTTCATGCTGTACATGGGGAGACTTTGTGGGGTTCATGCTGTACATGGGAAGGCTGTGTGGGGCTCATGCTGTACATGGGGAGGCCAGCCAGATCAGCCATAGCGCCTAGCCAGCCAGATTAGCCATACCGCCTAGCCAGCCAGATCAATGGGGTGACAGATGTTGCAGCCAGATCTCCCTCACGTCCGGCACTCGCCGCCTTCACTTTATGTGTACGGCCTGGAGAGGACGCATTAGGCTTCTCCAAAACAAATATGACACAATGTACAAATTCAGGTACAATTTGCTGTTACATGTTGGCACTAACCTTCTAAGCCCAAGGGAAGGGCAGTCCTGCAGCCATGGTTCCCTAGAGGTTTCCACCACAGGGGGTTTTTCCTCTCCTGAGTGCTGAAGGACGATTCTTCGTGAGTCGGGGGTTCTGCCATTTTCAGTATCTCTTTCATAGTAATTGGCTGATTCTAAATTTCAGACACTGAAAGAAATAATAATGATGAGATTTGGAATAAAATTCGGTCAATTTAACATCCAATAAAAGTGTTTTGTGTGTTTCTTTCACAATCTTCGGTTGGTGAGATTTTGTTGGTGATCAGGATCCAGCATCTATGATCAAGCCATGAAGCCAGATATGAAGTCAGAGCAATTTAACCCTGCGCTGGAAGACAGGACGGAGCAGAGATGACAAAGTGTGACTGCACAATTAGCACAAGTTCACACTCTTCCTCCCATTCAGATACACGAGGGGATTCAGGGCCGAGTTGGGACTAAAAAGCAGCCCTGGCACACAAAATTCACCAGCCCACATACAATAAGTGTCCTCAACCCAAATCGTAGAACACTGATAGGTCATGTAGGATTTTGCTTTATCCGTTACCAGGGCTGAAACAAAGTATTTTGGGTGCCCAAGGCAGATGAAGCCTAAGGCGCCCATTTTGCATTTCTACCCAGCTAATTCTTCCCTTTTCCATTAGGTCTATTACATCATGTGATTAATAACTGATGAGCTGAATCCTTCTAAGTCAGGCCCATATACATTTGTATGTGATGAACCTACAACTCCCAGTATGTCCTTAACAATGGTAAGGAGATGCAGGGAGTTATCAGTCTTTATCAGTCTGTGGACTATACAGGAACCATAGTACTGATGAGACGCAGTCAGTACCAATAGTTAAAAATGTACATCCTGGTACCTTATAGGTGACCTCTTCTCAGATTGAGTCTTTTCTTTCTCTTAGGCCTGTTTCACACTTCAGTTTTCTGGCGTTAGTCAAAATCCGCCAGTGTGCAAAAATGGATCCGTTTCCGTTTTGTGGCAAACGGATGCAACTGGATCCGTTTTTTGTACTGAT
Source organism: Dendrobates tinctorius (assembly GCF_039654945.1). Lineage (NCBI taxonomy): Eukaryota > Metazoa > Chordata > Amphibia > Anura > Dendrobatidae > Dendrobates > Dendrobates tinctorius. The sequence goes on from NW_027361944.1 coordinate 1,641,450, forward strand.
CCGCTTTAGACGCTAGTGCATGAAATTTAAAGTAAGGCCTGTTTCACGAGAGAGAGAGATTTAGCTGCCAGAATGGGATTTGGGGCTAAATATCATGAAAGGACATTCATTCGGGCATGCTCAGTATAAAAAGGAGGATCCGTTGGCGGATTCCGTCAATTAACGGTTGGCAACGGATCCACCGCCTTTTCTCATCCACATCTCGCTTCTTAAGGCCCCTTTCACACTCCAGTCTTTTGCAATCAGTCACAATCCGTCAAAGTGTTCAGATCCGTCAAGTGGACGGATCCTGAGTATATTGCAAAAAACTGATGCACTGGACCCGTTTTTTTGACTGATCCGTTGTAGCAGCCTTGCTGTAGGAATTAAAGAAACAGAATTCTGGAGTGAGAGAGAGAGAGAAGGATTTTGTGCCAGAATAGAAAAAGCAGACGCAGAGGTTAAAATAAAGGAAGAAAAATGATTCCGGGCATGCTCAGTTTTAAAAGACGGAATCCGTCGCTATCCGACTTTTCAACGTACACAAAAAACGTTCATCTGTCCGTTGTCTCCGGCCGACGGACAGAGATTTTCTGACGGATCCGTTGGACGACAGATGAAACGTGTGGCCATCCGTCACAATCTGTCACTAATACAAGTCTATGAGAAAAAAACGGATTCAGCATGAAAAAATGATGGAAAGCCAAAATTATAAATATATATATATATATTGCATACCAAATTATAATGTGATGACATAAAAATCTGAATAATAAATATATCAATACATCTTGCCAAAATTAGTATAATATAAACACAAAAAAATAGAATAAAAAATATATATCAAAAAGTGCTAAGTGCTAAAATATAAAATCTGAATATATACATTAAATAAATCAATACATCTTGCCAAAATTTGTATAATATCAGCACCAGAAAAAATAAAAAATATGTAAAAAAAATGCTAAGTGCTAAAATATATCGCACAAAAAATTTTTAATAAATTTTTTTCGCTCAAAAAACTTTTTTCTATTAATAATGTGTAAGTTAAATATATAGTGTAGTCAATAATATTGTGAAAAGTACTACCATAATATTCTAAAAATTGCACTAAAAAGTGCTATAGTGCTGTAAAACAAAAATTGTGCAAAAGTGAAAAGTATTGCAAGATATAGAATTAAATCCAATGTAAATGATTCAGTACTATAAAGTTCTAGAGGACAAAACATACAATGCACATTGAAAATAAATGAACATACAAGTATAACTAAGGCCGGTTTCACATTAGCGCATTTTCAGCGCACGCACGGCCGGGGGTAGCTCCGCCCCCGATCCGGCTCTCTGCCCGGCGTGCCCGCCCCTTCCTTGTAGCGCCGCCTCCTAGCGGACAGCGGCGCCTGCGATCGGCGCACCCTATCTTTAGCATAGGGTGCGCCGATCGTGCGCAGGCCGTGCGCTAGTTGCGCTTTGACCTGCGCTGCGCACTTTTGACGGTGCGCCGTGCGCGCCAAAATCAAACTTTTCGGATTTTGGCGCGCACGGCGCACCGTCAAAAGTGCGCAGCGCAGGTCAAAGCGCAACTAGCGCACGGCCTGCGCACGATCTGCGCACCCTATGCTAAAGATAGGGTGCGCCGATCGCAGGCGCCGCTGTCCGCTAGTAGGCGGCGCTACAAGCAAGGGGCGGGCACGCCGGGCAGAGAGCCGGCTCGGGGGCGGAGCTACCCCCGGCCGTGCGCGCGCTGAAAATGCGCTAATGTGAAACCAGCCTAAGAAATAATGTTCTACAAAAAGTACTGCAATGATATAGATTAATTGCAGAGTACTGCAAAATATGAGGGATAAATACAAATGAAAGTTTACGTCTACTAAAATATGCCAAGATATAAATTACTATAATATGACCCAGTAATATAAGGTGCTATAGTGCTAAACCGCCATACACATTAAGTTTGGAGTTGTGACCAAGCTCACCCCAGCGAAGAGCGCTTGACACTGGACGCCAGAGTCCGTGGCTGCACGGGTACAACAGTCCCAGCAGCCAAATCCGGAGGGCAGGAGACTGCCGGCCTCCTGACCCCATCACACACCTGAACGCACAGCAGCATACCAGAGCCAGAGCCACCACGATGGAGTGACACCTGTGAAAGGCTCAAGCTGCCTGCCATACAGGCAAGGACTAAAGAACCGTAAGGAACAGAGGACTGAGAATAGCTTTAGACTTCATGGGACAGCGTAGAAAGGAGGCCTCCAACCCATCTGGCTTAGTGGATCCTAAATTGCTTCCAGGCTGGCTGGATCTCCATTACCATCTGTACTCAGAGCCCTGGTTTGCAACTCAAAATGTGAGTAAAAGCGTAAAGACTGCACCCCGCTGTATTCTCCTGTTTATTTGCTGCGTCACCTCAGCCCTGCATTACATCCATCATCACCATCTTTTATAACATAATTGCCCTGGGACTTAGCTCTACCTGTGGAGAGCTGTACCAACTCTGCTGCATCACCATCAGCCTCAGCGGTCTTTTTAAGCAGCGTCGGCTATCCCTTGCCGAATACCACAGGTGGCGTCACAAACTATATCTTATATAGGGTCCAGGATCCAGCAGGATGATGAGGAGCTCTCCTAGCCAGCATCCTCTCCCGTTCACGGCATAGCCACGCCCCACCTTGAGATTGTTGATATCTTTCAACAATTTTGGTTCTCAAGTCCTCACAGTTCTCATCTTCTCTTTATGTCTTCCATGCTTAGTGTGGCACAGAGACATACATTGCAAAGATTGAGTCAACTTCTCCCCTTTTTATCTGGTGTCAGGTGTTATTTTCATATTGCCCCCAATTGGCTTTAAATTCTGCCTGGAATCTGCCTTAAAAAGAGCCTCAAAGCCACTGCAAAAAGTGAATATAATCCACAGCAATCCTACACAATGATCCCCCACTTATCGCGGGCATTACATTCTAAACCTCCAACACGAGAGTTGAAAATCCGCCAAGTAAGAAACTTACATTTATTTTAGCATTTATATATTTTAAGGATTTACAAACCCCTCCCACACACTTATTTACCATTACCAGTCCCTTATTAGTCGGCCCCAGTTCCTTATTAACCTTTTGCACCTTTTTATAAACACTACTTATGTTCTTAAACAAATTCTACATGATGAAGATGATGAATTAGCTGTGTAGTACTGATGATTGAAGGTGATGAAAATGGGATTAATGTACAGTACTGTACTGCACAGCATGGAAGAGCATTACAGCTCTCCTATTGGCACCACTTCATCAGGAGCTTCTTCAGGTGAGGCAGTAGTATCTTCAGCCTCATCCGTAACTTTTACTACCACTAAATGCGTAACCAACCTCTTGTTCGAGTGATGAACATAGTCATGGAGAGATGCTGGTTCTGCTTCTTATGAACCATACGGAGGTTCTATTCCTCAGCCAATCGATGAAGTACATTGCCCATTATGGCCATGATTACAAGTCGATCAAGTGTTAGGCCAACCTCCTCCTCTTCTTAAACCTGTTGTTCAAACTGTTCCTCATCCTCTTCTTCACTTGCTGAAGGGTGTTTCCGTCTTCAGTAGTCATGTCACTGAAGCCCTCTCCTCCCGGTATTTTCACCAGCTTCACAGCCTAATCCACCGCAGAGTGATACATTTCATCAAGAGAAAGTCTGACACATCATTTTCTTTATGGTTTTTTGAACATTTTTTCAATGTATTTTTTGTTTTTAAATATTTGATAGACTCGAAAAAAACAAGAAGTGGGAGAAAAGGTAGTCACTTATTAAAGAGACAAATAGAAGAATATTTACCGTATACACTCGTGTATAAGCTGAGTTTTTCAGCACTTTTTTGTGCTGAAAACACCCCCCTTGGCTTATACACGAGTCACGGTCCCAGAAAGCCGGCAGAGGAGGGGAGCAGCAGGTCACAGAGGCCACCAGCTTCCAGCACACCATACTCACATGTCTGCACGCCTCTCCGCTCCCTTAGGCGTGGAGCGCATATTCATTACCATAATGAGCAGTACCACGTGATCACTCGACAGGAAGAGCTGCAGGCTCCGGCAGCCAGAACGAGCTGCAAAGCCAGCAGGGAGGTAAAAAGGATGGTTTTACCAGTTATAGGGCGTGCTGGGTCTGCTGGACAATTGTTTCTCCAAGGATCATTGTGGATACAGGGACCTCATTGCCTACTGATCAGGCACCAGGAAGCCCTGGATGAGATCTGGAGTTTCCGCTGTGGAGTCTCTGATACTTGCCTGGAGTTCATCCTGAGCCCTATATACAGTATGGGAGAGGACATGGGGGGGCTCTGTAGGGAGAGGACATGGGGGGGCTCTGTAGGGGGAGGACATGGGGGGGCATGGGGGAACATGGGGGCTCTGTAGGAGGGACATGGGGGGGCTGTGCAGGGGGGGGTAAATGGGGAGGCTGTGTAGGGGAGGACATGGGAGACTGTGCTGGGGGGGTACATGGGGAGGCTGTGTAGGGGAGGACATGGGGGGCACACGGGGGGCTGTGCAAGGGGAGAACATGAGGGCTCTGTAGGGAGTGTACTGTGGGACTGTGCAGGGGGAGGACACATGGGTCTCCTTACACTGTTTTATGATGTGGCTCTATGCAGGGCAGTGGTGGAGGTTCTGTCATGTCGGACGCTGTTCACACCACAGCGTCCGGCAGGCAGAGGTGGTTCCACCTCCAACCACTATAGCCTCAGTGGCGCCGGCCTGATCTTCAGGCTCTCGGGGGTTAATCCTGCTGGAGACCAGGTTGGATGGTTAGTCACGCCCACGGTCTTTAAATAGTCATGCTGGCCTATGGGCGTCGCCGATTATAGCTTGTGTTTCATACCAAGTGGTTCCGGTCTGGAGTGGAGGTGTTGCAGAGAGAGAGATTCGTATCTGGTGTCGTATGATCCGTCGTTATCCTTTCTCCTTCCCATATTTGTGTTTAGTTGTGCCCTGTTCACATTACTGTATATTCCTGTGTGTGTGCGGCGCAGTGCAGTTTAAGTTCTCCCTGTCTGTCATTATTTGTGTGGGGGCTTTGGTGGTGTGTCTCCTCACTGGGTGGAGGGTGGAGGGTTAAGTGCAGGGCTGAGCAGGAGACAAGGAAAGGTTGGTGGCTCAGGCATTTGCACCATCAGCAAAAACCCTGGGTTGAGGGTCAGACTGGGTTTCCCCTAGTTATAGGGACATCACAGGGCCCCCGGGTATTACAGCCTTAGTGGGACTAAGCCCCACGTGACATTATAATCGGCCTTCAGTTTTTCAGGAGTCCATGGTTCCATTAGATTCCATAACCCGCCAGTTGGCGGCGCTGTCCTTACAGGTCTCCGAGTTGAAAGGGGCAGTTCAGCAGCAGGGCCTGGTAGTAGCGAAGGTGCAAACGGCATCTGCAGGTATCGGTGCAGAGCCGAAGTTTCCGCTGCCAGAACGTTTTTCAGGGGATCGCAGCAAATTTGTCGTATTTCGGGAGGCCTGCAAGTTATACTTCCGCATGCGCCCTATCTCCTCAGGTAATGAGGCCCAGCGGGTAGGGCTGGTGTTGTCATTACTGAGTGGTGACCCCCAAGCATGGGCATTTTCCTTACCAGCTGACTCTGCTACATTTCTTTCTGTTGATAATGTTTTTTCTGCCCTCGGACTCATTTATGATGATCCTGACCGACTGGCTCTAGCGGAATCTAAAATCCGCGCGCTCTGCCAGGGGGAGCGCTTGGCAGAGGACTGTTGTTCGGAATTTCGCCGCTGGGCCGTAGACACACAGTGGAATGACCCAGCGCTGCGGAGCCAGTTTATGCATGGGTGTCAGGGAGGGTTAAACAGGCCCTCCTGATGTATGAGACTCCGGCAACGTTGGAGTCTGCCATGAGTTTGGTGATACGTATTGATCGCTGTTTTCGTCAGGGGGCACAGGAGACGCTACCTCTGGGCGAAAGCAGAGGTGCAAGTGTGGTTGAAGTAGATGAGTCCCCTGAACTTATGCAGATTGCTGGCGTGGCACAGGTTAAGCGTCGCGCTCCGGGATTCCGGAAGCCCGGGGCATGTTTCTACTGTGGTAAAAGAGGTCATTATATTAACGTTTGCCCGGTACTACCTAAGAGGGTCACATCGGCGGAAAACTGTTAAGCTCAGAGGGTATGGAGGAGACCCAACTGAGCGTATGCATATCCTCCATGATGGTATCTCAATGTATGCTCCCTGCCAAGGTTATTATCGCGGGCAGAGAGCTACCAATATCAGTGTTTGTGGATAGCGGTTCCGCCACCAATCTCATAGATGAGGAGTTTGCACACACCGCCGGGTTTAAGATTGAAAAACTTCCTCACCCCATACAGGTGGTGACCATTAATGCTGTTCTCCTCCCTCAAGGGGAGATTACAGAGTTTGTGGCAGAGGTGAAACTCCACATTGGGGTCCTACATTCTGAGTCGGTTACATGTAGGGTCCTCCGTAATCTCCCAGCACAAATGGTCCTGGGTTTTCCATGGTTGTCCAGACACAACCCGGTAATTGATTGGAAAACTCAGGACATAGTACAATGGAGTGGTTTTTGCCAAGACAATTGCTTGGCCACATGTGTGTCCGCCGTGACGCCCATTCTGCCGGAGGTTTTGCAGGATTTCGCAGATGTTTTCTCTGAGAAGGGTTGCTCAGAACTGCCTCCACATAGAGCCTATAACTGTGCGATCAGGTTAAAACCCGGGGCCAAATTACCTAAGGCCAGGATGTTTAATATTTCTGGTCCTGAGAGACAAGCTCTGAAAGACTACATCGCGGAGAGTCTGAGCAAAGGACACATCCGGCCTTCGTCCTCGCCTGTAGCCGCGGGGTTTTTCTTCATTAAGAAGAAAGATGGGGGGTTACGCCCGTGTCTGGATTTCCGAGAGTTAAACCAGATTACTATCCGTGATCCTTACCCTATGTCGTTAATCCCGGATTTGTTCAACCAGGTAGCGGGGGCGAAATGGTCGAAATGGTTTTCCAAGCTGGACCTCAGGGGGGCATATAACCTCATAAGGGTCCGTCAGGGGGATGAGTGGAAGACGGCGTTTAACACTCCTGAGGGTCATTTTGAGAGTCTGGTTATGCCGTTTGGGTTGACCACCGCGCCTGCCGTTTTCCAACATTTTATTAATGATGTATTTGCCCATGTCCTGGGGAGATTTGTGATTATATACCTGGATGATATCCTCATTTATTCTAGCGATCGGGACACTCATTTGGAGCATGTCAGGCAGGTGTTACAGTTGCTCCGGGAGAACCAGCTCTATGCTAAGCTGGAAAAATGTTTATTTTTCGTCCAGGAGTTGCCCTTTTTGGGATATATTGTGTCCGCAGCCGGGTTTAAAATGGACACCGCTAAGGTGCAAGCGGTGCTGCAGTGGGAGAGGCCGGAGAGTCTGAAAGCACTCCAGCGGTTCCTTGGGTTTGCGAATTATTATAGGAAGTTTATAAAACACTTTTCGACTATCGCCAAACCGCTCACGGACATGACAAAAAAGGGTGCCGATCTGGCGAACTGGCCTGAGGTGGCTATACGTGCCTTTGAGCGTCTGAAGAATAGTTTTGCTTCAGCCCCCATTCTGGTGCAACCAGACGTGTCTAAACCTTTTGTGGTGGAGGTTGATGCGTCGGAGGTGGGAGTGGGGGCAGTACTGTCTCAAGGCTCGTCCTTGAGCGAGATGCATACATGCGCCTACTTCTCCAAGAAGCTGTCGCCGGCCGAACGGAATTATGATATCGGCAACAGGGAGTTGTTGGCCATCAAACTGGCTTTTGAGGAATGGCGACACTTCTTGGAGGGGGCGGCTCACCAGGTCACAGTCATCACCGACCATAAGAATCTGCTCTATCTGGAGTCGGCCAAGCGTCTGTCTCCTAGGCAGGCTCGCTGGGCATTGTTTTTTACTCGTTTCAATTTTCTGGTGACTTACCGTCCCGGGGCTAAAAACACCAAGGCGGATGCTTTGTCTAGGTGTTTTCCGGGGGGAGAACCTCGGGAAGAGCCGGTACACCCATCCTCCAGAAAGGGGTAGTGGTCTCGGCTCTCACGACGGAGGTAGAGGCGGAGATTGCCGAGGCCCAAGAGGAGGTACCACCAGGACTTCCCGCCAACAAATCATTTGTACCCCTGCATCTTCGGCTTAAGGTGTTGAAGGAACACCACGACTCGGTACTGGCTGGTCATCCAGGGGTGAGGGGCACCTTAGAGCTGGTATCGCGTAGTTTCTGGTGGCCCAAAATCCGGCAGGACGTGGTCTCATACGTGGCAGCTTGCATCACGTGCGCTAGGGCTAAGTCACCCCGTACCCATCCTGATGGCACGCTACAGCCTCTGGGGTACCCAATAGGCCATGGACAGAAATCTCCATGGATTTCATCACTGACTTGCCAGCCTCGGCGGGGAACACGGTCATCCTGGTGGTGGTTGACCGTTTTTCAAAGATGGCGCATTTTGTGGCGTTGTCTTCGTTGCCCAATGCTAAGATGTTGGCTCAGGTATTTGTGAAGGAGGTGGTCAGACTCCACGGAGTACCGTCGGACATAGTATCTGATAGGGGTACGCAATTTGTAGCGAGGTTTTGGAAAGCTTTTTGATCACGTTTGGGGATCAAGTTGTCACATTCATCGGCGTTTCATCCACAGTCTAATGGACAAACTGAGCGCATGAACCAAAATCTAGAACAATATTTACGATGCTTTGTGTCCGACAACCAGGAGGAGTGGTCTACTTTCCTTCCTCTGGCCGAATTCGCGTTAAATAATCACCGCCAAGAGTCATCGGGAGAGTCTCCATTCTTTTGTGTTTACGGTCAACATCCTCAGTTTTGTACCTTATGTCAGGGTGACTCGGGGGTGTCCCGGAGGAGGATCAGCTAGGAGCCCAATTGTCATCAGTCTGGAGGCGGGTGAAACAGCGTTTGTTGAGCATGAGTGCCAGGTACAAACGGGTGGCTGACAGTAGACGTGTGCCAGGTCCGGACCTGTGTGTGGGTGAATGGGTGTGGTTAGCTACGAAGAACATAAGACTCAAAGTTCCATCTTTAAAACTGGGTCCAAGGTTTATTGGGCCTTTTAGGATTTCAGCCATCATTAACCCAGTGGCGTATCGGTTGGAACTTCCTGCGGTGTACAAGATACACAACGTGTTTCACAGAGCTTTATTGAAAAAGGTGGTAGGCTCTGTGGACGTGACGCCGATGCCACCTCCAGTCATGGTGGATGGCGATTTAGAATTTGAGGTCGCTAAGGTAGTGGACTCTCGAGTAGTACGCCGTACTCTTCAGTATTTGGTGCACTGGCGGGGGTATGGTCCGGAGGAGAGGTCTTGGGTTCCAGCCTCAGACATACATGCGGATCGGCTGGTCAGTTCTTTTCACCGTCGTCATCCGGACAAGCCGGGTCCTATGAGTCTTGAGGGTCCGGAGGTCCCTCGTAGAAGATGGGGAAATGTCATGTCGGACGCTGTTCACACCACAGCATCCGGCAGGCAGAGGTAGTTCCACCTCCAGCCACTATAGCCTCAGTGGCACCGGCCTGATCCTCAGGCTCTCGGGGGTTAATCCTGCTGGAGACCAGGTTGGATGGTTAGTCACGCCCACGGTCTTTAAATAGTCATGCTGGCCTATGGGCGTCGCCGATTATAGCTTGTGTTTCATACCAAGTGGTTCCGGTCTGGAGTGGAGGAGTTGCAGAGAGAGAGATTCGTATCTGGTGTCGTATGATCCGTCGTTATCCTTTCTCCTTCCCATATTTGTGTTTAGTTGTGCCCTGTTCACATTACTGTATATTCCTGTGTGTGTGCGGCGCAGTGCAGTTTAAGTTCTCCCTGTCTGTCTTTATTTGTGTGGGGGCTTTGGTGGTGTGTCTCCTCACTGGGTGGAGGGTGGAGGGTTAAGTGCAGGGCTGAGCAGGAGACAAGGAAAGGTTGGAGGATCAGGCATTTGCACCATCAGCAAAAACCCTGGGTTGAGGGTCAGAGAGGGTTTCCCCTAGTTATAGGGACATCACAGGGCCCCCGGGTATTACAGCCTTAGTGGGACTAAGCCCCACGTGACAGGTTCAGTAGGGTCATCAAGCTAATACATACATATATATATATATAGAGAGAACTGCAAGAAGATGAAAGTCTAGAAAATTAGAAATAATAACAGCAGAGTTAGTAGTAGACTGAAAATTAGATCTTTGACTGTAGTGTGGGCTCTTCGGATGCTTCCGTAATATCAACGACCAAAGGGGCGGCAAATTTTTCGACCGCCCCGGGTGCCACAAACAGTTGCTACGCCACTGAGCTGCAGGAATGTATAATGTGTATAAAGTGCACAGTAATGAATGTTCTAAATATTCACTGTCATTACCAAGAATTATCCGTGTTATATGGCCAGAACAAGATGCAGTGCCACTGACTGCGCGCAGGCAGGTAAATAGGATGGTTTTTTTCTTAACAGGAATCATACATACAAAGATAGGGGATAAGGAGCAATGCATACAATGACAGGGACGGGGGAACCATGCATACCACGGTAGGGATGAGTGGTCAATGCACACCCGGCTTATACTCAAGTCAATAAGTTTACCCAGTTTTTCGTGGCAAAAGTAGGTGCCTCGGCTTATACTTGGGTCGGCTTATACTCGAGTATATACGGTAATAGGTAAAACCTGACAAGAATAAGCAATAATTTGCAGTTAGCCCAATCGTGGGGATAAATAGCTGAGAAATAAATAGTGATTAGTATATCTAAATAAATATATTGCAATTCGCCCAGTACAAAGCTGTGGAAAAAAAATGGTAGTTACTATTTCCATTAAGTTTTGCACTCAACCAGTTGATTAACCAAGAGAGATGGCATGTACCCGAATACAATTCTCCTAGAGGCTGCAAATAAGAGCGGCAGGAAGTAAAGGGTTAATTGGTACATAGAACACACAATTGGGTGAAAATATTAAATGGTCATGAGCAATATGTCCTGGCATAAAGAGTATGATTATATCCTTAGTCCATAGTTAATGCTTGGTATAAACGTGCATTCATAAAATAGTCCAATGTCTATAGCCGTGGGGAGAGCTGCCCCGGCCGATGACAGATACACCAAGTACTTTCTCCAATGAGTGGAGGGCTCGTGCCCTGTGAAATAGCGCGCTGAACAGTACAAGGTGATTTCACCATATATAGTTGTATGTGAGTGTTGCTACTCACAATACCTCCGATGGTCTGCGTAGAATCCGGTGACTGCGTTCTGGCTGGTGCAGTAAAAGTCGGACCTGGAAGATGCGGCGATATGCCGAGGTGTAGTGTGAGACCAGCACTCCTGCGCTCCAGCTGTCGGCAGGGATCCGGTCACTCTGGTCGATAGCTGCGTCCCGGCAGATGTGCAGTAGGAGCAGGACCTGTGTGACGCGGTGGATCACGTGGTGCCGCGTAACTGCTGCTAGATGGAGGTACGGGTGGCAAAAAGGGCCGAAACCAACGCGTTTCGGAAAACTCAGCTTCTTTCTTCAGGTCCGGGACATATTGCTTATGACCATTTAATATTTTCACCCAATTGTGTTCTATGTACATATTAACCCTTTACTTCTAGGAGAATTCTATTCGGGTACATGCCATCTCTCCTTGGTTAATCAACTGTTTGAGTGCAATACTTACTATTTCCATTAACCACCATTTTTTTCACAGCTTTGTACTGGGCGAGTTGCAATATATTCATTAAGATATAATAATCACTATTTATTTCTCAGCTATTTATCCCCACGATTGGGCTAACTGCAGTTTATTGTTTATTCTTGTCAGGTTTTACCTATTAAATATTCTTCTATTTGTCTCATTAATAAGTGACTAGCTTTTCTCCCACATCTTGGTTTTTTCAGCGCGAGTCTATCACAAATATTTATAATCCTTTCGATTTCCTTGTGGTTGGTATCTAGAGTCGCAGCAGTTACAAAACCTTTTACACAGGCGCCACTTTATCGCTATCCTTCATTTTTTGTTTTTAACAATTTTTCCCTGGATCTGTAGCTGGATATTTCCTGCTTTTGAATTGCCTCCTATATACAGTATGAGTCTGCACATTGCTTCCTATATACAGTATGAGTCTGCACATAGTCTCCTATATACAGTATGAGCCTGCACATCACTTCCTATATACAGTATAAGGCCGCATATAGCCTCCTACATACAGTATGAAGCCGCATATAGCCTCCTACATACAGTATGAGGCCGCATATAGCCTCCTACATACAGTATGAGGCCGCATATAGCCTCCTATATACAGTATGAGCCTGCACATCGCTTCCCATATACAGTATGAGGCCACATATAGCCTCCTGAATACAGTATTTGCCTCCTATATACAGTATGAGGCTGCATTTAGCCTTCTATATACAGTATGAGCCTGCACATCGCTTCCTATATACAGTATGATGCCGCATATAGCCTCCTATATACAGTATGAGCACCCACATATAGCCTCCTGAATGCAGTATTTACCTCCTATATACAGTATGAGCCTGCACATTGCTTCCTATATACAGTATAAGCCAGCACATAGCCTCCTATATACAGTAGCAAAAAAAAAATGATTGAATGAGAGTAATGGTTTTGGGTCCTTTCTGTAAAAATCGTATGGGTATCATTTTAGTCTTGGTTTTAGTTTTCGGTTTTTAATTATTTTTTCCTGTGCTTATACTCCAGTTCTGTATCTTCGCATCGCAATATATGATCTGGCATGGAATTCATTGTTGAGGGCATTTCAAGATTTTATGAAGAAACACTTCTCTCACAAGAAATCTACGGCTCTTTTCGTACCCATTGGGTCTTCAATATTTCATATTATTTGTTCACATTTTTATTCATTTTTTCTTTTTTTATTTGTTTTTCATTTACATTTTTATTTGTTTTATTTTTATATATATTTTTTTCACTCATTTTTTATTTTTTTCACAATTTTCTTTGTGTATTTGTGCTATGTATTATGCATTATACATAATTGTGTGTATAATTACTTTATGATATATGACATTTGATGTATGTATTGAATGCCATGTGTTATTTTTATGTACATTTGTTTTTTAACAGAGACATGATATATAGTTGTTATAGTTATAAAATTTATTGCTTGCATAGTGTGCTTATAATTGACACATATGTGTGTGCCTTTGCACTCTATGTCAGGCATATTCACTTTAATGGTTCATACACACCGCTATAATTATTTCAGCATCATTATGTTTTATCCCCTCACTTTCAACACTTGCTATCACTTTAAGTAGTGATTATTATTCTTCATAATTATTTTATTTTCTTGTCCTCACTTGAGCGCATGCCCAGTTCTGTCCTCCCTAGGAGCCGTCTGACGTGCTCAGTCTGGTATGTGGCTGTCTCTGGCTGTTTTGCAGCTTGAGTCGCTTTCATGCTGATGAGCGCTGATCATAGACTCCCTGTTCATAGTGGGGACTCAACAGCGCATGCGCCGATAATGCTGTGGACGTTTAGAACTGGATACTATTGACGTCATTGTGGACACTACAGCGCAGGTCCTGAATTTTACAAGCTTTATTAGGGAAAGCGGTTTATTGGTTGACCGCACTATATAAACTAGATCCGGGGCACTTGTAAACCACGCCTCCTGAGGAAGCTGCGGCGTAACGCGCGTAGGGGCGGCAGGTTTTACAGCGACATACACTACACATGTAAGTTGTTACTTTCTAATGCAGTCCTTGTATCTTACTCTGGAATTTGTATAGACAGTTTTTACTCTGTGTACACTTAACGCCTACCAGGCTTATTTGATACAAGGCACTTGTGCACTTTATATTCAGCAGTTTACTCTGGGCACTTATTGTATGCAAAACCTTATCTGGGCATACATATTATATAAATGGGGAGTTTGCTGTTTACTATGCATTCTATTTGTGAAAGGAAAGCAAAGAAACTACATGTTTTATACAGATAAAAACTTTATTAACTGTCAAGGTGCTGGTTTAATTATATTGTGTTTATGTCTGCTGTAACTTGCATTTAGCATTTATGCTCTGTTAATTATTCTAAAAAAATTATTTAGCTTGAAAAACTCCAATTTTGATCTCTTGTGATGCTTAATAGCTGATTTATGAGATTTTTTTTGCTACTATATTTCCAGTGAGTTGAGCCTTTGAAGAATTTTTTCCAGTATTTGGGATATATTTGTACTTTATCCTATATACAGTATGAGCCTGTACATCGATTCCTATATACAGTATGAGGCTGCAAATAGCCTCCTATATACAGTATGAGCCCACATAGCCTCCTGTATACAGTATGAGGCCGCATACAGAGTTCTATATACAGTATGAGCCTGCACATTGCTTCTATATACAATATGAGCCCACATAGCCTCCTATATACAGTATGAGCCTGCACATCGCTTCCTATATACAGTATGAGGCCACATATAGCCTCCTATGTACGGTATGAGCCTGCACATCGCTTCCTATATACAGTATGAGGCTGCATATAGCCTCCTATATACAGTATGAGCACCCACATATAGCCTCCTGAATACAGTTTTTGCCTCCTATATACAGTATGAGCCTGTACATCACTTCCTATATACAGTATGAGGCCGCATATAGCTTCCTATATACAGTATGAGCACCCACATATAGCCTCCTATGTACAGTATGAGCCTGCGCATTGCTTCCTATAAACAGTATGAGCATCCACATAGCCTCCTATATACAGTATGAGCCTGCACATCGCTTCCTATAAACAGTATGAGCCTGCAAATCGCTTCCTATATACAGTATGAGCCCACATATAGCCTACTGAATACAGTATTTGCCTCCTATATACAGTGTGAGTCCCCATATAGCTTTCTATATACAGTATGAGCCTGCACATCGCTTCCTATATACAGTATGAGCACCCACATATAGCCTCCTGTATACAGTATGATGCTGCATATAGCCTCCTATATACAGTATGAGGCCGCATATAGCCTCATATACAGTATGAGCCTGTACTTCGCTTCCTATATACAGTATGAGGCCGCATATAGCCTCCTATATACAGTATGAGCACCCACATATACAGGAGGCTATGTGGGCTCATACTGTATATAGGAGGCTATATGCAGCCTCATACTGTATATAGGAAGCGATGTACAGGCTCATACTGTATATAGGAGGCTATGTGCAGGCTCATACTGTATATAGGAAGCAATGTGCAGGCTCATACTGTATGCAGGAGGCTATATGTGGGTGCTCATACTGTATAAAGGAAGCGATGTGCAGGCTCATACTGTATATAGGAGGTAAACACTGCATTCAGGTGGCTACCTGAATGCAGTGTTTACCTCCTATATACAGTATGAGCCTGCACATCGCTTCCTTTATACAGTATGAGCACCCACATATAGCCTCCTGCATACAGTATGAGCCTGCACATTGCTTCCTATATACAGTATGAGCCTGCACATCGCTTCCTTTATACAGTATGAGCACCCACATATAGCCTCCTGCATACAGTATGAGCCTGCACATTGCTTCCTATATACAGTATGAGCCTGCACATAGCCTCCTATATACAGTATGAGCCTGTACATCGCTTCCTATATACAGTATGAGGCTGCATATAGCCTCCTATATACAGTATGAGCCCACATAGCCTCCTGTATACAGTATGAGGCCGCATATAGCCTTCTATACACAGTATGAGGCCACATATAGTCTCCTATATACAGTATGAGCCTGCACATTACTTCCTATATACAATATGAGCCCACATAGCCTCCTATATACAGTATGAGCCTGCAAATCACTTTCTATATACAGTATGAGGCCACATATAGCCTCCTATGTACGGTATGAGCCTGCGCATCGCTTCCTATATACAGTATGAGGCCGCATATAGCCTTCTATATACAGTATGAGCATCCACATATAGCATCCTATGTACAGTATGAGCCTGCGCATTGCTTCCTATAAACAGTATGAGCATCCACATAGCCTCCTATGTACAGTATGAGCCTGCAAATCGCTTCCTATATACAGTATGAGCCCACATATAGCCTCCTGAATAGTGTTTGCCTCCTATATACAGTGTGAGTCCCCAAATAGCCTCCTATATACAGTATGAGCACTCACATATAGCTTCCTGAATACATTGTTTGCCACCTTATTGCCTCCTATATACAGTGTAAGTCCCCATATAGCTCCTATATACAGTATGGGGCCCCTATATAGCATCCCATATCTAACTGCATTTACCTTGGTATCATTAATTTTCTATGAGACTGCTCTGTTCTCATATTGTGCATTTATGCATTTAGTAGGGCTTAATGGAATGATTGCGCTTGTTACACATCAACTCTAGATGCGCTCACTTATTAGACTTTGGTTGGGGCAACTTTAAAATATAATAATGATAATGGTCCTGTCTAGTGACAAGTTTATTTTAGAGGCTTCTGGAGAAAGGCACAATACCAGTCATTCAAGGGTTAATTCTTTGGAACACTGAGAGGGACTTTCTAGCCAATGAATCCACAGTATAAAACACCTGTGATAACTATGGCAACTGCGCTGATGTCATAAACACATGCATCTATGATGCAGGAGAAGATTCCAGAACCACAAGTCATTCAGCCGTAGACGGAGCCATACTTGATGTGTCTGGAGACCTGGAGCTTCATCACTCCACAATGGGAGGAAGGGGACACCGCCTAGCCAGCCAGATCAGCCATAGTGCCTAGCCAGCCAGATCAGCCATAGTGCCTAGCCAGCCAGATCAGCCATACCGCCTAGCCAGCCAGATCAATGGGGTGACAGATGTTGCAGCCAGATCTCCCTCACGTCCGGTACTGGCCGCTTTCACTTTATGTATACGGCCTGGAGAGGTCGCATTAGGCTTCTCCAAAACAAATATGACACAATGTACAAATTCAGGTACAATTTGCTGTTACATGTTGGCACTAACCTTCTAAGCCCAAGGGAAGGGCAGTCCTGCAGCCATGGTTCCCTAGAGGTTTCCACCACAGGGGGTTTTTCCTCTCCTGAGTGCTGAAGGACGATTCTTCGTGAGTCGGGGGTTCTGCCATTTTCAGTGTCTCTTTCATAGTAATTGGCTGATTCTAAATTTCAGACACTGAAAGAAATAATAATGATGAGATTTGGAATAAAATTCGGTCAATTTAACATCCAATAAAAGTGTTTTGTGTGTTTCTTTCACAATCTTCGGTTGGTGAGATTTTGTTGGGGATCAGGATCCAGCATCTATGATCAAGCCATGAAGCCAGATATGAAGTCAGAGCAATTTAACCCTGCGCTGGAAGACAGGACAGAGCAGAGATGGCAAACTGTGACTGCACAATTAGCACAAGTTCACACTCTTCCTCCCATTCAGATACGTGAGGGGAATCAGGGCCGAGTTGGGACTAAAAAGCAGCCCTGGCACACAAAATTCACCAGCCCACATACAATAAGTGTCCTCAACCCAAATCGTAGAACACTGATAGGTCATGTAGGATTTTGCTTTATCCGTTACCAGGGCTGATACAAAGTATTTTGGGTGCCCAAGGCAGATGAAGCCGAAGGCGCCCATTTTGCATCTCTACCCAGCTAATTCTTCCCTTTTCCATTAGGTCTATGACATCATGTGATTAATAACTGATGAGCTGAATCCTTCTAAGTCAGGCCCATATACATTTGTATCTCATGAACCTACAACTCCCAGTATGTCCTTAACAATGGTAAGGAGATGCTGGGAGTTATCAGTCTTTATCAGACAGTGGACTATACAGGAACCATAGTACTGATGAGACGCAGTCAGTACTAATAGCTAAAAATGTACATCCTGGTACCTTATAGGTGACCTCTTCTCAGATTGAGTCTTTTCTTTCTCTTAGGCCTGTTTCACACTTCAGTTTTCTGGCGTTAGTCAAAATCCGCCAGTGTGCAAAAACGGATCCGTTTCCGTTTTGTGGCAAACGGATGCAACTGGATCCGTTTTTTGTACGGATCCGCTTTAGACGCTAGTGCATGAAATTTAAAGTAAGGCCTGTTTCACGAGAGAGATTTAGCTGCCAGAGTGGGATTAGGGGTTAAATATCATGAAAGGACATTCATTCAGGCATGCTCAGTATAAAAAGGAGGATCCGTTGGCGGATTCCGTCAATTAACGGTTGGCAATGGATCCACCGCCTTTTCTCATCCACATCTCGCTTCTTAAGGCCCCTTTCACACTCCAGTCTTTTGCAATCAGTCACAATCCGTCAAAGTGTTCAGATTCGTCAAGTGGACGGATCCTGCGTATATTGCAAAAAACTGATGCACTGGATCCGTTTTTATGACTGATCCGTTGTAGCAGCCTTGCTGTAGGAATTAAAGAAACAGAATTCTGGAGCGAGAGAGAGAGAGAGAGGGATTTTGTGCCAGAATAGAAAAAGCAGCCGCAGGGGTTAAAATAAAGGAAGAAAAATGATTCCGGGCATGCTCAGATTTAAAAGACGGAATCCGTCGCTATCCGACTTTTCGACGTACACAAAAAACGTTCATCTGTCCGTTGTCTCTGGCCGACGGACAGAGATTTTCTGACGTATCCGTTGGACGACGGATGAAACGTGTGGCCATCCGTCACAATCTGTCACTAATACAAGTCTATGAGAAAAAACGGATCCAGCATGAAAAAATGATGGAAAGCCAAAATTATAAATATATATATTGTATACCAAATTATAATGTGATGACATAAAAATCTGAATAATAAATATATCAATACATCTTGCCAAAATTAGTATAATATAAACACAAAAAATAGAATACAAAATATATATCAAAAAGTGCTAAGTGCTAAAATGTAAAATCTGAATACATACAATAAATAAATCAATACATCTTGCCAAAATTTGTATAATATCAGCACCAGAAAAAAATAAATACAAAATATGTAAAAAAAAAATGCTAAGTGCTAAAATATATCGCTCAAAAAACTTTTTTCTATTAATAATGTGTAAGTTAAATATATAGTGTAGACAATAATATTGTGGAAAGTACTACCATAATATTCTAAAAATTGCACTAAAAAGTGCTATAGTGCTGTAAAACAAAAATTGTGCAAAAGTGAAAAGTATTGCAAGATATAGAATTAAATCCACTGTAAATGATTCAGTACTATAAAGTGCTAGAGGACAAAACATACAATGCACATTGAAAATAAATGAATATACAAGTATAACCAAGAAATAATGTTCTACAAAAAGTACTGCAGTGCTATGGATGAATTGCAGAGTACTGCAAAATATGAGGGATAAATACAAATGAAAGTTTACATATACTAAAATATGCCAAGATATAAATTACTATAATATGACCCAGTAATATAAGGTGCTATAGTGCTACACCGCCATACACATTAAGTTTGGAGCTGTGACCAAGCTCACCCCAGCGAAGAGCGCTTGACACTGGACGCCAGAGTCCGTGGCTGCACGGGTACAACAGTCCCAGCAGCCAAATCCGGAGTGCAGGAGACTGCAGGCCTCCTGACCCCATCACACACCTGAACACACAGCAGCATACTAGAGCCAGAGCCACCACGAAGGAGTGACACCTGTGAAAGGCTCAAGCTGCCTGCCATACAGGCAAGGACTAAAGAACCCTAAGGAACAGAGGACTGAGCATAGCTTTAGACCTCATGGGACAGCGCAGAAAGGAGGCCTCCAACCCATCTGGCTTAGTGGATCCTAAATTGCTTCCAGGCTGGCTGGATCTCCATTACCATCTGTTCTCGGTGCCCTGGTTTGCAACTCAAAATGTGAGTAAAAGCGTAAAGACTGCACCCCGCTGTGTTCTCCTGTTTATTTGCTGCATCACCTCAGCCCTGCATTACATCCATCATCACCATCTTTTATAATATAATTGCCCTGGGACTTAGCTCTACCTGTGGAGAGCTGTACCAACTCTGCTGCATCACCATCAGCCTCAGCGGTCTTTTTAAGCAGCGTCGGCTATCCCTTGCCGAATACCACAGGTGGCGTCACAAACTATATCTTATATAGGGTCCAGGATCCAGCAGGATGATGAGGAGCTCTCCTAGCCAGCGTCCTCTCCCGTTCACGGCATAGCCACGCCCCACCTTGAGATTGTTGATATCTTTCAACAATTTTGGTTCTCAAGTCCTCACAGTTCTCATCTTCTCTTTATGTCCTCCATGCTCAGTGTGGCACAGAGACATACATTGCAAAGATTGAGTCAACTTCTCCCCTTTTTATCTGGTGTCAGGTGTTATTTTCATATTGACCCCATTTGGTTTTAAATTCTGCCTGGAATCTGCCTTAAAAAGAGCCTCAAAACCACTGCAAAAAGTGAATATAATCCACAGCAATCCTACACAATGATCCCCCACTTATCGCGGGCATTACATTCTAAACCTCCAACACGATAGTTGAAAATCCGCCAAGTAAGAAATTTACATTTATTTTAGCATTTATATATTTTAAGGATTTTCAAACCCCTCCCACACTCTTATTTATCATTACCAGTCCCTTATTAAACGGCCCCAGTTCCTTATTAACCTTTTGCACCTTTTTATAAACACTACTTATGTTCTTAAACAAATTCTACATGATGAAGATGATGAATTAGCTGTGTAGTACTGATGATTGAAGGTGATGAAAATGGGATGAATGTACAGTACTGTACTGCACAGCATGGAAGGGCATTACAGCTCTCCTATTGGCACCACTTCATCAGGAGCTTCTTCAGGTGAGGCAGTAGTATCTTCAGCCTCATCCGTAACTTTTACTACCACTAAATGCGTAACCAACCTCTTGTTCGAGTGATGAACATAGTCATGGAGAGATGCTGGTTCTGCTTCTTATGAACCATACGGAGGTCCTATTCCTCAGCCAATCGATGAAGTACATTGTCCATTATGACCATGATTACAAGTCGATCAAGTGTTAGGTCAACCTCCTCCTCTTCTTAAACCCATTGTTCAAACTGTTCCTCATCCTCGTCTTCACTTGCTGAAGGGTGTTTCCGTCTTCAGTAGTCATGTCACTGAAGCCCTCTCCTCCCGGTATTTTCACCAGCTTCACAGCCTAATCCACCGCAGAGTGATACATTTCATCAAGAGAAAGTCTGACACTTCATTTTCTTTATGGTTTTTTGAACATTTTTTCAATATATTTTTTGTTTTTAAATATTTGATAGACTTGAAAAAAACAAGAAGTGGGAGAAAAGGTAGTCACTTATTAAAGAGACAAGTAGAAGAATATTTACCGTATACACTCGTGTATAAGCCGAGTTTTTCAGCACTTTTTTTGTGCTGTAAACACCCCCCTTGGCTTGTATACGAGTCACGGTCCCAGAAAGCCGGCAGAGGAGGGGAGCAGCAGGTCACAGAGGCCACCAGCTTCCAGCACACCATACTCACATGCCTGCACGCCTCTCCGCTCCCTTAGGCGTGGAGCGCATATTCATTACCTTAATGAGCAGTACCACGTGATCACTCGACAGGAAGAGCTGCAGGCTCCGGCAGCCAGAACGAGCTGCAAAGCCACCAGGGAGGTAAAAAGGATGGTTTTACCAGTTATAGGGCGTGCTGGGTCTGCTGGACAATTGTTTCTCCAAGGATCATTGTGGATACAGGGACCTCATTGCCTACTGATCAGGCACCAGGAAGCCCTGGATGAGATCTGGAGTTTCCGCTGTGGAGTCTCTGATACTTGCCTGGAGTTCATCCTGAGCCCTATATACAGTATGGAAGAGGACATGGGGGGGCTCTGTAGAGAGAGGACATGGGGGGGCTCTGTAGGGGATTTCATGGGGGGGCTCTGTAGGGGAGGACATGGGGGGCCTCTGTAGGGGAGGACATGGGCTGTGCAGGGGAGGACATGGGGGGCTGTGCATGGGAGGACATGGGGGCTATGTATGGGAGAACATGGGGGCTCTGTAGGAGGGACATGGGGGGGCTGTGCAGGGGGGGTAAATGGGGAGGCTGTGTAGGGGGGGTAAATGGGGAGGCTGTGTAGGGGAGGACATGTGGGGCTGTGCAGGGGGGTACACGGGGGGGCTGTGCAAGGGGAGAACATGAGGGCTCTGTAGGGAGTGTACTGTGGGTCTGTGCAGGGGAGGACACGTTGGTCTCCTTACACTGTTTTATGGTGCGGCTCTATGCAGGGCAGTGGTGGAGGTTCAGTAGGGTCATCAAGCTAATACATACATACACTCACTGGCCACTTTATTAGGTACACCTGTCCAACTGTGTGTTAAGACTTAATTTCTAATCAGCCAATCACATGGCGGCAACTCAGTGCATTTAGGCATGTAGACATGGTCAAGACAATCTCCTGCAGTTCAAACCGAGCATCAGTATGGGGAAGAAAGGTGATTTGAGTGCCTTTGAACGTGGCATGATTGTTGGTGCTAGAAGGGCTGGTCTGAGAATTTCAGAAACTGCTGATCTACTGGGATTTTCACGCACAACCATCTCTAGGGTTTACAGAGAATGGTCCGAAAAAGAAAAAAAATCCAGTGAGCGGCAGTTCTGTGGCCAGAAATGCCATGTTGATGCCAGAGGTCAGAGGAGAATGGGCAGACTGGTTCGAGCTGATAGAAAGGCAACAGTGACTCAAATTGCCACCCGTTACAACCAAGGTAGGCAGAAGAGCATCTCTGAACGCACAGTGCGTCGAACTTTGAGGCAGATGGGCTACAGCAGCAGAAGACCACACTGGGTACCACTCCTCTCAGCTAAGAACAGGAAACTGAGGCTACAATTTGCACAAGCTCATCGAAATTGGACAGTAGAAGATTGGAAAAACGTTGCCTGGTCTGATGAGTCTCGATTTCTGCTGCGACATTCGGATGGTAGGGTCAGAATTTGGCGTAAACAACATGAAAGCATGGATCCATCCTGCCTTGTATCAACGGTTCAGGCTGGTGGTGGTGGTGTCATGGTGTGGGGAATTTTTTCTGGGCACTCTTTGGGCCCCTTGGTACCAATTGAGCATCGTTGCAACGCCACAGCCTACCTGAGTATTGTTGCTGACCATGTCCATCCCTTTATGACCACAATGTACCCAACATCTGATGGCTACTTTCAGCAGGATAATGCGCCATGTCATAAAGCTCGAATCATCTCAGATTGGTTTCTTGAACATGACAATGAGTTTACTGTACTCAAATGGCCTCCTCAGTCACCAGATCTCAATCCAATAGAGCATCTTTGGGATGTGGTGGAACGGGAGATTCGCATCAGGGATGTGCAGCCGACAAATCTGCGCCAACTGTGTGATGCCATCATGTCAATATGGTCCAAAATCTCTGAGGAATGCTTCCAGCACCTTGTTGAATCTCTGCCACGAAGAATTGAGGCAGTTCTGAAGGCAAAAGGGGGTCCAACCCCTTACTAGCATGGTGTACCTAATAAAGTGGCCAGTGAGTGTATATATATATATATATATATATATATATATATAGAGAGAGAGAGAGAGAGAGAACTGCAAGAAGATGAAAGTCTAGAAAATTAGAAATAATAACAGCAGAGTTCGTAGTAGACTCAAAATTAGATCTTTGAGTGTAGTGTGGGCTCTTTGGATGCTTCCGGAATATCAACGACCAAAGGGGCGGCAAATTTTTCGACCGCCCCGGGCGCCACAAACAGTAGCTACGCTACTGAGCTGCAGGAATGTATAATGTGTATAAAGTGCACAGTAATGAATGTTCTAAATTTTCACTGTCATTACCAAGAATTATCCATGTTATATGGCCAGAACAAGATGCAGTGCCACTGACGGCGTGCAGGCAGGTAAATAGGATGTTTTTTTTCTTAACAGGAATCATACATATAAAGATAGGGGATAAGGAGCCATGCATACAATGACAGGGACGGGGGAAACATGCATACCACGGTAGGGATGAGTGGTCAATGCACACCTGGCTTATACTCAAGTCAATAAGTTTACCCAGTTTTTCGTGGCAAAAGTAGGTGCCTCGGCTTATATTCGGGTCAGCTTATACTCGAGTATATACGGTAATAGGTAAAACCTGACAAGAATAAACAATAATTTGCAGTTAGCCCAATCGTGGGGATAAATAGCTGAGAAATAAATAGTGATTAGTATATCTTAATAAATATATTGCAATTCGCCCAGTACAAAGCTGTGAAAAAAATGGTAGTTACTATTTCCATTAAGTTTTGCACTCAACAAGTTGATTAACCAAGAGAGATGGCATGTACCCGAATACAATTCTCCTAGAGGCTGCAAATAAGAGCGGCAGGAAGTAAAGGGTTAATTGGTACATAGAACACACAATTGGGTTAAAATATTAAATGGTCATGAGCAATATGTCCCGGCATAAAGAGTGTGATTATATCCTTAGTCCATAGTTAATGCTTGGTATAAACCTGCATTCATAAAATAGTCCAATGTCTATAGCCGTGGGGAGAGCTGCCCGGCCGATGACGGATACACCAAGTACTTTCTCCAATGAGTGGAGGGCTCGTGCCCTGTGAAATAGCGCGCTGAACAGTACAAGGTGATTTCACCATATATAGTTGTATGTGAGTGTTGCTACTCACAATACCTCCGATGGTCTGCGTAGAATCCGGTGACTGCGTTCTGGCTGGTGCAGTAAAAGTCGGACCTGGGAGATGCGGCGATATGCCGAGGTGTAGTGTGAGACGAGCGCTCCTGCGCTCCAGCTGTCGGCAGGGATCCGGTCACTCTGGTCGATAGCTGCGTCCCGGCAGATGTGCAATAGGAGCAGGACCTGTGTGACGCGGTGGATCACATGGTGCCGTGTAACTGCTGCTAGATGGAGGTACGGGTGGCAAAAAGGGCCGAAACCAACGCGTTTCGGAAAACTCAGCTTCTTTCTTCAGGTCCGGGACATATTGCTTATGACTAGAGTTGAGCGATACCGTCCGATACTTCAAAGTATCGGATCGGAATGGATCGGCCGATCTTTAAAAAAAGTATCGGTATCGCCGATTCCGATACCGGAAGTCCCATTCAAGTCTATGGGACTTCCGGTATCGGAATAAGAAAAACCCTGTTTTTGCCTTGTACAGCCTCTCTGGGGTCTGTGCCGGCCTGCCGGGGGGCTGTGCCGGCCTGCCGGGGGGCTGTGCAGGCTCCGGGGGGCTGTGCCGGCCTGCCGGGGGGCTGTGCAGGCTCCGGGGGGCTGTGCCGGCCTGCCAGGGGGTCTGTGCAGGCTCCGGTGGTCTGTGCCGGCCTGCCGGGGGGTCTGTGCCGGCCTGCCGGGGGGCTGTGCAGGCTCCGGTGGGCTGTGCCGGCCTGCCGGGGGGCTGTGACGGCCTGCCGGGGGGCTGTGACGGCCTGCCGGTGGTCTGTGCAGGCTCCGGGGGGCTGTGCCGGCCTGCCGGGGGGCTGTGCCGGCCTGCCGGTGGTCTGTGCAGGCTCCGGGGGGCTGTGCCGGCCTGCCGGGGGGCTGTGCCGGCTTCGGGGGTCTGTGCCGGCATCGTCCAATGGGACTACAAGTCCCATCGGGCGATGCCTGCTACCATGACAGTGATTGACACATTAGCCAATTATGGGACAGTAGTAGTCCCATCATCCGGCTAATGTGTTGAATGTAAAAAAAAAAAAAAAAAAAAAAAAATTACATGCTACATACATACAACATGCATACTACATACATGCTACATTCATACTACATACATGCTACATTCATACTACATAAATACTACATGCAACATACATACTACATATATACTACATGCATACTACATATATACTACATGCATGCTACATACATACTGCATGCTACATACATACCACATATATACTACATACATACTACATGCATGCTACATACATACCACATACATACTACATACATACTACATGCATGCTACATGCTACATACATAACACATATATACTACATGCATGCTACATACATACTACATATATACTACATGCATGCTACATACTACATATATACTACATGCATGCTACATACTTACTACATGCTACATACATACTACATGCTACATACATACTACATATATACTACATGCATGCTACATACTACATGCTACATATATACTACATGCATGCTACATACATACTACATGCATGCTACATACATACTACATATATACTACATGCATGCTACATACATACTGCATGCTACATGCATGCTACATACATACTACATGCTACATACATACCACATATATACTACATACATACAATACATTCATACAATACATACATAGACATACAGTACATATAACATAGAGTAACATACTTACCAATACTTGTCACATTGTTCCCCGAAGCCATTGTCTTTTCCGGAATAAATATTAACATAACAAACCACAAAAATACTCACCCACGATCCGAAGCAGTCCACGAGTGTGTCCCGCGACGATCTTGGGTAGAGAACTGCAGCATCAGCTGATGCTGCCGTTCTCTACGGGCTGCAGGAATCCAATGACGGAAGGTAGGTATCCATCCGAACTGTATTCCTCCGCCACTTAAAAAAAAAAAAGTCCCTAGTCTCACTTTATGCCATTGCTGTGTGGGAATTTCCCACGCAGCAATGGCATAAAGTGAGACTAGGGACTTTTTTTTTTTTTAAGTGGCGGAGGAATACAGTGCGGAAGGATACCTACCTTCCGTCATTGGATTCCTGCAGCCCGTAGAGAACGGCAGCATCATCTGATGCTGCAGTTCTCTACCCAAGATCGTCGTGGGACACACTCGTGGACTGCTTCGGATCGTGGGTGAGTATTTTTGTGGTTTGTTATGTTAATATTTATTCCGGAAAAGACAATGGCTTCGTGGAACAATGTGACAAGTATTGGTAAGTATGTTACTCTATGTTATATGTACTGTATGTCTATGTATGTATTGTATGTATGTAGTATATATGTGGTATGTATGTAGCATGTAGTATGTATGTAGTATGTATGTAGCATGCATGTAGCATGCAGTATGTATGTAGCATGCATGTAGTATATATGTAGTATGTATGTAGCATGCATGTAGTATTTATGTAGTATGTATGTAGAATGTAGCATGTATGTAGTATGTATGTGGTATGTATGTAGCATGTAGTATGTATGTAGCATGCATGTAGCATGCATGTAGTATGTATGTAGCATGTATGTAGTATGTATGTAGCATGCATGTAGCATGTATGTAGTATGTATGTAGCATGTAGTATGTATGTAGCATGTAGTATGTATGTAGCATGCATGTAGCATGTATGTAGCATGCATGTAGCATGCATGTAGCATGCATGTAGCATGTATGTAGTATGTATGTAGAATGTAGTATGTATGTAGCATGCATGTAGTATATATGTAGTATGTATGTAGCATGTAGTATGTATGTAGCATGCATGTAGCATGTATGTAGTATGTATGTAGCATGTAGTATGTATGTAGCATGTAGTATGTATGTAGCATGCATGTAGCATGTATGTAGCATGCATGTAGCATGCATGTAGCATGCATGTAGCATGTATGTAGTATGTATGTAGAATGTAGTATGTATGTAGCATGCATGTAGTATATATGTAGTATGTATGTAGCATGTAGTATGTATGTAGCATGCATGTAGTATATATTGCATGTAGTATGTATGTAGCATGTAGTATGTATGTAGCATGCATGTAGTATGTATGTAGTATGTATGTAGTATTTTTTTTTTTTTTTTTAACATTTAACACATTAGCCGGATGATGGGACTACTACTGTCCCATCATTGGCTAATGTGTCAATCACTGTCATGGTAGCAGGCATCGCCAGATGGGACTTGTAGTCCCATCGGACGATGCTTGCACAGACCCCCGGACATCAGCACAGCCCCCCGGCAGGCCGGCACAGCCCCCCGGCAGGCCGGTACAGACCCCCACAGGGTGCACAGACCACCGGCAGGCCGGCACAGCCCCCCGGCAGGCCGGTACAGACCCCCACAGGGTGCACAGACCACCGGCAGGCCGGCACAGCCCCCCGGCAGGCCGGTACAGACCCCGGGCAGTCCACACAGCCCCCGGCAGGCCGGCAGAGACCCCCGGAAGGCCCGAAATGACGGCGCATCATGATGCGCACACACCGCGCATCATGATGACGTCAGGCTGTCAATCAACTTTGAACTTCCGATTCCGATGCCGAATTCCGATATTGAAAAAATATCGGAAGTCGGTATCGGAATTCCGATACAGCAAGTATCGGCCGATACCCGATACTTGCGGTATCGGAATGCTCAACACTACTTATGACCATTTAATATTTTCACCCAATTGTGTTCTATGTACATATTAATCCTTTACTTCTAGGAGAATTCTATTCGGGTACATGCCATCTCTCCTTGGTTAATCAACTGTTTGAGTGCAATACTTACTATTTCCATTAACTACCATTTTTTTCACAGCTTTGTACTGGGCGATTTGAAATATATTCATTAAGATATAATAATCACTATTTATTTCTCAGCTATTTATCTCCACGATTGGGCTAACTGCAGTTTATTGTTTATTCTTGTCAGGTTTTACCTATTAAATATTCTTCTATTTGTCTCATTAATAAGTGACTAGCTTTTCTCCCACATCTTGGTTTTTTCAGCGCGAGGCTATCACAAATATTTATAATCCTTTCGATTTCCTTGTGGTTGGTATCTAGAGTCGCAGCAGTTACAAAACCTTTTACACAGGCGCCACTTTATCGCTATCCTTCATTTTTTGTTTTTAACAATTTTTCCCTGGATCTGTAGCTGGATATTTCCTGCTTTTGAATTGCCTCCTATATACAGTATGAGCCTGCACATTGCTACCTATATACAGTATGAGTCTGCACATAGTCTCCTATATACAGCATGAGCCTGCACATAGCCTCCTATATACAGTAGCAAAAAAAAAAAATGATTGAATGATAGTAATGGTTTTGGGTCCTTTCTGTAAAAATCGTATGGGTATCTTTTTAGTCTTGGTTTTAGTTTTCTGTTTTTAATTATTTTTTCCTGTGCTTATACTCCAGTTCTCCATCTTCGCATCGCAATATATGATCTGGCATGGAATTCATTGTTGAGGGCATTTCAAGATTTTATGAAGAAACACTCCTCTCACAAGAAATCTACGGCTCTTTTCGTACCCATTGGGTCTTCAATATTTCATATTTGTTCACATTTTTATTCATTTTTTCTTTTTTGTTTATTTCATTTACATTTTTATTTGTTTTATTTTTATATATATTTTTTTCACTCATTTATTTTTTTCACAATTTTCTTTGTGTATTTGTGCTATGTATTATGCATTATACATAATTGTGTGTATAATTACTTTATGATATATGACATTTGATGTATGTATTGAATGCCATGTGTTATTTTTATGTACATTTGTTTTTTAACAGAGACATGATATATAGTTGTTATAGTTATAAAATTTATTGCTTGCATAGTGTGCTTATAATTGACACATATGTGTGTGCCTTTGCACTCTATGTCAGGCACACACATAAAAGGCAAATGCAATTCTAGGATGTATTAACAGAAGCATACAGTCTAGATCACGTGAAGTCATTATTTCCCTCTACTCCTCTTTGGTCAGACCTCATCTGGAATATTGTGTCCAGTTTTGGGCACCACATTTTAAAAAAAACACATCAACAAACTGGAGCAAGTTCAGAAAAGAGCGACCAGAATGGTGACCAGTCTGCAAACCATGTCTTATGAGGAAAGGTTGCAGGATTTGGGAATGTTTAGTTTGCAAAAGAGAAGACTGAGAGGAGACTTAATAGCTGTCTACAAATATCTAAAGGGCTGTCACATTGTAGAAGGATCAACTTTATTCTCATTTGCACAAGGAAAGACTAGAAGCAATGGGATGAAACTGAATGGGAGGAGACACAGATTAGATATTAGAAAAAACTTTTTGACAGAGTGATCAATGAGTGGAACAGGCTGCCACGAGAAGTGGTGAGTTCTCCTTCAATGGAAGTCTTCAAACAGAGGCTGGACAGACATCTGACTGGGATGATTTAGCGAATCCTGCTTTGAGCAGGGGGTTGGACCAGATGGCCCAGGAGGTCCCTTCCAACTCTACGATTCTATGATTCAGGCATATTCACTTTAATGGTTCATACACACCGCTATAATTATTTCAGCATCATTATGTTTTATCCCCTCACTTTCAACACTTGCTATCACTTTAAGTAGTGATTATTATTCTTCATAATTATTTTATTTTCTTGTCCTCACTTGAGCGCATGCCCAGTTCTGTCCTCCCTAGGAGCCGTCTGACGTGCTCAGTCTGGTATGTGGCTGTCTCTGGCTGTTTTGCAGCTTGAGCCGCTTTCATGCTGATGAGCGCTGATCATAGACTCCCTGTTCATAGTGGGGACTCAACAGCGCATGCACCGATAATGCTGTGGACGTTTAGAACTGGATACTATTGACGTTATTGTGGACACTACAGCGCAGGTCCTGAATTTTACAAGCTTTATTAGGGAAAGCGGTTTATTGGTTGACCGCACTATATAAACTAGATCCGGGGCACTTGTAAACCACGCCTCCTGAGGAAGCTGCGGCGTAACGCGCATAGGGGCGGCAGGTTTTACAGCGACATACACTACACATGTAAGTTGTTACTTTCTAATGCAGTCCTTGTATCTTACTCTGGAATTTGTATAGACAGTTTTTACTCTGTGTACACTTAACGCCTACCAGGCTTATTTGATACAAGGCACTTGTGCACTTTATATTCAGCAGTTTACTCTGGGCACTTATTGTATGCAAAACCTTATCTGGGCATACATATTATGTAAATGGGGAGTTTGCGGTTTACTATGCATTCTATTTGTGAAAGGAAAGCAAAGAAACTACATGTTTTATACAGATAAAAACTTTATTAACTGTCAAGGTGCTGGTTTACTTATATTGTGTTTATGTCTGCTGTAACTTGCATTTAGCATTTATGCTCTGTTAATTATTCTAAATAAATTATTTAGCTTGAAAAACTCCAATTTTGATCTCTTGTGATGCTTAATAGCTCATTTATGAGATTTTTTTTGCTACTATATTTCCAGTGAGTTGAGCCTTTGAAGATTTTTTTCCAGTATTTGGGATATATTTGTACTTTATCCTATATACAGTATGAGTGTCAGAGACACCGCACTACACTTGCTCATAGAGCCAGTGCGCGTGTCCTGAGTACAGAAGCAGTGCTAAACGAGGTACAGGAGGAATAAACAGACGGGAGGTCAGACAAAGCCAAAGGTCATACACAGGATCACAGTACAGTACCAGGGATGCGACAGAGCGGATAATCAGGGCCAAGCCGAGATCAAAACCAAACAGACATATAAGGTACCAGGCAGAATCCAAAGCGATATCCAGAGAACAGACCGAGTCATACACAGAGAATCAAGTAACCAGAACACAGCACAAACACACTTAGGGGTCACCACACAAATGCCAAGGGCAAGAGTATAACTGACAGGGATGGGAGCGTCCTGAGGCTATAAGAAGCCTCCCCCAGACCCAGGGAGAGGCCACAATCATAGCCCCAGGTGTGCAGGTAAGCCTGCATCGGGATCACAACCTTTAACCCCAGAAATGCCAATCATCAGCACTGGTTCCAAACATTAACCCCACGTGTGCGAGTCAAACCCGCACTGAGATCATGACAGTACCCCCCTCTCAACGGGGGGCCTCTGGACCCCCAGGCTTGCCCGGGTACTTAGCATGGAAAGCCCGTACCAGGCGATCAGCATGCATCAACCGGGCCGGTACCCAGGACCTGTCCTCCGGTCCATACCCCTTCCAATGAACCAGGTACTGTACCGACCGCCGTACCAACCTGGAATCTACGATATGACCAACCTCGTACTCCACCTGCCCCTCGACCAAAACAGGAGAAGCAGCAGACTCGGAGTCTCCCCGGACTGCTTCAAAAGGTTTCAGTAGAGATTTGTGGAAGACGTTAGGGATCTTGAAAGAGGGTGGAAGGCACAGCCTATACGCCACTGGATTGATTTTTTCCACAATCTTGTACGGGCCAATGAATTTGGGTCCTAACTTGGCTGACGGAATCTTTAACTTAATGTTTCGCGTGGAGAGCCAAACTTTCTCTCCCACCCGAAACATGGGACCAGGTGTTCGTTTCCTGTCCGCGAAATACTTATACCTGCCTTGAGACCTGGATATACGCCGCTGGACTTCTGCCCATGTATTTTTTAACCGCTGAACAGAGTCCTCAGCCCCGGGGCACCCCGAATCCAGACGAGAAAACTCACCGAAATGAGGACTGAACCCATAGTTAATCAAGAAAGGGGACCTACCAGTGGATTGACCCGACTATTGAAGGCAAATTCAGCTAACGGCAGTGCATCACACCAGTCACTCTGTCTAGCAGAGGTTAGACACCTGAGGATCTGTTCCAGGGACTGGTTAGTGCGCTCCGTCTGCCCATTGCTCTCAGGATGGTATGCAGACGAAAAGGACAGAGACATACCTAATTTTTTGCAGAAAGCACGCCAAAACTTAGCCACAAACTGCACACCACGATCAGACATCACATTCAGGGGTACCCCATGCAACCGGATCACATGCTGCACAAACAACCTGGACAACGTCTCAGCTGACGGTAGTGCGGACAGGGGTACGAAATGAGCCTGCTTAGAAAACCTGTCCACCACTACCCATACCACTGTATTACCCTTAGATGGAGGGAGATTGGTAACAAAATCCATGGATAAGTGAGTCCATGGCCTTTCGGGCACTGCCAAGGGTATCAGCTCCCCTGCCGGCCGGCTATGAGAGCTTTTAGAACGAGCGCAGACCCCACAACCAGCAATGAATTTTTTTATGTCCGAACCAAGGGTAGGCCACCAAAAGATCCTAGCCACCGCCAGACGTGTGGCTGAAATACCAGGGTGAGCACTCAGCTTGGATTCATGGAACTCCTGCAAGAGTTTCAGGCGAAGTTGCTCTGGGACAAACAACTTCCCCTCCGGCTTGGCCGCCGAGGCCTGCGACTGGGCCCCCTGAATCTCCCGTTCAAATTCAGATGAGACCTCTGCTATCACAACCCCAGGGTGAAGAATGGAGGACGGTGGCTCAGGGGGCGACACCGGCTGAAAACTGCGTGATAAGGCGTCAGCCTTGACATTTTAAGACCCTGGACGAAATGTAATTGTAAACTGAAAACGGGGAAAAAAAAGTGACCAACGGGCTTGTCTGGGCATTAGTCTTTTAGCAGACTCAATGTACGACAAATTTTTGTGATCCGTGATCACCGTAACCGGGTGACTGGCCCCCCTCCAAAAAGTGCCTCCATTCTTCAAACGCCAATTTGACCGCAAGAAGCTCTCTATTGCCTACGTCGTAATTTCTTTCCGCAGCAGAGAACTTCTTGGAAAAGAAAGCACATGGCCTGAGGTTGGTTAGAGTGGCAGGCCCTTGGGACAACACCGCCCCCACCCCCACGACAAATGGTTTGGACGGATCTGGCTGCACTAACACAGGAGCAGACATAAAACATTTTTTCAGCGTCGCAAAGGCCGCTTTTGCGAGCGAGGACCAATTTCTCACATCCGCACCTTTGCATGTTAGATCCGTGAGAGGTTTGACCACTTGCGAAAACCCCTGGATAAATTTGCGGTAATAATTGGCGAACCCCAAGAAGCGCTGAAGACCCTTAAGATCTCGGGGTTGCACCCAATCCGCAATGGCCTGCACCTTCTTGGGGTCCATGCGAAAACCCTCACCGGATACAATTAACCCCAAAAAGGACAACTCTTGTACACAGAATACACATTTTTCCAATTTGGCATACAAATGATTTTCTCTCAGCCTTTGGAGCACAGTTCGTACATGTTCCAAATGAGAATACTTGTCGGGGGAATATATCAAAATATCATCTAAGTAGCTAACGACAAAACGACCAATGAGATCTGAGAATACCACGTTGATGAAATTCTGAAATATGGCAGGGGCGTTGGTAAGACCAAACGGCATGACTACATTTTCAAATAGTCCCTCGGTCGTGAGGAACGCGGTTTTCCATTCATCCCCCTCTCGGACCCTTATCAAATTATATGCCCCCCGAAGGTCCAGTTTAGAAAACCACTTTGCCCCTGATAGTTGGTTACATAAATCGGGAATCAACGGAAGGGGGTACGTATTCCGTACAGTAATTTGATTAAGCTCCCGGAAGTCGAGACAGGGACATAACCCGCCATCTTTTTTCTTTACAAAAAAGAAACCTGCCGCCACAGGTGAGACTGAAGGACGTATGTGTCCTTTGCGCAGACTTTCAGTAATGTACTCCTTCATAGCCAAGCGCTCAGGACCGGACAAATTAAACAGACGGGCTTTGGGTAATTTAGCCCCCGGGGCCAGCTCAATAGCGCAGTCAAAGGGTCTATGTGGCGGTAACGTCTCGGCCTCGCTTTCGGAGAATACATCTTCGAAGTCCTTCAGGCATTCCGGAATACCTTCCAGCTCGACAGATGATACAGACACAGATTTAACAGGTTCAACGAGCAGTGCGGCTTTATCATATAACTCAAAATCATTAAACCCCCATTGTACAATCTCCCCCGTTTTCCAGTTAATAACTGGGTTATGGTGTTGTAACCAGGGCATGCCCAACACCAACCCTGCAGGTAGATTGTCCAGCACACAACAACTTATGTTTTCCTCATGAGTAGCGCCCACTCTGAGCGAAAACACATCAGACATAAAGCGAATTCCCTCCTTAGTGAGGGGAGATGAGTCAATGGCCATCACCTTGATCGGAACCTTGAGCCTAACTGTCCCTATCTTGCAGTGTGTGACCAATTGGGAGTCAATAAGATTAATAGATGATCCGCAGTCCACAAAGGCTGTAGAGGAAAAAGAACTACCATCCACAACCAGTTCCACAGGCAGTACTACTTTAGAAGACGAGGAAAATGGTACCTGAGGGTCTGAGCAGCCTCCCCGTTGACTACCCAGACCTAGTCGTTTCCCGCCGACCGGGTTTGAAGACGGGCAATTCGGGCACTCCCTTTTCCAATGTCCCGTTTTACCGCAGTAAAAGCATAACTGCTTGTCCTTCCGGCGTTTCCTCTCCGTATCCTTCAGGGAGAGGGCGCCTACATCCATGGGCTCAGGGGCAGTCTCTTTTCCACTGGGGAATAATGGAGTATCCACCTGCATCACCCCTCTGGCCCGCAGCCTGCGGTCCATCCGGACGGCCTGGGTCATGGCGTCCTCGAGAGAGTTAGGTGGGGGATGTAACGCCAAGGCATCCAGCCGCTCGGACAAGCCTCTGCGAAAGAGTCCTCGGAGTGCGGCGTCGCTCCAAGAGACCTCTGCCGCCCAGCGGCGGAACTCAGAACAAAACCACTCAGCTGTGTGTTTCCCCTGACAGACACTCATCACCATGTCCTCTGCCAATCGCACTCGGTCAGGTTCATCATAAATGTGCCCAAGGGCCTCAAAGAATGCGTTCACTAACATACGTTCAGGAGCAGAGGAAGACAGAGAGAAAGCCCATGCTTGCGGAGCCCCCCGAAGTAGGGAAATAATGACCCCCACCCTCTGGAACTCATCCCCAGAAGAGCGGGGCCTTAGAGAAAAAAAAAGCTTGCATCCTTCTCTGAAAGACCTGAACTCCTTTTTATCCCCTGAGAAAAGGTCTGGTAACTTGACCGGAGATTCGGGGGATGCTAATGACACATCCCTACCCCCAGAACCAGAAGCCCCTGCATCAACAGCCCCCTGCACAGTAACCACCAACTGTTGCTGGGTATGGGCCATCGTGCGTTGTTCCACATTGAGCTTATGGAACATTTGGGTCAGGTGCTTGACCTGATCAGCCAAGGCTTGTATGGGATCCATGAGGATAACACACACTTTTTTTTTTTTTCTTCAGAAAAAAAAAACTGAAAGGGTCAGTTATAATGTCAGAGACACCGCACTGCACTTGCTCATAGAGCCAGTACGCGTGTCCTGAGTACAGAAGCAGTGCTAAACGAGGTACAGGAGGAATAAACAGACGGGAGGTCAGACAAAGCCAAAGGTCATACACAGGATCACAGTACAGTACCAGGAATGAGACAGAGCGGATAATCAGGGCCAAGCAGAGATCAAAACCAAACAGACATATAAGGTACCAGGCAGAATCCAAAGCGATATCCAGAGAACAGACCGAGTCATACACAGAGAATCAAGTAACCAGAACACAGCACAAACACACTCAGGGGTCACCACACAAATGCCAAGGGCAAGAGTATAACTGACAGGGATGGGAGCGTCCTGAGGCTATAAGAAGCCTCCCCCAGACCCAGGGAGAGGCCACAATCATAGCCCCAGGTGTGCAGGTAAGCCTGCATTGGGATCACAACCTTTAACCCCAGAAATGCCAGTCATCAGCACTGGTTCCAAACATTAACCCCACGTGTGCGAGTCAAACCCGCACTGAGATCATGACAATGAGCCTGTACATCGATTCCTATATACAGTATGAGGCTGCATATAGCCTCCTATATACAGTATGAGCCCACATAGCCTCCTGTATACAGTATGAGGCCTCATATAGCCTTCTATATACAGTATGAGCCTGCACATTGCTTCTATATACAATATGAGCCCACATAGCCTCCTATATACAGTATGAGCCTGCACATCGCTTCCTATATACAGTATGAGGCCACATATAGCCTCCTATATACATTATGAGCACCCACATATAGCCTCCTGAATACAGTTTTTGCCTCCTATATACAGTATGAGCCTGCACATTGCTTCCTATATACAGTATGAGCCTGCACATAGCCTCCTATATACAGTATGAGCCTGTACATCACTTCCTATTTACAGTATGAGCACCCACATATAGCCTCCTATGTACAGTATGAGCCTGCGCATTGCTTCCTATAAACAGTATGAGCATCCACATAGCCTCCTAAGTACAGTATGAGCCTGCACATCGCTTCCTATAAACAGTATGAGCCTGCACATCGCTTCCTATAAACAGTATGAGCCTGCAAATCGCTTCCTATATACAGTATGAGCCCACATATAGCCTCCTGAATACAGTATTTGCCTCCTATATACAGTGTGAGTCCCCATATAGCCTTCTATATACAGTATGAGCCTGCACATCGCTTCCTATATACAGTATGAGGCCACATATAGCCTCCTATATACAGTATGAGCACCCACATATAGCCTCCTGTATACAGTATGATGCTGCATATAGCCTACTATATACAGTATGAGCCTGTACTTCGCTTCCTATATACAGTATGAGGCCGCATATAGCCTCCTATATACAGTATGAGCACCCACATATAGCCACCTGAATGCAGTGTTTACCTCCTATATACAGTATGAGCCTGCACATTGCTTCCTATATACAGTATGAGCCTGCACATATCCTCCTATATACAGTATGAGCCTGTACATCGCTTCCTATATACAGTATGAGGCTGAATATAGCCTTCTATATACAGTATGAGCCCACATAGCTTCCTGTATACAGTATGAGGCCGCATATAGCCTTCTATACACAGTATGAGGCCGCATATATTCTCCTATATACAGTATGAGCCTGCACATTGCTTCCTATATACAATATGAGCCCACATAGCCTCCTATATACAGTATGAGCCTGCACATCACTTCCTATATACAGTATGAGGCCACATATAGCCTCCTATGTACGGTATGAGCCTGCACATCGCTTCCTATATACAGTATGAGCACCCACATATAGCCTCCTGAATACAGTTTTTGCCTCCTATATACAGTATGACCCTGCACATTGCTTCCTATATACAGTATGAGCCTGTACATCACTTCCTATATACAGTATGAGGCCGCATATAGCCTCCTATATACAGTATGAGCATCCACATATAGCCTCCTATGTACAGTATGAGCCTGCGCATTGCTTCCTATAAACAGTATGAGCCTGCAAATCGCTTCCTATATACAGTATGAGCCCACATATAGCCTCCTGAATACAGTGTTTGCCTCCTATATACAGTGTGAGTCCCCATATAGCTCCTATATACAGTATGAGCCCCTATATAGCATCCTTTATCTAACTGCATTTACCTTGGTATCATTAATTTTCTATGAGACTGCTCTGTTCTCATATTGTGCATTTATGCATTTAGTAGGGCTTAATGGAATGATTGCGCTTGTTACACATCAACTCTAGATGCGCTCACTTATTAGACTTTGGTTGGGGCAACTTTAAAATATAATAATGGTCCTGTCTAGTGACAAGTTTATTTTACAGGCTTCTGGAGAAAGGCACAATACCAGTCATTCAAGGGTTAATTCTTTGGAACACTGAGAGGGACTTTCTAGCCAATGAAACCACAGTATAAAACACCTGTGATAACTATGGCAACTGCGCTGATGTCATAAACACATGCATCTATGATGCAGGAGAAGATTCCAGAACCACAAGTCATTCAGCCGTAGACGGAGCCATACTTGATGTGTCTGGAGACCTGGAGCTTCATCACTCCACAATGGGAGGAAGGGGACACCGCCTAGCCAGCCAGATCAGCCATAGCGCCTAGTCAGCCAGATCAGCCATACCGCCTAGCCAGCCAGATCAATGGGGTGACAGATGTTGCAGCCAGATCTCCCTCACGTCCGGTACTGGCCGCCTTCACTTTATGTGTACGGCCTGGAGAGGTCGCATTAGGCTTCTCCAAAACAAATATGACACAATGTACAAATTCAGGTACAATTTGCTGTTACATGTTGGCACTAACCTTCTAAGCCCAAGGGAAGGGCAGTCCTGCAGCCATGGTTCCCTAGAGGTTTCCACCACAGGGGGTTTTTCCTCTCCTGAGTGCTGAAGGACGATTCTTCGTGAGTCGGGGGTTCTGCCATTTTCAGTGTCTCTTTCATAGTAATTGGCTGATTCTAAATTTCAGACACTGAAAGAAATAATAATGATGAGATTTGGAATAAAATTCGGTCAATTTAACATCCAATAAAAGTGTTTTGTGTGTTTCTTTCACAATCTTCGGTTGGTGATATTTTGTTGGGGATCAGGATCGAGCATCTATGATCAAGCCATGAAGCCAGATATGAAGTCAGAGCAATTTAACCCTGCGCTGGAAGACAGGACGGAGCAGAGATGACAAAGTGTGACTGCACAATTAGCACAAGTTCACACTCTTCCTCCCATTCAGATACACGAGGGGATTCAGGGCCGAGTTGGGACTAAAAAGCAGCCCTGGCACACAAAATTCACCAGCCCACATACAATAAGTGTCCTCAACCCAAATCGTAGAACACTGATAGGTCATGTAGGATTTTGCTTTATCCGTTACCAGGGCTGAAACAAAGTATTTTGGGTGCCCAAGGCAGATGAAGCCGAAGGCGCCCATTTTGCATCTCTACCCAGCTAATTCTTCCCTTTTCCATTAGGTCTATGACATCATGTGATTAATAACTGATGAGCTGAATCCTTCTAAGTCAGGCCCATATACATTTGTATCTCATGAACCTACAACTCCCAGTATGTCCTTAACAATGGTAAGGAGATGCTGGGAGTTATCAGTCTTTATCAGACTGTGGACTATACAGGAACCATAGTACTGATGAGACGCAGTCAGTACCAATAGCTAAAAATGTACATCCTGGTACCTTATAGGTGACCTCTTCTCAGATTGAGTCTTTTCTTTCTCTTAGGCCTGTTTCACACTTCAGTTTTCTGGCGCTAGTCAAAATCCGTCAGTGTGCAAAAACGGATCCGTTTCCGTTTTGTGGCAAACGGATGCAACTGGATCCGTTTTTTGTACGGATCCGCTTTAGACGCTAGTGCATGAAATTTAAAGTAAGGCCTGTTTCACGAGAGAGAGATATTTAGCTGCCAGAGTGGGATTTGGGGTTAAATATCATGAAAGGACATTCATTCGGGCATGCTCAGTATAAAAAGGAGGATCCGTTGGCGGATTCCGTCAATTAACGGTTGGCAACGGATCCATCGCCTTTTCTCATCCACATCTCGCTTCTTAAGGCCCCTTTCACACTCCAGTCTTTTGCAATCAGTCACAATCCGTCAAAGTGTTCAGATTCGTCAAGTGAACGGATCCTGCGTATATTGCAAAAAACTGATGCACTGGATCCGTTTTTATGACTGATCCGTTGTAGCAGCCTTGCTGTACGAATTAAAGAAACAGAATTCTGGAGAGAGAGAGAGAGAGAGAGAGAGAGAGAAAGAGAGAGAGAGAGAGAGAGAGAGAGAGAGAGAGAGAGAGAGAGAGAGGGATTTTGTGCCAGAATAGAAAAAGCAGCCGCAGGGGTTAAAATAAAGGAAGAAAAATGATTCCGGTCATGCTCAGTTTTAAAAGACGGAATCCGTCGCTATCCGACTTTTCGACGTACACAAAAAACGTTCATCTGTCCCTTGTCTCCGGCCGACGGATAGAGATTTTCTGACGGATCCGTTGGACGACGGATGAAACGTGTGGCCATCCGTCACAATCTGTCACTAATACAAGTCTATGAGAAAAAACGGATCCAGCATGAAAAAATTATGGAAAGCCAAAATTATAAATATATATATTGTATACCAAATTATAATGTGATGACATAAAAATCTGAATAATAAATATATCAATACATCTTGCCAAAATTAGTATAATATAAACACAAAAAATAGAATACAAAATATATATCAAAAAGTGCTAAGTGCTGAAATATAAAATCTGAATACAAACAATAAATAAATCAATACATCTTGCCAAAATTTGTATAATATCAGCACCAGAAAAAAATAAATAAAAAATATGTAAAAAAAATGCTAAGTGCTAAAATATATCGCTCAAAAAACTTTTTTCTATTAATAATGTGTAAGTTAAATATATAGTGTAGACAATAATATTGTGGAAAGTACTACCATAATATTCTAAAAATTGCACTAAAAAGTGCTATAGTGCTGTAAAACAAAAATTGTGCAAAAGTGAAAAGTATTGCAAGATATAGAATTAAATCCACTGTAAATGATTCAGTACTATAAAGTGCTAGAGGACAAAACATACTATGCACATTGAAAATAAATGAATATACAAGTATAACCAAGAAATAATGTTCTACAAAAAGTACTGCAGTGCTATGGATGAATTGCAGAGTACTGCAAAATATGAGGGATAAATACAAATGAAAGTTTACATATACTAAAATATTATTGCACAAAAAGGTCCTTAAGCAACCCCAGATAAATTAGTCCACTCTGAACAATTTATATAACAAAATCAGATGCTTCAAAAAACTATCCATTTGTTTTTTTTGAAGAAAAGAGAGTGAGACATATATGATATAAAAATATAAATCTAAATATTTATTAATCCATCCATATACATGTTAAAAATAAGAAAGGTTTAGGAACAAAAAGAAGAGGGACAATGGGTCTAAGATAATTTATGCCACCTGGTAAGTGCCATGTTCAAAAATAGTTCCATGAGTTCTGATTAGTATGTAGAGTAGCCATAGAGTAAATTTAAAGCAAAGTGACACATTTACCATTTAAAAATCTATAACAGATTAACATTAATCAGGTATCTCAATGCCTTGAAATATATTATACCAAAAATTGCATCATCGCACACTATTAGATGTCCATTCTACTGTGCATTTAAATAGACATATAATGTCTTTAGATTACTAAGACTCATGACTAACCGCTGTATCTCTCTTATAAACTAGCACATAAACGCTACCATAAGCATGGGGGAATTAATGATCACGGACACATTACCTGGATCCTGGTGGCTAAATAACTGTAAACGAAAGCCCAGTCCCTCTGCCCCGACGCGCACGTTTCGCCCAGCTTCATCGGGGGGCGTGTCTGGGCAGAGGGTGAATAGCCCTTAAATAACAGTCAGAGGCTCTTAATTAGCGGTTTTAATTGTTCACCGGGTGTACATGATGTTCTATGGCGCAGGCGCAGATCACGCAACGCTCTTGTAAAGAGACACAAGCGCGCGGCCCGGTGGGTTACCCACAATCCACCTCACCAATCAGGTGATCAGTGGGCGGGCACACCAACATTCTTGGCCGCGCGTCATGTATCGGGAGCGAGCGCGACACAGCACATGCGCACTTCAACAGTACACCCGTGAAGTAACATCAAACGACTTGCACAGAGGTAAGTACACCGCGATATCGCAATCAATACACATGACAATCAAAGCAACCATAGGAAACACAGGAAATACACAAATCATACCCTCCCAAAATCATGTAGTGTTATCCATAACAATATACATCATGCACAAATGCACAAAGTCAGCAACAGTACAGTAACAATATTCAACATAAATACAAACTACACTTAACATTATTACTGTGCAAAGAGTGATAAATTCCAATGTTTACATTTATTTATAGAAAAATATATTAATGTAAAAATTCTACATACAAAAATAAAAATGAAGAATATAAAAATAATAATTTGCAAGTGTCATATACAGTGAACACTGTCCGATACCAAACCAAGGCCAGGCATCAGACCGTGTCCCCTATGCCCTAAACTTAGTATACATCAAAAAATACGTGATATAAGCAAATGAAAAAATAAATTAACAAATAGTGTATTACACTCACATATACAGTCACATAATGGTCATATTTCTATGTATATTATTTTTTCAATCAATTTTTTAATCAATTTTTTAAAAAACAGTGTCTAGCATATGAAAGTTCATTTACTGAATTTCTTCATCTTCCATTGATATCTTTCCTCCGATCATTCTCCTTCTATATATATATGATACAATCTTTCGCCCTTTATTTCTTCCTCTTGTGACCGCCAAACGAACAGCAGAAAAACTCCAATTATTATACAGAAGCAATACTCCAACTGCTAAAGGGCTTTCAAATAAAGAAAAAGAAAAAAGAATTTTTTAAAAACATTAAAATAACTATAAAACAATTAAAATATCACCCTATACCACAAAATCTATCAGAAGAAAAAAAAGAAAATTCTAAAGAAATGACCCAAAGCCATCATTTTCATTGAGACCTTGTGGACTCAAGGTTCCCAATCTGAATATCCATTTGCATTCCAGTCTAGCTAAGCACTTCCCGAGATCACCACCCCTGAAGCCCAAATCTATCATGTCGATTCCCCTAATTTTCAATAGGTGTGCTTTACATCCATGATATTGTTTAAAATGTCGCGGTATTGTTTTTAATGTTGCCTCATTGACTACCGATTTTGCTTTCTCTATGTCCAAACAGTGCTCTCTTGTGCGCACCTTTAATTCTCGAGTTGTTAATCCAATGTAAGCCTTATTGCAAGGACATATGGCTTGATAAATCACACCCTTTGAAGTGCAAGTAATGTATTTTCTTATACTAAAGGTCCTTGATCCATCATGATTTTCAAAGACATTAGTTTTTATTAAATTAGCACAAGCCTTGCACAGACCACATGGAAAGAATCCTTTTTTTTGACTTTCTGCCTTTTCAAAATTCTCTCTACGACATGGGTCATAATGGCTGTTTACAAGACGGTCACGCAAATTGCGTGAACGTCTTGCAACCATCAGGGGATATGGATCCAATACTTTTTGAAGAATAGGATCCGTGAGAAGTACATTCCAATGTTTTTTCAGAATCTCCCTAAGTTCATGCCACTGGTTGTGATAGTTGGTTATAAATCTCACCTTTTTATCCACCATTTCATCACCAGGAGCTTTTTTTTGGAACAACAAGGTGTTTCTTAGGGAATTCTTTGCTCTATTATAACCTTTCCGAATGCTTCTTTTGCTGTATCCTCTCTCTTGAAACCGATGAGAAAGATCTTTTGCCTGTATCTCAAATTGGCGATCATCTGA
Organism: Dendrobates tinctorius; assembly: GCF_039654945.1. NCBI lineage: Eukaryota > Metazoa > Chordata > Amphibia > Anura > Dendrobatidae > Dendrobates > Dendrobates tinctorius. The sequence continues at coordinate 1,685,246 of NW_027361944.1, forward strand.
ACAAATTCTTTTAATTCGAAGAAACTGTCCTATAGGAATGCCCTGGATCAACGCTTTCGGGTGAGCAGAACTGGCATGCAATAATGCATTAGTAGCTGTTGACTTTCGAAACACCGTTGTGGATAGAGAGCCCTCAGGAGCTGCCGAAATAACAAGATCCAAAAATTCAATGCTCCGACCGTATTTATAGGTCAGATGGATATTATAAGAGTTATTATTGAGACTCAACATTGTTTTTTCCAAATCATCTATGGGGCCCTCCCAAATGAACAAAATATCATCTATAAATCTGATCCAATGTTGAATATTGCTCATTCCTGGTATGATATCGTTTTGAAAAATTTCCCGTTCCCAAAAACCCAAAAAAAGATTAGCATAAGAGGGGGCACATGAGGCCCCCATTGCAGTTCCCTGCTTCTGTAAAAAAATCTTTTTTTTATTAAAAGTAAAAACATTATGTTTCAAAACAAAATCCAACAAAATGAGGACCAATTCTGCCATGGGTTTCGATATATTGCTGGTCTGCAGGAACCATCTTGTTGCCCTTATGCCATCATCATGTCTTATTGATGTATATAATGACTCAACATCTGCAGACACCAACACCATGTCGGAGCTCAGATGGACCTGATCAAGATGACATAAGGCTGCTGTTGTATCTTTTATGAATGATGGTAATTCATAAACCAAAGGTTTTAAAAAATAATTGTCACATATGGTTTCACACAAACCAGCCTTGCCCGACACAATTGGTCTTCCTGGAGGATCTATAATATCCTTGTGAATCTTTGGAATTAAATAAAAAGTTGGTAATTTCGGGTGTAATCTCTCAAAGATATCTACAAGTTTTTTGGGAATGATGTTCTGTTCAAAAGCCACTATTAGGATATCAATCAGTTCTTGCTGAAATTTAGTAATTGGATTGAAAGTGAGCTGTTTGTAACAATCCTGATTTTGAAGCAACTTGTTGGCCTGTGCTTCATACATCTGATTGGGCCAAATTACAATATTTCCTCCCTTATCGGAAGGCTTGAACACAACATCATTCCATTTTTCCATGTCCTCAAGTGCCCTTCTTTCCTTATATGTCAAATTACCACCCTTAATTGACCCAGATGGTAGTGATTTTAAATCATTAGAAACCATTTTAGTAAAAATGTCAATTGCTGGCACCAAAGACAAGGGGGGAAATTTTTTTGATCTGCCCATAAGGTGATTTGGAAAAAGGCTCACCTCTAATTGTTCATCCATGAGTGATTGTAAATTAGCAAGAGCTTCCTGTTCATCCTTTGTTGGAAAGAGTTCAAAATTCTGAGACTTAAAGTGCAATTTTTTAAAAATCAACTTTCTTGAGTAGAGATGCAAATCCTTAATTACCGTGAACGGGTCTAAATAAGATGAAGGGGAAAATGTTAACCCTCTCTGCAGTAATTTAATCTGTATATCAGTCAATTCATGACATGATAAATTTATTACCTTAAGAAAATCTTCTCTTTGATTCTTATTAGGTCCATTATGTGTTTGATTTATTCTACCATTTCGTCTTGTTTTAGGACCATTCCCCAGTTCCATTTCCTGGCTTTCATTTTCGCTGGCTGATGATATAGATTGTACTGATGAACTCCGTGAAAAACCACGTTTAGTCGAAATTTTTTTCATTTGCCAACGAAAAATTTTTCCTGAGGCGTAGTCTGAGCGATCCCGCTCATATTTATTAAATTTATCTGAACTTATATTCTTTTCCCATTTTTCCATATCTTTTTCCAAATTAGTAATGGCTTCCTGAAATAATGTCGCCGTCATATTTGTTTGTAATTGCTTTTGTAAATCCTGCAGTTCATCATCAATCTTTTTAAGAGAAGATGCATTTTTTTCAATTATTATTTGAATGAATTCCAGGGAACAGGTATTGGCAGCCTTGATCCATCTTTGTGTCAAATTTTCATCTTCAAGATCAAATGTTGGATATACCTGTATCCTTAATCCCCTTGGTACAATTTTCTGCTCCCAGTAATTCTCAAGTGCTGTTTTAGTCCACCATAATTTAGTTTTTTTGTGAAGGATATCCTTATATCTTTTTAAATTCTCCTGACAGGTGATAGATGTGTGGCCAACTCCTATTCCTGTGCCTTTCTTAAATACATCAGTAGCTTTTGCCAACCAGGTGGTTTCCCTGGTTTTGAAATCCATATTCAACGGACCACTGTTAAAACAACAGTACTATATAATTATTATTGCACAAAAAGGTCCTTAAGCAACCCCAGATAAATTAGTCCACTCTGAACAATTTATATAACAAAATCAGATGCTTCAAAAAACTATCCATTTGTTTTTTTGAAGAAAAGAGAGTGAGACATATATGATATAAAAATATAAATCTAAATCTTTATTAATCCATCCATATACATGTTAAAAGTAAGAAAGGTTTAGGAACAAAAAGAAGAGGGACAATGGGTCTAAGATAATTTATGCCACCTGGTAAGTGCCATGTTCAAAAATAGTTCCATGAGTTCTGATTAGTATGTAGAGTAGCCATAGAGTAAATTTAAAGCAAAGTGACACATTTACCATTTAAAAATCTATAACAGATTAACATTAATCAGGTATCTCAATGCCTTGAAATATATTATACCAAAAATTGCATCATCGCACACTATTAGATGTCCATTCTACTGTGCATTTAAATAGACATATAATGTCTTTAGATTACTAAGACTCATGACTAACCGCTGTATCTCTCTCATTTTTAAATGGTAAATGTGTCACTTTGCTTTAAATTTACTCTATGGCTACTCTACATACTAATCAGAACTCATGGAACTATTTTTGAACATGGCACTTACCAGGTGGCATAAATTATCTTAGACCCATTGTCCCTCTTCTTTTTGTTCCTAAACCTTTCTTATTTTTAACATGTATATGGATGGATTAATAAAGATTTAGATTTATATTTTTATATCATATATGTCTCACTCTCTTTTCTTCAAAAAAACAAATGGATAGTTTTTTGAAGCATCTGATTTTGTTATATAAATTGTTCAGAGTGGACTAATTTATCTGGGGTTGCTTAAGGACCTTTTTGTGCAATAATAATTATATAGTACTGTTGTTTTAACAGTGGTCCGTTGAATATGGATTTCAAAACCAGGGAAACCACCTGGTTGGCAAAAGCTACTGATGTATTTAAGAAAGGCACAGGAATAGGAGTTGGCCACACATCTATCACCTGTCAGGAGAATTTAAAAAGATATAAGGATATCCTTCACAAAAAAACTAAATTATGGTGGACTAAAACAGCACTTGAGAATTACTGGGAGCAGAAAATTGTACCAAGGGGATTAAGGATACAGGTATATCCAACATTTGATCTTGAAGATGAAAATTTGACACAAAGATGGATCAAGGCTGCCAATACCTGTTCCCTGGAATTCATTCAAATAATAATTGAAAAAAATGCATCTTCTCTTAAAAAGATTGATGATGAACTGCAGGATTTACAAAAGCAATTACAAACAAATATGACGGCGACATTATTTCAGGAAGCCATTACTAATTTGGAAAAAGATATGGAAAAATGGGAAAAGAATATAAGTTCAGATACATTTAATAAATATGAGCGGGATCGCTCAGACTACGCCTCAGGAAAAATTTTTCGTTGGCAAATGAAAAAAATTTCGACTAAACGTGGTTTTTCACGGAGTTCATCAGTACAATCTATATCATCAGCCAGCGAAAATGAAAGCCAGGAAATGGAACTGGGGAATGGTCCTAAAACAAGACGAAATGGTAGAATAAATCAAACACATAATGGACCTAATAAGAATCAAAGAGAAGATTTTCTTAAGGTAATAAATTTATCATGTCATGAATTGACTGATATACAGATTAAATTACTGCAGAGAGGGTTAACATTTTCCCCTTCATCTTATTTAGACCCGTTCACGGTAATTAAGGATTTGCATCTCTACTCAAGAAAGTTGATTTTTAAAAAATTGCACTTTAAGTCTCAGAATTTTGAACTCTTTCCAACAAAGGATGAACAGGAAGCTCTTGCTAATTTACAATCACTCATGGATGAACAATTAGAGGTGAGCCTTTTTCCAAATCACCTTATGGGCAGATCAAAAAAATTTCCCCCCTTGTCTTTGGTGCCAGCAATTGACATTTTTACTAAAATGGTTTCTAATGATTTAAAATCACTACCATCTGGGTCAATTAAGGGTGGTAATTTGACATATAAGGAAAGAAGGGCACTTGAGGACATGGAAAAATGGAATGATGTTGTGTTCAAGCCTTCCGATAAGGGAGGAAATATTGTAATTTGGCCCAATCAGATGTATGAAGCACAGGCCAACAAGTTGCTTCAAAATCAGGATTGTTACAAACAGCTCACTTTCAATCCAATTACTAAATTTCAGCAAGAACTGATTGATATCCTAATAGTGGCTTTTGAACAGAACATCATTCCCAAAAAACTTGTAGATATCTTTGAGAGATTACACCCGAAATTACCAACTTTTTATTTAATTCCAAAGATTCACAAGGATATTATAGATCCTCCAGGAAGACCAATTGTGTCGGGCAAGGCTGGTTTGTGTGAAACCATATGTGACATCATAGATTATTTTTTAAAACCTTTGGTTTATGAATTACCATCATTCATAAAAGATACAACAGCAGCCTTATGTCATCTTGATCAGGTCCATCTGAGCTCCGACATGGTGTTGGTGTCTGCAGATGTTGAGTCATTATATACATCAATAAGACATGATGATGGCATAAGGGCAACAAGATGGTTCCTGCAGACCAGCAATATATCGAAACCCATGGCAGAATTGGTCCTCATTTTGTTGGATTTTGTTTTGAAACATAATGTTTTTACTTTTAATAAAAAGATTTTTTTACAGAAGCAGGGAACTGCAATGGGGGCCTCATGTGCCCCCTCTTATGCTAATCTTTTTTTGGGTTTTTGGGAACGGGAAATTTTTCAAAACGATATCATACCAGGAATGAGCAATATTCAACATTGGATCAGATTTATAGATGATATTTTGTTCATTTGGGAGGGCCCCATAGATGATTTGGAAAAAACAATGTTGAGTCTCAATAATAACTCTTATAATATCCATCTGACCTATAAATACGGTCGGAGCATTGAATTTTTGGATCTTGTTATTTCGGCAGCTCCTGAGGGCTCTCTATCCACAACGGTGTTTCGAAAGTCAACAGCTACTAATGCATTATTGCATGCCAGTTCTGCTCACCCGAAAGCGTTGATCCAGGGCATTCCTATAGGACAGTTTCTTCGAATTAAAAGAATTTGTTCAGATGATCGCCAATTTGAGATACAGGCAAAAGATCTTTCTCATCGGTTTCAAGAGAGAGGATACAGCAAAAGAAGCATTCGGAAAGGTTATAATAGAGCAAAGAATTCCCTAAGAAACACCTTGTTGTTCCAAAAAAAAGCTCCTGGTGATGAAATGGTGGATAAAAAGGTGAGATTTATAACCAACTATCACAACCAGTGGCATGAACTTAGGGAGATTCTGAAAAAACATTGGAATGTACTTCTCACGGATCCTATTCTTCAAAAAGTATTGGATCCATATCCCCTGATGGTTGCAAGACGTTCACGCAATTTGCGTGACCGTCTTGTAAACAGCCATTATGACCCATGTCGTAGAGAGAATTTTGAAAAGGCAGAAAGTCAAAAAAAAGGATTCTTTCCATGTGGTCTGTGCAAGGCTTGTGCTAATTTAATAAAAACTAATGTCTTTGAAAATCATGATGGATCAAGGACCTTTAGTATAAGAAAATACATTACTTGCACTTCAAAGGGTGTGATTTATCAAGCCATATGTCCTTGCAATAAGGCTTACATTGGATTAACAACTCGAGAATTAAAGGTGCGCACAAGAGAGCACTGTTTGGACATAGAGAAAGCAAAATCGGTAGTCAATGAGGCAACATTAAAAACAATACCGCGACATTTTAAACAATATCATGGATGTAAAGCACACCTATTGAAAATTAGGGGAATCGACATGATAGATTTGGGCTTCAGGGGTGGTGATCTCGGGAAGTGCTTAGCTAGACTGGAATGCAAATGGATATTCAGATTGGGAACCTTGAGTCCACAAGGTCTCAATGAAAATGATGGCTTTGGGTCATTTCTTTAGAATTTTCTTTTTTTTCTTCTGATAGATTTTGTGGTATAGGGTGATATTTTAATTGTTTTATAGTTATTTTAATGTTTTTAAAAAATTCTTTTTTCTTTTTCTTTATTTGAAAGCCCTTTAGCAGTTGGAGTATTGCTTCTGTATAATAATTGGAGTTTTTCTGCTGTTCGTTTGGCGGTCACAAGAGGAAGAAATAAAGGGCGAAAGATTGTATCATATATATATAGAAGGAGAATGATCGGAGGAAAGATATCAATGGAAGATGAAGAAATTCAGTAAATGAACTTTCATATGCTAGACACTGTTTTTTAAAAAATTGATTAAAAAATTGATTGAAAAAATAATATACATAGAAATATGACCATTATGTGACTGTATATGTGAGTGTAATACACTATTTGTTAATTTATTTTTTCATTTGCTTATATCACGTATTTTTTGATGTATACTAAGTTTAGGGCATAGGGGACACGGTCTGATGCCTGGCCTTGGTTTGGTATCGGACAGTGTTCACTGTATATGACACTTGCAAATTATTATTTTTATATTCTTCATTTTTATTTTTGTATGTAGAATTTTTACATTAATATATTTTTCTATAAATAAATGTAAACATTGGAATTTATCACTCTTTGCACAGTAATAATGTTAAGTGTAGTTTGTATTTATGTTGAATATTGTTACTGTACTGTTGCTGACTTTGTGCATTTGTGCATGATGTATATTGTTATGGATAACACTACATGATTTTGGGAGGGTATGATTTGTGTATTTCCTGTGTTTCCTATGGTTGCTTTGATTGTCATGTGTATTGATTGCGATATCGCGGTGTACTTACCTCTGTGCAAGTCGTTTGATGTTACTTCACGGGTGTACTGTTGAAGTGCGCATGTGCTGTGTCGCGCTCGCTCCCGATACATGACGCGCGGCCAAGAATGTTGGTGTGCCCGCCCACTGATCACCTGATTGGTGAGGTGGATTGTGGGTAACCCACCGGGCCGCGCGCTTGTGTCTCTTTACAAGAGCGTTGCGTGATCTGCGCCTGCGCCATAGAACATCATGTACACCCGGTGAACAATTAAAACCGCTAATTAAGAGCCTCTGACTGTTATTTAAGGGCTATTCACCCTCTGCCCAGACACGCCCCCCGATGAAGCTGGGCGAAACGTGCGCGTCGGGGCAGAGGGACTGGGCTTTCGTTTACAGTTATTTAGCCACCAGGATCCAGGTAATGTGTCCGTGATCATTAATTCCCCCATGCTTATGGTAGCGTTTATGTGCTAGTTTATAAGAGAGATACAGCGGTTAGTCATGAGTCTTAGTAATCTAAAGACATTATATGTCTATTTAAATGCACAGTAGAATGGACATCTAATAGTGTGCGATGATGCAATTTTTGGTATAATATATTTCAAGGCATTGAGATACCTGATTAATGTTAATCTGTTATAGATTTTTAAATGGTAAATGTGTCACTTTGCTTTAAATTTACTCTATGGCTACTCTACATACTAATCAGAACTCATGGAACTATTTTTGAACATGGCACTTACCAGGTGGCATAAATTATCTTAGACCCATTGTCCCTCTTCTTTTTGTTCCTAAACCTTTCTTATTTTTAACATGTATATGGATGGATTAATAAAGATTTAGATTTATATTTTTATATCATATATGTCTCACTCTCTTTTCTTCAAAAAAAACAAATGGATAGTTTTTTGAAGCATCTGATTTTGTTATATACTAAAATATGCCAAGATATAAATTACTATAATATGACCCAGTAATATAAGGTGCTATAGTGCTACACCGCCATACACATTAAGTTTGGAGCTGTGACCAAGCTCACCCCAGCGAAGAGCGCTTGACACTGGACGCCAGAGTCCGTTGCTGCACGGGTACAACAGTCCCAGCAGCCAAATCCGGAGTGCAGGAGACTGCAGGCCTCCTGACCCCATCACACACCTGAACACACAGCAGCATATTAGAGCCAGAGCCACCACGAAGGAGTGACACCTGTGAAAGGCTCAAGCTGCCTGCCATACAGGCAAGGACTAAAGAACCCTAAGGAACAGAGGACTGAGCATAGCTTTAGACCTCATGGGACAGCGCAGAAAGGAGGCCTCCAACCCATCTGGCTTAGTGGATCCTAAATTGCTTCCAGGCTGGCTGGATCTCCATTACCATCTGTTCTCGGTGCCCTGGTTTGCAACTCAAAATGTGAGTAAAAGCGTAAAGACTGCACCCCGCTGTGTTCTCCTGTTTATTTGCTGCATCACCTCAGCCCTGCATTACATCCATCATCACCATCTTTTATAATATAATTGCCCTGGGACTTAGCTCTACCTGTGGAGAGCTGTACCAACTCTGCTGCATCACCATCAGCCTCAGCGGTCTTTTTAAGCAGCGTCGGCTATCTCTTGCCGAATACCACAGGTGGCGTCACAAACTATATCTTATATAGGGTCCAGGATCCAGCAGGATGATGAGGAGCTCTCCTAGCCAGCGTCCTCTCCCGTTCACGGCATAGCCACGCCCCACCTTGAGATTGTTGATATCTTTCAACAATTTTGGTTCTCAAGTCCTCACAGTTCTCATCTTCTCTTTATGTCCTCCATGCTCAGTGTGGCACAGAGACATACATTGCAAAGATTGAGTCAACTTCTCCCCTTTTTATCTGGTGTCAGGTGTTATTTTCATATTGACCCCAATTGGTTTTAAATTCTGCCTGGAATCTGCCTTAAAAAGAGCCTCAAAACCACTGCAAAAAGTGAATATAATCCACAGCAATCCTACACAATGATCCCCCACTTATCGCGGGCATTACATTCTAAACCTCCAACACGATTTTAAGGATTTTCAAACCCCTCCCACACTCTTATTTATCATTACCAGTCCCTTATTAAACGGCCCCAGTTCCTTATTAACCTTTTGCACCTTTTTATAAACACTACTTATGTTCTTAAACAAATTCTACATGATGAAGATGATGAATTAGCTGTGTAGTACTGATGATTGAAGGTGATGAAAATGGGATGAATGTACAGTACTGTACTGCACAGCATGGAAGAGCATTACAGCTCTCCTATTGGCACCACTTCATCAGGAGCTTCTTCAGGTGAGGCAGTAGTATCTTCAGCCTCATCCGTAACTTTTACTACCACTAAATGCGTAACCAACCTCTTGTTCGAGTGATGAACATAGTCATGGAGAGATGCTGGTTCTGCTTCTTATGAACCATACGGAGGTCCTATTCCTCAGCCAATCGATGAAGTACATTGTCCATTATGACCATGATTACAAGTCGATCAAGTGTTAGGCCAACCTCCTCCTCTTCTTAAACCCGTTGTTCAAACTGTTCCTCATCCTCGTCTTCACTTGCTGAAGGGTGTTTCCGTCTTCAGTAGTCATGTCACTGAAGCCCTCTCCTCCCGGTATTTTCACCAGCTTCACAGCCTAATCCACCGCAGAGTGATACATTTCATCAAGAGAAAGTCTGACACTTCATTTTCTTTATGGTTTTTTGAACATTTTTTCAATATATTTTTTGTTTTTAAATATTTGATAGACTTGAAAAAAACAAGAAGTGGGAGAAAAGGTAGTCACTTATTAAAGAGACAAGTAGAAGAATATTTACCGTATACACTCGTGTATAAGCCGAGTTTTTCAGCACTTTTTTTGTGCTGTAAACACCCCCCTTGGCTTGTATACGAGTCACGGTCCCAGAAAGCCGGCAGAGGAGGGGAGCAGCAGGTCACAGAGGCCACCAGCTTCCAGCACACCATACTCACATGCCTGCACGCCTCTCCGCTCCCTTAGGCGTGGAGCGCATATTCATTACCTTAATGAGCAGTACCACGTGATCACTCGACAGGAAGAGCTGCAGGCTCCGGCAGCCAGAACGAGCTGCAAAGCCACCAGGGAGGTAAAAAGGATGGTTTTACCAGTTATAGGGCGTGCTGGGTCTGCTGGACAATTGTTTCTCCAAGGATCATTGTGGATACAGGGACCTCATTGCCTACTGATCAGGCACCAGGAAGCCCTGGATGAGATCTGGAGTTTCCGCTGTGGAGTCTCTGATACTTGCCTGGAGTTCATCCTGAGCCCTATATACAGTATGGAAGAGGACATGGGGGGGCTCTGTAGAGAGAGGACATGGGGGGGCTCTGTAGGGGATTTCATGGGGGGGCTCTGTAGGGGAGGACATGGGGGGCCTCTGTAGGGGAGGACATGGGCTGTGCAGGGGAGGACATGGGGGGCTGTGCATGGGAGGACATGGGGGCTGTGTATGGGAGAACATGGGGGCTCTGTAGGAGGGACATGGGGGGGCTGTGCAGGGGGGGTAAATGGGGAGGCTGTGTAGGGGAGGACATGTGGGGCTGTGCAGGGGGGTACACGGGGGGGCTGTGCAAGGGGAGAACATGAGGGCTCTGTAGGGAGTGTACTGTGGGTCTGTGCAGGGGAGGACACGTTGGTCTCCTTACACTGTTTTATGGTGCGGCTCTATGCAGGGCAGTGGTGGAGGTTCAGTAGGGTCATCAAGCTAATACATACATATATATATATATATATATATATATATATAGAGAGAGAGAGAGAGAGAGAGAGAGAGCTGCAAGAAGATGAAAGTCTAGAAAATTAGAAATAATAACAGCAGAGTTCGTAGTAGACTCAAAATTAGATCTTTGAGTGTAGTGTGGGCTCTTCGGATGCTTCCGGAATATCAACGACCAAAGGGGCGGCAAATTTTTCGACCGCCCCGGGCGCCACAAACAGTAGCTACGCTACTGAGCTGCAGGAATGTATAATGTGTATAAAGTGCACAGTAATGAATGTTCTAAATTTTCACTGTCATTACCAAGAATTATCCATGTTATATGGCCAGAACAAGATGCAGTGCCACTGACGGCGTGCAGGCAGGTAAATAGGATGTTTTTTTTCTTAACAGGAATCATACATACAAAGATAGGGGATAAGGAGCCATGCATACAATGACAGGGACGGGGGAAACATGCATACCACGGTAGGGATGAGTGGTCAATGCACACCTGGCTTATACTCAAGTCAATAAGTTTACCCAGTTTTTCGTGGCAAAAGTAGGTGCCTCGGCTTATATTCGGGTCGGCTTATACTCGAGTATATACGGTAATAGGTAAAACCTGACAAGAATAAACAATAATTTGCAGTTAGCCCAATCGTGGGGATAAATAGCTGAGAAATAAATAGTGATTAGTATATCTTAATAAATATATTGCAATTCGCCCAGTACAAAGCTGTGAAAAAAAAATGGTAGTTACTATTTCCATTAAGTTTTGCACTCAACAAGTTGATTAACCAAGAGAGATGGCATGTACCCGAATACAATTCTCCTAGAGGCTGCAAATAAGAGCGGCAGGAAGTAAAGGGTTAATTGGTACATAGAACACACAATTGGGTTAAAATATTAAATGGTCATGAGCAATATGTCCCGGCATAAAGAGTGTGATTATATCCTTAGTCCATAGTTAATGCTTGGTACAAACCTGCATTCATAAAATAGTCCAATGTCTATAGCCGTGGGGAGAGCTGCCCCGGCCGATGACGGATACACCAAGTACTTTCTCCAATGAGTGGAGGGCTCGTGCCCTGTGAAATAGCGCGCTGAACAGTACAAGGTGATTTCACCATATATAGTTGTATGTGAGTGTTGCTACTCACAATACCTCCGATGGTCTGCGTAGAATCCGGTGACTGCGTTCTGGCTGGTGCAGTAAAAGTCGGACCTGGGAGATGCGGCGATATGCCGAGGTGTAGTGTGAGACCAGCGCTCCTGCGCTCCAGCTGTCGGCAGGGATCCGGTCACTCTGGTCGATAGCTGCGTCCCGGCAGATGTGCAATAGGAGCAGGACCTGTGTGACGCGGTGGATCACGTGGTGCCGTGTAACTGCTGCTAGATGGAGGTACGGGTGGCAAAAAGGGCCGAAACCAACGCGTTTCGGAAAACTCAGCTTCTTTCTTCAGGTCCGGGACATATTGCTTATGACTAGAGTTGAGCGATACCGTCCGATACTTCAAAGTATCGGATCGGAATGGATCGGCCGATCTTTAAAAAAAGTATCGGTATCGCCGATTCCGATACCGGAAGTCCCATTCAAGTCTATGGGACTTCCGGTATCGGAATAAGAAAAACCCTGTTTTTGCCTTGTACAGCCTCTCTGGGGTCTGTACGGGCCTTTCGGGGGGCTGTGCCGGCCTGCCAGGGGGTCTGTGCAGGCTCCTGTGGTCTGTGCCGGCCTGACGGGGGGCTGTGCCGGCGGTCTGTGCAGGCTCCGGTGGGCTGTGCCGGCCTGCCGGGGGGCTGTGCCGGCCTGCCGGGGGGCTGTGCAGGCTCCGGGGGGCTGTGCCGGCCTGCCGGGGGGCTGTGCAGGCTCCGGGGGGCTGTGCCGGCCTGCCAGGGGGTCTGTGCAGGCTCCGGTGGTCTGTGCCGGCCTGCCGGGGGGCTGTGCCGCCCTGCCGGTGGTCTGTGCAGGCTCCGGTGGGCTGTGCCGGCCTGCCGGGGGGCTGTGCCGGCCTGCCGGGGGGCTGTGCAGGCTCCGGGGGGCTGTGCCGGCCTGCCGGGGGGCTGTGCAGGCTCCGGGGGGCTGTGCCGGCCTGCCAGGGGGTCTGTGCAGGCTCCGGTGGTCTGTGCCGGCCTGCCGGGGGGCTGTGCCGGCCTGCCGGTGGTCTGTGCAGGCTCCGGTGGGCTGTGCCGGCCTGCCGGGGGGCTGTGACGGCCTGCCGGGGGGCTGTGACGGCCTGCCGGTGGTCTGTGCAGGCTCCGGGGGGCTGTGCCGGCCTGCCGGGGGGCTGTGCCGGCCTGCCGGTGGTCTGTGCAGGCTCCGGGGGGCTGTGCCGGCATCGTCCAATGGGACTACAAGTCCCATCGGGCGATGCCTGCTACCATGACAGTGATTGACACATTAGCCAATGATGGGACAGTAGTAGTCCCATCATCCGGCTAATGTGTTGAATGTAAAAAAAAAAAAAAAAAATTACATGCTACATACATACAACATGCATACTACATACATGCTACATTCATACTACATACTACATACATGCTACATTCATACTACATAAATACTACATGCAACATACATACTACATATATACTACATGCATACTACATACACTCACTGGCCACTTTATTAGGTACACCATGCTAGTAAGGGGTTGGACCCCCTTTTGCCTTCAGAACTGCCTCAATTCTTCGTGGCAGAGATTCAACAAGGTGCTGGAAGCATTCCTCAGAGATTTTGGACCATATTGACATGATGGCATCACACAGTTGGCGCAGATTTGTCGGCTGCACATCCCTGATACAAATCTCCCGTTCCACCACATCCCAAAGATGCTCTATTGGATTGAGATCTGGTGACTGAGGAGGCCATTTGAGTACAGTAAACTCATTGTCATGTTCAAGAAACCAATCTGAGATGATTCGAGCTTTATGACATGGCGCATTATCCTGCTGAAAGTAGCCATCAGATGTTGGGTACATTGTGGTCATAAAGGGATGGACATGGTCAGCAACAATACTCAGGTAGGCTGTGGCGTTGCAACGATGCTCAATTGGTACCAAGGGGCCCAAAGAGTGCCCAGAAAAAATTCCCCACACCATGACACCACCACCACCAGCCTGAACCGTTGATACAAGGCAGGATGGATCCATGCTTTCATGTTGTTTACGCCAAATTCTGACCCTACCATCCGAATGTCGCAGCAGAAATCGAGACTCATCAGACCAGGCAACGTTTTTCCAATCTTCTACTGTCCAATTTCGATGAGCTTGTGCAAATTGTAGCCTCAGTTTCCTGTTCTTAGCTGAGAGGAGTGGTACCCAGTGTGGTCTTCTGCTGCTGTAGCCCATCTGCCTCAAAGTTCGACGCACTGTGCGTTCAGAGATGCTCTTCTGCCTACCTTGGTTGTAACGGGTGGCAATTTGAGTCACTGTTGCCTTTCTATCAGCTCGAACCAGTCTGCCCATTCTCCTCTGACCTCTGGCATCAACATGGCATTTCCGGCCACAGAACTGCCGCTCACTGGATTTTTTTTCTTTTTCGGACCATTCTCTGTAAACCCTAGAGATGGTTGTGCGTGAAAATCCCAGTAGATCAGCAGTTTCTGAAATTCTCAGACCAGCCCTTCTGGCACCAACAATCATGCCACGTTCAAAGGCACTCAAATCACCTTTCTTCCCCATACTGATGCTCGGTTTGAACTGCAGGAGATTGTCTTGACCATGTCTACATGCCTAAATGCACTGAGTTGCCGCCATGTGATTGGCTGATTAGAAATTAAGTCTTAACACACAGTTGGACAGGTGTACCTAATAAAGTGGCCAGTGAGTGTATATACTACATGCATGCTACATACATACTGCATGTTACATACATACTACATACATACCACATATATACTACATACATACTACATGCATGCTACATACATACCACATACATGCTACATGCTACATACATAACACATATATACTACATGCATGCTACATACATACTACATATATACTACATGCATGCTACATACATACTACATGCTACATACATACTACATGCTACATACATACTACATATATACTACATGCATGCTACATACATACTACATATATACTACATGCATGCTACATACATACTACATATATACTACATGCATGCTACATACATACTACATGCTACATACATACTACATGCTACATACATACTACATGCTACATACATACTACATATATACTACATGCATGCTACATACATACTACATATATACTACATGCATGCTACATACATACTACATGCTACATACATACTACATGCTACATACATACTACATGCTACATACATACTACATACATACTACATGCTACATACATACTACATATATACTACATGCATGCTACATACTACATGCTACATACATACTACATATATACTACATGCATGCTACATACATACTACATGCATGCTACATACATACTACATATATACTACATGCATGCTACATACATACTGCATGCTACATGCATGCTACATACATACTACATGCTACATACATACCACATATATACTACATACATACAATACATTCATACAATACATACATAGACATACAGTACATACTGTATAACATAGAGTAACATACTTACCAATACTTGTCACATTGTTCCCCGAAGCCATTGTCTTTTCCGGAATAAATATTAACATAACAAACCACAAAAATACTCACCCACGATCCGAAGCAGTCCACGAGTGTGTCCCACGACGATCTTGGGTACTTTTTTTTTTTTTAAGTGGCGGAGGAATACAGTGCGGAAGGATACCTACCTTCCGTCATTGGATTCCTGCAGCCCGTAGAGAACGGCAGCATCATCTGATGCTGCAGTTCTCTACCCAAGATCGTCGTGGGACACACTCGTGGACTGCTTCGGATCGTGGGTGAGTATTTTTGTGGTTTGTTATGTTAATATTTATTCCGGAAAAGACAATGGCTTCGGGGAACAATGTGACAAGTATTGGTAAGTATGTTACTCTATGTTATATGTACTGTATGTCTATGTATGTATTGTATGAATGTATTGTATGTATGTAGTATATATGTGGTATGTATGTAGCATGTAGTATGTATGTAGTATGTATGTAGCATGCATGTAGCATGCAGTATGTATGTAGCATGCATGTAGTATATATGTAGTATGTATGTAGCATGCATGTAGTATATATGTAGTATGTATGTAGCATGCATGTAGTATATATGTAGTATGTATGTAGAATGTAACATGTATGTAGTATGTATGTGGTATGTATGTAGCATGTAGTATGTATGTAGCATGCATGTAGTATATATGTAGTATGTATGTAGTATGTATGTAGTATGTATGTGGTATGTATGTAGCATGTAGTATGTATGTAGCATGCATGTAGCATGCATGTAGTATGTATGTAGCATGTATGTAGTATGTATGTAGCATGCATGTAGCATGTATGTAGTATGTATGTAGCATGTAGTATGTATGTAGCATGTAGCATGCATGTAGCATGCATGTAGTATATATGTAGTATGTATGTAGCATGTAGTATGTATGTAGCATGCATGTAGTATATATGTAGCATGTAGTATGTATGTAGCATGTAGTATGTATGTAGCATGCATGTAGTATGTATGTAGTATTTTTTTTTTTTTTAACATTTAACACATTAGCCGGATGATGGGACTACTACTGTCCCATCATTGGCTAATGTGTCAATCACTGTCATGGTAGCAGGCATCGCCAGATGGGACTTGTAGTCCCATCGGACGATGCTTGCACAGACCCCCGGACATCAGCACAGCCCCCCGGCAGGCCGGCACAGCCCCCCGGCAGGCCGGTACAGACCCCCACAGGGTGCACAGACCACCGGCAGGCCGGCACAGCCCCCCGGCAGGCCGGTACAGACCCCCACAGGGTGCAC
The DNA here is from genome assembly GCF_039654945.1 of Dendrobates tinctorius. Classification (NCBI taxonomy): domain Eukaryota; kingdom Metazoa; phylum Chordata; class Amphibia; order Anura; family Dendrobatidae; genus Dendrobates; species Dendrobates tinctorius. The sequence goes on from NW_027361944.1 coordinate 1,701,903, forward strand.
AGACCACCGGCAGGCCGGCACAGCCCCCCGGCAGGCCGGTACAGACCCCGGGCAGTCCACATAGCCCCCCGGCAGGCCGGCAGAGACCCCCGGAAGGCCCGAAATGACGGCGCATCATGATGCGCACACACCGCGCATCATGATGACGTCAGGCTGTCAATCAACTTTGAACTTCCGATTCCGATGCCGAATTCCGATATTGAAAAAATATCGGAAGTCGGTATCGGAATTCCGATACAGCAAGTATCGGCCGATACCCGATACTTGCGGTATCGGAATGCTCAACACTACTTATGACCATTTAATATTTTCACCCAATTGTGTTCTATGTACATATTAATCCTTTACTTCTAGGAGAATTCTATTCGGGTACATGCCATCTCTCCTTGGTTAATCAACTGTTTGAGTGCAATACTTACTATTTCCATTAACTACCATTTTTTTCACAGCTTTGTACTGGGCGATTTGAAATATATTCATTAAGATATAATAATCACTATTTATTTCTCAGCTATTTATCTCCACGATTGGGCTAACTGCAGTTTATTGTTTATTCTTGTCAGGTTTTACCTATTAAATATTCTTCTATTTGTCTCATTAATAAGTGACTAGCTTTTCTCCCACATCTTGGTTTTTTCAGCGCGAGGCTATCACAAATATTTATAATCCTTTCGATTTCCTTGTGGTTGGTATCTAGAGTCGCAGCAGTTACAAAACCTTTTACACAGGCGCCACTTTATCGCTATCCTTCATTTTTTGTTTTTAACAATTTTTCCCTGGATCTGTAGCTGGATATTTCCTGCTTTTGAATTGCCTCCTATATACAGTATGAGCCTGCACATTGCTACCTATATACAGTATGAGTCTGCACATAGTCTCCTATATACAGTATGAGCCTGCACATAGCCTCCTATATACAGTAGCAAAAAAAAAAAATGATTGAATGATAGTAATGGTTTTGGGTCCTTTCTGTAAAAATCGTATGGGTATCTTTTTAGTCTTGGTTTTAGTTTTCTGTTTTTAATTATTTTTTCCTGTGCTTATACTCCAGTTCTCCATCTTCGCATCGCAATATATGATCTGGCATGGAATTCATTGTTGAGGGCATTTCAAGATTTTATGAAGAAACACTCCTCTCACAAGAAATCTACGGCTCTTTTCGTACCCATTGGGTCTTCAATATTTCATATTTGTTCACATTTTTATTCATTTTTTCTTTTTTGTTTATTTCATTTACATTTTTATTTGTTTTATTTTTATATATATTTTTTTCACTCATTTATTTTTTTCACAATTTTCTTTGTGTATTTGTGCTATGTATTATGCATTATACATAATTGTGTGTATAATTACTTTATGATATATGACATTTGATGTATGTATTGAATGCCATGTGTTATTTTTATGTACATTTGTTTTTTAACAGAGACATGATATATAGTTGTTATAGTTATAAAATTTATTGCTTGCATAGTGTGCTTATAATTGACACATATGTGTGTGCCTTTGCACTCTATGTCAGGCACACACATAAAAGGCAAATGCAATTCTAGGATGTATTAACAGAAGCATACAGTCTAGATCACGTGAAGTCATTATTTCCCTCTACTCCTCTTTGGTCAGACCTCATCTGGAATATTGTGTCCAGTTTTGGGCACCACATTTTAAAAAAACACATCAACAAACTGGAGCAAGTTCAGAAAAGAGCGACCAGAATGGTGACCAGTCTGCAAACCATGTCTTATGAGGAAAGGTTGCAGGATTTGGGAATGTTTAGTTTGCAAAAGAGAAGACTGAGAGGAGACTTAATAGCTGTCTACAAATATCTAAAGGGCTGTCACATTGTAGAAGGATCAACTTTATTCTCATTTGCACAAGGAAAGACTAGAAGCAATGGGATGAAACTGAATGGGAGGAGACACAGATTAGATATTAGAAAAAACTTTTTGACAGAGTGATCAATGAGTGGAACAGGCTGCCACGAGAAGTGGTGAGTTCTCCTTCAATGGAAGTCTTCAAACAGAGGCTGGACAGACATCTGACTGGGATGATTTAGCGAATCCTGCTTTGAGCAGGGGGTTGGACCAGATGGCCCAGGAGGTCCCTTCCAACTCTACGATTCTATGATTCAGGCATATTCACTTTAATGGTTCATACACACCGCTATAATTATTTCAGCATCATTATGTTTTATCCCCTCACTTTCAACACTTGCTATCACTTTAAGTAGTGATTATTATTCTTCATAATTATTTTATTTTCTTGTCCTCACTTGAGCGCATGCCCAGTTCTGTCCTCCCTAGGAGCCGTCTGACGTGCTCAGTCTGGTATGTGGCTGTCTCTGGCTGTTTTGCAGCTTGAGCCGCTTTCATGCTGATGAGCGCTGATCATAGACTCCCTGTTCATAGTGGGGACTCAACAGCGCATGCACCGATAATGCTGTGGACGTTTAGAACTGGATACTATTGACGTCATTGTGGACACTACAGCGCAGGTCCGGAATTTTACAAGCTTTATTAGGGAAAGCGGTTTATTGGTTGACCGCACTATATAAACTAGATCCGGGGCACTTGTAAACCACGCCTCCTGAGGAAGCTGCGGCGTAACGCGCATAGGGGCGGCAGGTTTTACAGCGACATACACTACACATGTAAGTTGTTACTTTCTAATGCAGTCCTTGTATCTTACTCTGGAATTTGTATAGACAGTTTTTACTCTGTGTACACTTAACGCCTACCAGGCTTATTTGATACAAGGCACTTGTGCACTTTATATTCAGCAGTTTACTCTGGGCACTTATTGTATGCAAAACCTTATCTGGGCATACATATTATGTAAATGGGGAGTTTGCGGTTTACTATGCATTCTATTTGTGAAAGGAAAGCAAAGAAACTACATGTTTTATACAGATAAAAACTTTATTAACTGTCAAGGTGCTGGTTTACTTATATTGTGTTTATGTCTGCTGTAACTTGCATTTAGCATTTATGCTCTGTTAATTATTCTAAATAAATTATTTAGCTTGAAAAACTCCAATTTTGATCTCTTGTGATGCTTAATAGCTCATTTATGAGATTTTTTTTGCTACTATATTTCCAGTGAGTTGAGCCTTTGAAGATTTTTTTCCAGTATTTGGGATATATTTGTACTTTATCCTATATACAGTATGAGTGTCAGAGACACCGCACTACACTTGCTCATAGAGCCAGTGCGCGTGTCCTGAGTACAGAAGCAGTGCTAAACGAGGTACAGGAGGAATAAACAGACGGGAGGTCAGACAAAGCCAAAGGTCATACACAGGATCACAGTACAGTACCAGGGATGCGACAGAGCGGATAATCAGGGCCAAGCCGAGATCAAAACCAAACAGACATATAAGGTACCAGGCAGAATCCAAAGCGATATCCAGAGAACAGACCGAGTCATACACAGAGAATCAAGTAACCAGAACACAGCACAAACACACTTAGGGGTCACCACACAAATGCCAAGGGCAAGAGTATAACTGACAGGGATGGGAGCGTCCTGAGGCTATAAGAAGCCTCCCCCAGACCCAGGGAGAGGCCACAATCATAGCCCCAGGTGTGCAGGTAAGCCTGCATCGGGATCACAACCTTTAACCCCAGAAATGCCAATCATCAGCACTGGTTCCAAACATTAACCCCACGTGTGCGAGTCAAACCCGCACTGAGATCATGACAGTACCCCCCTCTCAACGGGGGGCCTCTGGACCCCCAGGCTTGCCCGGGTACTTAGCATGGAAAGCCCGTACCAGGCGATCAGCATGCATCAACCGGGCCGGTACCCAGGACCTGTCCTCCGGTCCATACCCCTTCCAATGAACCAGGTACTGTACCGACCGCCGTACCAACCTGGAATCTACGATATGACCAACCTCGTACTCCACCTGCCCCTCGACCAAAACAGGAGAAGCAGCAGACTCGGAGTCTTCCCGGACTGCTTCAAAAGGTTTCAGTAGAGATTTGTGGAAGACGTTAGGGATCTTGAAAGAGGGTGGAAGGCACAGCCTATACGCCACTGGATTGATTTTTTCCACAATCTTGTACGGGCCAATGAATTTGGGTCCTAACTTGGCTGACGGAATCTTTAACTTAATGTTTCGCGTGGAGAGCCAAACTTTCTCTCCCACCCGAAACATGGGACCAGGTGTTCGTTTCCTGTCCGCGAAATACTTATACCTGCCTTGAGACCTGGATATACGCCGCTGGACTTCTGCCCATGTATTTTTTAACCGCTGAACAGAGTCCTCAGCCCCGGGGCACCCCGAATCCAGACGAGAAAACTCACCGAAATGAGGACTGAACCCATAGTTAATCAAGAAAGGGGACCTACCAGTGGATTGACTCACCCGACTATTGAAGGCAAATTCAGCTAACGGCAGTGCATCACACCAGTCACTCTGTCTAGCAGAGGTTAGACACCTGAGGATCTGTTCCAGGGACTGGTTAGTGCGCTCCGTCTGCCCATTGCTCTCAGGATGGTATGCAGACGAAAAGGACAGAGACATACCTAATTTTTTGCAGAAAGCACGCCAAAACTTAGCCACAAACTGCACACCACGATCAGACATCACATTCAGGGGTACCCCATGCAACCGGATCACATGCTGCACAAACAACCTGGACAACGTCTCAGCTGACGGTAGTGCGGACAGGGGTACGAAATGAGCCTGCTTAGAAAACCTGTCCACCACTACCCATACCACTGTATTACCCTTAGATGGAGGGAGATTGGTAACAAAATCCATGGATAAGTGAGTCCATGGCCTTTCGGGCACTGCCAAGGGTATCAGCTCCCCTGCCGGCCGGCTATGAGAGCTTTTAGAACGAGCGCAGACCCCACAACCAGCAATGAATTTTTTTATGTCCGAACCAAGGGTAGGCCACCAAAAGATCCTAGCCACCGCCAGATGTGTGGCTGAAATACCAGGGTGAGCACTCAGCTTGGATTCATGGAACTCCTGCAAGAGTTTCAGGCGAAGTTGCTCTGGGACAAACAACTTCCCCTCCGGCTTGGCCGCCGAGGCCTGCGACTGTGCCCCCTGAATCTCCCGTTCAAATTCAGATGAGACCTCTGCTATCACAACACCAGGGTGAAGAATGGAGGACGGTGGCTCAGGGGGCGACACCGGCTGAAAACTGCGTGATAAGGCGTCAGCCTTGACATTTTAAGACCCTGGACGAAATGTAATTGTAAACTGAAAACGGGGAAAAAAAAGTGACCAACGGGCTTGTCTTGGCATTAGTCTTTTAGCAGACTCAATGTACGACAAATTTTTGCGATCCGTGATCACCGTAACCGGGTGACTGGCCCCCCTCCAAAAAGTGCCTCCATTCTTCAAACGCCAATTTGACCGCAAGAAGCTCTCTATTGCCTACGTCGTAATTTCTTTCCGCAGCAGAGAACTTCTTGGAAAAGAAAGCACATGGCCTGAGGTTGGTTAGAGTGGCAGGCCCTTGGGACAACACCGCCCCCACCCCCACCTCAGAGGCATCCACTTCCACGACAAATGGTTTGGATGGATCTGGCTGCACTAACACAGGAGCAGACATAAAACATTTTTTCAGCGTCGCAAAGGCCGCTTTTGCGAGCGAGGACCAATTTCTCACATCCGCACCTTTGCATGTTAGATCCGTGAGAGGTTTGACCACTTGTGAAAACCCCTGGATAAATTTGCGGTAATAATTGGCGAACCCCAAGAAGCGCTGAAGACCCTTAAGATCTCGGGGTTGCACCCAATCCGCAATGGCCTGCACCTTCTTGGGGTCCATGCGAAAACCCTCACCGGATACAATTAACCCCAAAAAGGACAACTCTTGTACACAGAATACACATTTTTCCAATTTGGCATACAAATGATTTTCTCTCAGCCTTTGGAGCACAGTTCGTACATGTTCCAAATGAGAATACTTGTCGGGGGAATATATCAAAATATCATCTAAGTAGCTAACGACAAAACGACCAATGAGATCTGAGAATACCACGTTGATGAAATTCTGAAATATGGCAGGGGCGTTGGTAAGACCAAACGGCATGACTACATTTTCAAATAGTCCCTCGGTCGTGAGGAACGCGGTTTTCCATTCATCCCCCTCTCGGACCCTTATCAAATTATATGCCCCCCGAAGGTCCAGTTTAGAAAACCACTTTGCCCCTGATAGTTGGTTACATAAATCGGGAATCAACGGAAGGGGGTACGTATTCCGTACAGTAATTTGATTAAGCTCCCGGAAGTCGAGACAGGGACATAACCCGCCATCTTTTTTCTTTACAAAAAAGAAACCTGCCGCCACAGGTGAGACTGAAGGACGTATGTGTCCTTTGCGCAGACTTTCAGTAATGTACTCCTTCATAGCCAAGCGCTCAGGACCGGACAAATTAAACAGACGGGCTTTGGGTAATTTAGCCCCCGGGGCCAGCTCAATAGCGCAGTCAAAGGGTCTATGTGGCGGTAACGTCTCGGCCTCGCTTTCGGAGAATACATCTTCGAAGTCCTTCAGGCATTCCGGAATACCTTCCAGCTCGACAGATGATACAGACACAGATTTAACAGGTTCAACCAGCAGTGCGGCTTTATCATATAACTCAAAATCATTAAACCCCCATTGTACAATCTCCCCCGTTTTCCAGTTAATAACTGGGTTATGGTGTTGTAACCAGGGCATGCCCAACACCAACCCTGCAGGTAGATTGTCCAGCACACAACAACTTATGTTTTCCACATGAGTAGCGCCCACTCTGAGCGAAAACACATCAGACATAAAGCGAATTCCCTCCTTAGTGAGGGGAGATGAGTCAATGGCCATCACCTTGATCGGAACCTTGAGCCTAACTGTCCCTATCTTGCAGTGTGTGACCAATTGGGAGTCAATAAGATTAATAGATGATCCGCAGTCCACAAAGGCTGTAGAGGAAAAAGAACTACCATCCACAACCAGTTCCACAGGCAGTACTACTTTAGAAGACGAGGAAAATGGTACCTGAGGGTCTGAGCAGCCTCCCCGTTGACTACCCAGACCTAGTCGTTTCCCGCCGACCGGGTTTGAAGACGGGCAATTCGGGCACTCCCTTTTCCAATGTCCCGTTTTACCGCAGTAAAAGCATAACTGCTTGTCCTTCCGGCGTTTCCTCTCCGTATCCTTCAGGGAGAGGGCGCCTACATCCATGGGCTCAGGGGCAGTCTCTTTTCCACTGGGGAATAATGGAGTATCCACCTGCATCACCCCTCTGGCCCGCAGCCTGCGGTCCATCCGGACGGCCTGGGTCATGGCGTCCTCGAGAGAGTTAGGTGGGGGATGTAACGCCAAGGCATCCAGCCGCTCGGACAAGCCTCTGCGAAAGAGTCCTCGGAGTGCGGCGTCGCTCCAAGAGACCTCTGCCGCCCAGTGGCGGAACTCAGAACAAAACCACTCAGCTGTGTGTTTCCCCTGACAGACACTCATCACCATGTCCTCTGCCAATCGCACTCGGTCAGGTTCATCATAAATGTGCCCAAGGGCCTCAAAGAATGCGTTCACTAACATACGTTCAGGAGCAGAGGAAGACAGAGAGAAAGCCCATGCTTGCGGAGCCCCCCGAAGTAGGGAAATAATGACCCCCACCCTCTGGAACTCATCCCCAGAAGAGCGGGGCCTTAGAGAAAAAAAAAGCTTGCATCCTTCTCTGAAAGACCTGAACTCCTTTTTATCCCCTGAGAAAAGGTCTGGTAACTTGACCTGAGATTCGGGGGATGCTAATGACACATCCCTACCCCCAGAACCAGAAGCCCCTGCATCAACAGCCCCCTGCACAGTAACCACCAACTGTTGCTGGGTATGGGCCATCGTGCGTTGTTCCACATTGAGCTTATGGAACATTTGGGTCAGGTGCTTGACCTGATCAGCCAAGGCTTGTATGGGATCCATGAGGATAACACACACTTTTTTTTTTTTTTCTTCAGAAAAAAAAAACCTGAAAGGGTCAGTTATAATGTCAGAGACACCGCACTGCACTTGCTCATAGAGCCAGTACGCGTGTCCTGAGTACAGAAGCAGTGCTAAACGAGGTACAGGAGGAATAAACAGACGGGAGGTCAGACAAAGCCAAAGGTCATACACAGGATCACAGTTCAGTACCAGGAATGAGACAGAGCAGATAATCAGGGCCAAGCAGAGATCAAAACCAAACAGACATATAAGGTACCAGGCAGAATCCAAAGCGATATCCAGAGAACAGACCGAGTCATACACAGAGAATCAAGTAACCAGAACACAGCACAAACACACTCAGGGGTCACCACACAAATGCCAAGGGCAAGAGTATAACTGACAGGGATTGGAGCGTCCTGAGGCTATAAGAAGCCTCCCCCAGACCCAGGGAGAGGCCACAATCATAGCCCCAGGTGTGCAGGTAAGCCTGCATTGGGATCACAACCTTTAACCCCAGAAATGCCAGTCATCAGCACTGGTTCCAAACATTAACCCCACGTGTGCGAGGCAAACCCGCACTGAGATCATGACAATGAGCCTGTACATCGATTCCTATATACAGTATGAGGCTGCATATAGCCTCCTATATACAGTATGAGCCCACATAGCCTCCTGTATACAGTATGAGGCCGCATATAGCCTTCTATATACAGTATGAGCCTGCACATTGCTTCTATATACAATATGAGCCCACATAGCCTCCTATATACAGTATGAGCCTGCACATCGCTTCCTATATACAGTATGAGGCCACATATAGCCTCCTATATACATTATGAGCACCCACATATAGCCTCCTGAATACAGTTTTTGCCTCCTATATACAGTATGAGCCTGCACATTGCTTCCTATATACAGTATGAGCCTGCACATAGCCTCCTATATACAGTATGAGCCTGTACATCACTTCCTATATACAGTATGAGCACCCACATATAGCCTGCTATGTACAGTATGAGCCTGCGCATTGCTTCCTATAAACAGTATGAGCATCCACATAGCCTCCTAAGTACAGTATGAGCCTGCACATCGCTTCCTATAAACAGTATGAGCCTGCAAATCGCTTCCTATATACAGTATGAGCCCACATATAGCCTCCTGAATACAGTATTTGCCTCCTATATACAGTGTGAGTCCCCATATAGCCTTCTATATACAGTATGAGCCTGCACATCGCTTCCTATATACAGTATGAGGCCACATATAGCCTCCTATATACAGTATGAGCACCCACATATAGCCTCCTGTATATAGTATGATGCTGCATATAGCCTACTATATACAGTATGAGCCTGTACTTCGCTTCCTATATACAGTATGAGGCCGCATATAGCCTCCTATATACAGTATGAGCACCCACATATAGCCACCTGAATGCAGTGTTTACCTCCTATATACAGTATGAGCCTGCACATTGCTTCCTATATACAGTATGAGCCTGCACATAGCCTCCTATATACAGTATGAGCCTGTACATCGCTTCCTATATACAGTATGAGGCTGCATATAGCCTTCTATGTACAGTATGAGCCCACATAGCTTCCTGTATACAGTATGAGGCCGCATATAGCCTTCTATACACAGTATGAGGCCGCATATATTCTCCTATATACAGTATGAGCCTGCACATTGCTTCCTATATACAATATGAGCCCACATAGCCTCCTATATACAGTATGAGCCTGCACATCACTTCCTATATACAGTATGAGGCCACATATAGCCTCCTATGTACGGTATGAGCCTGCACATCGCTTCCTATATACAGTATGAGGCCGCATATAGCCTCCTATATACAGTATGAGCACCCACATATAGCCTCCTGAATACAGTTTTTGCCTCCTATATAAAGTATGACCCTGCACATTGCTTCCTATATACAGTATGAGCCTGCACATAGCCTCCAATATACAGTATGAGCCTGTATATCACTTCCTATATACAGTATGAGGCCGCATATAGCCTCCTATATACAGTATGAGCATCCACATATAGCCTCCTATGTACAGTATGAGCCTGCACATTGCTTCCTATAAACAGTATGAGCATCCACATAGCCTCCTATGTACAGTATGAGCCTGCACATCGCTTCCTATAAACAGCATGAGCCTTCAAATCGCTTCCTATATACAGTATGAGCCCACATATAGCCTCCTGAATACAGTGTTTGCCTCCTATATACAGTGTGAGTCCCCATATAGCTCCTATATACAGTATGAGCCCCTATATAGCATCCTTTATCTAACTGCATTTACCTTGGTATCATTAATTTTCTATGAGACTGCTCTGTTCTCATATTGTGCATTTATGCATTTAGTAGGGCTTAATGGAATGATTGCGCTTGTTACACATCAACTCTAGATGCGCTCACTTATTAGACTTTGGTTGGGGCAACTTTAAAATATAATAATGATAATGGTCCTGTCTAGTGACAAGTTTATTTTACAGGCTTCTGGAGAAAGGCACAATACCAGTCATTCAAGGGTTAATTCTTTGGAACACTGAGAGGGACTTTCTAGCCAATGAAACCACAGTATAAAACACCTGTGATAACTATGGCAACTGCGCTGATGTCATAAACACATGCATCTATGATGCAGGAGAAGATTCCAGAACCACAAGTCATTCAGCCGTAGACGGAGCCATACTTGATGTGTCTGGAGACCTGGAGCTTCATCACTCCACAATGGGAGGAAGGGGACACCGCCTAGCCAGCCAGATCAGCCATAGCGCCTAGTCAGCCAGATCAGCCATACCGCCTAGCCAGCCAGATCAATGGGGTGACAGATGTTGCAGCCAGATCTCCCTCACGTCCGGTACTGGCCGCCTTCACTTTATGTGTACGGCCTGGAGAGGTCGCATTAGGCTTCTCCAAAACAAATATGACACAATGTACAAATTCAGGTACAATTTGCTGTTACATGTTGGCACTAACCTTCTAAGCCCAAGGGAAGGGCAGTCCTGCAGCCATGGTTCCCTAGAGGTTTCCACCACAGGGGGTTTTTCCTCTCCTGAGTGCTGAAGGACGATTCTTCGTGAGTCGGGGGTTCTGCCATTTTCAGTGTCTCTTTCATAGTAATTGGCTGATTCTAAATTTCAGACACTGAAAGAAATAATAATGATGAGATTTGGAATAAAATTCGGTCAATTTAACATCCAATAAAAGTGTTTTGTGTGTTTCTTTCACAATCTTCGGTTGGTGATATTTTGTTGGGGATCAGGATCCAGCATCTATGATCAAGCCATGAAGCCAGATATGAAGTCAGAGCAATTTAACCCTGCGCTGGAAGACAGGACGGAGCAGAGATGACAAAGTGTGACTGCACAATTAGCACAAGTTCACACTCTTCCTCCCATTCAGATACACGAGGGGATTCAAGGCCGAGTTGGGACTAAAAAGCAGCCCTGGCACACAAAATTCACCAGCCCACATACAATAAGTGTCCTCAACCCAAATCGTAGAACACTGATAGGTCATGTAGGATTTTGCTTTATCCGTTACCAGGGCTGAAACAAAGTATTTTGGGTGCCCAAGGCAGATGAAGCCGAAGGCGCCCATTTTGCATCTCTACCCAGCTAATTCTTCCCTTTTCCATTAGGTCTATGACATCATGTGATTAATAACTGATGAGCTGAATCCTTCTAAGTCAGGCCCATATACATTTGTATCTCATGAACCTACAACTCCCAGTATGTCCTTAACAATGGTAAGGAGATGCTGGGAGTTATCAGTCTTTATCAGACTGTGGACTATACAGGAACCATAGTACTGATGAGACGCAGTCAGTACCAATAGCTAAAAATGTACATCCTGGTACCTTATAGGTGACCTCTTCTTAGATTGAGTCTTTTCTTTCTCTTAGGCCTGTTTCACACTTCAGTTTTCTGGCGTTAGTCAAAATCCGCCAGTGTGCAAAAACGGATCCGTTTCCGTTTTGTGGCAAACGGATGCAACTGGATCCGTTTTTTGTACGGATCCGCTTTAGACGCTAGTGCATGAAATTTAAAGTAAGGCCTGTTTCACGAGAGAGAGATATTTAGCTGCCAGAGTGGGATTTGGGGTTAAATATCATGAAAGGACATTCATTCGGGCATGCTCAGTATAAAAAGGAGGATCCGTTGGCGGATTCCATCAATTAACGGTTGGCAACAGATCCATCGCCTTTTCTCATCCACATCTCGCTTCTTAAGGCCCCTTTCACACTCCAGTCTTTTGCAATCAGTCACAATCCGTCAAAGTTTTCAGATTCGTCAAGTGGACGGATCCTGCGTATATTGCAAAAAACTGATGCACTGGATCCGTTTTTATGACTGATCCGTTGTAGCAGCCTTGCTGTACGAATTAAAGAAACAGAATTCTGGAGAGAGAGAGAGAGAGAGAGAGAGAGGGATTTTGTGCCAGAATAGAAAAAGCAGCCGCAGGGGTTAAAATAAAGGAAGAAAAATGATTCCGGTCATGCTCAGTTTTAAAAGACGGAATCCGTCGCTATCCGACTTTTCGACGTACACAAAAAACGTTCATCTGTCCCTTGTCTCCGGCCGACGGACAGAGATTTTCTGACGGATCCGTTGGACGACGGATGAAACGTGTGGCCATCCGTCACAATCTGTCACTAATACAAGTCTATGAGAAAAAACGGATCCAGCATGAAAAAATGATGGAAAGCCAAAATTATAAATATATATATTGTATACCAAATTATAATGTGATGACATAAAAATCTGAATAATAAATATATCAATACATCTTGCCAAAATTAGTATAATATAAACACAAAAAATAGAATACAAAATCTATATCAAAAAGTGCTAAGTGCTAAAATATAAAATCTGAATACAAACAATAAATAAATCAATACATCTTGCCAAAATTTGTATAATATCAGCACCAGAAAAAAATAAATAAAAAATATGTAAAAAAAATGCTAAGTGCTAAAATATATCGCTCAAAAAACTTTTTTAAACATTTTTTTCGCTCAAAAAACTTTTTTCTATTAATAATGTGTAAGTTAAATATATAGTGTAGACAATAATATTGTGGAAAGTACTACCATAATATTCTAAAAATTGCACTAAAAAGTGCTATAGTGCTGTAAAACAAAAATTGTGCAAAAGTGATAAGTATTGCAAGATATAGAATTAAATCCACTGTAAATGATTCAGTACTATAAAGTGCTAGAGGACAAAACATACTATGCACATTGAAAATAAATGAATATACAAGTATAACCAAGAAATAATGTTCTACAAAAAGTACTGCAGTGCTATGGATGAATTGCAGAGTACTGCAAAATATGAGGGATAAATAGAAATGAAAGTTTACATATACTAAAATATGCCAAGATATAAATTACTATAATATGACCCAGTAATATAAGGTGCTATAGTGCTACACCGCCATACACATTAAGTTTGGAGCTGTGACCAAGCTCACCCCAGCGAAGAGCGCTTGACACTGGACGCCAGAGTCCGTGGCTGCACGGGTACAACAGTCTCAGCAGCCAAATCCGGAGGGCAGGAGACTGCAGGCCTCCTGACCCCATCACACACCTGAACGCAGAGCAGCATACCAGAGCCGGAGCCACCACGAAGAAGTGACACCTGTGAAAGGCTCAAGCTGCCTGCCATACAGGCAAGGACTAAAGAACCGTAAGGAACAGAGGACTGAGCATAGCTTTAGACCTCATGGGAAAGCGCAGAAAGGAGGCCTCCAACCCATCTGGCTTAGTGGATCCTAAATTGCTTCCAGGCTGGCTGGATCTCCATTACCATCTGTACTCAGTGCCCTGGTTTGCAACTCAAAATGTGAGTAAAAGCGTAAAGACTGCACCCTGCTGTGTTCTCCTGTTTATTTGCTGCATCACCTCAGCCCTGCATTACATCCATCATCACCATCTTTTACAATATAATTGCCCTGGGACTTAGCTCTACCTGTGGAGAGCTGTACCAACTCTGCTGCATCACCATCAGCCTCAGCGGTCTTTTTAAGCAGCGTCGGCTATCAATTGCCGAATCCCACAGGTGGCGTCACAAACTATATCTTATATAGGGTCCAGGATCCAGCAGGATGATGAGGAGCTCTCCTAGCCAGCGTCCTCTTCCGTTCACGGCATAGCCACGCCAACCTTGAGATTGTTGATATCTTTCAACAATTTTGGTTCTCAAGTCCTCACAGTTCTCATCTTCTCTTTATGTCCTCCATGCTTAGTGTGGCACAGAGACATACTTTGCAAAGATTGAGTCAACTTCTCCCCTTTTTATCTGGTGTCAGGTGTTATTTTCATATTGCCCCCAATTGGTTTTAAATTCTGCCTGGAATCTGCCTTAAAAAGAGCCTCAAAACCACTGCAAAAAGTGAATATAATCCACAGCAATCACATACAATGATCCCCCACTTATCGCGGGCATTACATTCTAAACCTCCAACACGATAGTTGAAAATCTGCCAAGTAAGAAATTTACATTTATTTTAGCATTTATATATTTTAAGGATTTTCAAACCCCTCCCACACACTTATTTATTATTACCAGTCCCTTATTAAATGACCCCAGTTCCTTATTAACCTTTTGCACCTTTTTATAAACACTACTTATGTTCTTAAACAAATTCTACATGATGAAGATGATGAATTAGCTGTGTAGTACTGATGATTGAAGGTGATGAAAACGGGATGAATGTACAGTACTGTACTGCACAGCATGGAAGAGCATTACAGCTCTCCTATTGGCACCACTTCATCAGGAGCTTCTTCAGGTGAGGCAGTAGTATCTTCAGCCTCATCCGTAACTTTTGCTACCACTAAATGCGTAACCAACCTCTTGTTCGAGTGATGAACATAGTCATGGAGAGATGCTGGTTCTGCTTCTTATGAACCATACAGAGGTCCTATTCCTCAGCCAATCGATGAAGTACATTGTCCATTATGACCATGATTACAAGTCGATCAAGTGTTAGGCCAACCTCCTCCTCTTCTTAAACCCGTTGTTCAAACTGTTCCTCATCCTCTTCTTCACTTGCTGAAGGGTGTTTCCGTCTTCAGTAGTCATGTCACTGAAGCCCTCTCCTCTCGGTATTTTCACCAGCTTCACAGCCTAATCCACCGCAGAGTGATACATTTCATCAAGAGAAAGTCTGACACATCATTTTCTTTATGGTTTTTTGAACATTTTTTCAATATATTTTTTGTTTTTAAATATTTGATAGACTCGAAAAAACAAGAAGTGGGAGAAAAGGTAGTCACTTATTAAAGAGACAAGTAGAAGAATATTTACCGTATACATTCGTGTATAAGCCGAGTTTTTCAGCACTTTTTTTGTGCTGTAAACACCCCCCCTTGGCTTGTACACGAGTCACGGTCCCAGAAAGCCGGCAGAGGAGGGGAGCAGCAGGTCACAGAGGCCACCAGCTTCCAGCACACCATACTCACATGCCTGCACGCCTCTCCGCTCCCTTAGGCGTGGAGCGCATATTCATTACCTTAATGAGCAGTACCACGTGATCACTCGACAGGAAGGGCTGCAGGCTCCGGCAGCCAGAACGAGCTGCAAAGCCACCAGGGAGGTAAAAAGGATGGTTTTACCAGTTATAGGGCGTGCTGGGTCTGCTGGACAATTGTTTCTCCAAGGATCATCGTGGATACAGGGACCTCATTGCCTACTGATCAGGCACCAGGAAGCCCTGGATGAGATCTGGAGTTTCCGCTGTGGAGTCTCTGATACTTGCCTGGAGTTCATCCTGAGCCCTATATACAGTATGGAAGAGGACATGGGGGGGCTCTGTAGGGGAGGACATGGGGGGACTCTGTAGGGGAGGACATGGGGGGACTCTGTAGGGGAGGACATGGGGGGACTCTGTAGGGGAGGACATGGGGGGACTCTGTAGGGGAGGACATGGGGGGACTCTGTAGGGGAGGACATGGGGGGACTCTGTAGGGGAGGACATGGGGGGACTCTGTAGGGGAGGACATGGGGGGACTCTGTAGGGGAGGACATGGGGGGACTCTGTAGGGGAGGACATGGGGGGACTCTGTAGGGGAGGACATGGGGGGACTCTGTAGGGGAGGACATGGGGGGACTCTGTAGGGGAGGACATGGGGGGACTCTGTAGGGGAGGACATGGGGGGACTCTGTAGGGGAGGACATGGGGGGACTCTGTAGGGGAGGACATTGGGGGACTCTGTAGGGGAGGACATGGGGGGACTCTGTAGGGGAGGACATGGGGGGCACTCTGTAGGG
This sequence comes from Dendrobates tinctorius, assembly GCF_039654945.1. Classification (NCBI taxonomy): domain Eukaryota; kingdom Metazoa; phylum Chordata; class Amphibia; order Anura; family Dendrobatidae; genus Dendrobates; species Dendrobates tinctorius. Next base: position 1,718,126 of record NW_027361944.1, read on the forward strand.
GAGGACATGGGGGGACTCTGTAGGGGAGGACATGGGGGGACTCTGTAGGGGAGGACATGGGGGGACTCTGTAGGGGAGGACATGGGGGGACTCTGTAGGGGAGGACATGGGGGGACTCTGTAGGGGAGGACATGGGGGGACTCTGTAGGGGAGGACATGGGGGGACTCTGTAGGGGAGGACATGGGGGGACTCTGTAGGGGAGGACATGGGGGGACTCTGTAGGGGAGGACATGGGGGGACTCTGTAGGGGAGGACATGGGCTGTGCAGGGGAGGACATGGGGGGCTGTGCATGGGAGGACATGGGGGCTCTGTAGGAGGGACATGGGGGGCTGTGCAGGGGGGTAAATGGGGAGGCTGTGTAGGGGAAGACATGGGAGACTGTGCTGGGGGGTACATGGGGAGGCTGTGTAGGGGAGGACATGGGGGGCTGTGCAAGGGGAGAACATGAGGGCTCTGTAGGGAGTGCACTGTGGGTCTGTGCAGGGGGAGGACACGTGGGTCTCCTTACACTGTTTTATGGTGCGGCTCTATGCAGGGCAGTGGTGGAGGTTCAGTAGGGTCATCAAGCTAACACATACATATATATAGAGAACTGCAAGAAGATGAAAGTCTAGAAAATTAGAAATAATAACAGCAGAGTTAGTAGCAGACTAAAAATTAGATCTTTGAGTGTAGTGTGGGCTCTTCGGATGCTTCCGAAATATCAACGACCAAAGGGGCCGCAAATTTTTCGACCGCCCCGGGCGTCACAAACAGTTGCTACGCCACTGAGCTGCAGGAATGTATAATGTGTATAAAGTGCACAGTAATGAATGTTCTAAATATTCACTGTCATTACCAAGAATTATCCATGTTATATGGCTGGAACAAGATGCAGTGCCACCGACGGCGCGCAGGCAGGTAAATAGGATGGTTTTTTTCTTAACAGGAATCATACATACAAAGATATGGGATAAGGAGCCATGCATACAATGACAGGGACGGGGGAAACATGCATACCACGGTAGGGATGAGTGGTCAATGCACACCCAGCTTATACTCAAGTCAATAAGTTTACCCAGTTTTTCGTGGCAAAAGTAGGTGCCTCGGCTTATACTCGGGTCGGCTTATACTCGAGTATATACGGTAATAGGTAAAACCTGACAAGAATAAACAATAATTTGCAGTTATCCCAATCGTGGGGATAAATAGCTGAGAAATAAATAGTGATTAGTATATCTTAATAAATATATTGCAATTCGCCCAGTACAAAGCGGTGAAAAAAAAATGGTAGTTACTATTTCCATTAAGTTTTGTTGCACTCAACCAGTTGATTAACCAAGAGAGATGGCATGTACCCGAATAGAATTCTCCTAGAGGCTGCAAATAAGAGCGGCAGGAAGTAAAGGGTTAATTGGTACACAGAACACACAATTGGGTGAAAATATTAAATGGTCATGAGCGATATGTCCCGGCATAAAGAGTGTGATTATATCCTTAGTCCATAGATAATGCTTGGTATAAACCTGCATTCATAAAATATTCCAATGTCTATAGCCGTGGGGAGAGCTGCCCCGGCCGATGACGAATACACCAAGTACTTTCTCCAATGAGTGGAGGGCTCGTGCCCTGTGAAATAGAGCGCTGAACAGTACAAGGTGATTTCACCATATATAGTTGTATGTGAGTGTTGCTACTCACAATACCTCCGATGGTCTGCGTAGAATCCGGTGACTGCGTTCTGGCTGGTGCAGTAAAGGTCGGACCTGGGAGATGCGGCGATATGCCGAGGTGTAGTGTGAGACCAGCGCTCCTGCGCTCCAGCTGTCGGCAGGGATCCGGTCACTTTGGTCGATAGCTGCATCCCGGCAGATGTGCAGTAGGAGCAGGAGCTGTGTGACGCGGTGGATCACGTGGTGCCGCGTAACTGCTGCTAGATGGAGGTACGGGTGGCAAAAAGGGTCGAAACCAACGCGTTTCAGAAAACTCAGCTTCTTTCTTCAGGTCCGGGACATATTGCTTATGACCATTTAATATTTTCACCCAATTGTGTTCTATGTACATATTAACCCTTTACTTCTAGGAGAATTCTATTCGGGTACATGCCATCTCTCCTTGGTTAATTAACTGTTTGAGTGCAATACTTACTATTTCCATTAACTACCATTTTTTTCACAGCTTTGTACTGGGCGAGTTGCAATATATTCATTAAGATATACTAATCACTATTAATTTCTCAGCTATTTATCCCCAAGATTGGGCTAACTGCAGTTTATTAAGAATCATAGAATCGTAGAGTTGGAAGGGACCTCCTGGGCCATCTGGTCCAACCCCCTGCTCAAAGCAGGATTCGCTAAATCATCCCAGTCAGATGTCTGTCCAGCCTCTGTTTGAAGACTTCCATTGAAGGAGAACTCACCACTTCTCGTGGCAGCCTGTTCCACTCATTGATCACTCTAACTGTCAAAAAGTTTTTTCTAATATCTAATCTGTGTCTCCTCCCATTCAGTTTCATCCCATTGCTTCTAGTCTTTCCTTGGGCAAATGAGAATAAAGTTGATCCTTCTACAATGTGACAGCCCTTTAGATATTTGTAGACAGCTATTAAGTCTCCTCTCAGTCTTCTCTTTTGCAAACTAAACATTCCCAAATCCTGCAACCTTTCCTCATAAGACAGGGTTTGCAGACCGGTCACCATTCTGGTCGCTCTTTTCTGATCTTGCTCCAGTTTGTTGATGTCTTTTTTAAAATGTGGTGCCCAAAACTGGACACAATATTCCAGATGAGGTCTGACCAAAGAGGAGTAGAGGGAAATAATGACTTCACGTGATCTAGACTGTATGCTTCTGTTAATACATCCTAGAATTGCATTTGCCTCTTTTGCTGCTGTATCACACTGTTGACTCATATTCAGTCTGTGATCTATTAGTATACCCAAGTCTTTTTCACATGTGCTGTCACTTAGCGCTATTCCTCCCATTCTATATATGCTTTTTTCATTTTTATTGCCCAGATGTAGTACTTTGCATTTCTCCCTGTTAAAAACCATTCTGTTAGTTGCTGCCCACTTCTCCAGTTTATTTAAATCTTTTTGAATCCTCTCTCTCTCTTCTCTAGTATTAGCTATCCCTCCTAGCTTTGTGTCATCAGCAAATTTAATCAGTTTACCCTCAATTCCTTCATCTAAATCATTGATAAAGATGTTGAACAATACAGGGCCCAGGACAGAGCCCTGTGGTACCCCACTTGAGACATTCCTCCAACTGGATGTGCAGCCATTTACGACCTCTCTTTGGGTCCGATCACTAAGCCAGTTATGAATCCACCTAACAGTTGCCTTGTCCATTCCATACTTAGTCATTTTTTCAATAAGGATTGTATGAGAGACTTTGTCAAATGCTTTGCTGAAGTCAAGATATACTATATCTACAGCATTTCCTTGATCCACCCAATCAGTGATACCGTCATAGAAGGAAATTAAGTTAGTCTGACATGACTTATTAGTTGCAAACCCATGCTGACTCTGTTTAATCACTTCATTCTTATCCAGGTATTGACATACATGTTGTTTAATAATTTGTTCAAAGATCTTTCCTGGTATAGAAGTCAGACTCACCGGCCTATAGTTGCCTGGGTCCACCTTCTTCCCCTTTTTGAAGATAGGAACAACATTTGCTCTTCTCCAGTCTTCTGGCACTTCTCCTGTTCTCCAAGAATTTTCAAAGATTATGGAGAGGGGTTCAAAAATTTCTTCTGCTATCTCCTTCAGTACTCTGGGGTGTAATTCATCTGGACCTGGAGACTTGAATTCATTTAGGTTAGCTAAGTGTTTCCTCACTATCTTTCTGTTTATAGATATCCTGGATTCTTCTATTCCCTTAATAGGACAGTGAATAACAGTTGATGTTACATTACCTTTCTGAGAGAAAACAGATGCAAAATAGGAATTTAAAAGTTCAGCCTTCTCGACATCCTGTCTTACCATTTCATCATTTTCATCCAGTAAAAATCCTATAGCATCTTTGACTTTTCTTTTACTTTTGACATATCCCCAAAATCCTTTATTATTGCTTTTGACATCTCTTGCAAGCCTCAATTCATTTTCAGCTTTAGTAATCTGATTTGTGCCCTGCAGGTTCTGCAGACAGCATTATATTCTTCTTTAGATATGCCTCCCTCTTTCCATTTTATAAACATTTTTTTCTTCCTTTTTAGCATGTGCTTAAGTTCTGTGTTCATCCATCCTGGTTTCCATAAATGCTTCCTATTCTTCCCTCTTTTCGGAATTGTTAACAACTGTGCTTTGAGAATTTCATTTTTCAAGATTTCCCATCCTTCCTGGACATTTTTGTCTTTAAGGATATCCAGCCATTGGATCCCTCCAATTCTCTTTCTGAATCCCTTAAAATCTGCCTTTCTGAAATCTAACCTTGACGTCTGAGTCTTCACAGGTCTTCCGCCTCTAGTTATCCAAAATTCTAAAATAGCATGGTCGCTACCTCCTAGGGTCCCAGCCACTTTTACCTCCTCAACCATTTCCTCCCTGTTTATAAGGATTAGATCCAAGGTTGCAGTTCCCCTTGTTTTCTCTCCTACCTTTTGGAAGATAAAGTTGTCAGCAAGAGAGGATAAGAATTTCCTTGACCTGTTAGTTTTGCCTGAGAGAGATTCCCAACAAATGTCTGGATAGTTGAAATCTCCCATGACAACTATGTCATATTTTTTGGAGAACTTGGCCATTTGATGCATAAAGAGTTCATCCATATCTTCAGCTTGCACAGGCGGCCTGTAGTAAATGCCTACAATGGTGTCCTTTCCATTGTTCTGTCCTTGTATTCTTACCCAAACAGTTTCCACAGAACTCCCAGTCTCTGAAGCTTCAATCTCTGTGCAGATATACGCGTTTCTAACATACAATGCGACACCTCCTCCTCGTTTATCAAGTCTGTTTCTTGCAAATAAGTTGTATCCTTCTAGTCTTGTATTACAATCATGTGTATTGTCCCACCAAGTTTCAGTGATTCCTATGACATCATATTTCTTTTCCTGTGTTAGTAGTTCCAATTCTCCTTGTTTGTTGCCCATTCTTTGTGCATTAGTATAGAAACATTTTAGTTTGTGATTGGTTTCTCTTTCTCCAATATTTTTATTAATTAGATTCTTTCGTCTTTCTTCTTCCTTTCCACTTCTAATTGCAGAGTTCTCAATAGCATTTGTCAGGTGTATGGCTTTTTCTGGTCTTTTGCTTCCCTTCCCATGTTGTTCTAGTTTAAAGCTCTCCTTACAAGTGTAGCAAGGCGACTTCCAAATACATGCTTTCCAGTCTTCGTAAGGTGCACCCCATCTCTAGCAAGTAGTCCATCGTATAAGTAGTTCACTCCGTGATCCAGAAATCCAAATCGTTGCTGACGGCACCATCGACGTAGCCAGTTGTTCACCTGCAGAATCTTATTCCACCTCCTCGTTCCATGGCCATCCACTGGGAGGATGGAAGAGAAGACCACCTGCGCTCCCAGTTCTTTCACTTTCTTGCCTAAGTCTTCAAAGTCTCTGCAGATGGTTTCCAGGTCGTTTCTTGCGGTGTCATTTGTCCCCACATGTAGTAGCAGGAATGGGTAGTCATCTGTAGGTCTGAAGAGTCCTGATATCCTGTCAGACACATCTTTAATTTTTGCACCTGGAAGACAGCACATTTCTCTTGAAGTTATATCCGGTCTGCAGATAGCGGCCTCTGTTCCTCTCAACAGGGAATCCCCCATGACCACCACTCTCCGTTTCTTCTTCACAACATTTTTCTTTCTCCATCCAGGAGGACTCTGAAGGCGTACAAGGTTGCTGTTTGTTGGCAAAGTCTTATCCTGATGTATTTCTTCATCGTTTTCCTGCGTGAGAGCCTGGTACTGGTTTCTGAGCAGTATGGGTGCTGACTGCCTCCTGATCCTCCTGCTTCTCTGGGTCACATGTCTCCATTCCTCTGTTTCTTCAGGTGCATTTTGAATTTCTTCTCTTTCTGTAACATGAAGAGATAATTCTGCTCTGTCCAAGAACTCTTCACCTTCCTTAATGATCTTCAACGTAGCTAACCTCTCTTCGAGATTTTGCAACTTTTCCTCCAACAGGGACACAAGCTTGCATTTGTGGCATGTGAAGTTTGGCTTTTCCACTGGTAAATCTGTGAACATGTAGCAAGAAATGGAGCTCACCAAATGGCTCCTGGCCTCTTCCATCTTGAGATTTCTTAAAAACGATGAAAGATGAGCCAAAATGTCGGCGCGCGGTTTTTCCGATTTCCTCTTTTCAGCTGCAACGGCCAAAACCAAGTGATCGTTGAGCTCGCGGAGACTCTTCACTTATCCCAGAAGGCACTGGGAATATGCAAATGATCTCCTCAAGACTCTTCCCCTGGTTTTCCGATTTCCTCTTTTCAGCTGCAACGGCCAAAACCCAGTGATCGTTGAGCTCGCGGAGACTCTTCACTTATCCCAGAAGGCACTGGGAATATGCAAATGATCTCCTCAAGACTCTTCCCCTGGTTTTCCGATTTCCTCTTTTCAGCTGCAATGGCCAAAACCCATTGATCGTTGAGCTCGCAGAGACTCTTCACTTATCCCAGAAGGCACTGGGAATATGCAAATGATCTCCTCAAGACTCTTCCCCTGGTTTTGTTTATTCTTGTCAGGTTTTACCTATTAAATATTCTTCTATTTGTCTCATTAATAAGTGACTAGCTTTTCTCCCACATCTTGGTTTTTTCAGCGCGAGTCTTTTACAAATATTTATAATCCTTTCGATTTCCTTGTGGTTGGTATCTAGAGTCGCAGCAGTTACTGTCATGTCGAACGCTGTTCACACCACAGCGTCTGGCAGGCAGAGGTAGTTCCACCTCCAGCCACTATAGCCTCAGTGGCGCCGGCTTGATCTTCAGGCTCTCGGGGGTTAATCCTGCTGGAGACCAGGTTGGAAGGTTAGTCACGCCCACGGTCTTTAAATAGTCATACTGGCAAATGGGCGTCGCCGATTATAGCTTGTGTTTCATACCAAGTGGTTCCGGTCTGGAGTGGAGGTGTTGCAGAGAGAGAGAGATTCGTATCTGGTGTCGTATGATCCGTCGTTATCCTTTCTCCTTCCCATATTTGTGTTTAGTTGTGCCCTGTTCATATTACTGTATAGTCCTGTGTGTGTGCGGCGCAGTGCAGTTTAAGTTCTCCCTGTCTGTCATTATTTGTGTGGGAGCTTTGGTGGTGTGACTCCTCACTGGGTGGAGGGTGGAGGGTTTAGTGCAGGGCTGAGCAGGAGATAAGGAAAGGGTGGAGGCTCAGGCATTTGCACCTTCAGCAAAAACCCTGGGTTGAGGGTCAGACAGGGTTTTCCCTAGGTATAGGGACATCACAGGGGCCCGGGAATTACAGCCTTAGTTGAACTAAGCCCCCGTGACATTATAATCGGCCCACATTTTTTCAGGAGTCCATGGATCCATTAGATTCCATAACCCGCCAGTTGGCGGCGCTGTCCTTACAGGTCTCCGAGTTGAAAGGGGCAGTTCAGCAGCAGGGCCTGGTAGTAGCAAAGGTGCAAACGGCATCTGCAGGTATCGGTGCAGAGCCGAAGTTTCCGCTGCCAGAACGATTTTCAGGCGATCGCAGCAAATTTGTCGTATTTCGGGAGGCCTGCAAATTATACTTCCGCATGCGGCCAATCTCCTCAGGTAATGAGGCCCAGCGAGTAGGGCTGGTGTTGTCATTACTGAGTGGTGACCCCCAAGCATGGGCATTTTCCTTACCAGCTGACTCTGCTACATTTCATTCGGTCGATAATGTTTTTTCTGCCCTCGGGCTCATTTACGATGACCCTGACCGACTGGCTCTAGCGGAATCTAAAATCCGCGCCCTCCGCCAGGGGGAGCGCTTGGCAGAGGACTATTGTTCGGAATTTCGCCGCTGGGCTGTAGACACACAGTGGAATGACCCAGCACTGCGGAGCCAGTTTATTCATGGGGTATCAGGGAGGGTGAAACAAGCCCTCCTGATGTATGAGACTCCGGCATCATTGGAGTCTGCCATGAGTTTGGTGATACGTATTGATCGCCGTTTTCGTCAGGGGCCACAGGAGACGCTACCTCTGGGGGAAAGCAGAGGTGCAGGTGTGGTTGAAGTAGATGAGTCCCCTGAACCTATGCAGATTGCTGGCGTGGCACAGGTTCAGCCTCGCGCTCCGGGATTCCGGAAGCCCGGAGCATGTTTCTACTGTGGTAAAAGAGGTCATTATGTTAACGTTTGCCCGGTACTACCTAAGAGGGTCACATCGGCGGAAAACTGTTAAGCTCAGAGGGTATGGAGGAGACCCAACTGAGCGTATGCATATCCTCCATGATGGTATCTCAATGTATGCTCCCTGCCAAGGTTATTATCGCCGGCAGAGAGCTACCTATATCAGTGTTTGTGGATAGCGGTTCCGCTACCAATCTCATAGATGAGGAGTTTGCACACACCGCCGGGTTTAAGATCGAAAAACTTCCTCACCCCATACAGGTGGTGACCATTAATGCTGTTCCCCTCCCTCAAGGGGAGATTACTGAGTTTGTGGCAGAGGTGAAACTCCACATTGGGGTCCTACATTCTGAGTCGGTTACATGTAGGGTCCTCCGTAATCTCCCAGCTCAAATGGTCCTGGGTTTTCCATGGCTGTCCAGGCACAACCCGGTAATTGATTGGAAAACTCAGGACATAGTGCAATGGAGTGGTTTCTGCCAAGACAATTGCTTGGCCACATGTGTGTCCGCCGTGACGCCCAGCCTGCCGGAGGCTTTGCAGGATTTCGCGGATGTTTTCTCTGAGAAGGGTTGCTCAGAACTGCCTCCACATAGAGCCTATGACTGTGCGATTAGGTTAAAACCCGGGGCCAAATTACCTAAGGCCAGGATGTTTAATATTTCTGGTCCTGAGAGGCAAGCTCTGAAAGACTACATCGCGGAGAGTCTGAGCAAAGGACACATCCGGCCTTCGTCCTCGCCTGTAGCCGCGGGGTTTTTCTTCATTAAGAAGAAAGATGGGGGGTTACGCCCATGTCTGGATTTCCGAGAGTTAAACCAGATTACTATCCGTGATCCCTACCCAATGCCGTTGATCCCGGATTTGTTCAACCAGGTAGCGGGGGCGAAATGGTTTTCCAAGCTGGACCTCAGGGGGGCGTATAACCTCATAAGGGTCCGTCAGGGGGATGAGTGGAAGACGGCGTTTAACACTCCTGAGGGTCATTTTGAGAGTCTGGTTATGCCATTTGGGTTGACCACCGCGCCTGCCATTTTCCAACATTTTATTAATGATGTATTTGCTCATGTCCTGGGGAGATTTGTGATTGTATACCTGGATGATATCCTCATTTATTCTAGCGATCGGGACACTCATTTGGAGCATGTTAGGCAGGTGTTACAGTTGCTCCGGGAGAACCAGCTCTATGCTAAGCTGGAAAAATGTTTATTTTTTGTCCAGGAGTTGCCCTTTTTGGGATATATTGTGTCCGCAGCCGGTTTTAAAATGGACACCGCTAAGGTGCAAGCGGTGCTGCAATGGGAGAGGCCGGAGAGTCTGAAAGCACTCCAGCGGTTCCTTGGGTTTGCGAATTATTATAGGAAATTTATAAAACACTTTTCGACTGTCGCCAAACCGCTCACGGACATGACAAAAAAGGGTGCCGATCTGGCGAACTGGCCTGAGGTGGCTATACGTGCATTTGAGCGTCTGAAGAATAGTTTTGCTTCAGCCCCCATTCTGGTGCAACCAGACGTGTCTAAACCTTTTGTGGTAGAGGTTGATGCGTCGGAGGTGGGAGTGGGGGCAGTACTGTCTCAAGGCTCGTCCTTGAGCGAGATGCATCCATGCGCCTACTTCTCCAAGAAGCTGTCGCCGGCCGAACGGAATTATGATATCGGCAACAGGGAGTTGTTGGCCATCAAACTGGCTTTTGAGGAATGGCGACACTTCTTGGAGGGGGCGGCTCACCAGGTCACAGTTATCACCGACCATAAGAATCTGCTCTACCTGGAGTCGGCCAAGCGTCTGTCTCCTAGGCAGGCTCGCTGGGCATTGTTTTTTACACGTTTCAATTTTCTTGTGACGTACCGTCCCGGGGCTAAAAAGACAAGGCGGATGCTTTGTCTAGGTGTTTTCCGGGGGGAGAACCTCGGGAAGAGCCGGTACCCATCCTCCAGAAAGGGGTAGTGGTCTCGGCTCTCACGACTGAGGTAGAGGCGGAGATTGCCGAGGCCCAAGAGGAGGTACCACCAGGTCTTCCCACCAACAAATCATTTGTACCCCTGCATCTTCGGCTTAAGGTGTTGAAGGAACACCACGATTCGGTACTGGCTGGTCACCCAGGGGTGAAGGGCACCTTAGAGCTGGTATCGCGTCGTTTCTGGTGGCCCAAAATCCGGCAGGACGTGGTCTCGTACGTGGCAGCTTGCATCACGTGCGCTAGGGCTAAGTCACCCCGAACCTGTCCTGCTGGCACGCTACAGCCTCTGGGGGTACCCAATAGGCCATGGACAGAAATCTCCATGGATTTTATCACTGACTTGCCAGCCTCGGCAGGGAAGATGGTCATCCTGGTGGTGGTTGACCGTTTTTCAAAGATGGCGCATTTTGTGGCGTTGTCTTCTTTGCCCAATGCTAAGACGTTGGCTCAGGTATTTGTGAAGGAGGTGGTCAGACTCCACGGAGTACCGTCTGACATAGTATCTGATAGGGGTACGCAATTTGTGGCGAGGTTTTGGAAAGCTTTTTGCTCAAGGTTGGGGATCAAGTTGTCACATTCATCGGTGTTTCATCCACAGTCTAATGGACAAACTGAGCGCATGAACCAAAATCTAGAACAGTATTTACGATGCTTTGTGTCCGACAACCAGGATGAGTGGTCTACTTTCCTTCCTCTGGCCGAATTCGCGTTAAATAATCACCGCCAAGAGTCATCAGGAGAGTCTCCATTCTTTTGTGTGTACGGTCAACATCCTCAGTTTTGTACCTTACGTCAGGGTGACTCCGGGGGTGTCCCGGAGGAGGATCAGCTAGGAGCCCAATTGTCATCAGTCTGGAGGCGGGTGAAACAGTGTTTGTTGAGCATGAGTGCCAGGTACAAACGGGTGGCTGACAGTAGACGCGTGCCAGGTCCGGACCTGTGTGTGGGTGAATGGGTGTGGTTAGCTACGAAGAACATAAAACTCAAAATCCCATCTTTAAAACTGGGTCCAAGGTTTATTGGGCCTTTCAGGATTTCTGCCATCATTAACCCAGTGGCTTATCGGTTGGAACTTCCTGCGGTGTACAGAATACATAACGTTTTTCACAGGGCTTTATTGAAAAAGGTGGTAGGCTTGGTGGACACGACGCCGATGCCACCTCCAGTCATGGTGGATGGCGATTTAGAGTTCGAGGTCGCCAAGGTAGTGGACTCTCGAGTAGTACACCGTACTCTTCAGTATTTGGTGCACTGGCGGGGGTATGGTCCGGAGGAGAGGTCTTGGGTTCCAGCCTCAGACATACATGCGGATCGGCTGGTCAGTTCTTTTCACCGTCGTCATCCGGACAAGTCGGGTCCTATGAGTCTTGAGGGCCCTGGGGTCCCTCGTAGAAGACGGGGTACTGTCATGTCGAACGCTGTTCACACCACAGCGTCCGGCAGGCAGAGGTAGTTCCACCTCCAGCCACTATAGCCTCAGTAGCGCCGGCTTGATCTTCAGGCTCTCGGGGGTTAATCCTGCTGGAGACCAGGTTGGAAGGTTAGTCACGCCCACGGTCTTTAAATAGTCATACTGGCAAATGGGCGTCGCCGATTATAGCTTGTGTTTCATACCAAGTGGTTCCGGTCTGGAGTGGAGGTGTTGCAGAGAGAGAGAGATTCGTATCTGGTGTCGTATGATCCGTCGTTATCCTTTCTCCTTCCCATATTTGTGTTTAGTTGTGCCCTGTTCACATTACTGTATAGTCCTGTGTGTGTGCGGCGCAGTGCAGTTTAAGTTCTCCCTGTCTGTCATTATTTGTGTGGGAGCTTTGGTGGTGTGACTCCTCACTGGGTGGAGGGTGGAGGGTTTAGTGCAGGGCTGAGCAGGAGATAAGGAAAGGGTGGAGGCTCAGGCATTTGCACCTTCAGCAAAAACCCTGGGTTGAGGGTCAGACAGGGTTTTCCCTAGGTATAGGGACATCACAGGGGCCCGGGAATTACAGCCTTAGTTGAACTAAGCCCCCGTGACAGTTACAAAACCTTTTAGGCTACTTTCACACATCCGGTGTGTGGGGTCCGGCGGTGTGTGGCGAAAAGCCGGGCTGCCGGATCTGGCCTGCAGCCGTGACACCGGATGTGTGTGCGGCGAGACGATACGGCTCGGACATTATTAAAGGAGCCGCAGGACGAGGTGGACAGAGGCAGCCAATGAGACAGCTGCTGAAAGGGAGGTGAGGGGAGGAGAGGATAGGAGAGGGGAGGGGAGGAGAGGAGAAGGGGGTGGAGAGAGAGAGACATGGGGGGTTAACACTTAGTGTCCAGGCAAGAGAATCTCTCTCTTTTGCCGGGCACTTGTGGGGTTAACCCCACAGAGAGATCTCTCTCTCTCACCCAGACACTGTGAGTGTTAACCCCACAAGTGCCCGGCGAGAGAGATCTCTCACAAGTGTCCGGGTGACAGAGAGAGATCCCTCTCTCTCGCCGGGCACTTGTGGGGTTAACATTCACAGAGTCCGGGCATGCGCTGCGGAAAAAGCCGATCCGGCGCTGACAAAAAGCGTTGCAGGGAACGTTTTTTGCAGATGCCGGATGGCTAATTTATGCCGTGTCCGGCAACAACCGGACACGACGCATAACCATCCGGCACGATGCGGCGCCCATGAAAGCTTATGGGACAAAACCGGATCCAGTGCTGGATCCGGTTATTAAAAATTTTCCCGCATCGTGCCGGATGACAAAAACCGGATGTGTGAAAGAGGCCTTACACAGGCGCCACTTTATCGCTCTCCTTCATTTTTTGTTTTTAACAATTTTTCCCTGGATCTGTAGCTGGATATTTCCTGCTTTTGAATTGCCTCCTATATACAGTATGAGCCTGCACATTGCTTCCTATATACAGTATGAGGCCGCATATAGCCTCCTATATACAGTATGAGCCTGCACAGCGCTTCCTATATACAGTATGAGTCTGCACATAGTCTCCTATATACAGTATGAGCCTGCACATCGCTTCCTATATACAGTATGAGGCCGCATATAGCCTCCTACATACAGTATGAGGCCGCATATAGCATCCTATATACAGTATGAGGCCGCATATAGCCTCCTACATACAGTATGAGGCCGCATATAGCCTCCTATATACAGTATGAGCCTGCACATCGCTTCCCATATACAGTATGAGGCCACATATAGCCTCCTGAATACAGTATTTTCCTCCTATATACAGTATGAGGCTGCATTTACCCTTCTATACACAGTATGAGCCTGCACATCGCTTCCTATATACAGTATGAGGCCGCATATAGCCTCCTATATACAGTATGAGCCTGTACTTCGCTTCCAATATACAGTATGAGGCCGCATATAGCCTCCTATATACAGTATGAGCACCCACATATAGCCTCCTGAATTCAGTGTTTACCTCCTATATACAGTATGAGCCTGCACATAGCCTCCTATATACAGTAGCAAAAAAAAATGATTGAATGAGAGTAATGGTTTTGGGTCCTTTCTGTAAAAATCGTATGGGTATCTTTTTAGTCTTGGTTTTAGTTTTCTGTTTTTAATTAATTTTTCCTGTGCTTATACTCCAGTTCTCTATCTTCGCATCGCAATATATGATCTGGCATGGAATTCATTGTTGAGGGCATTTCAAGATTTTATGAAGAAACACTCCTCTCACAAGAAATCTACGGCTCTTTTCGTACCCATTGGGTCTTCAATATTTCATATTATTTGTTCACATTTTTATTCATTTTTTCTTTTTTTATTTGTTTATTTCATTTACATTTTTATTTGTTTTATTTTTATATATATTTTTTTCACTCATTTTTTATTTTTTTCACAATTTTCTTTGTGTATTTGTGCTATGTATTATGCATTATACATGATTGTGTGTATAATTACTTTATGATATATGACATTTGATGTATGTATTGAATGCCATGTGTTATTTTTATATACATTTGTTTTTTAACAGAGACATGATATATAGTTGTTATAGTTATAAGATGCACATACACTTTCATATAGCCTGCATACACATTATGCTAATTGTTAAAAAAAAATTTATTGCGTGCATAGTGTGCTTATAATTGACACATATGTGTGTGCCTTTGCACTCTATGTCAGGCATATTCACTTTAATGGTTCATACACACCGCTATAATTATTTCAGCATCATTATGTTTTATCCCCTCACTTTCAACACTTGCTATCACTTTAAGTAGTGATTATTATTCTTCATAATTATTTTATTTTCTTGTCCTCACTTGAGCGCATGCCCAGTTCTGTCCTCCCTAGGAGCCGTCTGACGTGCTCAGTCTGGTATGTGGTTGTCTCTGGCTGTTTTGCAGCTTGAGCCGCTTTCATGCTGATGAGCGCTGATCATAGACTCCCTGTTCATAGTGGGGACTCAACAGCGCATGCGCCGATAATGCTGTGGACGTTTAGAACTGGTTACTATTAACGTCATTGTGGACACTACAGCGCAGGTCCTGAATTTTACAAGCTTTATTAGGGAGAGCGGTTTATTGGTTGACCGCACTATATAAACTAGATCCGGGGCACTTGTAAACCACGCCTCCTGAGGAAGCTGCGGTGTAACGCGCGTAGGGGCGGCAGGTTTTACAGCGACATACACTACACATGTAAGTTGTTACTTTCTAATGCAGTCCTTGTATCTTACTCTGGAATTTGTATAGACAGTTTTTACTCTGTGTACACTTAACGCCTACCAGGCTTATTTGATACAAGGCACTTATGCACTTTATATTCAGCAGTTTACTCTGGGCACTTATTGTATGCAAAACCATATCTGGGCATACATATTATGTAAATGGGGAGTTTGCGGTTTACTATGCATTCTATTTGTGAAAGGAAAGCAAAGAAACTACATGTTTTATACAGATAAAAACTTTATTAACTGTCAAGGTGCTGGTTTACTTATATTGTGTTTATGTCTGCTGTAACTTGCATTTAGCATTTATGCTCTGTTAATTATTCTAAATAAATTATTTAGCTTGAAAAACTCCAATTTTGATCTCTTGTGATGCTTAATAGCTCATTTATGAGATTTTTTTTGCTACTATATTTCCAGTGAGTTGAGCCTTTGAAGAATTTTTTCCAGTATTTGGGATATATTTGTACTTTATCCTATATACAGTATGAGCCTGTACATCGATTCCTATATGCAGTATGAGGCTGCATATAGCCTCCTATATACAGTATGAGCCCACATAGCCTCCTGTATACAGTATGAGGCCGTATATAGTCTCCTATATACAGTATGAGCCTGCACATTGCTTCTATATACAATATGAGCCCACATAGCCTCCTATATATAGTATGAGCCTGCACATCGCTTCCTATATACAGTTTGAGGCCACATATAGCCTGCTATGTACGGTATGAGCCTGCACATCACTTCTTATATACTGCATGAGGCCGTATATAGCCTCCTATATACAGTATGAGCACCCACATATAGCCTCCTGAATACAGTTTTTGCCTCCTATATACAGTATGAGCCTGCACATTGCTTCGTATATACAGTATGAGCCAGCACATAGCCTCCTATATACAGTATGAGCCTGTACATCACTTCCTATATACAGTATGAGGCCGCATATAGCTTCCTATATACAGTATGAGCACCCACATATAGCCTCCTGTATACAGTATGATGCTGCATATAGCCTTCAATATGCAGTATGAGGCCGCATATAGCCTCCTATGTACAGTATGAGCCTGTACTTCGCTTCCTATATACAGTATGAGGCAGCATATAGCCTCCTATATACAGTTTGAGCACCCACATATAGCCACCTGAATGCAGTGTTTACCTCCTATATACAGTATGAGCCTGCACATCGCTTCCTATATACAGTATGAGGCTGCATATAGCCTCCTATATGCAGTATGAGCCCACATAGCCTCCTGTATACGGTATGAGGCCGCATATAGCCTTCTATACACAGTATGAGGCCGCATATAGTCTCCTATATACAGTATGAACCTGCACATTGCTTCCTATATACAATATGAGCCCACATAGCCTCCTATGTATGGTATGAGCCTGCACATAACTTCCTATATACAGTATGAGGCCGCATATAGCCTCCTATATACAGTATGAGCACCCACATATAGCCTCCTGAATACAGTTTTTGCCTCCTATATACAGTATGAGCCTGCACATTGCTTCCTATATACAGTATGAGCCTGTACATCACTTCCTATATACAGTATGAGGCCGCATATAGTCTCCTATATACAGTATGAGCATCCACATATAGCCTTCTATGTACAGTGTTGAGCCTGTGCATTGCTTCCTATAAACAGTATGAGCATCCACATAGCCTCCTATGTACAGTATGAGCCTGCACATCGCTTCCTATAAACAGTATGAGCCTGCAAATCGCTTCCTATATACAGTATGAGCCCACATATAGCCTCCTGAATACAGTGTTTGCCTCCTATATACAGTGTGAGTCCCCATATAGCCTCCTATATACAGTATGAGCACTCACATATAGCCTCCTGAATACATTGTTTGCCACCATATTGCCTCCTATATACAGTGTGAGTCCCCATATAGCTCCTATATACAGTATGAGCCCCTATATAGCATCCCATATCTAACTGCATTTACATTGGTATCATTAATTTTCTATGAGACTGCTCTGTTCTCATATTGTGCATTTATGCATTTAGTAGGGCTTAATGGAATGATTGCGCTTGTTACACATCAACTCTAGATGCGCTCACTTATTAGACTTTGGTTGGGACAACTTTAAAATATAATAATGATAATGGTCCTGTCTAGTGACAAGTTTATTTTACAGGCTTCTGGAGAAAGGCACAATACCAGTCATTCAAGGGTTAATTCTTTGGAACACTGAGAGGGACTTTCTAGCCAATGAAACCACAGTATAAAACACCTGTGATAACTATGGCAACTGCGCTGATGTCATAAACACATGCATCTATGATGCAGGAGAAGATTCCAGAACCACAAGTCATTCAGCCGAAGACGGAGCCATACTTGATGTGTCTTGAGACCTGGAGCTTCATCACTCCACAATGGGAGGAAGGGGACCCCGCCTAGCCAGCCAGCCAGATCAGCCATAGCGCCTAGCCAGATCAATGGGGTGACAGATGTTGCAGCCATATCTCCCTCACGTCCGGTACTCGCCGCCTTCACTTTATGTGTTCAGCCTGGAGAGGTCGCATTAGGCTTCTCCAAAACAAATATGACAATGTACAAATTCAGGTACAATTTGCTGTTACATGTTGGCACTAACCTTCTAAGCCCAAGGGAAGGGCAGTCCTGCAGCCATGGTTCCCTAGAGGTTTCCACCACAGGGGGTTTTTCATCTCCTGAGTGCTGAAGGACGATTCTTCGTGAGTCGGGGGTTCTGCCATTTTCAGTGTCTCTTTCATAGTAATTGGCGGATTCTAAATTTAAGACACTGAAAGAAATAATAATGATGAGATTTGGAATAAAATTCGGTCAATTTAACACCCAATAAAAGTGTTTTGTGTGTTTCTTTCACAATCTTCGGTTGGTGAGATTTTGTTGGGGATCAGGATCCAGCATCTATGATCAAGCCATGAAGCCAGATATGAAGTCAGAGCAATTTAACCCTGCGCTGGAAGACAGGACGGAGCAGAGATGACAAAGTGTGACTGCACAATTAGCACAAGTTCACACTCTTCCTCCCATTCAGATACACGAGGGGATTCAGGGCCGAGTTAGGACTAAAAAGCAGCCCTGGCACACAAAATTCACCAGCCCACATACAATAAGTGTCCTCAACCCAAATCGTAGAACACTGATAGGTCATGTAGGATTTTGCTTTATCCGTTACCAGGGCCGAAACAAAGTATTTTGGGTGCCCAAGGCAGATGAAGCCGAAGGCGCCCATTTTGCATTTCTACCCAGCTAATTCTTCCCTTTTCCTTTAGGTCTATGACATCATGTGATTAATAACTGATGAGCTGAATCCTTCTAAGTCAGGCCCATATACATTTGTATCTCATGAACCTACAACTCCCAGTATGTCCTTAACAATGGTAAGGAGATGCTGGGAGTTATCAGTCTTTATCAGACTGTGGACTATACAGGAACCATAGTACTGATGAGACGCAGTCAGTACCAATAGCTAAAAATGTACATCCTGGTACCTTATAGGTGACCTCTTCTCTGATTGAGTCTTTTCTTTCTCTTAGGCCTGTTTCACACTTCAGTTTTCTGGCGTTAGTCAAAATCCGCCAATGTGCAAAAACGGATCCGTTTCCGTTTTGTGGCAAACGGATGCAACTGGATCCGTTTTTTGTACGGATCCGCTTTAGACGCTAGTGCATGAAATTTAAAGTAAGGCCTGTTTCACGAGAGAGAGATTTAGCTGCCAGAATGGGATTTGGGGTTAAATATCATGAAAGGACATTCATTCGGGCATGCTCAGTATAAAAAGGAGGATCCGATGGCGGATTCCGTCAATTAACGGTTGGCAACGGATCCACCGCCTTTTCTCATCCACATCTCGCTTCTTAAGGCCCCTTTCACACTCCAGTCTTTTGCAATCAGTCACAATCCGTCAAAGTGTTCAGATCCGTCAAGTGGACGGATCCTGCGTATATTGCAAAAAACTGATGCACTGGACCCGTTTTTATGACTGATCCGTTGTATCAGCCTTGCTGTAGGAATTAAAGAAACAGAATTCTGGAGCGAGAGAGAGAGAGAAGGATTTTGTGCCAGAATAGAAAAAGCAGCCGCAGGGGTTAAAATAAAGGAAGAAAAATGATTCCGGGCATGCTCAGTTTTAAAAGACGGAATCCGTCGCTATCCGACTTTTCGACGTACACAAAAAACGTTCATCTGTCCCTTGTCTCCGGCCGACGGACAGAGATTTTCTGACGGATCCGTTGGACGACGGATGAAACGTGTGGCCATCCGTCACAATCTGTCACTAACACAAGTCTATGAGAAAAAAACGGATCCAGCATGAAAAAATGATGGAAAGCCAAAATTATAAATATATATATTGTATACCAAATTATAATGTGATGACAAAAAAATCTGAATAATAAATATATCAATACATCTTGCCAAAATTAGTATAATATAAACACAAAAAATAGAATAAAAAATATATATCAAAAAGTGCTAAGTGCTAAAATATAAAATCTGAAGACATACAATAAATAGATCAATACAACTTGCCAAAATTTGTATAATATCAGCACCAGAAAAAAAATAAATAAAAAATATGTAAAAAAAATGCTAAGTGCTAAAATATATCGCTCAAAAAACTTTTCTAAACATTTTTTTCGCTCAAAAAACTTTTTTCTATTAATAATGTGTAAGTTAAATATATAGTGTAGACAATAATATTGTGAAAAGTACTACCATAATATTCTAAAAATTGCACTAAAAAGTGCTATAGTGCTGTAAAACAAAAATTGTGCAAAAGTGAAAAGTATTGCAAGATATAGAATTAAATCCACTGTAAATGATTCAGTACTATAAAGTGCTGGAGGACAAAACATTCAATGCACATTGAAAATAAATGAATATACAAGTGTAACCAAGAAATAATGTTCTACAAAAAGTACTGCAATGCTATAGATGAATTGCAGAGTACTGCAAAATATGAGGGATAAATACAAATGAAAGTTAACGTATACTAAAATATGCCAAGATATAAATTACTATAATATGACCCAGTAATATAAGGTGCTATAGTGCTACACCGCCATACACATTAAGTTTGGAGCTGTGACCAAGCTCACCCCAGCGAAGAGCGCTTGACACTGGACGCCAGAGTCCATGGCTGCACGGCTACAACAGTCCCAGCAGCCAAATCCGGAGGGCAGGCAAATGCCGGCCTCCTGACCCCATCACACACCTGAACGCACAGCAGCATACCAGAGCCAGAGCCACCACGAAGGAGTGACACCTGTGAAAGGCTCAAGCTGCCTGCCATACAGGCAAGGACTAAAGAACCGTAAGGAACAGTGGACTGAGCATAGCTTTAGACCTCATGGGACAGCGTAGAAAGGAGGCCTCCAACCCATCTGGCTTAGTGGATCCTAAATTGCTTCCAGGCTGGCTGGATCTCCATTACCATCTGTACTCATTGCCCTGGTTTGCAACTCAAAATGTGAGTAAAAGTGTAAAGACTGCATCCCGCTGTGTTCTCCTGTTTACTTGCTGCGTCACCTCAACCCTGCATTACATCCATCATCACCATCTTTTATAATATAATTGCCCTGGGACTTAGCTCTACCTGTGGAGAGCTGTACCAACTCTGCTGCATCACCATCAGCCTCAGCGGTTACCACAGCCTCAGCCTTAGCGAATACCACAGGTGGCGTCACAAACTATATCTTATATAGGGTCCAGGATCCAGCAGGATGATGAGGAGCTCTCCTAGCCAGCGTCCTCTCCCGTTCACGGCATAGCCACCCCCCACCTTGAGATTGTTGATATCTTTCAACAATTTTGGTTCTCAAGTCCTCACAGTTCTCATCTTCTCTTTATGTCCTCCATGCTTAGTGTGGCACAGAGACATACATTGCAAAGATTGAGTCAACTTCTCCCCTTTTTATCTGGTGTCAGGTGTTATTTTCATATTGCCCCCAATTGGTTTTAAATTCTGCCTGGAATCTGCCTTAAAAAGAGCCTCAAAACCACTGCAAAAAGTGAATATAATCCACAGCAATACTACACAATGATCCCCCACTTATCGCGGGCATTACATTCTAAACCTCCAACACGATAGTTGAAAATCCGCCAAGTAAGAAACTTACATTTATTTTAGCATTTATATATTTTAAGGATTTACAAACTCCTCCCACACACTTATTTACCATTACCAGTCCCTTATTAGTCGGCCCCAGTTCCTTATTAACCTTTTGTACCTTTTTATAAACACTACTTATGTTCTTAAACAAATTCTACATGATGAAGATGATGAATTAGCTGTGTAGTACTGATGATTGAAGGTGATGAAAATGGGATGAATGTACAGTACTGTACTGCACAGCATGGAAGAGCATTACAGCTCTCCTATTGACACCACTTCATCAGGAGCTTCTTCAGGTGTGGCAGTAGTATCTTCAGCCTCATCCGTAACTTTTACTACCACTAAATGCGTAACCAACCTCTTGTTCGAGTGATGAACATAGTCATGGAGAGATGCTGGTTCTGCTTCTTATGAACCATACGGAGGTCCTATTCCTCAACCAATCGATGAAGTACATTGCCCATTATGACCATGACTACAAGTCGATCAAGTGTTAGGCCAACCTCCTCCTCTTCTTAAACCCGTTGTTCAAACTGTTCCTCATCCTCTTCTTCACTTGGTGAAGGGTGTTTCCGTCTTCAGTAGTCATGTCACTGAAGCCCTCTCCTCCCTGTATTTTCACCAGCTTCACAGCCTAATCCACCGTAGAGTGATACATTTCATCAAGAGAAAGTCTGACACATCATTTTCTTTATGGTTTTTTGAACATTTTTTCAATATATTTTTTGTTTTTAAATATTTGATAGACTCTAAAAAAAAACAAGAAGTGGGAGAAAAGGTAGTCACTTATTAATTAGACAAATAGAAGAATATTTACCGTATACACTCGTGTATAAGCCGAGTTTTTCAGCACTTTTTGTGCTGAAAACACCCCCCTTGGCTTATACACGAGTCACGGTCCCAGAAAGCCGGCAGAGGAGGGGAGCAGCAGGTCACAGAGGCCACTAGCTTCCAGCACACCATACTCACATGCCTGCACGCCTCTCCGCTCCCTTAGGCATGGAGCGCATATTCATTACCTTAATGAGCAGTTCCACGTGATCACTCGACAGGAAGAGCTGCAGGCTCCGGCAGCCAGAACGAGCTGCAAAGCCACCAGGTAGGTAAAAAGGATGGTTTTACCAGTTAAAGGGCGTGCTGGGTCTGCTGGACAATTGTTTCTCTAAGGATCATTGTGGATACAGGGACCTCATTGCCTATTGATCAGGCACCAGGAAGCCCTGGATGAGATTTGGTGTTTCCGCTGTGGAGTCTCTGATACTTGCCTGGAGTTCATCCTGAGCCATCTGATTCATGAATACAATGCCAGTCCTGTAGTGAACATTGGCACCGATGTATAATGAAGCTCTGCAGATTCCCGAGGGCTGGTTAACTCTTCAGCCACTGCACAGGTCTCTGCTGATGTCAGGGGGTGGTCTCACGGGCCCCCTGACTATTGTGCTCAGTGTTATAATTGTGTCCCCTTTATGTTGAAGGCTGGTCCTGGCCTATGAATAGCTGATAACAGGGACCCATAGATGCAGTACTGGAGTAGCGTGGGGGGGCGGTCCTCCTCAGGCGGCACGTGTGTGGGGGCAGCAAGGCAGCTCATCGGCTGCTTTTAGTTAAGGCCCCAGCAGCCGTGTTGCTATGGTAACACTGTAGGACTACATTACCCGTCATACCTCGGGCGTGCATTCCTGGTATGACCCCGCTGCAGCGCTGTAGATTGGCAGTCACATGACCGTGGGATCTGCCGAGGCTCCGGCTGTCACATGCCCAAACAGCGAGCGGAGCGGCCGCACAGCACGGAGCATGGCCAATGTGGCCAACAGGGTGTCGTGGTCTGGCCGGGATCAGCTGGAGGAGGCCGGGGAGAGCACGCCGCTGCTGAACGGAGCCGGCAACCGGCAGGTGAGGGTGGGAGGAGGGATACTGGGAATTGGGGGGCTGTGCAGATAGGTGACCATGGCGAGGCTGTGCAGGGGAGGACATGGGGGGCTCTGTAGGGAGAGGACATGGGGGCTCTGTAGGGAGAGGACATGGGGGGGCTCTGTAGGGGAGGACATGGGGGGGCTGTGCAGGGGAGGACATGGGAGTTCTGTAGGGGAGGACATGGGGGGGCTCTGTAGGGGAGGACATGGGGGGCTCTGTAGGGGAGGACATGGGCTGTGCAGGGGAGGACATGGGGGGCTGTGCATGGGAGGACATGGGGGCTGTGTATGGGAGAACATGGGGGCTCTGTAGGAGGGACATGGGGGGGCTGTGCAGGGGGGGTACATGGGGAGGCTGTGTAGGGGAGGACATGGGAGGCTGTGCTGGGGGGTACACGGGGGGGCTGTGCAAGGGGAGAACATGAGGGCTCTGTAGGGAGTGTACTGTGGGTCTGTGTAGGGGAGGACACGTTGGTCTCCTTACACTGTTTTATGGTGCGGCTCTATGCAGGGCAGTGGTGGAGGTTCAGTAGGGTCATCAAGCTAATACATACATATATATATATATATATATATATAGAGAACTGCAAGAAGATGAAGTCTAGAAATGTAGAAATAATAACAGCAGAGTTAGTAGTAGACTCAAAATTAGATCTTTGAGTGTAGTGTGGGCTCTTCGGATGCTTCTGGAATATCAACGACCAAAGGGGCGGCAAATTTTTCGACCGCCCCGGGCACCACAAACAGTTGCTATGCCACTGAGCTGCAGGAATGTATAATGTGTATAATGTGCACAGTAATGAATGTTCTAAATATTCACTGTCATTACCAAGAATTATCCGTGTTATATGGCCGGAACAAGATGCAGTGCCACCGACGGCGCTCAGGCAGGTAAATAGGATGTTTTTTTTCTTAACAGGAATCATACATACAAAGATAGGGGATAAGGAGCCATGCATACAATGACAGGGACGGGGGAACCATGCATACCACGGTAGGGATGAGTGGTCAATGCACACCCGGCTTATACTCAAGTCAATAAGTTTACCCAGTTTTTTGTGGCAAAAGTAGGTGCCTCGGCTTATACTCGGGTCGGCTTATACTTGAGTATATACGGTAATAGGTAAAACCTGACAAGTAGAGTTGAGCGAAACAGGTCGAAAAATTTCAAAAGTCGCCGACTTTTGGCAAAGTCGGGTTTCATGAAACGAAACCCGACCCTAGTATGAGGTCGGCCACGAGGTCGGCGACTTACACGCCAAAGTCGCGTTTCAAAAGTTTGTTTTGCGCTCTTTTTCAGCCAATCAGGATCCACGGACACTGTGGGCAACGAGATGACATAGGCAGGGGTCACCACCATCTTTCAGAAGGGCATGCAAGTGATTGGCTTGCTTTTTGGGCGTCACAGGAGGTATAAAAGGGCATGCACGCCGACCGCCATCTTACTTCTGCCGATCTTAGCATAGGGAGAGGTTGCTGCTGCTGATTCTGTAGGGAGAGCGTTAGGCAGGGAAGAAGAAAAAAATACTGCTTCTGCTGCTAGCGGTTTTGCCTGTACAACATACCAGTCACTGTGTGTGCAGTGCAAGGGGAGGCTATATTGTGGTAGATCAGCGGTGTTGGTTGTTAGGCTGCCTTCTAAGGCTTCCTGACAGCTGCATTGCTGTTTACCCACTGCTCTGCAAACTGCTTTTTTAAAAGCAATCCCAATTTTTTTTTTTGTCCTGCTGAGGTACTGAGCTGCAAACTGCTTTTTTAAAAGCAATCCCAATTTTTTTTTTGTCCTGCTGAGGTACTGAGCGTGCATTTTTTCACACCATACAGCGGTGTACGCTCCTCACACAGTACCGTGTAACGGCTGTTATCACAGCCACAGTGAAGCTATCTGTGTGTCACTCTGTGAGAATAAGTCGAGGACATGTTCCGTTCTTACAGACCTGCACCTACTAGTTTTGTCTAGCTTTCAAACAGTTAAATATATTTGCTGTTTGATCACATTCAAAACTATAGAGAGACAGTGTGTGTCAGTCGGTATACGTAAAAAACACGGAGCTTGACAATTTTACGTACACCGGACAGCCGTGTACGTGCACGCTCCTCTCAGTACCGTGTAACGGCTGTTATCACGGCCACAGTGAAGCTATCTGTGTGTCACTGTGGAAGGATAAGTGGAGGACTTGTTCCGTTCTTACAGACCTACACTCTAGGGAGATTCCTATTCTGCCCAATTCTACATACACCTTGTAGTTTGTGATACACTAGCCAATTTCTGCCTGTGACATAGCGCTCTGATATTCAGTGGGCCTCACACAATCCAAAAGTGTCCCGTGTCCACTAGTGTGTGCAGAAATTCAAAATCTCTGTGATCCTGTAGTCACTTTTTTCACACCTGTGCCATCGAGCCTGTGACATAGTGCTCTGATATTCAGTGGGCCTCACACAATCCATAAGTGTCCAGTGTCCACAAGTGTGTGCAGAAATTCAAAATCTCTGTGATCCTGTAGTCACTTTTTTCACACCTGTGCCATCGAGCCTGTGACATAGTGCTCTGATATTCAGTGGGCCTCACACAATCCATAAGTGTCCAGTGTCCACAAGTGTGTGCAGAAATTCAAAATCTCTGTGATCCTGTAGTCACTTTTTTCACACCTGTGCCATCGAGCCTGTGACATAGAGCTCTGATATTCAGTGGGCCTCACACAATCCAAAAGTGTCCAGTGTCCACTAGTGTGTGCAGAAATTCAAAGTCTCCACTGTCCTATAGACACCTTGTACCTTGTTTTACATTACTATATAGTTTGTTGGATTTTGTCTACATTTCTACAAAAAATGAGGAAGGCTGGTGGAAGAGGCCGTGGAATTGGGCGGGGGTTGGCAGCTGGTAATGATAGTGTTGGTGGTGGATCTGATGGTAGTGGCAAGAGCAAAATATGACCGAATGCAGGAGGTGTTGAGCCTGCGTCATCGTCTGGCTCCACAAGGCCTCGAAGGCTTAGTATTCTAGGACTTGGCAAACCGCTTTTAAAGCCAGAGCTGCAGCAAAAAGTTTTGTCTTACATTGCTGACTCAGCCTCCAGCTCTATCGCCTCCTCTTCTTCAGTTGTAAAAAGTAAAAGCACTGAGTCATCATTGGAGGCTCATGTTCATGAACCACACCTTTCCTTGTGTCCTTCACCCCAACCAAGATTGAAGGATGACGCTGGCCATACTACTGATTACTCCATGGAGCTGTTTTCACATACCATGCCTGGATTATCAAGTGAAATGGTGAATTACCCAGGCCAAGATGAATCTGACATGGAGTGCACTGATGCACAGCTGCTGATAGATGATTCTGCTGGTACATTCACTCAGAGAACTATTGTCCTCGCAGTGTACAGAGCCAGATTCTGACCCTGATGAGACTCAGGTGCCCCTTCCCGCACACTATACCACCATACACGGTGACACAGAGGAAGGTGCATATGACATTGAAGAGGAGGTGATGGATGACCCAGTTGGTGACCCAGATTGGCATCCATTGGGGGAAGAGGGTGCTGCTTCCAATAGCTCAGATGAGGAGCATCCACAGCATACATCGACATCGCAACAGCTGTTATCTGGCAGGCCCGGAGCACTCCAAAGACAGGTTCCAAAAATCAAAAGAGTTGCTGGACAGCTTGTCCAGAGGGTCAAAAGATCACAGCATGCTTGGCCGCAAAATGTCTGCCAAAGTAGGAAGAGTGCAGTGTGGCACTTTTTTGAACAAAATCCTCATGATCAGGCCAAGGTTATCTGTAAGAAGTGCGCAAAGACCTTTAGCCGAGGGAAAAATCTGAAAAATTTGAATACCAGTTGCATGCTTAGACATTTAACCACCATGCACTTGCAAGCGTGGACACAACACCAAACCTCAAGTGCCACATGTGCAACTGATCACAAAGAAGGTAGTCAGCAACGCTACATTGTTTCCCCCACTGTAAGCCCACCGGTTAGCACAGCAGCAAATGTTGAGGTGTCGTTGCAAGGCCACAGCAGTCAGGGAATCCCACTGTTATATCAACGAAAGACTGATTCTAGGCCATCAGAAAGAACACAAACTCCATCACCATCATCAACCCTCTCAGTCCGCCCTGTCCACCGCTACGTCCACCATATGCAGCTCTCAAGTCCAGCTCACCCTCCCAGACACTGAGTAGGTCAAGAAAGTACTCTCATCCGTGTACACTGGGTTTGAACGCCAACATTGCCAAACTAATCTCGTTTGAGATGATGCCCTATCGGTTGGTGGAAAGCGCAGCTTTCCGCGAACTCATGGCCTATGCAGTACCACGCTATGACCTACCCAGTCGCCACTTCTCTCGCAAAGCCATCCCAGCCCTCCACCATCATGTGAAAGACCGCATTGTCCATGCACTCAAGCAGTCAGTGAGTGGAAAGGTGCACCTCACAACTGATGCATGGTCCAGTCGGCATGGCCAGGGCCGTTACGTGTCCATCACTGCGCACTGGGTTAATGTGGTGGATGCAGGGTCCACAGGGGACAGCGGTGGTGGGACAGTGCTGCCTAGCCCACGGTATAGGAAACAGTTGGCTGTAGGCGTTCGACCCTCCTCCAGAAGCGAAAGCTCGTCCACAGAGCGCAGTCGTACGAGCACTCCATCTGCAGCTGCCACTGTTGCACACGAGGTGTCCCCCTATCGAGCAGCTAGTGGAAAGCGTCAGCAGGCTGTGATGCAGATGATGTGTTTGGGCGACAGACACACCGCTGAGGTGCTGGCCGAGTACTTTCAGCGACAAGCTGAGTCATGGCTGGGCAGTGTACATCTTGAGGCAGGCAAGGTAGTTAGTGATAACGGCCGCATTTTGTGGCAGCCATAGCCCTTTCAAAACTCAGCCACATACCTTGCTTGGCTCACACCTTGAACCTGGTGGTGCAGTGCTTCCTCAAAAATTATCCGGAGTTAACAGCCCTGCTCCAGAAGGTGCGAAGACTGTGCGCGCACATCCGCCGGTCGCCTGTACACTCCATTCGTATGCAGAAGCTGCAGCGATTGCTCCACCTTCCCAACCACCGCCTCATTATCGACATTGCAACAAGGTGGAACTCCACCCTGCACATGGTTGAGCGGCTGTGCGAGCAGAGGCAGGCCATAATGCATTTGTGGGAGGATACACGGCCAGGCACTTTGAGAGCAGACATGGAGTTGACAGGTGTGCAGTGGTCGAAGCTGAAAGACCTCTGTAAAGTCCTTCAGTGTTTTGAGGAATGCACACGGCTGGTAAGCGCACACGACGCCATCCTAAGCATGAGCATCCCACTTATGCGTCTGCTCATGCAAACTTTGACGCACCTTAAGGAGCAGGCGTCTGCAGCCAATGTTGACGAGGAGGGAATCCTTGATGACATTCAGCCATTGTCTGCTCAGGGAACTCTCCTGGACGAGGTGGAGGAAGAAGAGGAGGAGGAGGATAATGATGGGGATGATTACTTAGGGGAGGAGGATGCATCTCGTGGGGCAAGTGAAAATGTTGGCGTGGCAAGGTCTGGTACAGGGTTTGTGCGTGACTGGAGGGATGTGGATTTGCCAGAAAGTGCTCTTCCAACCAGCACTCGCAGTGCATCATTGACACCGGGAACATTGGCCCACATGTCAGATTATGCCTTGCAGATCCTAAAAAGGGACCCCCGCATTGCCAAAATGATGAACGATGACGACTACTGGTTGGCCAGCATCCTGGATCCACGCTATAAAGGCAAATTACAAAACATCATGCCACAGGAGAACCTTGACCTAATATTGGCTAATAAACAAGCAACTCTGGTAAATCGGTTGCTTGAGGCATTCCCAGCACACAGCAGCGGTGATGGTTCTCACACGAGCCGTACGGGCTGGGGGCAGCTTGGCAGAGGTGTTCGTGATGCACACAGCAGAAGTGGCGTTGGAGACAGGGGTTTCATGACAATGTTGTGGACTGATTTTTCAAGTACCGCTCACACAACTGGTAATACTGCATCGATGAAAAGTGACAGGAGACAGCAGTTGTCAACTATGGTTACAAACTACTTTTCCTCCCATATCGATGTTCTCCCACACAGGTCATTCCCCTTTGACTATTGGGCCGCTAAACTGGACACCTGGCCTGAATTGGCACAATATGCCTTACAGGAGCTCGCTTGCCCAGCTGCAAGTGTGCTATCGGAAAGAGTCTTCAGTGCAGCTGGATCAATCCTGACAGAAAAAAGGACCCGTCTGTCAACCCAAAATGTGGATGATCTAACCTTCATTAAAATGAACCATGCATGGGTTTCCAAGGATTTTGTCCCACCTTCCCCTGATGACACATAGGGTGACAGAAAAATGGCTTGCTTTGGTCCACCTCTTCCTGGGACTTGACCTATTTCGCCTTTTGCATCAGCTGAATGTCCAACATCAACATATGCCACTTTCAAAAACTCCCTAACTGTGCTGCCTCCCCCCCCATGGCCGTGGTCACCACCTAGCGCATGACACCGTGCGAGTGCCGTTGCCCTGGACAGGTGGGTAGGCCGACTCTTGGGCGCGGGCACTGGCACAGGGTCCCTCATAGTGCAATCAAGTGTCTCTGACGGTGGTGGTGCACACCCGCCGTCAGACACACCGCCGTACTATGAAGGGCCCAGTGCCAGTACCGACGACCACGAGTGGTCCCCCCTTGCTTGGGCAGGGCCCCAGCATTTGCAATATTTACCTGTGTGTACGCTGTGTAGTCTGGGCCGTCAAATCCATACTGTGCCTGACACCGTCTGAGCCTGCCTCCTGATGTATAGACATATATTTTGAATGTGTACGCTATCCATACATGTTATCCGGGGATACGGTACCCTTTCTCACCTTTGTGCAAACACGTGCAAGCCATACTGGGCCTAACACCGCCTGAGCCTGCCTCCTGATGTATAGACATATATTTTGAATGTGTACGCTATCCATACATGTTATCTGGGGATACAGTACCCTTTCTCACCTTTGTGCAATCACGTGCAAGCCATACTGGGCCTAACACCGTCTGAGCCTGCCTCCTGATGTATAGACATATATTTTAAAGTGTACGCTATCCATACATGTTATCTGGGGATACGGTACCCTTTCTCACCTTTGTGCAATCACGTGTAATCCATACTGGGCGTGAGAACGGCTGGCGAGCTGTTAAGCAAGCTACAGCACCTGTGGTTTGCACACGTAAGTTTTTCATTTTTTCAGGAATGACGGTTAGGCCTAATTCCGGAACTGCAGTTGACCTGCACTTACTGGGAAATCATTGTTCGCGGGTAATAATTGTAATCAGTGATCCCCATCACTAACGTTGTTCAGCGGATTATCTGCACCTGTAAGCGACAAACGCTGGCTTTTTCAGTGTAGCGCACATGCAGCCACGGACATGTAAGGGCATGACACACCAGTTATTGGCCAATCTCATGTGCCAGAGCCTCACGTGTCCCTCTAGTAAGCCGGACTCGGACCGCGGGGCATGACGGAGTCTCGTTCGTTAAAGGAATTAAGCTTGCAATGTGTGCATCTTTTCTGTAGCTGGCATGATTGAGGTTTCCCAGGTGGAGTCGAATTTAACCGTAGGCTCCACTCCTGGTGGTGCCCTTCTGGACATTCCTTTAAGGTTCAGCTTTGCAACCATACTGCCCACGTAAAACAAACACTTTGCCTTCATGAACGCTGTTTGGAGGGTCATGACTCGTGGGAATAACGCCGCCCAATCAGTTAACCTGCTAGAGAGATCGTTCGTTGCTCCCAAGCATGACATCACACTCCCTAGGAGGAAGGTAATGCCACTGTGGCGACCGTACTCCTGGGGGCGACACAAGTGCACTGATGCCCAGCCACTGCTCGATGAATCTGCTGGTATATTGACCCAGACCACTACATTCCCCTCGCACGCTACACGGCCTGAATCTGACCCTGATGAAACTCAGGTTACCCTTCCCATATACAGTTCCATCTTACACGGTGACAAAGAAAGCTGCAGATGAAAGTGCAGGTTCGGCCCACCCGCCATCAGACACACCACCGTACTATCAGGGGCCCTGTGCCAGTGCCGTCGCCAACGAGTGGGCCCCCCCTGCTTGCTCAGGATCACAGCACTTGCAAGGTTGAAATACTGTGCAGTGAGATGGAAGATGGGGACGACGAGGAGTCCAGACTAGTACAGGGATTCCCTAGCGAGGAGACTTATTTGATTGTTTTCAATGTTGGGACAGCAATTTTTGGGGAGCACTATACTCTGGAGAATGATAGATGGGGCCCACCATACACTGGAACATTCCAAAGGTGGACATCAGACACTGGAGCAGCATTTACAGGGCCCATTATACACTAGAGCATTAGAAATGGGGCCCATTATGTTTGGAGCATTATTTGGGCCCATAAGACAGTGGAGCTTCATCCATGGGGACCAACATATACTGTAGCATTATGTGGAGCTCATCATATACTGTTTCAAACATTATATGGGACCAATGATTCTGTATGGAGAAATAGATGGGCCTCGTCATGAGATGTAAAACGTGAAGTATTTTTCATTGTACTATACCGCTATTTCTCTGCCGTATCGGAGCATGATGAGTTGTGGTATGTGTTAAAGGGGCGCTCTTTCGCCCAGGGCACATGAAAACCTGGAGCCAGCCCTCCCCCCCACAACTGTAGCCAAATAACCCCCATTTTTCAGTGCGTAACTTGTATTATGAAGTTAATTAAGGTTGACAAGCTTAAGTAAGAAGAATTGATGCTTTTGGCATTCAAATGGGCACTGTAGGTGTGTTTCCTGTACTCCTCTCACTGCCGACTTTTATTCCCCATTGACTTACATTGGGTTTCGTGTTTCGGGACGACCCCGACTTTTCCCTATAATCGGCCGATCTTGCTCGATCCGACTTTTGGAAAAGTCGGGTTTCACGAAACGAAACTCGACCCTAAAAAACCAAAAGTCGCTCAACTCTACTGACAAGAATAAACAATAATTTGCAGTTAGCCCAATCGTGGGGATAAATAGCTGAGAAATAAATAGTGATTAGTATATCTTAATAAATATATTGCAATTCGCCCAGTACAAAGCTGTGAAAAAAAATGGTAGTTACTATTTCCATTAAGTATTGCACTCAAACAGTTGATTAACCAAGAGAGATGGCACGTACCCGAATAGAATTCTCCTAGAGGCTGCAAATAAGAGCGGCAGGAAGTAAAGGATTAATAGGTACATAGAACACACAATTGGGTGAAAATATTAAATGGTCATGAGCAATATGTCCCGGCATAAAGAGTGTGATTATATCCTTAGTCCATAGTTAATGCTTGGTATAAACCTGCATTCATAAAATAGTCCAATGTCTATAGCCATGGGCAGAGCTGCCCCGGCCGATGACGGATACACCAAGTACATTCTCCAATGAGTGGAGGGCTCGTGCCCTGTGAAATAGCGCGCTGAACAGTACATGGTGATTTCACCATATATAGTTGTATGTGAGTGTTGCTACTCACAATACCTCCAATGGTCTGCGTAGAATCCGGTGACTGCGTTCTGGCTGGTGCAGTAAAGGTCGGACCTGGGAGATGCGGCGATATGCCGAGGTGTAGTGTGAGACCAGCGCTCCTGCGCTCCAGCTGTCGGCAGGGATCCGGTCACTCTGGTCGATAGCTGCGTCCCGGCAGATGTGCAGTAGGAGCAGGACCTGTGTGACGCGGTGGATCACGTGGTGCCGCCTAACTGCTGCTAGATGGAGGTACGGGTGGCAAAAAGGGCCGAAACCAACGCGTTTCGGAAAACTCCGCTTCTTTCTTCAGGTCCGGGACATATTGCTTATGACCATTTAATATTTTCACCCAATTGTGTTCTATGTACATACTAACCCTTTACTTCTAGGAGAATTCTATTCGGGTACATGCCATCTCTCCTTGGTTAATCAACTGTTTGAGTGCAATACTTACTATTTCCATTAACTACCATTTTTTTCACAGCTTTGTACTGGGCGAGTTGCAATATATTCATTGCTAGGGTTCTAAAAGTTCAGGGGTCCAAGCCTCAAAGTGCATGTCTACCCATCTGACCCCCCTATAATCATCTAAAGAGCATCTATAGATATATAATTACAGTATACCACTGTTGCTAACCAAAAACATACAATGCAAAGACCAATATTATCAAAATTACTACTATAAAAGACCAAAACAATAAAACTACTCAATGTCCACCACCATCACCACTACTCAGCAAATACATAATATAATATAACCATTACCTTTACATAACAAAACACTATACAGAGACCAATGACACCACCATACACCTTCTACTACATAGACTGAAACAAATTTAGCGGTCACTAAATAAAAAAAATAGTCTACTAAAAAGAGCAATATTACCATCTTACTGTTATCATATATTGGTAGATACTAGTCCCGCAGAACATACACGTGAGTACAGTAGTTATATATAGAACCTTACAGCTGACAATCTTTCTGATTTGGGTCGCTCACTTTTCCTGTCTTTTTCATCAGGCCCAGACCTCCATTACCACTTCTCCAGCCACAAATCATCTGCACAGTTTACAACAAAAACACATTTGACATTTCACATTTCTACTGATGTCTCATTTATTCCCAACCTACAAAAACTCCCCACTCTGCTTACCTGAGGCATAGGATACTGACCCCAATATTTTAAAAAACTGTGCCATTACTATGATTACTCCCTCCCCCAAAAATTAGTGTCCCATAGAAAATATTAATACCCCCACTGTGCAAAGGCGTGTATGCTCCTTTAACCCCTTCCCGACCAATGACTCCACATAGGCATCATGAAAAGCTGTGCCAATCTGACCAGTGACGCCTATGTGGCGTCATGAATTAATTGCCCTCCTGCGGGTCGGGTGACTGACCTTTCAGTGACTCCACCCGACCCACACACAGGGGGCTTTGTTCTTCAACACAGGTGGGGTGGCTTCACCCCCACGTGTCTACAATCGCTCTGATTGGCTGTTAAATGTGAAACAGCCAAATCAGAGCGATAGTAATATTTCATCAATGAAATTTGATGAAATATTATAATCCCACCACGGCCGATGCTGCAGTAGCATCGGACATGGCTGGAGACACTAACCTGAACCCCCTCCCATACCGGCTGGGAAGGGCGATCTGCCGCCGCTGTCATCATCTGCCCCCCCTGCCTTGGAATTAGGGTTAAGATTAGGGTTAGATGTGTGTTGGGGTTAGGGTTAGGCTTGTTGTTAGGGTTATTGGTAGGGTTGGGGTTAGGGGTGTATCGGGGTTATGGTTAGGGATGTGTTAGGGTTAGGGTTGGAGTTAGAATTGAGGGGTTTCCACTGTTTATGCACATCAGGGGGTCTCCAAACGTGACATGGTGCCACTATTGATTCCAGCCTATTTTGCGTTCAAAAAGTCAAACGGTGCTCCCTCCCTTCCAAGCCCCGACGTGTGCCCAAACAGTTTTCCCCCCGCCACATATGGGGTACCAGTGTACTCAGGACAAACTGAACAACTTTTGGGGTCCAATTTCTCCTGTCACCCTTTGTGAAAATAAAAAATTGCCTACTAAATAATAATTTTTTGAGGGGAAATTTTTTTTTTATTTTCAGGGCTGTGTTATAAACTTCTGTGAAGCACCTGGGGGTTCAAAGTGCTCACTATGAATCTAGATAAGTTCCTTAGGGGGTCTAGTTTCCAAAATGGGGTCATTTGTTGGGGAGCTCCGAAGTTTAGGTGCACAGGGGCTCTCCAAACACAGCATCGTGTCCGCTAACGATTGGAGCCAATTTTCATTTCAAAAAGTCAAATGGTGCTCCTTCCCTTCTGTGCCCTGCCGTGCGCCCAAACAGTGGTTCCCCCCACATATGGGGTACGAGCGTACTCCGGACAAACTGGACAACAACTTTGTGGTCCAATTTCTCCTGTTAGCCATGTGAAAATAAAAAATAGCGTGCTAAAAAATCATTTTTGAGGAAAAAAAAATGATCTTTTATTTTCACTGCTCTGCGTTATAAACTTTTGTGGAGCATTTGGGGGTTCAAAGTGCTCACTACACATCTAGATAAGTTCCTTAAGGGGTCTAGTTTCCAAAATGGGGTTACTTGGGGGTTTTCACTGTTTAGGCACACGCGACATGGTGTCCGATAACGATTGGAGCTAATTTTCCATTCAAAGTCAAATGGCGCTCCTTCGCTTCCGGACCCTGCCATGCACCTAAACAGTGGTTTATGACCACATATGAGGTATCGGTGTACTCAGGAGAAATTGCTTAACAAATTTTAGGATCCAATTTATCCTGTTGCCCATGTGAAAATGAAAAAATAGGAGTGCTGGCGGTGCTCCTTTGCTTGAGGAGTGCTGGCGGTGCTCCTTTGCTTGAGGAGTGCTTGCGGTGCTCCTTTGCTTGAGGAGTGCTTGCGGTGCTCCTTTGCTTGAGGATTGCTGGCGGTGCTCCTTTGCTTGAGGAGTGCTGGCGGTGCTCCTTTGCTTGAGGAGTGCTGGCGGTGCTCCTTTGCTTGAGGAGTGCTGGCGGTGCTCCTTTGCTTGAGGAGTGCTGGCGGTGCTCCTTTGCTTGAGGAGTGCTGGCGGTGCTCCTTTGCTTGAGGAGTGCTGGCGGTGCTCCTTTGCTTGAGGAGTGCTGGCGGTGCTCCTTTGCTTGAGGAGTGCTGGCGGTGCTCCTTTGCTTGAGGAGTGCTGGCGGTGCTCCTTTGCTTGAGGAGTGCTGGCGGTGCTCCTTTGCTTGAGGAGTGCTGGCGGTGCTCCTTTGCTTGAGGAGTGCTGGCGGTGCTCCTTTGCTTGAGGAGTGCTGGCGGTGCTCCTTTGCTTGAGGAGTGCTGGCGGTGCTCCTTTGCTTGAGGAGTGCTGGCGGTGCTCCTTTGCTTGAGGAGTGCTGGCGGTGCTCCTTTGCTTGAGGAGTGCTGGCGGTGCTCCTTTGCTTGAGGAGTGCTGGCGGTGCTCCTTTGCTTGAGGAGTGCTGGCGGTGCTCCTTTGCTTGAGGAGTGCTGGCGGTGCTCAGTTGCTTGAGGCGTGCTGGCGGTGCTCCGTTGCTTGAGGCGTGCTGGCGGTGCTCCGTTGCTTGAGGAGTGCTGGCGGTGCTCCGTTGCTGAGGAGTGCTGGCGGTGCTCCGTTGCTGAGGAGTGCTGGCGGTGCTCCGTTGCTGAGGAGTGCTGGCGGTGCTCCGTTGCTGAGGAGTGCTGGCGGTGCTCCGTTGCTGAGGAGTGCTGGCGGTGCTCCTTGCTGTTGACTGCTGATGTCGGTGGCCCAAGCAGGTTCTGTGGTGGTTTGGCTCCAAGCTGGTGGTGCTATGGCGGTGGTGGTGCTCCATACAGGAGCAGCGCTTGCCATAGTGGTGGTGGCGGAGGTGTGTCCTGCAGCACTCAGACTTGAGGTGGTGTAGTGATGTCCGGCTTCACTGGGAATGCAGGTGGCCGTGCAGTGGTATGCAGCAGAAGTCGGTAGTGTGGTCAAGCGAGTCAGTGGTGGAACTGTTGGAAATGACACCACTGACTGCTGCACATACCGATTCTGCTGCATAGCCTGCAAGTAAGCAGTGTTGCAGGCCTGTAACACACTCAGCTGTTGCTCAGGACTAAGGTGTTCCGCCATGCCCTGTTCAATTTTACTGAAAAAATGGTGCGCTGGTGAGTTGAGGTCGACCTCCAGATGGTCAAGGCGCTGGTCGACAGAGTGGAAGCGGTGTTCCATGTGGTTAAAACCATGCTCCATCAGGAAAAAAACGCTTTCCGTTCTGGCGGCCAGCGCCCTGAAGCTGGCCTTAAAGGCCTCGCTCAAGTGCATGAACTCGGGCATGACATTACTGTCCAAGGCCCACTGCCGCTGGCGGGTAGTGCCCGCATAACCAGTGACAGAGACCTGGGACAGGGGAACACCTGATGGACCAGCTTTCTGGTCACCAGCTGTCTGTGTTGCTGACCTGCAAGATGCTTCCTGGCTGTCGGATGGCTGGGACGGGCCCGAGGTCGATCGATGAAGAAGCGCTCCCGGGACAGGGTTAGGTTGCAGGGTGCTGCTCCAAGTGCTGTGGAAAGAAAGGGAAAACTTTAGTATCATGCATTTACAAGAAGCATCACCTGTGGTATAGAAAAGCATATATTAAGCACAAACAAAAAAAAAAAACTTACGCTCTGATGGCAAGGACCGGTCTCAGGAAAGCCAACTCGTGATGGTAGCGGTACTTTCTTCTGCGCCTTGCCGCAGAACCACTCCGAACCGGTCCCTCAGCACGAACATCAGTGTTGAAGCGGTCCTTCATCGAGCGCCAACGTGTGCGGATTTTTTTCACTGTTGGTAAAAAAAAAAATAAATAAAAATGCACTAGTTTAACGTCATTCTCACCACACACCTCATTGAACTTTGAAAACAGTCTCTGCTGCAGCACCAATAAAATTCTAGACACAATGCAGTAACTGTTGAGACGGCGGACACTGTTATGTTTCCTGCTACAATATATGTATCAGCGAAAACAACAGTATCATCAGGAACAAGAGTGAAAACAGGATCAAGACAGCAGTTGAAAAATCAATCACAGTTCTCAACAAGGCATCGGTCCTTTTCATGCAAGAATATATCAAATCAATCACAGTTCTCAACAAGGCATTGGTAATATATCAAATCAATCACAGTTCTCAACAAGGCATTGGTGTGTTTAATGCAAGAATATATCTTGCAAAAAACACAGCACCGTCAGGTCCAAAAAACAATGCAGCAGCTGAAGACACAAATCAATCACAGTTCTCAACAAGGCATTGGTGCTTTTCATGAAAGAATATATCTTGCCAAAAAAATACCACCACCGTCAGTTTTACAAAACAATGCAGCAGTTGAAGACACAATTCAATCATAGTTCTCATCAAGGCATTGGTGCTTTTCATGCAAAAATATAACTTGCCAAAAAAATACCACCACCGTCAGGTCCACAAAACAATGCAGCAGTTGAAGACACAAATCAATCAAAGTTCTCAACAAGGCTTTGGTGCTTTTCATGCAAGAATATATCTTGCCAAAAATACACCACCACCGTCAGGTCCACAAAACAATGGAGCAGTTCAAGTCACAAATCAATCACAGTTTTCCACCAGGCCTTGGTGTGTTTAATGCAAGAATATATCTTGCAAAATACACATCAGCACCAACAGGTCCAAAAATAAATGCTATATCACAGAGCATCTTTATACTTACTGAACACCCTTTTTGAAGCTGCAGAGGCGCTGTCCAAGCCATCCATCATCACTGCGGCCACCTCTTTCCAGAGCTCTGTCTTTGTACTGCTGGTCACGGCTGTCCCACAATGGGATGCGCTCCTCAACGAGGCGGATGAGGTGCTCGTTGTCTGTGTAGACTTCTTCGTTATTTCCCTCTACTCCTCTTTGGTCAGACCTCATCTGGAATATTGTGTCCAGTTTTGGGCACCACATTTTAAAAAAGACATCAACAAACTGGAGCAAGTTCAGAAAAGAGCGACCAGAATGGTGACCAGTCTGCAAACCCTGTCTTATGAGGAAAGGTTGCAGGATTTGGGAATGTTTAGTTTGCAAAAGAGAAGACTGAGAGGAGACTTAATAGCTGTCTACAAATATCTAAAGGGCTGTCACATTGTAGAAGGATCAACTTTATTCTCATTTGCACAAGGAAAGACTAGAAGCAATGGGATGAAACTGAATGGGAGGAGACACAGATTAGATATTAGAAAAAACTTTTTGACAGTTAGAGTGATCAATGAGTGGAACAGGCTGCCACGAGAAGTGGTGAGTTCTCCTTCAATGGAAGTCTTCAAACAGAGGCTGGACAGACATCTGACTGGGATGATTTAGCGAATCCTGCTTTGAGCAGGGGGTTGGACCAGATGGCCCAGGAGGTCCCTTCCAACTCTACGATTCTATGATTCTATGAGTCATCCCGCTGTGGAACCTAGAAAAAAAAATATAGAATGTTTAGAAGTTTGGAAAAGATACAAAAAGAAACAGAAAAGAAGCAAGAGAAAGAAAGACAGAAAAAAAAATATATATACTCACATTGCGTCTCCTCGCCACGACTTGACTACGCTGCTCCCGCTCAGAATCCTCAGACGGCTCCCGCTCAGACCGCTCCGACTGCTCCCGCTCAGACCTCTCCCGCACTCCATTTTCACTTCCCGTGTCCGATGTCTGTAAAGAAAGAAAAAATTAAAACACATTTCTAGAGGCAGCTATACTTATCAAAAGGCAGCAAGATTCTCACCTCACGATCAGCTTGGGCCAGTTCTTGCCGAGATGGCAAATAGACCGATCCGGAAGAAGACATGCTGAAAAGAAAACAAAAAATACATTGGTACATAATAAATTGTACAGGACACACAGACATCATTTTGGCTCCTGAAGCTTGAATCCACAGGTAGAAGGCTCTTGTAGAATGCTTGTCTGGTCTCTGCAAGGCATTATGTAGAGTAATTGTCTGACCCTGAAGACACATTCTTTTATGTACACTCCTCCAAAACAATGTTGCTTGTTTAGGGGGAGTTCTAGACAAGTGTCTAGACATTGTTTACTCAAATCGTGTGTGCGCACAAGGCGCTGACGTGCGCGGGGCCAAGCGCTCGTCAGCAACCACATAGACTGTAATGCTATTTTTGGGCGCACACGTGCGAGCGCGATTTTTTTAACGATGCCGCCGGAAAAAAAATGCAACATGTAGCGTACGTTGTGTCTGGGCGCACACCTGTAAAATGCGCAGCGCACGCTAAACGCTGAAGAGCGCGTACATTCGCAAGACCCTGCGATCACCATGTTAAAGATAGGGGGACATTGCGCGTGCGCATGATGCGCTGCGCGATCAAACGCTAGTGTGAAACCAGCCTTCCTATGTAGGTAAGGGAGCAGAACCAACCTTACGAGAGAGACATGGGAGCAGAACCAAGTTTACTACAGTGCTATGGGAGCATAACCGATCTTACTACAGAGATAAGGGAGCAGAACCGAGTTTACTACAGAGATAATGGAGCAGAACCAAGCTTAATATGTCTACTACACAGATATGGGAACAGAACCAAGCTTACGGCATGCATATGGTACAAGAATCTAGATTACTACATCAATACAGAACCAGAACCAAGCTTACTGCTTAGATATGGTACCATAACTGAGCTTACTGACAAACATACATATATCTCTAGAAACACTGAAAAGTAAACACACAGTACAGCAGGGACATTGCTAGGGTTCAAAAAGTTCAGGGGTCCAAGCCTCAAAATGCATGTCTACCCATCTGACCCCCCCTATAATCATCTAAAGAGCATCTATAGATATATAATTACAGTATACCACTGTTGCTAACCAAAAACATACAATGCAAAGACCAATATTATCAAAATTACTACTATAAAAGACCAAAACAATAAAACTACTCAATGTCCACCACCATCACCACTACTCAGCAAATACATAATATAATATAACCATTACCTTTACATAACAAAACACTATACAGAGACCAATGACACCACCATACACCTACTACTACATAGACTGAAACAAATTTAGCGGTCACTAAATAAAAAAATAGTCTACTAAAAAGAGCAATATTACCATCTTACTGTTATCGTATATTGGTAGATACTAGTCCCACAGAACATACACGTGAGTACAGTAGTTATATATAGAACCTTACAGCTGACAATCTTTCTGATTTGGGTCGCTCACTTTTCCTGTCTTTTTCATCAGGCCCAGACCTCCATTACCTCTTCTCCAGCCACAACTCATCTGCACAGATTACAACAAAAACACATTTGACATCTCACATTTCTACTGATGTCTCATTTATTCTCAACCTACAAAAACTCCCCACTCTGCTTACCTGAGGCATAGGATACTGACCCCAATATTTTAAAAAACTGTGCCATTACTATGATTACTCCCTCCCCCAAAAATTAGTGTCCCATAGAAAATATTAATACCCCCACTGTGCAAAGGCGTGTATGCTCCTTTAACCCCTTCCCGACCAATGACTCCACATAGGCATCATGAAAAGCTGTGCCAATCTGACCAGTGACACCTATGTGGCGTCATGAATTAATTGCCCTCCTGCGGGTCAGGTGACTGACCTTTCAGTGACCCCACCCGACCCACACACACAGGGGGCTTTGTACTTCACCACAGGTGGGGTGGCTTCACCCCCACGCGTCTACAATCACTCTGATTGGCTGTTAAAAGTCAAACAGCCAAATCAGAGCGATAGTAATATTTCAGCAATGAAATATGATGAAATATTATAATCCCACCACGGCCGATGCTGCAGTAGCATCGGACATGGCTGGAGACACTAATCTGACCCCCCTCCCATACCGGCTAGCAAGGGCGATCGGCCCCCTGCCACTGAACGACAGCGGCGATCTGCCGCCACTGTCATCATCTGCTGCCCCTGCCTTGGAATTAGGGTTAAGATTAGGGTTAGGGGTGTGTTGGGGTTAGGGTTAGGCTTGTTGTTAGGGGTGTATCGGGGTTATGGTTAGGGATGTGTTAGGGTTGGAGTTAGAATTGAGGGGTTTCCACTGTTTATGCACATCAGGGGGTCTCCAAACGCGACATGGTGCCACTATTGATTCCAGCCTATTTTGCGTTCAAAAAGTCAAACGGTGCTCCCTCCCTTTCAAGCCCCGACGTGTGCCCAAACAGTTTCCCCCCCGCCACATATGGGGTACCAGCGTACTCAGGACAAACTGAACAACTTTTGGGGTCCAATTTCTCCTGTCACCCTTTGTGAAAATAAAAAATTGCCGACTAAAAAATAATTTTTTGAGGGAAAATTTTTTTTTTTTTTTTTTCACGGCTGTGTTATAAACTTCTGTGAAGCACCTGGGGGTATAAAGTGCTCACTATGAATTTAGATAAGTTCCTTAGGGGGTCTAGTTTCCAAAATGGGGTCATTTGGGGAGCTCCGAAGTTTAGGCGCACATGGGCTCTCCAAACACGACATGGTGTCCGCTAACGATTGGAGCCAATTTTCATTTCAAAAAGTCAAATGGTGCTCCTTCCCTTCTGAGCCCTGCCGTGCGCCCAAACAGTGGTTCCCCCCACATATGGGGTACGAGCGTACGCCGGACAAACTGGACAACTTTTGTGGTCCAATTTCTCCTGTTAGCCATGTGAAAATAAAAAATAGCGTGCTAAAAAATCATTTTTGAGGAAAAAAAAATGATCTTTTATTTTCACTGCTCTGCGTTATAAACTTTTGTGGAGCATTTGGGGGTTCAAAGTGCTCACTACACATCTAGATAAGATCCTTAAGGGGTCTAGTTTCCAAAATGGGGTTACTTGGGGGTTTTTACTGTTTATGCACAGGGGCTCTCCAAACGCGACATGGTGTCCGATAACGATTGGAGCTAATTTTCCATTCAAAGTCAAATGGCGCTCCTTCGCTTCCGGACCCTGCCATGCGCCTAAACAGTGGTTTATGACCACATATGAGGTATCGGTATACTCAGGAGAAATTGCTTAACAAATTTTAGGATCCATTTTATCCTGTTGCCCATGTGAAAATGAAAAAATAGGCTAAAAGAAAATTCTTGTGAAAAAAAAGTACCTTTTTTATTTACTGATCAATTGTGAAGCACCTGGGGGTTCAAAGTGAGCACTCTGCATCTAGATAAGTTCCTTGGGGCGTCTAGTTTCCAAAATGGGGTCACTTGTGGGAGAGCTCCAATGTTTAAGCACACAGGGGCTCTCCAAACGCGACATGGCAACCGCTAAATATTCCAGCATATTTTCCTTTCAAAAAGTTTTCGAAGGGAGTGACAATAAAATCTCTTGAGGAGTAAGATCTGTTGGTGTCAAACCCATACAACGAAGTGAGCCATTAATATCTTTCCAGAAAGTTGAAATACCCGGGCAAAACCAGAAAATATGCACAAGAGATCCTATTGCACCAGAACATCTC
This sequence comes from Dendrobates tinctorius, assembly GCF_039654945.1. Lineage (NCBI taxonomy): Eukaryota > Metazoa > Chordata > Amphibia > Anura > Dendrobatidae > Dendrobates > Dendrobates tinctorius. The sequence continues at coordinate 1,760,983 of NW_027361944.1, forward strand.
CAACACAATGGTGTATTGCTTAAACCTAGGTGGACCAAGCGTTCCAGAGTTTTGTACCAGAATCTTGAATGCATTCTCCTGTAATAGAATACACCTGGAAAAACCGTGAGAGTTGGCAAGCACTTGACTCACTTCTTGGTGAGATAGGGTTATCTTTAGCTCCGATTCCCAAGAGGTTATATAAAGAGGCTCGAAGTTCTCTGGTGGCTTGATAAGATTAGCATATAGTTTAGACACTAGTTTGGAGATAGAATGGAGCTTAACCATGAGCTCCAGCCATAACAGATCCAAGGAATGCTTCAGGTCTGCTTTAAATTTTAAGATGAAATGGACATGCTGTTTCTGCAAGAAGTCCTTAGGACGTTTTGTAGCATCTCTCAGTCAACCCTCCACACATGGTATATCACCCCACAGGAGATGGGTGATAGGAATGTTTGGGAGACCATCCCACAGATCATAAACATCCACGTATTTGGGGTTAGTCAACCAAGGGAGGACTCTGAGTGGGATATCCTCCAGAAAAAAACAGTGAGGTATGATATTTGGGATTAGTTTGAGCATTCCGATACCGCAAGTATCGGGTATCGGCCGATATTCACTGTATCGGAATTCCGATACTGAGTTTCCGATACTTTTAGCATATCGAATACCGGAATCGGAAGTTCCCATAATGCTATGAGCCAGCTTTCTTTTGCCTTGCAGCAGCGCTAGTCACAGCTGTCTGCAAGGTCTGTGTGAGTGTAGCTCACACTGTGTAGTGTGTCCTGCAGACACGTCTGCTTGTAGGACATTCAGCGTGTCACTGCCTCATACAAATTTTTTCTTTTTCTTGCTGCAAATTTTTCATTCTCCTATTAGTGTGAATCCATCCGTATCCATATACGTTGGTTGCAAACACTATAGGAGTAGACAGCGGAGCCTTTCTGCAGCCTTTCAGTGCTAGTGTCCAGTTTGCTGCACTGTTCACGGCTGTCTGAGAGGTCCCTGTGTGTGAGTGCAGCTCACGCTGAGTAGTGTGTCCTTCAGCTACGTCTGGTTGTAGGCCGCTCAGTGTGCGTCACTGCCTCACACATTTTTCTTTTATTGCAGCTCATTTTTTATTCTCCTATTAGTGTGCATCCATCCGTATCCATCTACATTGGTTGGTTGCAAACACTATATAGGAGTAGATAGAGGAGCCTTTTTTCTGGCTTGTGCCCTTCAGCTGCAGCCAGATTAGTATTACCCTATTTTTTGGAGCCTCATCTTTTGCATTGTAGGTTACCTTCCTGCATTGTAATAGCTCCAAAAAGTTTGTGATACTATCGCGTTCAAATCTTTGGTCACATCCTTTTAGTTTTTACGTACACTGGAAGGGCTACGGCCCGGAGGAGAGGTCCTGGGTCCCCGCAGGAACATCCATGCCAAGGCATTAATTAGAAGGTTTCACCTCCTTCACCAGGACAAACCGGGTTTTGAGGGTCCGGAGGCCCCTCTTGGAAGGGGGGTACTGTCACGTCGCCGCCAGACTTGGGGCCTGCTGTTCCGGTCGCGGCCACTAGGCTCCTAGAGGCTAAAGCCGGGACAGTAGGCCCTGAGTCTGATGCGACGGAACCACGGCCCCTCCCAGTGGCCGAGGCATTAACAGCCGTCCCTGAGTCTGACGACAAAGTGGCGGTCCGGCGCCTCCTCTGCCATGCGCCGAAACAGTCGTTTCTACCAGGATCTGAATACCCGACCGCAGCTGACAGCTGTGTTCCTGCTCCGGCTCCTGCTTCTTGATCCCACCAAGGATTACCTTATATCTCCCCGGATCCTTGTTGGAGCTCGGCGATCCTGGTCTTCAATTATCCAGGGGGGTCCCCTGGATCTTACTGAACCGGTCTTCTATTAATCCGGCTCTGCAAGGGTGCGCGGCAATCAGAAAACCGCGGTGGGTAAGAATTTCGGCAGCCGCTGTCACCCCCACAAAACTCCACGTCCAGGAATCCCCTCCTGCCTCTCACCAATATTTAGTAATAGGGCGCCGATCTGCCCCTCGGTCTCCGCGAGCTCCCACCTTCTGCCTCAGTCCTCCTCAAAGCTGTGGCTCCACCGGCTCCTGTAGTTCTCCTCACCGCCGAGGATTTCAGCGAAGAACTCCCTCAATTCTTGTCCAATCCAGGCGTGCCCGGTCTTATTCTCTTCAGGGGGGGCTCCTGAGTTGTGACAAACAGGCTCCCCCTTGATCTGGAATGGTAGGTAGTTGCAGCAGGCCAAAAACTCCGGCGTGTCTACAGCCACGGGCCTCGGAATGCAGCGGCTGTCAATCAAGTCCCTGCTCCTGCAGCTCTCCTCACCGCCAAGGATTTTTGCTAAGAACTCCCCCAATTCTTCTCAGATCTTGGCGTGCCTGGTCTTATTCTTTTCAGGGGGAGCTCCTGGATCTTGACAAGCAGGCTCCCTTGTGATCCAAAGCCGCAGTCAGCCGCAGCAGCCCAAAAACCGCGGCGGGTATTAATATCAAAGGCGCCGCTACTTCCTCAGTTTCAGCTCTTCTGAAAATAGCTCCTCACCTCTGGGCAACAAGTCCACCAGAGCCAGGCAGCAAAGAAATAACGAAATCTTCTCCCCGGACTCTCCTTCAGTCGAGGGAGCCGGGTATCAGCACAAGCTCTGCTCCTCTGCAAAGCGCGGGAACAAAACCACCGCCTCTCCTCAGCAGCTGCAGTTTCAGTATTATCAGCTCAATCTTCAAGATTTTGGTGTCAAAATGATCCAGGGATATTCCCGAATCTTGTAATTAGTATCAATTCTTGATTAAAGGTTGTATGTCGTTTCCAGGTCGCTTCAAGGTGGCTGAGCAGGAGCCCCGAGCAAACACGTCCTCACACCTTCATTGCTCAGGCCACGCCCCAAACTCATGCTTTTAGAGACTTGTTTGGGCTCATGAGAGGAGTAGAAAAACATCAAAAATTTCAGTCCTGCATGATTCTACCAAGAAATGTGTGTTCATTGAAACCGCTGGTTTTTGATAGTTTGGGCCCTATTGAATAATGAATGTTTTGAATTTTCTCCAAAAGTAAAGTAGTTGCAAACTCATCCTTTTAGAAACTTGTTTGGGCTGTTGAGAGGAGTAAAAAACCATCAAAAATTTCAATCCTGCATGATTCTACCAAGAAATTTGATTCTTCATTCAAAACCTGATTTTTGCTATTGGGCTCTATTGAATAATGAATGTTTTGAATTTTCTCCAAAAGTAAAGTAGTTGCAAACTCATGCTTTTAGAGACTTGTTTGGGCTCATGAGAGGAGTAGAAAAACATCAAAAATTTCAGTCCTGCATGATTCTACCAAGAAATGTGTGTTCATTCAAACCGCTGGTTTTTGATATTTTGGGCCCTATTGAATAATGAATGTTTTGAATTTTCTCCAAAAGTAAAGTAGTTGCAAACTCATCCTTTTAGAAACTTGTTTGGGCTGTTGAGAGGAGTAAAAAACCATCAAAAATTTCAATCCTGCATGATTCTACCAAGAAATGTGATTCTTCATTCAAAACCTGATTTTTGCTATTGGGCGCTATTGAATAATGAATGTTTTGAATTTTCTCCAAAAGTAAAGTAGTTGCAAACTCATGCTTTTAGAGACTTGTTTGGGCTCATGAGAGGAGTAGAAAAACATCAAAAATTTCAGTCCTGCACGATTCTACCAAGAAATGTGTGTTCATTGAAACCGCTGGTTTTTGATAGTTTGGGCCCTATTGAATAATGAATGTTTTGAATTTTCTCCAAAAGTAAAGTATTTGCAAACTCATCCTTTTAGAAACTTGTTTGGGCTGTTGAGAGGAGTAAAAAACCATCAAAAATTTCAATCCTGCATGATTCTACCAAGAAATGTGATTCTTCATTCAAAACGCTGGTTTTTGCTATTGGGCTCTATTGAATAATGAATGTTTTGAATTTTCTCCAAAAGTAAAGTAGTTGCAAACTCATCCTTTTAGAAACTTGTTTGGGCTGTTGAGAGGAGTAAAAAACCATCAAAAATTTAAATCCTGCATGATTCTACCAAGAAATGTGATTCTTCATTCAAAACCTGATTTTTGCTATTGGGCTCTATTGAATAATGAATGTTTTGAATTTTCTCCAAAAGTAAAGTAGTTGCAAACTCATGCTTTTAGAGACTTGTTTGGGCTCATGAGAGGAGTAGAAAAACATCAAAAATTTCAGTCCTGCATGATTCTACCAAGAAATGTGTGTTCATTCAAACCGTTGGTTTTTGATAGTTTGGGCCCTATTGAATAATGAATGTTTTGAATTTTCTCCAAAAGTAAAGTAGTTGCAAACTCATCCTTTTAGAAACTTGTTTGGGCTGTTGAGAGGAGTAAAAAACCATCAAAAATTGTAATCCTGCATGATTCTACCAAGAAATGTGATTCTTCATTCAAAACGCTGGTTTTTGCTATTGGGCTCTATTGAATAATGAATGTTTTGAATTTTCTCCAAAAGTAAAGTAGTTGCAAACTCATGCTTTTAGAGACTTGTTTGGGCTCATGAGAGGAGTAGAAAAACATCAAAAATTTCAGTCCTTCATGATTCTACCAAGAAATGTGTGTTCATTGAAACCGCTGGTTTTTGATAGTTTGGGCCCTATTGAATAATGAATGTTTTGAATTTTCTCCAAAAGTAAAGTAGTTGCAAACTCATCCTTTTAGAAACTTGTTTGGGCTGTTGAGAGGAGTAAAAAACCATCAAAAATTTCAATCCTGCATGATTCTACCAAGAAATGTGATTCTTCATTCAAAACCTGATTTTTGCTATTGGGCTCTATTGAATAATGAATGTTTTGAATTTTCTCCAAAAGTAAAGTAGTTGAAAACTCATCCTTTTAGAGACTTGTTTGGGCTCATGAGAGGAGTAGAAAAACATCAAAAATTTCAGTCCTGCACGATTCTACCAAGAAATGTGTGTTCATTCAAACCGCTGGTTTTGGATATCTTGGGCCCTATTGAATAATGAATGTTTTGAATTTTCTCCAAAAGTAAAGTAGTTGCAAACTCATCCTTTTAGAAACTTGTTTGGGCTGTTGAGAGGAGTAAAAAACCATCAAAAATTTCAATCCTGCATGATTCTACCAAGAAATGTGATTCTTCATTCAAAACCTGATTTTTGCTATTGGGCTCTATTGAATAATGAATGTTTTGAATTTTCTCCAAAAGTAAAGTAGTTGCAAACTCATGCTTTTAGAGACTTGTTTGGGCTCATGAGAGGAGTAGAAAAACATCAAAAATTTCAGTCCTGCATGATTCTACCAAGAAATGTGTGTTCATTCAAACCGTTGGTTTTTGATAGTTTGGGCCCTATTGAATAATGAATGTTTTGAATTTTCTCCAAAAGTAAAGTAGTTGCAAACTCATCCTTTTAGAAACTTGTTTGGGCTGTTGAGAGGAGTAAAAAACCATCAAAAATTGTAATCCTGCATGATTCTACCAAGAAATGTGATTCTTCATTCAAAACGCTGGTTTTTGCTATTGGGCTCTATTGAATAATGAATGTTTTGAATTTTCTCCAAAAGTAAAGTAGTTGCAAACTCATGCTTTTAGAGACTTGTTTGGGCTCATGAGAGGAGTAGAAAAACATCAAAAATTTCAGTCCTTCATGATTCTACCAAGAAATGTGTGTTCATTGAAACCGCTGGTTTTTGATAGTTTGGGCCCTATTGAATAATGAATGTTTTGAATTTTCTCCAAAAGTAAAGTAGTTGCAAACTCATCCTTTTAGAAACTTGTTTGGGCTGTTGAGAGGAGTAAAAAACCATCAAAAATTTCAATCCTGCATGATTCTACCAAGAAATGTGATTCTTCATTCAAAACCTGATTTTTGCTATTGGGCTCTATTGAATAATGAATGTTTTGAATTTTCTCCAAAAGTAAAGTAGTTGAAAACTCATCCTTTTAGAGACTTGTTTGGGCTCATGAGAGGAGTAGAAAAACATCAAAAATTTCAGTCCTGCACGATTCTACCAAGAAATGTGTGTTCATTCAAACCGCTGGTTTTGGATATTTTGGGCCCTATTGAATAATGAATGTTTTGAATTTTCTCCAAAAGTAAAGTAGTTGCAAACTCATCCTTTTAGAAACTTGTTTGGGCTGTTGAGAGGAGTAAAAAACCATCAAAAATTTCAATCCTGCATGATTCTACCAAGAAATGTGATTCTTCATTCAAAACCTGATTTTTGCTATTGGGCTCTATTGAATAATGAATGTTTTGAATTTTCTCCAAAAGTAAAGTAGTTGCAAACTCATGCTTTTAGAGACTTGTTTGGGCTCATGAGAGGAGTAGAAAAACATCAAAAATTTCAGTCCTGCATGATTCTACCAAGAAATGTGTGTTCATTGAAACCGCTGGTTTTTGATAGTTTGGGCCCTATTGAATAATGAATGTTTTGAATTTTCTCCAAAAGTAAAGTAGTTGCAAACTCATCCTTTTAGAAACTTGTTTGGGCTGTTGAGAGGAGTAAAAAACCATCAAAAATTTCAATCCTGCATGATTCTACCAAGAAATGTGATTCTTCATTCAAAACCTGATTTTTGCTATTGTGCGCTATTGAATAATGAATGTTTTGAATTTTCTCCAAAAGTAAAGTAGTTGCAAACTCATGCTTTTAGAGACTTGTTTGGGCTCATGAGAGGAGTAGAAAAACATCAAAAATTTCAGTCCTGCACGATTCTACCAAGAAATGTGTGTTCATTGAAACCGCTGGTTTTTGATAGTTTGGGCCCTATTGAATAATGAATGTTTTGAATTTTCTCCAAAAGTAAAGTAGTTGCAAACTCATCCTTTTAGAAACTTGTTTGGGCTGTTGAGAGGAGTACAAAACCATCAAAAATTTCAATCCTGCATGATTCTACCAAGAAATGTGATTCTTCATTCAAAACCTGATTTTTGCTATTGGGCTCTATTGAATAATGAATGTTTTGAATTTTCTCCAAAAGTAAAGTAGCTACAAACTCATGCTTTTAGAGACTTGTTTGGGCTCATGAGAGGAGTAGAAAAACATCAAAAATTTCAGTCCTGCATGATTCTACCAAGAAATGTGTGTTCATTCAAACCGTTGGTTTTTGATAGTTTGGGCCCTATTGAATAATGAATGTTTTGAATTTTCTCCAAAAGTAAAGTAGTTGCAAACTCATCCTTTTAGAAACTTGTTTGGGCTGTTGAGAGGAGTAAAAAACCATCAAAAATTGTAATCCTGCATGATTCTACCAAGAAATGTGATTCTTCATTCAAAACGCTGGTTTTTGCTATTGGGCTCTATTGAATAATGAATGTTTTGAATTTTCTCCAAAAGTAAAGTAGTTGCAAACTCATGCTTTTAGAGACTTGTTTGGGCTCATGAGAGGAGTAGAAAAACATCAAAAATTTCAGTCCTTCATGATTCTACCAAGAAATGTGTGTTCATTGAAACCGCTGGTTTTTGATAGTTTGGGCCCTATTGAATAATGAATGTTTTGAATTTTCTCCAAAAGTAAAGTAGTTGCAAACTCATCCTTTTAGAAACTTGTTTGGGCTGTTGAGAGGAGTAAAAAACCATCAAAAATTTCAATCCTGCATGATTCTACCAAGAAATGTGATTCTTCATTCAAAACCTGATTTTTGCTATTGGGCTCTATTGAATAATGAATGTTTTGAATTTTCTCCAAAAGTAAAGTAGCTACAAACTCATGCTTTTAGAGACTTGTTTGGGCTCATGAGAGGAGTAGAAAAACATCAAAAATTTCAGTCCTTCATGATTCTACCAAGAAATGTGTGTTCATTGAAACCGCTGGTTTTTGATAGTTTGGGCCCTATTGAATAATGAATGTTTTGAATTTTCTCCAAAAGTAAAGTAGTTGCAAACTCATCCTTTTAGAAACTTGTTTGGGCTGTTGAGAGGAGTAAAAAAACCATCAAAAATTTCAATCCTGCATGATTCTACCAAGAAATGTGATTCTTCATTCAAAACACTGGTTTTTGCTATTGGGCTCTATTGAATAATGAATGTTTTGAATTTTCTCCAAAAGTAAAGTAGTTGCAAACTCATCCTTTTAGAAACTTGTTTGGGCTGTTGAGAGGAGTAAAAAACCATCAAAAATTTAAATCCTGCATGATTCTACCAAGAAATGTGATTCTTCATTCAAAACCTGATTTTTGCTATTGGGCTCTATTGAATAATGAATGTTTTGAATTTTCTCCAAAAGTAAAGTAGTTGCAAACTCATGCTTTTAGAGACTTGTTTGGGCTCATGAGAGGAGTAGAAAAACATCAAAAATTTCAGTCCTGCATGATTCTACCAAGAAATGTGTGTTCATTGAAACCGTTGGTTTTTGATAGTTTGGGCCCTATTGAATAATGAATGTTTTGAATTTTCTCCAAAAGTAAAGTAGTTGCAAACTCATCCTTTTAGAAACTTGTTTGGGCTGTTGAGAGGAGTAAAAAACCATCAAAAATTGTAATCCTGCATGATTCTACCAAGAAATGTGATTCTTCATTCAAAACGCTGGTTTTTGCTATTGGGCTCTATTGAATAATGAATGTTTTGAATTTTCTCCAAAAGTAAAGTAGTTGCAAACTCATGCTTTTAGAGACTTGTTTGGGCTCATGAGAGGAGTAGAAAAACATCAAAAATTTCAGTCCTTCATGATTCTACAAAGAAATGTGTGTTCATTGAAACCGCTGGTTTTTGATAGTTTGGGCCCTATTGAATAATGAATGTTTTGAATTTTCTCCAAAAGTAAAGTAGTTGCAAACTCATCCTTTTAGAAACTTGTTTGGGCTGTTGAGAGGAGTAAAAAACCATCAAAAATTTAAATCCTGCATGATTCTACCAAGAAATGTGATTCTTCATTCAAAACGCTGGTTTCTGCTATTGGGCTCTATTGAATAATGAATGTTTTGAATTTTCTCCAAAAGTAAAGTAGTTGCAAACTCATCCTTTTAGAGACTTGTTTGGGCTCATGAGAGGAGTAGAAAAACATCAAAAATTTCAGTCCTGCACGATTCTACCAAGAAATGTGTGTTCATTCAAACCGCTGGTTTTTGATATTTTGGGCCCTATTGAATAATGAATGTTTTGAATTTTCTCCAAAAGTAAAGTAGTTGCAAACTCATCCTTTTAGAAACTTGTTTGGGCTGTTGAGAGGAGTACAAAACCATCAAAAATTTCAATCCTGCATGATTCTACCAAGAAATGTGATTCTTCATTCAAAACCTGATTTTTGCTATTGGGCTCTATTGAATAATGAATGTTTTGAATTTTCTCCAAAAGTAAAGTAGTTGCAAACTCATGCTTTTAGAGACTTGTTTGGGCTCATGAAAGGAGTAGAAAAACATCAAAAATTTCAGTCCTGCATGATTCTACCAAGAAATGTGTGTTCATTCAAACCGCTGGTTTTTGATAGTTTGGGCCCTATTGAATAATGAATGTTTTGAATTTTCTCCAAAAGTAAAGTATTTGCAAACTCATCCTTTTAGAAACTTGGTTGGGCTGTTGAGAGGAGTAAAAAACCATCAAAAATTTCAATCCTGCATGATTCTACCAAGAAATGTGATTCTTCATTCAAAACGCTGGTTTTTGCTATTGGGCTCTATTGAATAATGAATGTTTTGAATTTTCTCCAAAAGTAAAGTAGTTGCAAACTCATCCTTTTAGAGACTTGTTTGGGCTCATGAGAGGAGTAGAAAAACATCAAAAATTTCAGTCCTGCACGATTCTACCAAGAAATGTGTGTTCATTCAAACCGCTGGTTTTTGATATTTTGGGCCCTATTGAATAATGAATGTTTTGAATTTTCTCCAAAAGTAAAGTAGTTGCAAACTCATCCTTTTAGAAACTTGTTTGGGCTGTTGAGAGGAGTAAAAAACCATCAAAAATTTCAATCCTGCATGATTCACCAAGAAATGTGATTCTTCATTCAAAACCTGATTTTTGCTATTGGGCTCTATTGAATAATGAATGTTTTGAATTTTCTCCAAAAGTAAATTTGTTGCAAACTCATGCTTTTAGAGACTTGTTTGGGCTCATGAGAGGAGTAGAAAAACATCAAAAATTTCAGTCCTGCACGATTCTACCAAGAAATGTGTGTTCATTGAAACTGCTGGTTTTTGATAGTTTGGGCCCTATTGAATAATGAATGTTTTGAATTTTCTCCAAAAGTAAAGTATTTGCAAACTCATCCTTTTAGAAACTTGTTTGGGCTGTTGAGAGGAGTAAAAAACCATCAAAAATTTCAATCCTGCATGATTCTACCAAGAAATGTGATTCTTCATTCAAAACGCTGGTTTTTGCTATTGGGCTCTATTGAATAATGAATGTTTTGAATTTTCTCCAAAAGTAAAGTAGTTGCAAACTCTTCCTTTTAGAAACTTGTTTGGGCTGTTGAGAGGAGTAAAAAACCATCAAAAATTTAAATCCTGCATGATTCTACCAAGAAATGTGATTCTTCATTCAAAACCTGATTTTTGCTATTGGGCTCTATTGAATAATGAATGTTTTGAATTTTCTCCAAAAGTAAAGTAGTTGCAAACTCATGCTTTTAGAGACTTGTTTGGGCTCATGAGAGGAGTAGAAAAACATCAAAAATTTCAGTCCTTCATGATTCTACCAAGAAATGTGTGTTCATTGAAACCGCTGGTTTTTGATAGTTTGGGCCCTATTGAATAATGAATGTTTTGAATTTTCTCCAAAAGTAAAGTAGTTGCAAACTCATCCTTTTAGAAACTTGTTTGGGCTGTTGAGAGGAGTAAAAAACCATCAAAAATTTCAATCCTGCATGATTCTACCAAGAAATGTGATTCTTCATTCAAAACCTGATTTTTGCTATTGGGCTCTATTGAATAATGAATGTTTTGAATTTTCTCCAAAAGTAAAGTAGTTGAAAACTCATCCTTTTAGAGACTTGTTTGGGCTCATGAGAGGAGTAGAAAAACATCAAAAATTTCAGTCCTGCACGATTCTACCAAGAAATGTGTGTTCATTCAAACCGCTGGTTTTGGATATTTTGGGCCCTATTGAATAATGAATGTTTTGAATTTTCTCCAAAAGTAAAGTAGTTGCAAACTCATCCTTTTAGAAACTTGTTTGGGCTGTTGAGAGGAGTAAAAAACCATCAAAAATTTCAATCCTGCATGATTCTACCAAGAAATGTGATTCTTCATTCAAAACCTGATTTTTGCTATTGGGCTCTATTGAATAATGAATGTTTTGAATTTTCTCCAAAAGTAAAGTAGTTGCAAACTCATGCTTTTAGAGACTTGTTTGGGCTCATGAGAGGAGTAGAAAAACATCAAAAATTTCAGTCCTGCATGATTCTACCAAGAAATGTGTGTTCATTCAAACCGTTGGTTTTTGATAGTTTGGGCCCTATTGAATAATGAATGTTTTGAATTTTCTCCAAAAGTAAAGTAGTTGCAAACTCATCCTTTTAGAAACTTGTTTGGGCTGTTGAGAGGAGTAAAAAACCATCAAAAATTGTAATCCTGCATGATTCTACCAAGAAATGTGATTCTTCATTCAAAACGCTGGTTTTTGCTATTGGGCTCTATTGAATAATGAATGTTTTGAATTTTCTCCAAAAGTAAAGTAGTTGCAAACTCATGCTTTTAGAGACTTGTTTGGGCTCATGAGAGGAGTAGAAAAACATCAAAAATTTCAGTCCTTCATGATTCTACAAAGAAATGTGTGTTCATTGAAACCGCTGGTTTTTGATAGTTTGGGCCCTATTGAATAATGAATGTTTTGAATTTTCTCCAAAAGTAAAGTAGTTGCAAACTCATCCTTTTAGAAACTTGTTTGGGCTGTTGAGAGGAGTAAAAAACCATCAAAAATTTAAATCCTGCATGATTCTACCAAGAAATGTGATTCTTCATTCAAAACGCTGGTTTCTGCTATTGGGCTCTATTGAATAATGAATGTTTTGAATTTTCTCCAAAAGTAAAGTAGTTGCAAACTCATCCTTTTAGAGACTTGTTTGGGCTCATGAGAGGAGTAGAAAAACATCAAAAATTTCAGTCCTGCACGATTCTACCAAGAAATGTGTGTTCATTCAAACCGCTGGTTTTTGATATTTTGGGCCCTATTGAATAATGAATGTTTTGAATTTTCTCCAAAAGTAAAGTAGTTGCAAACTCATCCTTTTAGAAACTTGTTTGGGCTGTTGAGAGGAGTACAAAACCATCAAAAATTTCAATCCTGCATGATTCTACCAAGAAATGTGATTCTTCATTCAAAACCTGATTTTTGCTATTGGGCTCTATTGAATAATGAATGTTTTGAATTTTCTCCAAAAGTAAAGTAGTTGCAAACTCATGCTTTTAGAGACTTGTTTGGGCTCATGAAAGGAGTAGAAAAACATCAAAAATTTCAGTCCTGCATGATTCTACCAAGAAATGTGTGTTCATTCAAACCGCTGGTTTTTGATAGTTTGGGCCCTATTGAATAATGAATGTTTTGAATTTTCTCCAAAAGTAAAGTATTTGCAAACTCATCCTTTTAGAAACTTGGTTGGGCTGTTGAGAGGAGTAAAAAACCATCAAAAATTTCAATCCTGCATGATTCTACCAAGAAATGTGATTCTTCATTCAAAACGCTGGTTTTTGCTATTGGGCTCTATTGAATAATGAATGTTTTGAATTTTCTCCAAAAGTAAAGTAGTTGCAAACTCATCCTTTTAGAGACTTGTTTGGGCTCATGAGAGGAGTAGAAAAACATCAAAAATTTCAGTCCTGCACGATTCTACCAAGAAATGTGTGTTCATTCAAACCGCTGGTTTTTGATATTTTGGGCCCTATTGAATAATGAATGTTTTGAATTTTCTCCAAAAGTAAAGTAGTTGCAAACTCATCCTTTTAGAAACTTGTTTGGGCTGTTGAGAGGAGTAAAAAACCATCAAAAATTTCAATCCTGCATGATTCACCAAGAAATGTGATTCTTCATTCAAAACCTGATTTTTGCTATTGGGCTCTATTGAATAATGAATGTTTTGAATTTTCTCCAAAAGTAAAGTAGTTGCAAACTCATGCTTTTAGAAACTTGTTTGAGCTCATGAGAGGAGTAGAAAAACATCAAAAATTTCAGTCCTGCATGATTATACCAAGAAATGTGTGTTCATTCAAACCGCTGGTTTTTGATAGTTTGGGCCCTATTGAATAATGAATGTTTTGAATTTTCTCCAAAAGTAAAGTAGTTGCAAACTCATCCTTTTAGAAACTTGTTTGGGCTGTTGAGAGGAGTAAAAAACCATCAAAAATTTCAATCCTGCATGATTCTACCAAGAAATGTGATTCTTCATTCAAAACCTGATTTTTGCTATTGGGCTCTATTGAATAATGAATGTTTTGAATTTTCTCCAAAAGTAAATTTGTTGCAAACTCATGCTTTTAGAGACTTGTTTGGGCTCATGAGAGGAGTAGAAAAACATCAAAAATTTCAGTCCTGCACGATTCTACCAAGAAATGTGTGTTCATTGAAACCGCTGGTTTTTGATAGTTTGGGCCCTATTGAATAATGAATGTTTTGAATTTTCTCCAAAAGTAAAGTATTTGCAAACTCATCCTTTTAGAAACTTGTTTGGGCTGTTGAGAGGAGTAAAAAACCATCAAAAATTTCAATCCTGCATGATTCTACCAAGAAATGTGATTCTTCATTCAAAACGCTGGTTTTTGCTATTGGGCTCTATTGAATAATGAATGTTTTGAATTTTCTCCAAAAGTAAAGTAGTTGCAAACTCTTCCTTTTAGAAACTTGTTTGGGCTGTTGAGAGGAGTAAAAAACCATCAAAAATTTAAATCCTGCATGATTCTACCAAGAAATGTGATTCTTCATTCAAAACCTGATTTTTGCTATTGGGCTCTATTGAATAATGAATGTTTTGAATTTTCTCCAAAAGTAAAGTAGTTGCAAACTCATGCTTTTAGAGACTTGTTTGGGCTCATGAGAGGAGTAGAAAAACATCAAAAATTTCAGTCCTTCATGATTCTACCAAGAAATGTGTGTTCATTGAAACCGCTGGTTTTTGATAGTTTGGGCCCTATTGAATAATGAATGTTTTGAATTTTCTCCAAAAGTAAAGTAGTTGCAAACTCATCCTTTTAGAAACTTGTTTGGGCTGTTGAGAGGAGTAAAAAACCATCAAAAATTTCAATCCTGCATGATTCTACCAAGAAATGTGATTCTTCATTCAAAACCTGATTTTTGCTATTGGGCTCTATTGAATAATGAATGTTTTGAATTTTCTCCAAAAGTAAAGTAGTTGAAAACTCATCCTTTTAGAGACTTGTTTGGGCTCATGAGAGGAGTAGAAAAACATCAAAAATTTCAGTCCTGCACGATTCTACCAAGAAATGTGTGTTCATTCAAACCGCTGGTTTTGGATATTTTGGGCCCTATTGAATAATGAATGTTTTGAATTTTCTCCAAAAGTAAAGTAGTTGCAAACTCATCCTTTTAGAAACTTGTTTGGGCTGTTGAGAGGAGTAAAAAACCATCAAAAATTTCAATCCTGCATGATTCTACCAAGAAATGTGATTCTTCATTCAAAACCTGATTTTTGCTATTGGGCTCTATTGAATAATGAATGTTTTGAATTTTCTCCAAAAGTAAAGTAGTTGCAAACTCATGCTTTTAGAGACTTGTTTGGGCTCATGAGAGGAGTAGAAAAACATCAAAAATTTCAGTCCTGCATGATTCTACCAAGAAATGTGTGTTCATTCAAACCGTTGGTTTTTGATAGTTTGGGCCCTATTGAATAATGAATGTTTTGAATTTTCTCCAAAAGTAAAGTAGTTGCAAACTCATCCTTTTAGAAACTTGTTTGGGCTGTTGAGAGGAGTAAAAAACCATCAAAAATTGTAATCCTGCATGATTCTACCAAGAAATGTGATTCTTCATTCAAAACGCTGGTTTTTGCTATTGGGCTCTATTGAATAATGAATGTTTTGAATTTTCTCCAAAAGTAAAGTAGTTGCAAACTCATGCTTTTAGAGACTTGTTTGGGCTCATGAGAGGAGTAGAAAAACATCAAAAATTTCAGTCCTTCATGATTCTACCAAGAAATGTGTGTTCATTGAAACCGCTGGTTTTTGATAGTTTGGGCCCTATTGAATAATGAATGTTTTGAATTTTCTCCAAAAGTAAAGTAGTTGCAAACTCATCCTTTTAGAAACTTGTTTGGGCTGTTGAGAGGAGTAAAAAACCATCAAAAATTTCAATCCTGCATGATTCTACCAAGAAATGTGATTCTTCATTCAAAACCTGATTTTTGCTATTGGGCTCTATTGAATAATGAATGTTTTGAATTTTCTCCAAAAGTAAAGTAGTTGAAAACTCATCCTTTTAGAGACTTGTTTGGGCTCATGAGAGGAGTAGAAAAACATCAAAAATTTCAGTCCTGCACGATTCTACCAAGAAATGTGTGTTCATTCAAACCGCTGGTTTTGGATATTTTGGGCCCTATTGAATAATGAATGTTTTGAATTTTCTCCAAAAGTAAAGTAGTTGCAAACTCATCCTTTTAGAAACTTGTTTGGGCTGTTGAGAGGAGTAAAAAACCATCAAAAATTTCAATCCTGCATGATTCTACCAAGAAATGTGATTCTTCATTCAAAACCTGATTTTTGCTATTGGGCTCTATTGAATAATGAATGTTTTGAATTTTCTCCAAAAGTAAAGTAGTTGCAAACTCATGCTTTTAGAGACTTGTTTGGGCTCATGAGAGGAGTAGAAAAACATCAAAAATTTCAGTCCTGCATGATTCTACCAAGAAATGTGTGTTCATTGAAACCGCTGGTTTTTGATAGTTTGGGCCCTATTGAATAATGAATGTTTTGAATTTTCTCCAAAAGTAAAGTAGTTGCAAACTCATCCTTTTAGAAACTTGTTTGGGCTGTTGAGAGGAGTAAAAAACCATCAAAAATTTCAATCCTGCATGATTCTACCAAGAAATGTGATTCTTCATTCAAAACCTGATTTTTGCTATTGGGCGCTATTGAATAATGAATGTTTTGAATTTTCTCCAAAAGTAAAGTAGTTGCAAACTCATGCTTTTAGAGACTTGTTTGGGCTCATGAGAGGAGTAGAAAAACATCAAAAATTTCAGTCCTGCACGATTCTACCAAGAAATGTGTGTTCATTGAAACCGCTGGTTTTTGATAGTTTGGGCCCTATTGAATAATGAATGTTTTGAATTTTCTCCAAAAGTAAAGTAGTTGCAAACTCATCCTTTTAGAAACTTGTTTGGGCTGTTGAGAGGAGTACAAAACCATCAAAAATTTCAATCCTGCATGATTCTACCAAGAAATGTGATTCTTCATTCAAAACCTGATTTTTGCTATTGGGCTCTATTGAATAATGAATGTTTTGAATTTTCTCCAAAAGTAAAGTAGCTACAAACTCATGCTTTTAGAGACTTGTTTGGGCTCATGAGAGGAGTAGAAAAACATCAAAAATTTCAGTCCTTCATGATTCTACCAAGAAATGTGTGTTCATTGAAACCGCTGGTTTTTGATAGTTTGGGCCCTATTGAATAATGAATGTTTTGAATTTTCTCCAAAAGTAAAGTAGTTGCAAACTCATCCTTTTAGAAACTTGTTTGGGCTGTTGAGAGGAGTAAAAAAACCATCAAAAATTTCAATCCTGCATGATTCTACCAAGAAATGTGATTCTTCATTCAAAACACTGGTTTTTGCTATTGGGCTCTATTGAATAATGAATGTTTTGAATTTTCTCCAAAAGTAAAGTAGTTGCAAACTCATCCTTTTAGAAACTTGTTTGGGCTGTTGAGAGGAGTAAAAAACCATCAAAAATTTAAATCCTGCATGATTCTACCAAGAAATGTGATTCTTCATTCAAAACCTGATTTTTGCTATTGGGCTCTATTGAATAATGAATGTTTTGAATTTTCTCCAAAAGTAAAGTAGTTGCAAACTCATGCTTTTAGAGACTTGTTTGGGCTCATGAGAGGAGTAGAAAAACATCAAAAATTTCAGTCCTGCATGATTCTACCAAGAAATGTGTGTTCATTGAAACCGTTGGTTTTTGATAGTTTGGGCCCTATTGAATAATGAATGTTTTGAATTTTCTCCAAAAGTAAAGTAGTTGCAAACTCATCCTTTTAGAAACTTGTTTGGGCTGTTGAGAGGAGTAAAAAACCATCAAAAATTGTAATCCTGCATGATTCTACCAAGAAATGTGATTCTTCATTCAAAACGCTGGTTTTTGCTATTGGGCTCTATTGAATAATGAATGTTTTGAATTTTCTCCAAAAGTAAAGTAGTTGCAAACTCATGCTTTTAGAGACTTGTTTGGGCTCATGAGAGGAGTAGAAAAACATCAAAAATTTCAGTCCTTCATGATTCTACAAAGAAATGTGTGTTCATTGAAACCGCTGGTTTTTGATAGTTTGGGCCCTATTGAATAATGAATGTTTTGAATTTTCTCCAAAAGTAAAGTAGTTGCAAACTCATCCTTTTAGAAACTTGTTTGGGCTGTTGAGAGGAGTACAAAACCATCAAAAATTTCAATCCTGCATGATTCTACCAAGAAATGTGATTCTTCATTCAAAACCTGATTTTTGCTATTGGGCTCTATTGAATAATGAATGTTTTGAATTTTCTCCAAAAGTAAAGTAGTTGCAAGCTCATGCTTTTAGAGACTTGTTTGGGCTCATGAAAGGAGTAGAAAAACATCAAAAATTTCAGTCCTGCATGATTCTACCAAGAAATGTGTGTTCATTCAAACCGCTGGTTTTTGATAGTTTGGGCCCTATTGAATAATGAATGTTTTGAATTTTCTCCAAAAGTAAAGTATTTGCAAACTCATCCTTTTAGAAACTTGGTTGGGCTGTTGAGAGGAGTAAAAAACCATCAAAAATTTCAATCCTGCATGATTCTACCAAGAAATGTGATTCTTCATTCAAAACGCTGGTTTTTGCTATTGGGCTCTATTGAATAATGAATGTTTTGAATTTTCTCCAAAAGTAAAGTAGTTGCAAACTCATCCTTTTAGAGACTTGTTTGGGCTCATGAGAGGAGTAGAAAAACATCAAAAATTTCAGTCCTGCACGATTCTACCAAGAAATGTGTGTTCATTCAAACCGCTGGTTTTTGATATTTTGGGCCCTATTGAATAATGAATGTTTTGAATTTTCTCCAAAAGTAAAGTAGTTGCAAACTCATCCTTTTAGAAACTTGTTTGGGCTGTTGAGAGGAGTAAAAAACCATCAAAAATTTCAATCCTGCATGATTCACCAAGAAATGTGATTCTTCATTCAAAACCTGATTTTTGCTATTGGGCTCTATTGAATAATGAATGTTTTGAATTTTCTCCAAAAGTAAAGTAGTTGCAAACTCATGCTTTTAGAAACTTGTTTGAGCTCATGAGAGGAGTAGAAAAACATCAAAAATTTCAGTCCTGCATGATTATACCAAGAAATGTGTGTTCATTCAAACCGCTGGTTTTTGATAGTTTGGGCCCTATTGAATAATGAATGTTTTGAATTTTCTCCAAAAGTAAAGTAGTTGCAAACTCATCCTTTTAGAAACTTGTTTGGGCTGTTGAGAGGAGTAAAAAACCATCAAAAATTTCAATCCTGCATGATTCTACCAAGAAATGTGATTCTTCATTCAAAACCTGATTTTTGCTATTGGGCTCTATTGAATAATGAATGTTTTGAATTTTCTCCAAAAGTAAATTTGTTGCAAACTCATGCTTTTAGAGACTTGTTTGGGCTCATGAGAGGAGTAGAAAAACATCAAAAATTTCAGTCCTGCACGATTCTACCAAGAAATGTGTGTTCATTGAAACCGCTGGTTTTTGATAGTTTGGGCCCTATTGAATAATGAATGTTTTGAATTTTCTCCAAAAGTAAAGTATTTGCAAACTCATCCTTTTAGAAACTTGTTTGGGCTGTTGAGAGGAGTAAAAAACCATCAAAAATTTCAATCCTGCATGATTCTACCAAGAAATGTGATTCTTCATTCAAAACGCTGGTTTTTGCTATTGGGCTCTATTGAATAATGAATGTTTTGAATTTTCTCCAAAAGTAAAGTAGTTGCAAACTCTTCCTTTTAGAAACTTGTTTGGGCTGTTGAGAGGAGTAAAAAACCATCAAAAATTTAAATCCTGCATGATTCTACCAAGAAATGTGATTCTTCATTCAAAACCTGATTTTTGCTATTGGGCTCTATTGAATAATGAATGTTTTGAATTTTCTCCAAAAGTAAAGTAGTTGCAAACTCATGCTTTTAGAGACTTGTTTGGGCTCATGAGAGGAGTAGAAAAACATCAAAAATTTCAGTCCTGCATGATTCTACCAAGAAATGTGTGTTCATTGAAACCGTTGGTTTTTGATAGTTTGGGCCCTATTGAATAATGAATGTTTTGAATTTTCTCCAAAAGTAAAGTAGTTGCAAACTCATCCTTTTAGAAACTTGTTTGGGCTGTTGAGAGGAGTAAAAAACCATCAAAAATTGTAATCCTGCATGATTCTACCAAGAAATGTGATTCTTCATTCAAAACGCTGGTTTTTGCTATTGGGCTCTATTGAATAATGAATGTTTTGAATTTTCTCCAAAAGTAAAGTAGTTGCAAACTCATGCTTTTAGAGACTTGTTTGGGCTCATGAGAGGAGTAGAAAAACATCAAAAATTTCAGTCCTGCATGATTCTACCAAGAAATGTGTGTTCATTCAAACCGCTGGTTTTTGATAGTTTGGGCCCTATTGAATAATGAATGTTTTGAATTTTCTCCAAAAGTAAAGTAGTTGCAAACTCATCCTTTTAGAAACTTGTTTGGGCTGTTGAGAGGAGTAAAAAACCATCAAAAATTTCAATCCTGCATGATTCTACCAAGAAATGTGATTCTTCATTCAAAACGCTGGTTTTTGCTATTGGGCTCTATTGAATAATGAATGTTTTGAATTTTCTCCAAAAGTAAAGTAGTTGCAAACTCATCCTTTTAGAGACTTGTTTGGGCTCATGAGAGGAGTAGAAAAACATCAAAAATTTCAGTCCTGCACGATTCTACCAAGAAATGTGTGTTCATTCAAACCGCTGGTTTTTGATATTTTGGGCCCTATTGAATAATGAATGTTTTGAATTTTCTCCAAAAGTAAAGTAGTTGCAAACTCATCCTTTTAGAAACTTGTTTGGGCTGTTGAGAGGAGTACAAAACCATCAAAAATTTCAATCCTGCATGATTCTACCAAGAAATGTGATTCTTCATTCAAAACCTGATTTTTGCTATTGGGCTCTATTGAATAATGAATGTTTTGAATTTTCTCCAAAAGTAAAGTAGTTGCAAACTCATGCTTTTAGAGACTTGTTTGGGCTCATGGGAAGAGTAGAAAAACATCAAAAATTTCAGTCCTTCATGATTCTACCAAGAGATGTGTGTTCATTGAAACCGCTGGTTTTTGATAGTTTGGGCCCTATTGAATAATGAATGTTTTGAATTTTCTCCAAAAGTAAAGCAGTTGCAAACTCATCCTTTTAGAAACTTGTTTGGGCTGTTGAGAGGAGTAAAAAACCATCAAAAATTTCAATCCTGCATGATTCTACCAAGAAATGTGATTCTTCATTCAAAACCTGATTTTTGCTATTGGGCTCTATTGAATAATGAATGTTTTGAATTTTCTCCAAAAGTAAAGTAGTTGCAAACTCATCCTTTTAGAGACTTGTTTGGGCTCATGAGAGGAGTAGAAAAACATCAAAAATTTCAGTCCTGCACGATTCTACCAAGAAATGTGTGTTCATTCAAACCGCTGGTTTTGGATATTTTGGGCCCTATTGAATAATAATAATAATAATAATCTTTATTTTTATATAGCGCTAACATATTCCGCAGCGCTTTACAGTTTGCACACATTTTCATCACTGTCCCCGACGGGGGCTCACAATCTAAATTCCCTATCAGTATGTCTTTGGAAGTGTGGGAGGAAACCGGAGTACCCGGAGGAAACCCACGCAAACACGGGGAGAACATACAAACTCGTTGCAGATGTTGTCCTTGGTGGGATTCGAACCCAGGACCCCAGCGCTGCAAGGCTGCAGCGCTAACCACTGAGCCACCATGCTGCCCGGTGATATGAATGTTTTGAATTTTCTCCAAAAGTAAAGTAGTTGCAAACTCATCCTTTTAGAAACTTGTTTGGGCTGTTGAGAGGAGTAAAAAACCATCAAAAATTTCAATCCTGCATGATTCTACCAAGAAATGTGATTCTTCATTCAAAACCTGATTTTTGCTATTGGGCTCTATTGAATAATGAATGTTTTGAATTTTCTACAAAAGTAAAGTAGTTGCAAACTCATGCTTTTAGAGACTTGTTTGGGCTCATGAGAGGAGTAGAAAAACATCAAAAATTTCAGTCCTGCATGATTCTACCAAGAAATGTGTGTTCATTGAAACCGCTGGTTTTTGATAGTTTGGGCCCTATTGAATAATGAATGTTTTGAATTTTCTCCAAAAGTAAAGTAGTTGCAAACTCATCCTTTTAGAAACTTGTTTGGGCTGTTGAGAGGAGTAAAAAACCATCAAAAATTTAAATCCTGCATGATTCTACCAAGAAATGTGATTCTTCATTCAAAAGGCTGGTTTTTGCTATTGGGCTCTATTGAATAATGAATGTTTTGAATTTTCTCCAAAAGTAAAGTAGTTGCAAACTCATCCTTTTAGAGACTTGTTTGGGCTCATGAGAGGAGTAGAAAAACATCAAAAATTTCAGTCCTGCACGATTCTACCAAGAAATGTGTGTTCATTCAAACCGCTGGTTTTTGATATTTTGGGCCCTATTGAATAATGAATGTTTTGAATTTTCTCCAAAAGTAAAGTAGTTGCAAACTCATCCTTTTAGAAAATTGTTTGGGCTGTTGAGAGGAGTACAAAACCATCAAAAATTTCAATCCTGCATGATTCTACCAAGAAATGTGATTCTTCATTCAAAACCTGATTTTTGCTATTGGGCTCTATTGAATAATGAATGTTTTGAATTTTCTCCAAAAGTAAAGTAGTTGCAAACTCATGCTTTTAGAGACTTGTTTGGGCTCATGAAAGGAGTAGAAAAACATCAAAAATTTCAGTCCTGCATGATTCTACCAAGAAATGTGTGTTCATTGAAACCGCTGGTTTTTGATAGTTTGGGCCCTATTGAATAATGAATGTTTTGAATTTTCTCCAAAAGTAAAGTATTTGCAAACTCATCCTTTTAGAAACTTGTTTGGGCTGTTGAGAGGAGTAAAAAACCATCAAAAATTTCAATCCTGCATGATTCTACCAAGAAATGTGATTCTTCATTCAAAACGCTGGTTTTTGCTATTGGGCTCTATTGAATAATGAATGTTTTGAATTTTCTCCAAAAGTAAAGTAGTTGCAAACTCATCCTTTTAGAGACTTGTTTGGGCTCAGGAGAGGAGTAGAA
Organism: Dendrobates tinctorius; assembly: GCF_039654945.1. Taxonomy (NCBI): domain Eukaryota; kingdom Metazoa; phylum Chordata; class Amphibia; order Anura; family Dendrobatidae; genus Dendrobates; species Dendrobates tinctorius. Next base: position 1,783,384 of record NW_027361944.1, read on the forward strand.
AAACATCAAAAATTTCAGTCCTGCACGATTCTACCAAGAAATGTGTGTTCATTCAAACCGCTGGTTTTTGATATTTTGGGCCCTATTGAATAATGAATGTTTTGAATTTTCTCCAAAAGTAAAGTAGTTGCAAACTCATCCTTTTAGAAACTTGTTTGGGCTGTTGAGAGGAGTAAAAAACCATCAAAAATTTCAATCCTGCATGATTCACCAAGAAATGTGATTCTTCATTCAAAACCTGATTTTTGCTATTGGGCTCTATTGAATAATGAATGTTTTGAATTTTCTCCAAAAGTAAAGTAGTTGCAAACTCATGCATTTAGAGACTTGTTTGGGCTCATGAGAGGAGTAGAAAAACATCAAAAATTTCAGTCCTGCATGATTCTACCAAGAAATGTGTGTTCATTGAAACCGCTGGTTTTTGATATTTTGGGCCCTATTGAATAATGAATGTTTTGAATTTTCTCCAAAAGTAAAGTAGTTGCAAACTCATCCTTTTAGAAACTTGTTTGGGCTGTTGAGAGGAGTAAAAAACCATCAAAAATTTCAATCCTGCATGATTCTACCAAGGAAAGTGATTCTTCATTCAAAACCTGATTTTTGCTATTGGGCACTATTGAATAATGAATGTTTTGAATTTTCTCCAAAAGTAAAGTAGTTGCAAAATCATGCTTTTAGAGACTTGTTTGGGCTCATGAGAGGAGTAGAAAAACATCAAAAATTTCAGTCCTGCATGATTCTACCAAGAAATGTGTGTTCATTGAAACCGCTGGTTTTTGATAGTTTGGGCCCTATTGAATAATGAATGTTTTGAATTTTCTCCAAAAGTAAAGTAGTTGCAAACTCATCCTTTTAGAAACTTGTTTGGGCTGTTGAGAGGAGTAAAAAACCATCAAAAATTTCAATCCTGCATGATTCTACCAAGAAAAGTGATTCTTCATTCAAAACGCTGGTTTTTGCTATTGGGCTCTATTGAATAATGAATGTTTTGAATTTTCTCCAAAAGTAAAGTAGTTGCAAACTCATGCTTTTAGAGACGTGTTTGGGCTCATGAGAGGAGTAGAAAAACATCAAAAATTTCAGTCCTGCATGATTCTACCAAGAAATGTGTGTTCATTCAAACCGCTGGTTTTTGATAGTTTGGGCCCTATTGAATAATGAATGTTTTGAATTTTCTCCAAAAGTAAAGTAGTTGCAAACTCATCCTTTTAGAAACTTGTTTGGGCTGTTGAGAGGAATAAAAAACCATCAAAAATTTCAATCCTGCATGATTCTACCAAGAAATGTGATTCTTCATTCAAAACGCTGGTTTTTGCTATTGGGCTCTTTTGAATAATGAATGTTTTGAATTTTCTCCAAAAGTAAAGTAGTTGCAAACTCATCCTTTTAGAGACTTGTTTGGGCTCATGAGAGGAGTAGAAAAACATCAAAAATTTCAGTCCTGCATGATTCTACCAAGAAATGTGTGTTCATTCAAACCGCTGGTTTTTGATATTTTGGGCCCTATTGAATAATGAATGTTTTGAATTTTCTCCAAAAGTAAAGTAGTTGCAAACTCATCCTTTTAGAAACTTGTTTGGGCTGTTGAGAGGAGTAAAAAACCATCAAAAATTTCAATCCTGCATGATTCTACCAAGAAATGTGATTCTTCATTCAAAACCTGATTTTTGCTATTGGGCTCTATTGAATAATGAATGTTTTGAATTTTCTCCAAAAGTAAAGTAGTTGCAAACTTATGCTTTTAGAGACTTGTTTGGGCTCATGAGAGGAGTAGAAAAACATCAAAAATTTCAGTCCTGCATGATTCTACCAAGAAATGTGTGTTCATTGAAACCGCTGGTTTTTGATAGTTTGGGCCCTATTGAATAATGAATGTTTTGAATTTTCTCCAAAAGTAAAGTAGTTGCAAACTCATCCTTTTAGAAACTTGTTTGGGCTGTTGAGAGGAGTAAAAAACCATCAAAAATTTCAATCCTGCATGATTTTACCAAGAAATGTGATTCTTCATTCAAAACCTGATTTTTGCTATTGGGCTCTATTGAATAATGAATGTTTTAAATTTTCTCCAAAAGTAAAGTAGTTGCAAACTCATGCTTTTAGAGTCTTGTTTGGGCTCATGAGAGGAGTAGAAAAACATCAAAAATTTCAGTCCTGCATGATTCTACCAAGAAATGTGTGTTCATTGAAACCGCTGGTTTTTGATAGTTTGGGCCCTATTGAATAATGAATGTTTTGAATTTTCTCCAAAAGTAAAGTAGTTGCAAACTCATCCTTTTAGAAACTTGTTTGGGCTGTTGAGAGGAGTAAAAAACCATCAAAAATTTCAATCCTGCATGATTTTACCAAGAAATGTGATTCTTCATTCAAAACCTGATTTTTGCTATTGGGCTCTATTGAATAATGAATGTTTTGAATTTTCTCCAAAAGTAAAGTAGTTGCAAACTCATGCTTTTAGAGACTTGTTTGGGCTCATGAGAGGAGTAGAAAAACATCAAAAATTTCAGTCCTGCATGATTCTACCAAGAAATGTGTGTTCATTGAAACCGCTGGTTTTTGATAGTTTGGGCCCTATTGAATAATGAATGTTTTGAATTTTCTCCAAAAGTAAAGTAGTTGCAAACTCATCCTTTTAGAAACTTGTTTGGGCTGTTGAGAGGAGTAAAAAACCATCAAAAATTTCAATCCTGCATGATTCTACCAAGAAATGTGAATCTTCATTCAAAACCTGATTTTTGCTATTGGGCTCTATTGAATAATGAATGTTTTGAATTTTCTCCAAAAGTAAAGTAGTTGCAAACTCATGCTTTTAGAGACTTGTTTGGGCTCATGAGAGGAGTAGAAAAACATCAAAAATTTCAGTCCTGCATGATTCTACCAAGAAATGTGTGTTCATTGAAACCGCTGGTTTTTGATAGTTTGGGCCCTATTGAATAATGAATGTTTTGAATTTTCTCCAAAAGTAAAGTAGTTGCAAACTCATCCTTTTAGAAACTTGTTTGGGCTTTTGAGAGGAGTAAAAAACCATCAAAAATTTCAATGCAGCATGATTCTACCAAGAAATGTGATTCTTCATTCAAAACCTGATTTTTGCTATTGGACTCTAGTGAAAAGTGAATGTTTTGAATTTTCTCCAAAAGTAAAGTATTTGCAAACTCATGCTTTTAGAGACTTGTTTGGGCTCATGAGAGGAGTAGAAAAACATCAAAAATTTCAGTCCTGCATGATTCTACCAAGAAATGTGTGTTCATTCAAACCGCTGGTTTTTGATAGTTTGGGCCCTATTGAATAATGAATGTTTTGAATTTTCTCCAAAAGTAAAGCAGTTGCAAACTCATCCTTTTAGAAACTTGTTTGGGCTGTTGAGAGGAGTAAAAAACCATCAAAAATTTCAATCCTGCATGATTCTACCAAGAAATGTGATTCTTCATTCAAAACCTGATTTTTGCTATTGGGCTCTATTGAATAATGAATGTTTTGAATTTTCTCCAAAAGTAAAGTAGTTGCAAACTCATGCTTTTAGAGACTTGTTTGGGCTCATGAGAGGAGTAGAAAAACATCAAAAATTTCAGTCCTGCATGATTCTACCAAGAAATGTGTGTTCATTCAAACCGCTGGTTTTTGATAGTTTGGGCCCTATTGAATAATGAATGTTTTGAATTTTCTCCAAAAGTAAAGTAGTTGCAAACTCATCCTTTTAGAAACTTGTTTGGGCTGTTGAGAGGAGTAAAAAACCATCAAAAATTTCAATCCTGCATGATTTTACCAAGAAATGTGATTCTTCATTCAAAACCTGATTTTTGCTATTGGGCTCTATTGAATAATGAATGTTTTGAATTTTCTCCAAATGTAAAGTAGTTGCAAACTCATGCTTTTAGAGTCTTGTTTGGGCTCATGAGAAGAGTAGAAAAACATCAAAAATTTCAGTCCTGCATGATTCTACCAAGAAATGTGTGTTCATTGAAACCGCTGGTTTTTGATAGTTTGGGCCCTATTGAATAATGAATGTTTTGAATTTTCTCCAAAAGTAAAGTAGTTGCAAACTCATCCTTTTAGAAACTTGTTTGGGCTGTTGAGAGGAGTAAAAAACCATCAAAAATTTCAATCCTGCATGATTCTACCAAGAAATGTGATTCTTCATTCAAAACGCTGGTTTTTGCTATTGGGCTCTATTGAATAATGAATGTTTTGAATTTTCTCCAAAAGTAAAGTAGTTGCAAACTCATCCTTTTAGAGACTTGTTTGGGCTCATGAGAGGAGTAGAAAAAAATCAAAAATTTCAGTCCTGCACGATTCTACCAAGAAATGTGTGTTCATTCAAACCGCTGGTTTTTGATATTTTCGGCCCTATTGAATAATGAATGTTTTGAATTTTCTCCAAAAGTAAAGTAGTTGCAAACTCATGCTTTTAGAGACTTGTTTGGGCTCATGAGAGGAGTAGAAAAACATCAAAAATTTCAGTCTTGCATGATTCTACCAAGAAATGTGTGTTCATTGAAACCGCTGGTTTTTGATATTTGGGCCCTATTGAATAATGAATGTTTTGAATTTTCTCCAAAAGTAAAGTAGTTGCAAACCCATCCTTTTAGAAACTTGTTTGGGCTGTTGAGAGGAGTAAAAAACCATCAAAAATTTCAATCCTGCATTATTTTACCAAGAAATGTGATTCTTCATTCAAAACCTGATTTTTGCTATTGGGCTCTATTGAATAATGAATGTTTTGAATTTTCTCCAAAAGTAAAGTAGTTGCAAACTCATGCTTTTAGAGACTTGTTTGGGCTCATGAGAGGAGTAGAAAAACATCAAAAATTTCAGTCCTGCATGATTCTACCAAGAAATGTGTGTTCATTCAAACCGCTGGTTTTTGATAGTTTGGGCCCTATTGAATAATGAATGTTTTGAATTTTCTCCAAAAGTAAAGTAGTTGCAAACTCATCCTTTTAGAAACTTGTTTGGGCTGTTGAGAGGAGTAAAAAACCATCAAAAATTTCAATCCTGCATGATTTTACCAAGAAATGTGATTCTTCATTCAAAACCTGATTTTTGCTATTGGGCTCTATTGAATAATGAATGTTTTGAATTTTCTCCAAATGTAAAGTAGTTGCAAACTCATGCTTTTAGAGTCTTGTTTGGGCTCATGAGAAGAGTAGAAAAACATCAAAAATTTCAGTCCTGCATGATTCTACCAAGAAATGTGTGTTCATTGAAACCGCTGGTTTTTGATAGTTTGGGCCCTATTGAATAATGAATGTTTTGAATTTTCTCCAAAAGTAAAGTAGTTGCAAACTCATCCTTTTAGAAACTTGTTTGGGCTGTTGAGAGGAGTAAAAAACCATCAAAAATTTCAATCCTGCATGATTCTACCAAGAAATGTGATTCTTCATTCAAAACGCTGGTTTTTGCTATTGGGCTCTATTGAATAATGAATGTTTTGAATTTTCTCCAAAAGTAAAGTAGTTGCAAACTCATCCTTTTAGAGACTTGTTTGGGCTCATGAGAGGAGTAGAAAAAAATCAAAAATTTCAGTCCTGCACGATTCTACCAAGAAATGTGTGTTCATTCAAACCGCTGGTTTTTGATATTTTCGGCCCTATTGAATAATGAATGTTTTGAATTTTCTCCAAAAGTAAAGTAGTTGCAAACTCATGCTTTTAGAGACTTGTTTGGGCTCATGAGAGGAGTAGAAAAACATCAAAAATTTCAGTCTTGCATGATTCTACCAAGAAATGTGTGTTCATTGAAACCGCTGGTTTTTGATAGTTTGGGCCCTATTGAATAATGAATGTTTTGAATTTTCTCCAAAAGTAAAGTAGTTGCAAACTCATCCTTTTAGAAACTTGTTTGGGCTGTTGAGAGGAGTAAAAAACCATCAAAAATTTCAATCCTGCATTATTTTACCAAGAAATGTGATTCTTCATTCAAAACCTGATTTTTGCTATTGGGCTCTATTGAATAATGAATGTTTTGAATTTTCTCCAAAAGTAAAGTAGTTGCAAACTCATCCTTTTAGAGACTTGTTTGGGCTCATGAGAGGAGTAGAAAAACATCAAAAATTTCAGTCCTGCATGATTCTACCAAGAAATGTGTGTTCATTCAAACCGCTGGTTTTTGATATTTTGGGCCCTATTGAATAATGAATGTTTTGAATTTTCTCCAAAAGTAAAGTAGTTGCAAACTCATCCTTTTAGAAACTTGTTTGGGCTGTTGAGAGGAGTAAAAAACATCAAAAATTTCAATTCTGCATGATTCTACCAAGAAATGTGATTCTTCATTCAAAACCTGATTTTTGCTATTGGGCTCTATTGAATAATGAATGTTTTGAATTTTCTCCAAAAGTAAAGTATTTGCAAACTTATGCTTTTAGAGACTTGTTTGGGCTCATGAGAGGAGTAGAAAAACATCAAAAATTTCAGTCCTGCATGATTCTACCAAGAAATGTGTGTTCATTGAAACCGCTGGTTTTTGATAGTTTGGGCCCTATTGAATAATGAATGTTTTGAATTTTCTCCAAAAGTAAAGTAGTTGCAAACTCATCCTTTTAGAAACTTGTTTGGGCTGTTGAGAGGAGTAAAAAACCATCAAAAATTTCAATCCTGCATGATTCTACCAAGAAATGTGAATCTTCATTCAAAACCTGATTTTTGCTATTGGGCTCTATTGAATAATGAATGTTTTGAATTTTCTCCAAAAGTAAAGTAGTTGCAAACTCATGCTTTTAGAGACTTGTTTGGGCTCATGAGAGGAGTAGAAAAACATCAAAAATTTCAGTCCTGCATGATTCTACCAAGAAATGTGTGTTCATTGAAACCGCTGGTTTTTGATAGTTTGGGCCCTATTGAATAATGAATGTTTTGAATTTTCTCCAAAAGTAAAGTAGTTGCAAACTCATCCTTTTAGAAACTTGTTTGGGCTTTTGAGAGAAGTAAAAAACCATCAAAAATTTCAATGCAGCATGATTCTACCAAGAAATGTGATTCTTCATTCAAAACCTGATTTTTGCTATTGGACTCTAGTGAAAAGTGAATGTTTTGAATTTTCTCCAAAAGTAAAGTAGTTGCAAACTCATGCTTTTAGAGACTTGTTTGGGCTCATGAGAGGAGTAGAAAAACATCAAAAATTTCAGTCCTGCATGATTCTACCAAGAAATGTGTGTTCATTCAAACCGCTGGTTTTTGATAGTTTGGGCCCTATTGAATAATGAATGTTTTGAATTTTCTCCAAAAGTAAAGCAGTTGCAAACTCATCCTTTTAGAAACTTGTTTGGGCTGTTGAGAGGAGTAAAAAACCATCAAAAATTTCAATCCTGCATGATTCTACCAAGAAATGTGATTCTTCATTCAAAACCTGATTTTTGCTATTGGGCTCTATTGAATAATGAATGTTTTGAATTTTCTCCAAAAGTAAAGTAGTTGCAAACTCATGCTTTTAGAGACTTGTTTGGGCTCATGAGAGGAGTAGAAAAACATCAAAAATTTCAGTCCTGCATGATTCTACCAAGAAATGTGTGTTCATTCAAACCGCTGGTTTTTGATAGTTTGGGCCCTATTGAATAATGAATGTTTTGAATTTTCTCCAAAAGTAAAGTAGTTGCAAACTCATCCTTTTAGAAACTTGTTTGGGCTGTTGAGAGGAGTAAAAAACCATCAAAAATTTCAATCCTGCATGATTTTACCAAGAAATGTGATTCTTCATTCAAAACCTGATTTTTGCTATTGGGCTCTATTGAATAATGAATGTTTTGAATTTTCTCCAAAAGTAAAGTAGTTGCAAACTCATGCTTTTAGAGTCTTGTTTGGGCTCATGAGAAGAGTAGAAAAACATCAAAAATTTCAGTCCTGCATGATTCTACCAAGAAATGTGTGTTCATTGAAACCGCTGGTTTTTGATAGTTTGGGCCCTATTGAATAATGAATGTTTTGAATTTTCTCCAAAAGTAAAGTAGTTGCAAACTCATCCTTTTAGAAACTTGTTTGGGCTGTTGAGAGGAGTAAAAAACCATCAAAAATTTCAATCCTGCATGATTCTACCAAGAAATGTGATTCTTCATTCAAAACGCTGGTTTTTGCTATTGGGCTCTATTGAATAATGAATGTTTTGAATTTTCTCCAAAAGTAAAGTAGTTGCAAACTCATCCTTTTAGAGACTTGTTTGGGCTCATGAGAGGAGTAGAAAAAAATCAAAAATTTCAGTCCTGCACGATTCTACCAAGAAATGTGTGTTCATTCAAACCGCTGGTTTTTGATATTTTGGGCCCTATTGAATAATGAATGTTTTGAATTTTCTCCAAAAGTAAAGTAGTTGCAAACTCATGCTTTTAGAGACTTGTTTGGGCTCATGAGAGGAGTAGAAAAACATCAAAAATTTCAGTCTTGCATGATTCTACCAAGAAATGTGTGTTCATTGAAACAGCTGGTTTTTGATAGTTTGGGCCCTATTGAATAATGAATGTTTTGAATTTTCTCCAAAAGTAAAGTAGTTGCAAACTCATCCTTTTAGAAACTTGTTTGGGCTGTTGAGAGGAGTAAAAAACCATCAAAAATTTCAATCCTGCATGATTTTACCAAGAAATGTGATTCTTCATTCAAAACCTGATTTTTGCTATTGGGCTCTATTGAATAATGAATGTTTTGAATTTTCTCCAAAAGGAAAGTAGTTGCAAACTCATCCTTTTAGAGACTTGTTTGGGCTCATGAGAGGAGTAGAAAAACATCAAAAATTTCAGTCCTGCATGATTCTACCAAGAAATGTGTGTTCATTCAAACCGCTGGTTTTTGATATTTTGGGCCCTATTGAATAATGAATGTTTTGAATTTTCTCCAAAAGTAAAGTAGTTGCAAACTCATCCTTTTAGAAACTTGTTTGGGCTGTTGAGAGGAGTAAAAAACCATCAAAAATTTCAATCCTGCATGATTCTACCAAGAAATGTGATTCTTCATTCAAAACCTGATTTTTGCTATTGGGCTCTATTGAATAATGAATGTTTTGAATTTTCTCCAAAAGTAAAGTAGTTGCAAACTTATGCTTTTAGAGACTTGTTTGGGCTCATGAGAGGAGTAGAAAAACATCAAAAATTTCAGTCCTGCATGATTCTACCAAGAAATGTGTGTTCATTGAAACCGCTGGTTTTTGATAGTTTGGGCCCTATTGAATAATGAATGTTTTGAATTTTCTCCAAAAGTAAAGTAGTTGCAAACTCATCCTTTTAGAAACTTGTTTGGGCTTTTGAGAGGAGTAAAAAACCATCAAAAATTTCAATGCAGCATGATTCTACCAAGAAATGTGATTCTTCATTCAAAACCTGATTTTTGCTATTGGACTCTAGTGAAAAGTGAATGTTTTGAATTTTCTCCAAAAGTAAAGTAGTTGCAAACTCATGCTTTTAGAGACTTGTTTGGGCTCATGAGAGGAGTAGAAAAACATCAAAAATTTCAGTCCTGCATGATTCTACCAAGAAATGTGTGTTCATTCAAACCGCTGGTTTTTGATAGTTTGGGCCCTATTGAATAATGAATGTTTTGAATTTTCTCCAAAAGTAAAGCAGTTGCAAACTCATCCTTTTAGAAACTTGTTTGGGCTGTTGAGAGGAGTAAAAAACCATCAAAAATTTCAATCCTGCATGATTCTACCAAGAAATGTGATTCTTCATTCAAAAGGCTGGTTTTTGCTATTGGGCTCTATTGAATAATGAATGTTTTGAATTTTCTCCAAAAGTAAAGTAGTTGCAAACTCATCCTTTTAGAGACTTGTTTGGGCTCATGAGAGGAGTAGAAAAACATCAAAAATTTCAGTCCTGCACGATTCTACCAAGAAATGTGTGTTCATTCAAACCGCTGGTTTTTGATATTTTGGGCCCTATTGAATAATGAATGTTTTGAATTTTCTCCAAAAGTAAAGTAGTTGCAAACTCATCCTTTTAGAAAATTGTTTGGGCTGTTGAGAGGAGTACAAAACCATCAAAAATTTCAATCCTGCATGATTCTACCAAGAAATGTGATTCTTCATTCAAAACCTGATTTTTGCTATTGGGCTCTATTGAATAATGAATGTTTTGAATTTTCTCCAAAAGTAAAGTAGTTGCAAACTCATGCTTTTAGAGACTTGTTTGGGCTCATGAAAGGAGTAGAAAAACATCAAAAATTTCAGTCCTGCATGATTCTACCAAGAAATGTGTGTTCATTGAAACCGCTGGTTTTTGATAGTTTGGGCCCTATTGAATAATGAATGTTTTGAATTTTCTCCAAAAGTAAAGTATTTGCAAACTCATCCTTTTAGAAACTTGTTTGGGCTGTTGAGAGGAGTAAAAAACCATCAAAAATTTCAATCCTGCATGATTCTACCAAGAAATGTGATTCTTCATTCAAAACGCTGGTTTTTGCTATTGGGCTCTATTGAATAATGAATGTTTTGAATTTTCTCCAAAAGTAAAGTAGTTGCAAACTCATCCTTTTAGAGACTTGTTTGGGCTCAGGAGAGGAGTAGAAAAACATCAAAAATTTCAGTCCTGCACGATTCTACCAAGAAATGTGTGTTCATTCAAACCGCTGGTTTTTGATATTTTGGGCCCTATTGAATAATGAATGTTTTGAATTTTCTCCAAAAGTAAAGTAGTTGCAAACTCATCCTTTTAGAAACTTGTTTGGGCTGTTGAGAGGAGTAAAAAACCATCAAAAATTTCAATCCTGCATGATTCACCAAGAAATGTGATTCTTCATTCAAAACCTGATTTTTGCTATTGGGCTCTATTGAATAATGAATGTTTTGAATTTTCTCCAAAAGTAAAGTAGTTGCAAACTCATGCATTTAGAGACTTGTTTGGGCTCATGAGAGGAGTAGAAAAACATCAAAAATTTCAGTCCTGCATGATTCTACCAAGAAATGTGTGTTCATTGAAACCGCTGGTTTTTGATATTTTGGGCCCTATTGAATAATGAATGTTTTGAATTTTCTCCAAAAGTAAAGTAGTTGCAAACTCATCCTTTTAGAAACTTGTTTGGGCTGTTGAGAGGAGTAAAAAACCATCAAAAATTTCAATCCTGCATGATTCTACCAAGGAAAGTGATTCTTCATTCAAAACCTGATTTTTGCTATTGGGCACTATTGAATAATGAATGTTTTGAATTTTCTCCAAAAGTAAAGTAGTTGCAAAATCATGCTTTTAGAGACTTGTTTGGGCTCATGAGAGGAGTAGAAAAACATCAAAAATTTCAGTCCTGCATGATTCTACCAAGAAATGTGTGTTCATTGAAACCGCTGGTTTTTGATAGTTTGGGCCCTATTGAATAATGAATGTTTTGAATTTTCTCCAAAAGTAAAGTAGTTGCAAACTCATCCTTTTAGAAACTTGTTTGGGCTGTTGAGAGGAGTAAAAAACCATCAAAAATTTCAATCCTGCATGATTCTACCAAGAAAAGTGATTCTTCATTCAAAACGCTGGTTTTTGCTATTGGGCTCTATTGAATAATGAATGTTTTGAATTTTCTCCAAAAGTAAAGTAGTTGCAAACTCATGCTTTTAGAGACTTGTTTGGGCTCATGAGAGGAGTAGAAAAACATCAAAAATTTCAGTCCTGCATGATTCTACCAAGAAATGTGTGTTCATTCAAACCGCTGGTTTTTGATAGTTTGGGCCCTATTGAATAATGAATGTTTTGAATTTTCTCCAAAAGTAAAGTAGTTGCAAACTCATCCTTTTAGAAACTTGTTTGGGCTGTTGAGAGGAATAAAAAACCATCAAAAATTTCAATCCTGCATGATTCTACCAAGAAATGTGATTCTTCATTCAAAACGCTGGTTTTTGCTATTAGGCTCTTTTGAATAATGAATGTTTTGAATTTTCTCCAAAAGTAAAGTAGTTGCAAACTCATCCTTTTAGAGACTTGTTTGGGCTCATGAGAGGAGTAGAAAAACATCAAAAATTTCAGTCCTGCATGATTCTACCAAGAAATGTGTGTTCATTCAAACCGCTGGTTTTTGATATTTTGGGCCCTATTGAATAATGAATGTTTTGAATTTTCTCCAAAAGTAAAGTAGTTGCAAACTCATCCTTTTAGAAACTTGTTTGGGCTGTTGAGAGGAGTAAAAAACCATCAAAAATTTCAATCCTGCATGATTCTACCAAGAAATGTGATTCTTCATTCAAAACCTGATTTTTGCTATTGGGCTCTATTGAATAATGAATGTTTTGAATTTTCTCCAAAAGTAAAGTAGTTGCAAACTTATGCTTTTAGAGACTTGTTTGGGCTCATGAGAGGAGTAGAAAAACATCAAAAATTTCAGTCCTGCATGATTCTACCAAGAAATGTGTGTTCATTGAAACCGCTGGTTTTTGATAGTTTGGGCCCTATTGAATAATGAATGTTTTGAATTTTCTCCAAAAGTAAAGTAGTTGCAAACTCATCCTTTTAGAAACTTGTTTGGGCTGTTGAGAGGAGTAAAAAACCATCAAAAATTTCAATCCTGCATGATTTTACCAAGAAATGTGATTCTTCATTCAAAACCTGATTTTTGCTATTGGGCTCTATTGAATAATGAATGTTTTAAATTTTCTCCAAAAGTAAAGTAGTTGCAAACTCATGCTTTTAGAGTCTTGTTTGGGCTCATGAGAGGAGTAGAAAAACATCAAAAATTTCAGTCCTGCATGATTCTACCAAGAAATGTGTGTTCATTGAAACCGCTGGTTTTTGATAGTTTGGGCCCTATTGAATAATGAATGTTTTGAATTTTCTCCAAAAGTAAAGTAGTTGCAAACTCATCCTTTTAGAAACTTGTTTGGGCTGTTGAGAGGAGTAAAAAACCATCAAAAATTTCAATCCTGCATGATTTTACCAAGAAATGTGATTCTTCATTCAAAACCTGATTTTTGCTATTGGGCTCTATTGAATAATGAATGTTTTGAATTTTCTCCAAAAGTAAAGTAGTTGCAAACTCATGCTTTTAGAGACTTGTTTGGGCTCATGAGAGGAGTAGAAAAACATCAAAAATTTCAGTCCTGCATGATTCTACCAAGAAATGTGTGTTCATTGAAACCGCTGGTTTTTGATAGTTTGGGCCCTATTGAATAATGAATGTTTTGAATTTTCTCCAAAAGTAAAGTAGTTGCAAACTCATCCTTTTAGAAACTTGTTTGGGCTGTTGAGAGGAGTAAAAAACCATCAAAAATTTCAATCCTGCATGATTCTACCAAGAAATGTGATTCTTCATTCAAAACGATGGTTTTTGCTATTGGGCTCTATTGAATAATGAATGTTTTGAATTTTCTCCAAAAGTAAAGTAGTTGCAAACTCATCCTTTTAGAGACTTGTTTGGGCTCATGAGAGGAGTAGAAAAAAATCAAAAATTTCAGTCCTGCACGATTCTACCAAGAAATGTGTGTTCATTCAAACCGCTGGTTTTTGATATTTTCGGCCCTATTGAATAATGAATGTTTTGAATTTTCTCCAAAAGTAAAGTAGTTGCAAACTCATGCTTTTAGAGACTTGTTTGGGCTCATGAGAGGAGTAGAAAAACATCAAAAATTTCAGTCTTGCATGATTCTACCAAGAAATGTGTGTTCATTGAAACCGCTGGTTTTTGATATTTGGGCCCTATTGAATAATGAATGTTTTGAATTTTCTCCAAAAGTAAAGTAGTTGCAAACTCATCCTTTTAGAAACTTGTTTGGGCTGTTGAGAGGAGTAAAAAACCATCAAAAATTTCAATCCTGCATTATTTTACCAAGAAATGTGATTCTTCATTCAAAACCTGATTTTTGCTATTGGGCTCTATTGAATAATGAATGTTTTGAATTTTCTCCAAAAGTAAAGTAGTTGCAAACTCATGCTTTTAGAGTCTTGTTTGGGCTCATGAGAGGAGTAGAAAAACATCAAAAATTTCAGTCCTGCATGATTCTACCAAGAAATGTGTGTTCATTGAAACCGCTGGTTTTTGATAGTTTGGGCCCTATTGAATAATGAATGTTTTGAATTTTCTCCAAAAGTAAAGTAGTTGCAAACTCATCCTTTTAGAAACTTGTTTGGGCTGTTGAGAGGAGTAAAAAACCATCAAAAATTTCAATCCTGCATGATTCTACCAAGAAATGTGATTCTTCATTCAAAACGCTGGTTTTTGCTATTGGGCTCTATTGAATAATGAATGTTTTGAATTTTCTCCAAAAGTAAAGTAGTTGCAAACTCATCCTTTTAGAGACTTGTTTGGGCTCATGAGAGGAGTAGAAAAAAATCAAAAATTTCAGTCCTGCACGATTCTACCAAGAAATGTGTGTTCATTCAAACCGCTGGTTTTTGATATTTTCGGCCCTATTGAATAATGAATGTTTTGAATTTTCTCCAAAAGTAAAGTAGTTGCAAACTCATGCTTTTAGAGACTTGTTTGGGCTCATGAGAGGAGTAGAAAAACATCAAAAATTTCAGTCTTGCATGATTCTACCAAGAAATGTGTGTTCATTGAAACCGCTGGTTTTTGATAGTTTGGGCCCTATTGAATAATGAATGTTTTGAATTTTCTCCAAAAGTAAAGTAGTTGCAAACTCATCCTTTTAGAAACTTGTTTGGGCTGTTGAGAGGAGTAAAAAACCATCAAAAATTTCAATCCTGCATTATTTTACCAAGAAATGTGATTCTTCATTCAAAACCTGATTTTTGCTATTGGGCTCTATTGAATAATGAATGTTTTGAATTTTCTCCAAAAGTAAAGTAGTTGCAAACTCATCCTTTTAGAGACTTGTTTGGGCTCATGAGAGGAGTAGAAAAACATCAAAAATTTCAGTCCTGCATGATTCTACCAAGAAATGTGTGTTCATTCAAACCGCTGGTTTTTGATATTTTGGGCCCTATTGAATAATGAATGTTTTGAATTTTCTCCAAAAGTAAAGTAGTTGCAAACTCATCCTTTTAGAAACTTGTTTGGGCTGTTGAGAGGAGTAAAAAACCATCAAAAATTTCAATCCTGCATGATTCTACCAAGAAATGTGATTCTTCATTCAAAACCTGATTTTTGCTATTGGGCTCTATTGAATAATGAATGTTTTGAATTTTCTCCAAAAGTAAAGTATTTGCAAACTTATGCTTTTAGAGACTTGTTTGGGCTCATGAGAGGAGTAGAAAAACATCAAAAATTTCAGTCCTGCATGATTCTACCAAGAAATGTGTGTTCATTGAAACCGCTGGTTTTTGATAGTTTGGGCCCTATTGAATAATGAATGTTTTGAATTTTCTCCAAAAGTAAAGTAGTTGCAAACTCATCCTTTTAGAAACTTGTTTGGGCTGTTGAGAGGAGTAAAAAACCATCAAAAATTTCAATCCTGCATGATTCTACCAAAAAAAGTGATTCTTCATTCAAAACGCTGGTTTTTGCTATTGGGCTCTATTGAATAATGAATGTTTTGAATTTTCTCCAAAAGTAAAGTAGTTGCAAACTCATGCTTTTAGAGACTTGTTTGGGCTCATGAGAGGAGTAGAAAAACATCAAAAATTTCAGTCCTGCATGATTCTACCAAGAAATGTGTGTTCATTCAAACCGCTGGTTTTTGATAGTTTGGGCCCTATTGAATAATGAATGTTTTGAATTTTCTCCAAAAGTAAAGTAGTTGCAAACTCATCCTTTTAGAAACTTGTTTGGGCTGTTGAGAGGAATAAAAAACCATCAAAAATTTCAATCCTGCATGATTCTACCAAGAAATGTGATTCTTCATTCAAAACGCTGGTTTTTGCTATTGGGCTCTTTTGAATAATGAATGCTTTGAATTTTCTCCAAAAGTAAAGTAGTTGCAAACTCATCCTTTTAGAGACTTGTTTGGGCTCATGAGAGGAGTAGAAAAACATCAAAAATTTCAGTCCTGCATGATTCTACCAAGAAATGTGTGTTCATTCAAACCGCTGGTTTTTGATATTTTGGGCCCTATTGAATAATGAATGTTTTGAATTTTCTCCAAAAGTAAAGTAGTTGCAAACTCATCCTTTTAGAAACTTGTTTGGGCTGTTGAGAGGAGTAAAAAACCATCAAAAATTTCAATCCTGCATGATTCTACCAAGAAATGTGATTCTTCATTCAAAACCTGATTTTTGCTATTGGGCTCTATTGAATAATGAATGTTTTGAATTTTCTCCAAAAGTAAAGTAGTTGCAAACTTATGCTTTTAGAGACTTGTTTGGGCTCATGAGAGGAGTAGAAAAACATCAAAAATTTCAGTCCTGCATGATTCTACCAAGAAATGTGTGTTCATTGAAACCGCTGGTTTTTGATAGTTTGGGCCCTATTGAATAATGAATGTTTTGAATTTTCTCCAAAAGTAAAGTAGTTGCAAACTCATCCTTTTAGAAACTTGTTTGGGCTGTTGAGAGGAGTAAAAAACCATCAAAAATTTCAATCCTGCATGATTTTACCAAGAAATGTGATTCTTCATTCAAAACCTGATTTTTGCTATTGGGCTCTATTGAATAATGAATGTTTTAAATTTTCTCCAAAAGTAAAGTAGTTGCAAACTCATGCTTTTAGAGTCTTGTTTGGGCTCATGAGAGGAGTAGAAAAACATCAAAAATTTCAGTCCTGCATGATTCTACCAAGAAATGTGTGTTCATTCAAACCGCTGGTTTTTGATAGTTTGGGCCCTATTGAATAATGAATGTTTTGAATTTTCTCCAAAAGTAAAGTAGTTGCAAACTCATCCTTTTAGAAACTTGTTTGGGCTGTTGAGAGGAGTAAAAAACCATCAAAAATTTCAATCCTGCATGATTTTACCAAGAAATGTGATTCTTCATTCAAAACCTGATTTTTGCTATTGGGCTCTATTGAATAATGAATGTTTTGAATTTTCTCCAAAAGTAAAGTAGTTGCAAACTCATGCTTTTAGAGACTTGTTTGGGCTCATGAGAGGAGTAGAAAAACATCAAAAATTTCAGTCCTGCATGATTCTACCAAGAAATGTGTGTTCATTGAAACCGCTGGTTTTTGATAGTTTGGGCCCTATTGAATAATGAATGTTTTGAATTTTCTCCAAAAGTAAAGTAGTTGCAAACTCATCCTTTTAGAAACTTGTTTGGGCTGTTGAGAGGAGTAAAAAACCATCAAAAATTTCAATCCTGCATGATTCTACCAAGAAATGTGATTCTTCATTCAAAACGCTGGTTTTTGCTATTGGGCTCTATTGAATAATGAATGTTTTGAATTTTCTCCAAAAGTAAAGTAGTTGCAAACTCATCCTTTTAGAGACTTGTTTGGGCTCATGAGAGGAGTAGAAAAAAATCAAAAATTTCAGTCCTGCACGATTCTACCAAGAAATGTGTGTTCATTCAAACCGCTGGTTTTTGATATTTTCGGCCCTATTGAATAATGAATGTTTTGAATTTTCTCCAAAAGTAAAGTAGTTGCAAACTCATGCTTTTAGAGACTTGTTTGGGCTCATGAGAGGAGTAGAAAAACATCAAAAATTTCAGTCTTGCATGATTCTACCAAGAAATGTGTGTTCATTGAAACCGCTGGTTTTTGATATTTGGGCCCTATTGAATAATGAATGTTTTGAATTTTCTCCAAAAGTAAAGTAGTTGCAAACTCATCCTTTTAGAAACTTGTTTGGGCTGTTGAGAGGAGTAAAAAACCATCAAAAATTTCAATCCTGCATTATTTTACCAAGAAATGTGATTCTTCATTCAAAACCTGATTTTTGCTATTGGGCTCTATTGAATAATGAATGTTTTGAATTTTCTCCAAAAGTAAAGTAGTTGCAAACTCATGCTTTTAGAGTCTTGTTTGGGCTCATGAGAGGAGTAGAAAAACATCAAAAATTTCAGTCCTGCATGATTCTACCAAGAAATGTGTGTTCATTGAAACCGCTGGTTTTTGATAGTTTGGGCCCTATTGAATAATGAATGTTTTGAATTTTCTCCAAAAGTAAAGTAGTTGCAAACTCATCCTTTTAGAAACTTGTTTGGGCTGTTGAGAGGAGTAAAAAACCATCAAAAATTTCAATCCTGCATGATTCTACCAAGAAATGTGATTCTTCATTCAAAACGCTGGTTTTTGCTATTGGGCTCTATTGAATAATGAATGTTTTGAATTTTCTCCAAAAGTAAAGTAGTTGCAAACTCATCCTTTTAGAGACTTGTTTGGGCTCATGAGAGGAGTAGAAAAAAATCAAAAATTTCAGTCCTGCACGATTCTACCAAGAAATGTGTGTTCATTCAAACCGCTGGTTTTTGATATTTTCGGCCCTATTGAATAATGAATGTTTTGAATTTTCTCCAAAAGTAAAGTAGTTGCAAACTCATGCTTTTAGAGACTTGTTTGGGCTCATGAGAGGAGTAGAAAAACATCAAAAATTTCAGTCTTGCATGATTCTACCAAGAAATGTGTGTTCATTGAAACCGCTGGTTTTTGATAGTTTGGGCCCTATTGAATAATGAATGTTTTGAATTTTCTCCAAAAGTAAAGTAGTTGCAAACTCATCCTTTTAGAAACTTGTTTGGGCTGTTGAGAGGAGTAAAAAACCATCAAAAATTTCAATCCTGCATTATTTTACCAAGAAATGTGATTCTTCATTCAAAACCTGATTTTTGCTATTGGGCTCTATTGAATAATGAATGTTTTGAATTTTCTCCAAAAGTAAAGTAGTTGCAAACTCATCCTTTTAGAGACTTGTTTGGGCTCATGAGAGGAGTAGAAAAACATCAAAAATTTCAGTCCTGCATGATTCTACCAAGAAATGTGTGTTCATTCAAACTGCTGGTTTTTGATATTTTGGGCCCTATTGAATAATGAATGTTTTGAATTTTCTCCAAAAGTAAAGTAGTTGCAAACTCATCCTTTTAGAAACTTGTTTGGGCTGTTGAGAGGAGTAAAAAACCATCAAAAATTTCAATCCTGCATGATTCTACCAAGAAATGTGATTCTTCATTCAAAACCTGATTTTTGCTATTGGGCTCTATTGAATAATGAATGTTTTGAATTTTCTCCAAAAGTAAAGTATTTGCAAACTTATGCTTTTAGAGACTTGTTTGGGCTCATGAGAGGAGTAGAAAAACATCAAAAATTTCAGTCCTGCATGATTCTACCAAGAAATGTGTGTTCATTGAAACCGCTGGTTTTTGATAGTTTGGGCCCTATTGAATAATGAATGTTTTGAATTTTCTCCAAAAGTAAAGTAGTTGCAAACTCATCCTTTTAGAAACTTGTTTGGGCTGTTGAGAGGAGTAAAAAACCATCAAAAATTTCAATCCTGCATGATTCTACCAAGAAATGTGAATCTTCATTCAAAACCTGATTTTTGCTATTGGGCTCTATTGAATAATGAATGTTTTGAATTTTCTGCAAAAGTAAAGTAGTTGCAAACTCATGCTTTTAGAGACTTGTTTGGGCTCATGAGAGGAGTAGAAAAACATCAAAAATTTCAGTCCTGCATGATTCTACCAAGAAATGTGTGTTCATTGAAACCGCTGGTTTTTGATAGTTTGGGCCCTATTGAATAATGAATGTTTTGAATTTTCTCCAAAAGTAAAGTAGTTGCAAACTCATCCTTTTAGAAACTTGTTTGGGCTTTTGAGAGAAGTAAAAAACCATCAAAAATTTCAATGCAGCATGATTCTACCAAGAAATGTGATTCTTCATTCAAAACCTGATTTTTGCTATTGGACTCTAGTGAAAAGTGAATGTTTTGAATTTTCTCCAAAAGTAAAGTAGTTGCAAACTCATGCTTTTAGAGACTTGTTTGGGCTCATGAGAGGAGTAGAAAAACATCAAAAATTTCAGTCCTGCATGATTCTACCAAGAAATGTGTGTTCATTCAAACCGCTGGTTTTTGATAGTTTGGGCCCTATTGAATAATGAATGTTTTGAATTTTCTCCAAAAGTAAAGCAGTTGCAAACTCATCCTTTTAGAAACTTGTTTGGGCTGTTGAGAGGAGTAAAAAACCATCAAAAATTTCAATCCTGCATGATTCTACCAAGAAATGTGATTCTTCATTCAAAACCTGATTTTTGCTATTGGGCTCTATTGAATAATGAATGTTTTGAATTTTCTCCAAAAGTAAAGTAGTTGCAAACTCATGCTTTTAGAGACTTGTTTGGGCTCATGAGAGGAGTAGAAAAACATCAAAAATTTCAGTCCTGCATGATTCTACCAAGAAATGTGTGTTCATTCAAACCGCTGGTTTTTGATAGTTTGGGCCCTATTGAATAATGAATGTTTTGAATTTTCTCCAAAAGTAAAGTAGTTGCAAACTCATCCTTTTAGAAACTTGTTTGGGCTGTTGAGAGGAGTAAAAAACCATCAAAAATTTCAATCCTGCATGATTCTACCAAGAAATGTGAATCTTCATTCAAAACCTGATTTTTGCTATTGGGCTCTATTGAATAATGAATGTTTTGAATTTTCTGCAAAAGTAAAGTAGTTGCAAACTCATGCTTTTAGAGACTTGTTTGGGCTCATGAGAGGAGTAGAAAAACATCAAAAATTTCAGTCCTGCATGATTCTACCAAGAAATGTGTGTTCATTGAAACCGCTGGTTTTTGATAGTTTGGGCCCTATTGAATAATGAATGTTTTGAATTTTCTCCAAAAGTAAAGTAGTTGCAAACTCATCCTTTTAGAAACTTGTTTGGGCTTTTGAGAGAAGTAAAAAACCATCAAAAATTTCAATGCAGCATGATTCTACCAAGAAATGTGATTCTTCATTCAAAACCTGATTTTTGCTATTGGACTCTAGTGAAAAGTGAATGTTTTGAATTTTCTCCAAAAGTAAAGTAGTTGCAAACTCATGCTTTTAGAGACTTGTTTGGGCTCATGAGAGGAGTAGAAAAACATCAAAAATTTCAGTCCTGCATGATTCTACCAAGAAATGTGTGTTCATTCAAACCGCTGGTTTTTGATAGTTTGGGCCCTATTGAATAATGAATGTTTTGAATTTTCTCCAAAAGTAAAGCAGTTGCAAACTCATCCTTTTAGAAACTTGTTTGGGCTGTTGAGAGGAGTAAAAAACCATCAAAAATTTCAATCCTGCATGATTCTACCAAGAAATGTGATTCTTCATTCAAAACCTGATTTTTGCTATTGGGCTCTATTGAATAATGAATGTTTTGAATTTTCTCCAAAAGTAAAGTAGTTGCAAACTCATGCTTTTAGAGACTTGTTTGGGCTCATGAGAGGAGTAGAAAAACATCAAAAATTTCAGTCCTGCATGATTCTACCAAGAAATGTGTGTTCATTCAAACCGCTGGTTTTTGATAGTTTGGGCCCTATTGAATAATGAATGTTTTGAATTTTCTCCAAAAGTAAAGTAGTTGCAAACTCATCCTTTTAGAAACTTGTTTGGGCTGTTGAGAGGAGTAAAAAACCATCAAAAATTTCAATCCTGCATGATTTTACCAAGAAATGTGATTCTTCATTCAAAACCTGATTTTTGCTATTGGGCTCTATAGAATAATGAATGTTTTGAATTTTCTCCAAAAGTAAAGTATTTGCAAACTCATGCTTTTAGAGTCTTGTTTGGGCTCATGAGAAGAGTAGAAAAACATCAAAAATTTCAGTCCTGCATGATTCTACCAAGAAATGTGTGTTCATTGAAACCGCTGGTTTTTGATAGTTTGGGCCCTATTGAATAATGAATGTTTTGAATTTTCTCCAAAAGTAAAGTAGTTGCAAACTCATCCTTTTAGAAACTTGTTTGGGCTGTTGAGAGGAGTAAAAAACCATCAAAAATTTCAATCCTGCATGATTCTACCAAGAAATGTGATTCTTCATTCAAAACGCTGGTTTTTGCTATTGGGCTCTATTGAATAATGAATGTTTTGAATTTTCTCCAAAAGTAAAGTAGTTGCAAACTCATCCTTTTAGAGACTTGTTTGGGCTCATGAGAGGAGTAGAAAAAAATCAAAAATTTCAGTCCTGCACGATTCTACCAAGAAATGTGTGTTCATTCAAACCGCTGGTTTTTGATATTTTGGGCCCTATTGAATAATGAATGTTTTGAATTTTCTCCAAAAGTAAAGTAGTTGCAAACTCATGCTTTTAGAGACTTGTTTGGGCTCATGAGAGGAGTAGAAAAACATAAAAAATTTCAGTCTTGCATGATTCTACCAAGAAATGTGTGTTCATTGAAACCGCTGGTTTTTGATAGTTTGGGCCCTATTGAATAATGAATGTTTTGAATTTTCTCCAAAAGTAAAGTAGTTGCAAACTCATCCTTTTAGAAACTTGTTTGGGCTGTTGAGAGGAGTAAAAAACCATCAAAAATTTCAATCCTGCATGATTTTACCAAGAAATGTGATTCTTCATTCAAAACCTGATTTTTGCTATTGGGCTCTATTGAATAATGAATGTTTTGAATTTTCTCCAAAAGGAAAGTAGTTGCAAACTCATCCTTTTAGAGACTTGTTTGGGCTCATGAGAGGAGTAGAAAAACATCAAAAATTTCAGTCCTGCATGATTCTACCAAGAAATGTGTGTTCATTCAAACCGCTGGTTTTTGATATTTTGGGCCCTATTGAATAATGAATGTTTTGAATTTTCTCCAAAAGTAAAGTAGTTGCAAACTCATCCTTTTAGAAACTTGTTTGGGCTGTTGAGAGGAGTAAAAAACCATCAAAAATTTCAATCCTGCATGATTCTACCAAGAAATGTGATTCTTCATTCAAAACCTGATTTTTGCTATTGGGCTCTATTGAATAATGAATGTTTTGAATTTTCTCCAAAAGTAAAGTAGTTGCAAACTTATGCTTTTAGAGACTTGTTTGGGCTCATGAGAGGAGTAGAAAAACATCAAAAATTTCAGTCCTGCATGATTCTACCAAGAAATGTGTGTTCATTGAAACCGCTGGTTTTTGATAGTTTGGGCCCTATTGAATAATGAATGTTTTGAATTTTCTCCAAAAGTAAAGTAGTTGCAAACTCATCCTTTTAGAAACTTGTTTGGGCTTTTGAGAGGAGTAAAAAACCATCAAAAATTTCAATGCAGCATGATTCTACCAAGAAATGTGATTCTTCATTCAAAACCTGATTTTTGCTATTGGACTCTAGTGAAAAGTGAATGTTTTGAATTTTCTCCAAAAGTAAAGTAGTTGCAAACTCATGCTTTTAGAGACTTGTTTGGGCTCATGAGAGGAGTAGAAAAACATCAAAAATTTCAGTCCTGCATGATTCTACCAAGAAATGTGTGTTCATTCAAACCGCTGGTTTTTGATAGTTTGGGCCCTATTGAATAATGAATGTTTTGAATTTTCTCCAAAAGTAAAGCAGTTGCAAACTCATCCTTTTAGAAACTTGTTTGGGCTGTTGAGAGGAGTAAAAAACCATCAAAAATTTCAATCCTGCATGATTCTACCAAGAAATGTGATTCTTCATTCAAAACCTGATTTTTGCTATTGGGCTCTATTGAATAATGAATGTTTTGAATTTTCTCCAAAAGTAAAGTAGTTGCAAACTCATGCTTTTAGAGACTTGTTTGGGCTCATGAGAGGAGTAGAAAAACATCAAAAATTTCAGTCCTGCATGATTCTACCAAGAAATGTGTGTTCATTGAAACCGCTGGTTTTTGATAGTTTGGGCCCTATTGAATAATGAATGTTTTGAATTTTCTCCAAAAGTAAAGTAGTTGCAAACTCATCCTTTTAGAAACTTGTTTGGGCTGTTGAGAGGAGTAAAAAACCATCAAAAATTTCAATCCTGCATGATTTTACCAAGAAATGTGATTCTTCATTCAAAACCTGATTTTTGCTATTGGGCTCTATTGAATAATGAAAGTTTTAAATTTTCTCCAAAAGTAAAGTAGTTGCAAACTCATGCTTTTAGAGTCTTGTTTGGGCTCATGAGAGGAGTAGAAAAACATCAAAAATTTCAGTCCTGCATGATTCTACCAAGAAATGTGTGTTCATTGAAACCGCTGATTTTTGATAGTTTGGGCCCTATTGAATAATGAATGTTTTGAATTTTCTCCAAAAGTAAAGTAGTTGCAAACTCATCCTTTTAGAAACTTGTTTGGGCTGTTGAGAGGAGTAAAAAACCATCAAAAATTTCAATCCTGCATGATTCTACCAAGAAATGTGATTCTTCATTCAAAACGCTGGTTTTTGCTATTGGGCTCTATTGAATAATGAATGTTTTGAATTTTCTCCAAAAGTAAAGTAGTTGCAAACTCATCCTTTTAGAGACTTGTTTGGGCTCATGAGAGGAGTAGAAAAAAATCAAAAATTTCAGTCCTGCACGATTCTACCAAGAAATGTGTGTTCATTCAAACCGCTGGTTTTTGATATTTTGGGCCCTATTGAATAATGAATGTTTTGAATTTTCTCCAAAAGGAAAGTAGTTGCAAACTCATCCTTTTAGAAACTTGTTTGGGCTGTTGAGAGGAGTAAAAAACCATCAAAAATTTAAATCCTGCATGATTCTACCAAGAAATGTGATTCTTCATTCAAAACCTGATTTTTGCTATTGGGCTCTATTGAATAATGAATGTTTTGAATTTTCTCCAAAAGTAAAGTAGTTGCAAACTCATGCTTTTAGAGACTTGTTTGGGCTCATGAGAGGAGTAGAAAAACATCAAAAATTTCAGTCCTGCATGATTCTACCAAGAAATGTGTGTTCATTGAAACCGCTGGTTTTTGATAGTTTGGGCCCTATTGAATAATGAATGTTTTGAATTTTCTCCAAAAGTAAAGTAGTTGCAAACTCATCCTTTTAGAAACTTGTTTGGGCTGTTGAGAGGAGTAAAAAACCATCAAAAATTTCAATCCTGCATGATTTTACCAAGAAATGTGATTCTTCATTCAAAACCTGATTTTTGCTATTGGGCTGTATTGAATAATGAATGTTTTGAATTTTCTCCAAAAGTAAAGTAGTTGCAAACTCATGCTTTTAGAGACTTGTTTGGGCTCATGAGAGGAGTAGAAAAACATCAAAAATTTCAGTCCTGCATGATTCTACCAAGAAATGTGTGTTCATTGAAACCGCTGGTTTTTGATAGTTTGGGCCCTATTGAATAATGAATGTTTTGAATTTTCTCCAAAAGTAAAGTAGTTGCAAACTCATCCTTTTAGAAACTTGTTTGGGCTGTTGAGAGGAGTAAAAAACCATCAAAAATTTCAATCCTGCATGATTCTACCAAGAAATGTGAATCTTCATTCAAAACCTGATTTTTGCTATTGGGCTCTATTGAATAATGAATGTTTTGAATTTTCTCCAAAAGTAAAGTAGTTGCAAACTCATGCTTTTAGAGACTTGTTTGGGCTCATGAGAGGAGTAGAAAAACATCAAAAATTTCAGTCCTGCATGATTCTACCAAGAAATGTGTGTTCATTGAAACCGCTGGTTTTTGATAGTTTGGGCCCTATTGAATAATGAATGTTTTGAATTTTCTCCAAAAGTAAAGTAGTTGCAAACTCATCCTTTTAGAAACTTGTTTGGGCTTTTGAGAGGAGTAAAAAACCATCAAAAATTTCAATGCAGCATGATTCTACCAAGAAATGTGATTCTTCATTCAAAACCTGATTTTTGCTATTGGACTCTAGTGAAAAGTGAATGTTTTGAATTTTCTCCAAAAGTAAAGTAGTTGCAAACTCATGCTTTTAGAGACTTGTTTGGGCTCATGAGAGAAGTAGAAAAAAATCAAAAATTTCAGTCCTGCACGATTCTACCAAGAAATGTGTGTTCATTCAAACCGCTGGTTTTTGATATTTTGGGCCCTATTGAATAATGAATGTTTTGAATTTTCTCCAAAAGTAAAGTAGTTGCAAACTCATGCTTTTAGAGACTTGTTTGGGCTCATGAGAGGAGTAGAAAAACATCAAAAATTTCAGTCTTGCATGATTCTACCAAGAAATGTGTGTTCATTGAAACCGCTGGTTTTTGATAGTTTGGGCCCTATTGAATAATGAATGTTTTGAATTTTCTCCAAAAGTAAAGTAGTTGCAAACTCATCCTTTTAGAAACTTGTTTGGGCTGTTGAGAGGAGTAAAAAACCATCAAAAATTTCAATCCTGCATGATTTTACCAAGAAATGTGATTCTTCATTCAAAACCTGATTTTTGCTATTGGGCTCTATTGAATAATGAATGTTTTGAATTTTCTCCAAAAGTAAAGTAGTTGCAAACTCATCCTTTTAGAGACTTGTTTGGGCTCATGAGAGGAGTAGAAAAACATCAAAAATTTCAGTCCTGCATGATTCTACCAAGAAATGTGTGTTCATTCAAACCGCTGGTTTTTGATATTTTGGGCCCTATTGAATAATGAATGTTTTGAATTTTCTCCAAAAGTAAAGTAGTTGCAAACTCATCCTTTTAGAAACTTGTTTGGGCTGTTGAGAGGAGTAAAAAACCATCAAAAATTTCAATCCTGCATGATTCTACCAAGAAATGTGATTCTTCATTCAAAACCTGATTTTTGCTATTGGGCTCTATTGAATAATGAATGTTTTGAATTTTCTCCAAAAGTAAAGTAGTTGCAAACTTATGCTTTTAGAGACTTGTTTGGGCTCATGAGAGGAGTAGAAAAACATCAAAAATTTCAGTCCTGCATGATTCTACCAAGAAATGTGTGTTCATTGAAACCGCTGGTTTTTGATAGTTTGGGCCCTATTGAATAATGAATGTTTTGAATTTTCTCCAAAAGTAAAGTAGTTGCAAACTCATCCTTTTAGAAACTTGTTTGGGCTGTTGAGAGGAGTAAAAAACCATCAAAAATTTCAATGCAGCATGATTCTACCAAGAAATGTGATTCTTCATTCAAAACCTGATTTTTGCTATTGGACTCTAGTGAAAAGTGAATGTTTTGAATTTTCTCCAAAAGTAAAGTAGTTGCAAACTCATGCTTTTAGAGACTTGTTTGGGCTCATGAGAGGAGTAGAAAAACATCAAAAATTTCAGTCCTGCATGATTCTACCAAGAAATGTGTGTTCATTCAAACCGCTGGTTTTTGATAGTTTGGGCCCTATTGAATAATGAATGTTTTGAATTTTCTCCAAAAGTAAAGCAGTTGCAAACTCATCCTTTTAGAAACTTGTTTGGGCTGTTGAGAGGAGTAAAAAACCATCAAAAATTTCAATCCTGCATGATTCTACCAAGAAATGTGATTCTTCATTCAAAACCTGATTTTTGCTATTGGGCTCTATTGAATAATGAATGTTTTGAATTTTCTCCAAAAGTAAAGTAGTTGCAAACTCATGCTTTTAGAGACTTGTTTGGGCTCATGAGAGGAGTAGAAAAACATCAAAAATTTCAGTCCTGCATGATTCTACCAAGAAATGTGTGTTCATTCAAACCGCTGGTTTTTGATAGTTTGGGCCCTATTGAATAATGAATGTTTTGAATTTTCTCCAAAAGTAAAGTAGTTGCAAACTCATCCTTTTAGAAACTTGTTTGGGCTGTTGAGAGGAGTAAAAAACCATCAAAAATTTCAATCCTGCATGATTTTACCAAGAAATGTGATTCTTCATTCAAAACCTGATTTTTGCTATTGGGCTCTATTGAATAATGAATGTTTTGAATTTTCTCCAAAAGTAAAGTAGTTGCAAACTCATGCTTTTAGAGTCTTGTTTGGGCTCATGAGAAGAGTAGAAAAACATCAAAAATTTCAGTCCTGCATGATTCTACCAAGAAA
Organism: Dendrobates tinctorius; assembly: GCF_039654945.1. NCBI lineage: Eukaryota > Metazoa > Chordata > Amphibia > Anura > Dendrobatidae > Dendrobates > Dendrobates tinctorius. Next base: position 1,810,953 of record NW_027361944.1, read on the forward strand.
TGTGTGTTCATTGAAACCGCTGGTTTTTGATAGTTTGGGCCCTATTGAATAATGAATGTTTTGAATTTTCTCCAAAAGTAAAGTAGTTGCAAACTCATCCTTTTAGAAACTTGTTTGGGCTGTTGAGAGGAGTAAAAAACCATCAAAAATTTCAATCCTGCATGATTCTACCAAGAAATGTGATTCTTCATTCAAAACGCTGGCTTTTGCTATTGGGCTCTATTGAATAATGAATGTTTTGAATTTTCTCCAAAAGTAAAGTAGTTGCAAACTCATCCTTTTAGAAACTTGTTTGTGCTCATGAGAGGAGTAGAAAAAAATCAAAAATTTCAGTCCTGCACGATTCTACCAAGAAATGTGTGTTCATTCAAACCGCTGGTTTTTGATATTTTGGGCCCTATTGAATAATGAATGTTTTGAATTTTCTCCAAAAGTAAAGTAGTTGCAAACTCATCCTTTTAGAAACTTGTTTGGGCTGTTGAGAGGAGTAAAAAACCATCAAAAATTTCAATCCTGCATGATTCTACCAAGAAATGTGATTCTTCATTCAAAACCTGATTTTTGCTATTGGGCTCTATTGAATAATGAATGTTTTGAATTTTCTCCAAAAGTAAAGTAGTTGCAAACTTATGCTTTTAGAGACTTGTTTGGGCTCATGAGAGGAGTAAAAAAACATCAAAAATTTCAGTCCTGCATGATTCTACCAAGAAATGTGTGTTCATTGAAACCGCTGGTTTTTGATAGTTTGGGCCCTATTGAATAATGAATGTTTTGAATTTTCTCCAAAAGTAAAGTAGTTGCAAACTCATCCTTTTAGAAACTTGTTTGGGCTGTTGAGAGGAGTAAAAAACCATCAAAAATTTCAATCCTGCATGATTTTACCAAGAAATGTGATTCTTCATTCAAAACCTGATTTTTGCTATTGGGCTCTATTGAATAATGAATGTTTTAAATTTTCTCCAAAAGTAAAGTAGTTGCAAACTCATGCTTTTAGAGTCTTGTTTGGGCTCATGAGAGGAGTAGAAAAACATCAAAAATTTCAGTCCTGCATGATTCTACCAAGAAATGTGTGTTCATTGAAACCGCTGGTTTTTGATAGTTTGGGCCCTATTGAATAATGAATGTTTTGAATTTTCTCCAAAAGTAAAGTAGTTGCAAACTCATCCTTTTAGAAACTTGTTTGGGCTGTTGAGAGGAGTAAAAAACCATCAAAAATTTCAATCCTGCATGATTCTACCAAGAAATGTGATTCTTCATTCAAAACGCTGGTTTTTGCTATTGGGCTCTATTGAATAATGAATGTTTTGAATTTTCTCCAAAAGTAAAGTAGTTGCAAACTCATCCTTTTAGAGACTTGTTTGGGCTCATGAGAGGAGTAGAAAAAAATCAAAAATTTCAGTCCTGCACGATTCTACCAAGAAATGTGTGTTCATTCAAACCGCTGGTTTTTGATATTTTGGGCCCTATTGAATAATGAATGTTTTGAATTTTTTATCCAAAAGGAAAGTAGTTGCAAACTCATCCTTTTAGAAACTTGTTTGGGCTGTTGAGAGGAGTAAAAAACCATCAAAAATTTCAATCCTGCATGATTCTACCAAGAAATGTGATTCTTCATTCAAAACCTGATTTTTGCTATTGGGCTCTATTGAATAATGAATGTTTTGAATTTTCTCCAAAAGTAAAGTAGTTGCAAACTTATGCTTTTAGAGACTTGTTTGGGCTCATGAGAGGAGTAGAAAAACATCAAAAATTTCAGTCCTGCATGATTCTACCAAGAAATGTGTGTTCATTGAAACCGCTGGTTTTTGATAGTTTGGGCCCTATTGAATAATGAATGTTTTGAATTTTCTCCAAAAGTAAAGTAGTTGCAAACTCATCCTTTTAGAAACTTGTTTGGGCTGTTGAGAGGAGTAAAAAACCATCAAAAATTTCAATCCTGCATGATTTTACCAAGAAATGTGATTCTTCATTCAAAACCTGATTTTTGCTATTGGGCTCTATTGAATAATGAATGTTTTAAATTTTCTCCAAAAGTAAAGTAGTTGCAAACTCATGCTTTTAGAGTCTTGTTTGGGCTCATGAGAGGAGTAGAAAAACATCAAAAATTTCAGTCCTGCATGATTCTACCAAGAAATGTGTGTTCATTGAAACCGCTGGTTTTTGATAGTTTGGGCCCTATTGAATAATGAATGTTTTGAATTTTCTCCAAAAGTAAAGTAGTTGCAAACTCATCCTTTTAGAAACTTGTTTGGGCTGTTGAGAGGAGTAAAAAACCATCAAAAATTTCAATCCTGCATGATTCTACCAAGAAATGTGATTCTTCATTCAAAACGCTGGTTTTTGCTATTGGGCTCTATTGAATAATGAATGTTTTGAATTTTCTCCAAAAGTAAAGTAGTTGCAAACTCATCCTTTTAGAGACTTGTTTGGGCTCATGAGAGGAGTAGAAAAAAATCAAAAATTTCAGTCCTGCACGATTCTACCAAGAAATGTGTGTTCATTCAAACCGCTGGTTTTTGATATTTTGGGCCCTATTGAATAATGAATGTTTTGAATTTTCTCCAAAAGGAAAGTAGTTGCAAACTCATCCTTTTAGAAACTTGTTTGGGCTGTTGAGAGGAGTAAAAAACCATCAAAAATTTAAATCCTGCATGATTCTACCAAGAAATGTGATTCTTCATTCAAAACCTGATTTTTGCTATTGGGCTCTATTGAATAATGAATGTTTTGAATTTTCTCCAAAAGTAAAGTAGTTGCAAACTCATGCTTTTAGAGACTTGTTTGGGCTCATGAGAGGAGTAGAAAAACATCAAAAATTTCAGTCCTGCATGATTCTACCAAGAAATGTGTGTTCATTCAAACCGCTGGTTTTTGATAGTTTGGGCCCTATTGAATAATGAATGTTTTGAATTTTCTCCAAAAGTAAAGTAGTTGCAAACTCATCCTTTTAGAAACTTGTTTGGGCTGTTGAGAGGAGTAAAAAACCATCAAAAATTTCAATCCTGCATGATTTTACCAAGAAATGTGATTCTTCATTCAAAACCTGATTTTTGCTATTGGGCTCTATTGAATAATGAATGTTTTGAATTTTCTCCAAAAGTAAAGTAGTTGCAAACTCATCCTTTTAGAGACTTGTTTGGGCTCATGAGAGGAGTAGAAAAACATCAAAAATTTCAGTCCTGCATGATTCTACCAAGAAATGTGTGTTCATTCAAACCGCTGGTTTTTGATATTTTGGGCCCTATTGAATAATGAATGTTTTGAATTTTCTCCAAAAGTAAAGTAGTTGCAAACTCATCCTTTTAGAAACTTGTTTGGGCTGTTGAGAGGAGTAAAAAACCATCAAAAATTTCAATCCTGCATGATTCTACCAAGAAATGTGATTCTTCATTCAAAACCTGATTTTTGCTATTGGGCTCTATTGAATAATGAATGTTTTGAATTTTCTCCAAAAGTAAAGTAGTTGCAAACTTATGCTTTTAGATACTTGTTTGGGCTCATGAGAGGAGTAGAAAAACATCAAAAATTTCAGTCCTGCATGATTCTACCAAGAAATGTGTGTTCATTGAAACCGCTGGTTTTTGATAGTTTGGGCCCTATTGAATAATGAATGTTTTGAATTTTCTCCAAAAGTAAAGTAGTTGCAAACTCATCCTTTTAGAAACTTGTTTGGGCTGTTGAGAGGAGTAAAAAACCATCAAAAATTTCAATCCTGCATGATTCTACCAAGAAATGTGAATCTTCATTCAAAACCTGATTTTTGCTATTGGGCTCTATTGAATAATGAATGTTTTGAATTTTCTCCAAAAGTAAAGTAGTTGCAAACTCATGCTTTTAGAGACTTGTTTGGGCTTATGAGAGGAGTAGAAAAACATCAAAAATGTCAGTCCTGCATGATTCTACCAAGAAATGTGTGTTCATTGAAACCGCTGGTTTTTGATAGTTTGGGCCCTATTGAATAATGAATGTTTTGAATTTTCTCCAAAAGTAAAGTAGTTGCAAACTCATCCTTTTAGAAACTTGTTTGGGCTTTTGAGAGGAGTAAAAAACCATCAAAAATTTCAATGCAGCATGATTCTACCAAGAAATGTGATTCTTCATTCAAAACCTGATTTTTGCTATTGGACTCTAGTGAAAAGTGAATGTTTTGAATTTTCTCCAAAAGTAAAGTAGTTGCAAACTCATGCTTTTAGAGACTTGTTTGGGCTCATGAGAGGAGTAGAAAAACATCAAAAATTTCAGTCCTGCATGATTCTACCAAGAAATGTGTGTTCATTCAAACCGCTGGTTTTTGATGGTTTGGGCCCTATTGAATAATGAATGTTTTGAATTTTCTCCAAAAGTAAAGTAGTTGCAAACTCATGCTTTTAGAGACTTGTTTGGGCTCATGAGAGGAGTAGAAAAACATCAAAAATTTCAGTCCTGCATGATTCTACCAAGAAATGTGTGTTCATTGAAACCGCTGGTTTTTGATAGTTTGGGCCCTATTGAATAATGAATGTTTTGAATTTTCTCCAAAAGTAAAGTAGTTGCAAACTCATCCTTTTAGAAACTTGTTTGGGCTGTTGAGAGGAGTAAAAAACCATCAAAAATTTCAATCCTGCATGATTTTACCAAGAAATGTGATTCTTCATTCAAAACCTGATTTTTGCTATTGGGCTCTATTGAATAATGAATGTTTTGAATTTTCTCCAAAAGTAAAGTAGTTGCAAACTCATGCTTTTAGAGACTTGTTTGGGCTCATGAGAGGAGTAGAAAAACATCAAAAATTTCAGTCCTGCATGATTCTACCAAGAAATGTGTGTTCATTGAAACCGCTGGTTTTTGATAGTTTGGGCCGTATTGAATAATGAATGTTTTGAATTTTCTCCAAAAGTAAAGTAGTTGCAAACTCATCCTTTTAGAAACTTGTTTGGGCTGTTGAGAGGAGTAAAAAACCATCAAAAATTTCAATCCTGCATGATTTTACCAAGAAATGTGATTCTTCATTCAAAACCTGATTTTTGCTATTGGGCTCTATTGAATAGTGAATGTTTTGAATTTTCTCCAAAAGTAAAGTCGTTGCAAACTCATGCTTTTAGAGACTTGTTTGGGCTCATGAGAGGAGTAGAAAAACATAAAAAATTTCAGTCCTGCATGATTCTACCAAGAAATGTGTGTTCATTGAAACCGCTGGTTTTTGATAGTTTGGGCCCTATTGAATAATGAATGTTTTGAATTTTCTCCAAAAGTAAAGTAGTTGCAAACTCATCCTTTTTGAAACTTGTTTGGGCTGTTGAGAGGAGTAAAAAACCATCAAAAATTTCAATCCTGCATGATTTTACCAAGAAATGTGATTCTTCATTCAAAACCTGATTTTTGCTATTGGGCTCTATTGAATAATGAATGTTTTGAATTTTCTCCAAAAGTAAAGTAGTTGCAAACTCATGCTTTTAGAGACTTGTTTGGGCTCATGAGAGGAGTAGAAAAACATCAAAAATTTCAGTCCTGCATGATTCTACCAAGAAATGTGTGTTCATTGAAACCGCTGTTTTTTGATAGTTTGGGCCCTATTGAATAATGAATGTTTTGAATTTTCTCCAAAAGTAAAGTAGTTGCAAACTCATCCTTTTAGAAACTTGTTTGGGCTGTTGAGAGGAGTAAAAAACCATCAAAAATTGTAATCCTGCATGATTCTACCAAGAAATGTGATTCTTCATTCAAAACGCTGGTTTTTGCCATTGGGCTCTATTGAATAATGAATGTTATGAATTTTCTCCAAAAGTAAAGTAGTTGCAAACTCATCCTTTTAGAGACTTGTTTGGGCTCATGAGAGGAGTAGAAAAACATCAAAAATTTCAGTCCTGCACGATTCTACCAAGAAATGTGTGTTCATTCAAACCGCTGGTTTTTGATATTTTGGGCCCTATTGAATAATGAATGTTTTGAATTTTCTCCAAAAGTAAAGTAGTTGCAAACTCATCCTTTTAGAAACTTGTTTGGGCTGTTGAGAGGAGTAAAAAACCATCAAAAATTTCAATCCTGCATGATTCTACCAAGAAATGTGATTCTTCATTCAAAACCTGATTTTTGCTATTGGGCTCTATTGAATAATGAATGTTTTGAATTTTCTCCAAAAGTAAAGTAGTTGCAAACTCATGCTTTTAGAGACTTATTTGGGCTCATGAGAGGAGTAGAAAAACATCAAAAATTTCAGTCCTGCATGATTCTACCAAGAAATGTGTGTTCATTCAAACCACTGGTTTTTGATAGTTTGGGCCCTATTGAATAATGAATGTTTTGAATTTTCTCCAAAAGTAAAGTAGTTGCAAACTCATCCTTTTAGAAACTTGTTTGGGCTGTTGAGAGGAGTACAAAACCATCAAAAATTTCAATCCTGCATGATTCTACCAAGAAATGTGATTCTTCATTCAAAACCTGATTTTTGCTATTGGGCTCTATTGAATAATGAATGTTTTAAATTTTCTCCAAAAGTAAAGTAGTTGCAAACTCATGCTTTTAGAGACTTGTTTGGGCTCATGAAAGGAGTAGAAAAACATCAAAAATTTCAGTCCTGCATGATTCTACCAAGAAATGTGTGTTCATTCAAACCGCTGGTTTTTGATATTTTGGGCCCTATTGAATAATGAATGTTTTGAATTTTCTCCAAAAGTAAAGTAGTTGCAAACTCATCCTTTTAGAAACTTGTTTGGGCTGTTGAGAGGAGTAAAAAACCATCAAAAATTTCAATCCTGCATGATTCACCAAGAAATGTGATTCTTCATTCAAAACCTGATTTTTGCTATTGGGCTCTATTGAATAATGAATGTTTTGAATTTTCTCCAAAAGTAAAGTAGTTGCAAACTCATGCTTTTAGAGACTTGTTTGGGCTCATGAGAGGAGTAGAAAAACATCAAAAATTTCAGTCCTGCATGATTCTACCAAGAAATGTGTGTTCATTGAAACCGCTGGTTTTTGATATTTTGGGCCCTATTGAATAATGAATGTTTTGAATTTTCTCCAAAAGTAAAGTAGTTGCAAACTCATCCTTTTAGAAACTTGTTTGGGCTGTTGAGAGGAGTAAAAAACCATCAAAAATTTCAATCCTGCATGATTCTACCAAGAAAAGTGATTCTTCATTCAAAACCTGATTTTTGCTATTGGGCACTATTGAATAATGAATGTTTTGAATTTTCTCCAAAAGTAAAGTAGTTGCAAACTCATGCTTTTAGAGACTTGTTTGTGCTCATGAGAGGAGTAGAAAAACATCAAAAATTTCAATCCTGCACGATTCTACCAAGAAATGTGTGTTCATTGAAACCGCTGGTTTTTGATAGTTTGGGCCCTATTGAATAATGAATGTTTTGAATTTTCTCCAAAAGTAAAGTAGTTGCAAACTCATCCTTTTAGAAACTTGTTTGGGCTGTTGAGAGGAGTAAAAAACCATCAAAAATTGTAATCCTGCATGATTCTACCAAGAAATGTGATTCTTCATTCAAAACGCTGGTTTTTGCTATTGGGCTCTATTGAATAATGAATGTTTTGAATTTTCTCCAAAAGTAAAGTAGTTGCAAACTCATCCTTTTAGAGACTTGTTTGGGCTCATGAGAGGAGTAGAAAAACATCAAAAATTTCAGTCCTGCACGATTCTACCAAGAAATGTGTGTTCATTCAAACCGCTGGTTTTTGATATTTTGGGCCCTATTGAATAATGAATGTTTTGAATTTTCTCCAAAAGTAAAGTAGTTGCAAACTCATCCTTTTAGAAACTTGTTTGGGCTGTTGAGAGGAGTACAAAACCATCAAAAATTTCAATCCTGCATGATTCTACCAAGAAATGTGATTCTTCATTCAAAACCTGATTTTTGCTATTGGGCTCTATTGAATAATGAATGTTTTGAATTTTCTCCAAAAGTAAAGTAGTTGCAAATTCATCCTTTTAGAGACTTGTTTGGGCTCTTGAAAGGAGTAGAAAAACATCAAAAATTTCAGTCCTGCACGATTCTACCAAGAAATGTGTGTTCATTGAAACCGCTGGTTTTTGATATTTTGGGCCCTATTGAATAATGAATGTTTTGAATTTTCTCCAAAAGTAAAGTAGTTGCAAACTCATCCTTTTAGAAACTTGTTTGGGCTGTTGAGAGGAGTAAAAAACCATCAAAAATTTCAATCCTGCATGATTTTACCAAGAAATGTGATTCTTCATTCAAAACCTGATTTTTGCTATTGGGCTCTATTGAATAATGAATGTTTTGAATTTTCTCCAAAAGTAAAGTAGTTGCAAACTCATCCTTTTAGAGACTTGTTTGGGCTCATGAGAGGAGTAGAAAAACATCAAAAATTTCAGTCCTGCATGATTCTACCAAGAAATGTGTGTTCATTGAAACCGCTGGTTTTTGATAGTTTGGGCCCTATTGAATAATGAATGTTTTGAATTTTCTCCAAAAGTAAAGTAGTTGCAAACTCATCCTTTTAGAAACTTGTTTGGGCTGTTGAGAGGAGTAAAAAACCATCAAAAATTTCAATCCTGCATGATTCTACCAAGAAATGTGAATCTTCATTCAAAACCTGATTTTTGCTATTGGGCTCTATTGAATAATGAATGTTTTGAATTTTCTCCAAAAGTAAAGTAGTTGCAAACTCATGCTTTTAGAGACTTGTTTGGGCTTATGAGAGGAGTAGAAAAACATCAAAAATGTCAGTCCTGCATGATTCTACCAAGAAATGTGTGTTCATTGAAACCGCTGGTTTTTGATAGTTTGGGCCCTATTGAATAATGAATGTTTTGAATTTTCTCCAAAAGTAAAGTAGTTGCAAACTCATCCTTTTAGAAACTTGTTTGGGCTTTTGAGAGGAGTAAAAAACCATCAAAAATTTCAATGCAGCATGATTCTACCAAGAAATGTGATTCTTCATTCAAAACCTGATTTTTGCTATTGGACTCTAGTGAAAAGTGAATGTTTTGAATTTTCTCCAAAAGTAAAGTAGTTGCAAACTCATGCTTTTAGAGACTTGTTTGGGCTCATGAGAGGAGTAGAAAAACATCAAAAATTTCAGTCCTGCATGATTCTACCAAGAAATGTGTGTTCATTCAAACCGCTGGTTTTTGATGGTTTGGGCCCTATTGAATAATGAATGTTTTGAATTTTCTCCAAAAGTAAAGTAGTTGCAAACTCATGCTTTTAGAGACTTGTTTGGGCTCATGAGAGGAGTAGAAAAACATCAAAAATTTCAGTCCTGCATGATTCTACCAAGAAATGTGATTCTTCATTCAAAACGCTGTTTTTTGCTATTGGGCTCTTTTGAATAATGAATGTTTTGAATTTTCTCCAAAAGTAAAGTAGTTGCAAGCTCATCCTTTTAGAAACTTGTTTGGGCTGTTGAGAGGAGTAAAAAACCATCAAAAATTGTAATCCTGCATGATTCTACCAAGAAATGTGATTCTTCATTCAAAACGCTGGTTTTTGCTATTGGGCTCTATTGAATAATGAATGTTTTGAATTTTCTCCAAAAGTAAAGTAGTTGCAAACTCATCCTTTTAGAGACTTGTTTGGGCTCATGAGAGGAGTAGAAAAACATCAAAAATTTCAGTCCTGCACGATTCTACCAAGAAATGTGTGTTCATTCAAACCGCTGGTTTTTGATATTTTGGGCCCTATTGAATAATGAATGTTTTGAATTTTCTCCAAAAGTAAAGTAGTTGCAAACTCATCCTTTTAGAAACTTGTTTGGGCTGTTGAGAGGAGTACAAAACCATCAAAAATTTCAATCCTGCATGATTCTACCAAGAAATGTGATTCTTCATTCAAAACCTGATTTTTGCTATTGGGCTCTAGTGAATAATGAATGTTTTGAATTTTCTCCAAAAGTAAAGTAGTTGCAAACTCATCCTTTTAGAGACTTGTTTGGGCTCATGAAAGGAGTAGAAAAACATCAAAAATTTCAGTCCTGCATGATTCTACCAAGAAATGTGTGTTCATTGAAACCGCTGGTTTTTGATAGTTTGGGCCCTATTGAATAATGAATGTTTTGAATTTTCTCCAAAAGTAAAGTATTTGCAAACTCATCCTTTTAGAAACTTGTTTGGGCTGTTGAGAGGAGTAAAAAACCATCAAAAATTTCAATCCTGCATGATTCTACCAAGAAATGTGATTCTTCATTCAAAGCGCTGGTTTTTGCTATTGGGCTCTATTGAATAATGAATGTTTTGAATTTTCTCCAAAAGTAAAGTAGTTGCAAACTCATCCTTTTAGAGACTTGTTTGGGCTCATGAGAGGAGTAGAAAAACATCAAAAATTTCAGTCCTGCACGATTCTACCAAGAAATGTGTGTTCATTCAAACCGCTGGTTTTTGATATTTTGGGCCCTATTGAATAATGAATGTTTTGAATTTTCTCCAAAAGTAAAGTAGTTGCAAACTCATCCTTTTAGAAACTTGTTTGGGCTGTTGAGAGGAGTAAAAAACCATCAAAAATTTCAATCCTGCATGATTCTACCAAGAAATGTGATTCTTCATTCAAAACCTGATTTTTGCTATTGGGCTCTATTGAATAATGAATGTTTTGAATTTTCTCCAAAAGTAAAGTAGTTGCAAACTCATGCTTTTAGAGACTTGTTTGGGCTCATGAGAGGAGTAGAAAAACATCAAAAATTTCAGTCCTGCATGATTCTACCAAGAAATGTGTGTTCATTGAAACCGCTGGTTTTTGATAGTTTGGGCCCTATTGAATAATGAATGTTTTGAATTTTCTCCAAAAGTAAAGTAGTTGCAAACTCATCCTTTTAGAAACTTGTTTGGGCTGTTGAGAGGAGTAAAAAACCATCAAAAATTTCAATCCTGCATGATTTTACCAAGAAATGTGATTCTTCATTCAAAACCTGATTTTTGCTATTGGGCGCTATTGAATAATGAATGTTTTGAATTTTCTCCAAAAGTAAAGTAGTTGCAAACTCATGCTTTTAGAGACTTGTTTGGGCTCATGAGAGGAGTAGAAAAACATCAAAAATTTCAGTCCTGCACGATTCTACCAAGAAATGTGTGTTCATTGAAACCGCTGGTTTTTGATAGTTTGGGCCCTATTGAATAATGAATGTTTTGAATTTTCTCCAAAAGTAAAGTAGTTGCAAACTCATCCTTTTAGAAACTTGTTTGGGCTGTTGAGAGGAGTAAAAAACCATCAAAAATTTCAATCCTGCATGATTCTACCAATAAATGTGATTCTTCATTCAAAACCTGATTTTTGCTATTGGGCTCTATTGAATAATGAATGTTTTGAATTTTCTCCAAAAGTAAAGTAGTTGCAACTCATCCTTTTAGAAACTTGTTTGGGCTGTTGAGAGGAGTAAAAAACCATCAAAAATTTCAATCCTGCATGATTCTACCAAGAAATGTGATTCTTCATTCAAAACCTGATTTTTGCTATTGGGCTCTATTGAATAATGAATGTTTTGAATTTTATCCAAAAGTAAAGTAGTTGCAAACTCATGCTTTTAGAGACTTGTTTGGGCTCATGAGAGGAGTAGAAAAACATCAAAAATTTCAGTCCTGCATGATTCTACCAAGAAATGTGTGTTCATTCAAACCGCTGGTTTTTGATAGTTTGGGCCCTATTGAATAATGAATGTTTTGAATTTTCTCCAAAAGTAAAGTAGTTGCAAACTCATCCTTTTAGAAACTTGTTTGGGCTGTTGAGAGGAGTAAAAAACCATCAAAAATTTCAATCCTGCATGATTCTACCAAGAAATGTGATTCTTCATTCAAAACGCTGGTTTTTGCTATTGGGCTCTATTGAATAATGAATGTTTTGAATTTTCTCCAAAAGTAAAGTAGTTGCAAACTCATCCTTTTAGAGACTTGTTTGGGCTCATGAGAGGAGTAGAAAAACATCAAAAATTTCAGTCCTGCACGATTCTACCAAGAAATGTGTGTTCATTCAAACCGCTGGTTTTTGATATTTTGGGCCCTATTGAATAATGAATGTTTTGAATTTTCTCCAAAAGTAAAGTAGTTGCAAACTCATCCTTTTAGAAACTTGTTTGGGCTGTTGAGAGGAGTAAAAAACCATCAAAAATTTCAATCCTGCATGATTCTACCTAGAAATGTGATTCTTCATTCAAAACCTGATTTTTGCTATTGGGCGCTATTGAATAATGAATGTTTTGAATTTTCTCCAAAAGTAAAGTAGTTGCAAACTCATGCTTTTAGAGACTTGTTTGGGCTCATGAGAGGAGTAGAAAAACATCAAAAATTTCAGTCCTGCATGATTCTACCAAGAAATGTGTGTTCATTGAAACCGCTGGTTTTTGATAGTTTGGGCCCTATTGAATAATGAATGTTTTGAATTTTCTCCAAAAGTAAAGTAGTTGCAAACTCATCCTTTTAGAAACTTGTTTGGGCTGTTGAGAGGAGTAAAAAACCATCAAAAATTTCAATCCTGCATGATTCTACCAAGAAATGTGATTCTTCATTCAAAACCTGATTTTTGCTATTGGGCTCTATTGAATAATGAATGTTTTGAATTTTCTCCAAAAGTAAAGTAGTTGCAAACTCATGCTTTTAGAGACTTGTTTGGGCTCATGAGAGGAGTAGAAAAACATCAAAAATTTCAGTCCTGCATGATTCTACCAAGAAATGTGTGTTCATTGAAACCGCTGGTTTTTGATAGTTTGGGCCCTATTGAAAAATGAATGTTTTGAATTTTCTCCAAAAGTAAAGTAGTTGCAAACTCATCCTTTTAGAAACTTGTTTGGGCTGTTGAGAGGAGTAAAAAACCATCAAAAATTTCAATCCTGCATGATTCTACCAAGAAATGTGATTCTTCATTCAAAACCTGATTTTTGCTATTGGGCGCTATTGAATAATGAATGTTTTGAATTTTCTCCAAAAGTAAAGTAGTTGCAAACTCATGCTTTTAGAGACTTGTTTGGACTCATGAGAGGAGTAGAAAAACATCAAAAATTTCAGTCCTGCACGATTCTACCAAGAAATGTGTGTTCATTGAAACCGCTGGTTTTTGATAGTTTGGGCCCTATTGAATAATGAATGTTTTGAATTTTCTCCAAAAGTAAAGTAGTTGCAAACTCATGCTTTTAGAGACTTGTTTGGGCTCATGAGAGGAGTAGAAAAACATCAAAAATTTCAGTCCTGCACGATTCTACCAATAAATGTGTGTTCATTGAAACCGCTGGTTTTTGATAGTTTCGGCCCTATTGAATAATGAATGTTTTGAATTTTCTCCAAAAGTAAAGTAGTTGCAAACTCATCCTTTTAGAAACTTGTTTGGGCTGTTGAGAGGAGTAAAAAATAGTTTGGGCCCTATTGAATAATGAATGTTTTGAATTTTCTCCAAAAGTAAAGTAGTTGCAAACTCATCCTTTTAGAAACTTGTTTGGGCTTTTGAGAGGAGTAAAAAACCATCACTACAGAGTCCCCCCCATGTCCTCCCCTACAGAGTCCCCCCATGTCCTCCCCTACAGAGTCCCCCCATGTCCTCCCCTACAGAGTCCCCCCATGTCCTCCCCTACAGAGTCCCCCCATGTCCTCCCCTACAGAGTCCCCCCATGTCCTCCCCTACAGAGTCCCCCCATGTCCTCCCCTACAGAGTCCCCCCATGTCCTCCCCTACAGAGTCCCCCCATGTCCTCCCCTACAGAGTCCCCCCATGTCCTCCCCTACAGAGTCCCCCCATGTCCTCCCCTACAGAGTCCCCCCATGTCCTCCCCTACAGAGTCCCCCCATGTCCTCCCCTACAGAGTCCCCCCCATGTCCTCCCCTACAGAGTCCCCCCCATGTCCTCCCCTACAGAGTCCCCCCCATGTCCTCCCCTACAGAGTCCCCCCCATGTCCTCCCCTACAGAGTCCCCCCCATGTCCTCCCCTACAGAGTCCCCCCCATGTCCTCCCCTACAGAGTCCCCCCCATGTCCTCCCCTACAGAGTCCCCCCCATGTCCTCCCCTACAGAGTCCCCCCATGTCCTCCCCTACAGAGTCCCCCCATGTCCTCCCCTACAGAGTCCCCCCCATGTCCTCCCCTACAGAGTCCCCCCCATGTCCTCCCCTACAGAGTCCCCCCCATGTCCTCCCCTACAGAGTCCCCCCCATGTCCTCCCCTACAGAGTGCCCCCCATGTCCTCCCCTACAGAGTGCCCCCCATGTCCTCCCCTGTTCTTTCTCTGTCTCTCACTGTTCTTTCTTTGTCTCTCACTGTTCTTTCTTTCTTTCCCCTTTCTTTCTCGCTCTCTCTGTTTTCTTTTTTCTTTCTCTCTCTGTTTTCTCTCTTCCTTAGTGCCAGTCAGTGTGCCCATAATGCCAGCCACTGTGCCCTCAGTACCAGTCAGTGTGATCAGCAGTGCTAAATGGGTGCGATTAGGTGTGGACATGGGTGTGACTAGTTGTGAAATGGGTGTGGTTGGGCGTGGCCAAAATTTACAGCGGTGCGCTGCGCGCACCGCAGTCTTTGTCCGTCTTTCCCTTCTTCAAAAGTTGGGAGGTATGATAGGGGCGGCTATGACCAGGGGGTCTGGTTGCCCAATAGAGAGCAGTTCTGCCAGGAATTCTGTAATCATGCATACAAAAGGGGACAGCGCTTTGTGAGGAGTACTGTACCTAAAAGCAATAAATAGGACTGAGCTGAAATCCTGGGCACAGCTGTGACTACATGTTATATAGTTGTGTTAATCTCCTCTCACTTCTTGTAAACTACAACTGTACAAAGATATTATATAGTCACCATGTGACTAGTGGGCCTATGTAACTTCAAATGCCAGGGCTGAATTTTAGTCCCAGTCCGGCCCTGGTGACTACCTTTTGTCCCACTTCTTGTTTTTTTGAGTCTATCAAATATTTAAAAACAAAATATATATTGAAAAAATGTTCAAAAAACCATAAAGAAAATGATGTGTCAGACTTTCTCTTGATGAAATGTATCACTCTGCGGTGGATTAGGCTGTGAAGCTGGTGAAAATACCGGGAGGAGAGGGCTTCAGTGACATGACTACTGAAGACGGAAACACCCTTCAGCAAGTGAAGAAGAGGATGAGGAACAGTTTGAACAACGGGTTTAAGAGGAGGAGGAGGTTGGCCTAACACTTGATCGACTTGTAATCATGGTCATAATGGGCAATGTACTTCATCGATTGGCAGAGGAATAGGACCTCCGTATGGTTCTTAAGAAGCAGAACCAGCATCTCTCCATGACTATGTTCATCACTCGAACAAGAGGTTGGTTACGCATTTAGTGGTATTAAAAGTTACGGATGAGGCTGAAGATACTACTGCCACACCTGAAGAAGCTCCTGATGAAGTGGTGCCAATAGGAGAGCTGTAATGCTCTTCCATGCTGTGCAGTACAGTACTGTACATTCATCCCATTTTCATCACCTTCAATCATCAGTACTACACAGCTAATTCATCATCTTCATCATGTAGAATTTGTAGTAGTGTAGTAAGTAGTGTTTATAAAAAGGTGCAAAAGGTTAATAAGGAACGGGGCCGACTAATAAGGGACTAGTAATGGTAAATAAGTGTGTGGGAGGGGTTTGTAAATCCTTAAAATATATAAATGCTAAAATAAATGTAAGTTTCTTACTTGGTGGATTTTCAACTATCGTGTTGGAGGTTTAGAATGTAATGCCCGCGATAAGTGGGGGATCATTGTGTAGGATTGCTGTGGATTATATTCACTTTTTGCAGTGGTTTTGAGGCTCTTTTTAAGGCAGATTCCAGGCAGAATTTAAAACCAATTGGGGGCAATATGAAAATAACACCTGACACCAGATAAAAAGGGGAGAAGTTGACTCAATCTTTGCAATGTTTGTCTCTGTGCCACACTAAGCATGGAGGACATAAAGAAAAAATGAGAACTGTGAGGACTTGAGAACTAAAATTGTTGAAAGATATCAACAATCTCAAGGTGGGGCGTGGCTATGCCGTGAATGGGAGAGGACGCTGGCTAGGAGAGCTCCTCATCATCCTGCTGGATCCTGGACCCTATATAAGATATAGTTTGTGACGCCACCTGTGGTATTCGGCAAGGGATAGCCGACGCTGCTTAAAAAGACCGCTGAGGCTGATGGTGATGCAGCAGAGTTGGTACAGCTCTCCACAGGTGGAGCTAAGTCCCAGGGCAATTATATTATAAAAGATAGTGATGATGGATGTAATGCAGTGCTGAGGTGATGCAGCAAATAAACAGGAGAACACAGCGGGGTGCAGACTTTATGGTTTTACTCACATTTTGAGTTGCAAACCAGGGCACTGAGTATAGATGGTAATGGAGATCCAGCCAGCCTGGAAGCAATTTAGGATCCACTAAGCCAGATGGGTTGGAGGCCTCCTTTCTACGCTGTTCCATGAGGTCTAAAGCTATGCTCAGTCCTCTGTTCCTTGCGGTTCTTTAGTCCTTGCCTGTATGGCAGGCAGCTTGAGCCTTTCACAGGTGTCAATCCTTCGTGGTGGCTCTGGCTCTGGTATGCTGCTGTGCATTCAGGTGTGTGATTGGGTCAGGAGGGCTGCAGTCTCCTGCCCTCCGGATTTGGCTGCTGGGACTGTTGTACCCGTGCAGCCACGGACTCTGGCGTCCAGTGTCAAGCGCTGTTCGCTGGGGTGAGCTTGGTCACAGCTCCAAACTTAATGTGTATGGCGGTGTAGCACTATAGCACCTTATATTACTGGGTCATATTATAGTAATTTATATCTTGGCATATTTTAGTATACGTAAACTTTCATTTGTATTTATCCCTCATATTTTGCAGTACTCTGCAATTCATCTATAGCACTGCAGTGCTTTTTGTAGAGCATTATTTCTTGGTTATACTTGTATATTCATTTATTTTCAATGTGCATTGAATGTTTTGTCCTCCAGCACTTTATAGTACTGAATCATTTACAGTGGATTTAATTCTATATCTTGCAATACTTTTCACTTTTGCACAATTTTTGTTTTACAGCACTATAGCACTTTTTAGTGCAATTTTTAGAATATTATGGTAGTACTTTTCACGATATTATTGTCTACACTATATATTTAACTTACACATTATTAATAGAAAAGTTTTTTGAGCGATATATTTTAGCACTTAGCATTTTTTTTTACATATTTTTTATTTATTTTTTTCTGGTGCTGATATTATACAAATTTTGGCAAGATGTATTGATTTATTTATTGTATGTATTCAGATTTTATATTTTAGCACTTAGCACTTTTTGATATATATATTTTTTATTCTATTTTTTGTGTTGATAATATACTAATTTTGGCAAGATGTATTGATATATTTATTATTCAAATTTTTATGTCATCACATTATAATTTGGTATACAATATATATATTTTTAATTTTGGCTTTCCATCATTTTTTCATGCTTGATCCGTTTTTTTTCTCATAGACTTGTATTAGTGACAGATTGTGACGGATGGCCACACGTTTCATTCGTCGTCCAACAGATCCGTCAGAAATTCTCTGTCCGTCGGCCGGAGACAACGGACAGATGAACGTTTTTTGTGTACGTCGAAAAGTCGGATAGCGACGGATTCCGTCTTTTAAAACTGAGCATGCCCGGAATCATTTTAATTCCTTTATTTTACCCCTGCGGCTGCTTTTTCTATTCTGGCACAAAATCCCTCTCTCTCTCTCTCGCTCCAGAATTCTGTTTCTTTAATTCCTACAGCAAGGCTGCTACAACGGATCAGTCATAAAAACGGATCCAGTGCATCAGTTTTTTGCAATATACGCAGGATCCGTCCACTTGACGGATCTGAACACTTTGACAGATTGTGACTGATTGCAAAAGAATGGAGTGTGAAAGGGGCCTTAAGAAGCGAGATGTGGATGAGAAAAGGCGGTGGATCCGTTGCCAACCGTTAATTGAAGGACTCCGCCAACGGATCCTCCTTTTTATACTGAGCATGCCCGAATGAATGTCCTTTCATGATATTTAACCCCAAATCCCATTCTGGCAGCTAAATCTCTCTCTCTCGTGAAACAGGCCTTACTTTAAATTTCATGCACTAGCGTCTAAAGCGGATCCGTACAAAAAACAGATCCAGTTGCATCCGTTTGCCACAAAACGGAAACGGATCCGTTTTTGCACACTGGCGGATTTTGACTAACGCCAGAAAACTGAAGTGTGAAACAGGCCTAAGAGAAAGAAAAGACTCAATCTGAGAAGAGGTCACCTATAAGGTACCAGGATGTACATTTTTAGCTATTGGTACTGACTGCGTCTCATCAGTACTATGGTTCCTGTATAGTCCACAGTCTGATAAAGACTGATAACTCCCAGCATCTCCTTACCATTGTTAAGGACATACTGGGAGTTGTAGGTTCATGAGATACAAATGTATATGGGCCTGACTTAGAAGGATTCAGCTCATCAGTTATTAATCACATGATGTCATAGACCTAATGGAAAAGGGAAGAATTAGCTGGGTAGAGATGCAAAATGGGCGCCTTCGGCTTCATCTGCCTTGGGCACCCAAAATACTTTGTTTCAGCCCTGGTAACGGATAAAGCAAAATCCTACATGACCTATCAGTGTTCTACGATTTGGGTTGAGGACACTTATTGTATGTGGGCTGGTGAATTTTGTGTGCCAGGGCTGCTTTTTAGTCCCAACTCGGCCCTGATTCCCCTCGTGTATCTGAATGGGAGGAAGAGTGTGAACTTGTGCTAATTGTGCAGTCACAGTTTGCCATCTCTGCTCTGTCCTGTCTTCCAGCGCAGGGTTAAATTGCTCTGACTTCATATCTGGCTTCATGGCTTGATCATAGATGCTGGATCCTGATCCCCAACAAAATCTCACCAACCGAAGATTGTGAAAGAAACACACAAAACACTTTTATTGGATGTTAAATTGACCGAATTTTATTCCAAATCTCATCATTATTATTTCTTTGAGTGTCTGAAATTTAGAATCAGCCAATTACTATGAAAGAGACACTGAAAATGGCAGAACCCCCGACTCACGAAGAATCGTCCTTCAGCACTCAGGAGAGGAAAAACCCCCTGTGGTGGAAACCTCTAGGGAACCATGGCTGCAGGACTGCCCTCCCCTTGGGCTTAGAAGGTTAG